>NC_134961.1:15246228-15951228 GCF_965638725.1 Aptenodytes patagonicus | reverse complement strand
CCATGCCAGCACTCTGGCCTTATAGTTTTAGTTCATTTTTGTAACTCTGTGTTCTATGCAAGCTCATTTCATCCAAAAGAAAAAAACATTGGAAATAGTTTCTTTTCTGTCTTCTTTTCCACTTTCTTATGCCATTGTACAACAGTAATTTAATATGGCTCTCTCCCATTACTAATTCACATCACGTACATTATCACGTCTGGTAACAGTTTCTCATTCTACAGTTTCTAGTGTAGGATTGGAAGGAGTACCCAGATGAGATAACTTCTTCAAAGTTTTTTGTCTTAAGATGTAATTTTGCCCCAGTGCTGAATTAAAATATTTAAACTCCTATTTTGAGGTCTGCCAATCAGAAAATAGGGCAACACTTTATTAGGTTGTTATGCTGTGTTTTGTGAATGCAGAGCTTTAGAGGGTTTTTGGGTTTTTTTTTTTGTTGGTTTTTTAATATGAATTGTTAAACAGGCTTTCTGCACATCTGTACACTTCCATAAAACCAAAACAAATTAAAATATTTTCAGAGGTAATGAGGAACAGGACAAATAGAGTTAAGAATCTAATAGTACAGCTTCTGGAAAACTTTAAACTTCTCTAAATACTCGTCACAGCAGTAGCCTAAAATTTTAGTTTAAATTTTGCATGATGTTATGAAGTGTTTATAAGACTTTGCAGTGTTTTTCATCAAGTCTGGAAATAATACATTAAAGTTTTTTTCCAGAAGTGTTGCTTATATATGTCTAGCTCTCACTTAAGTGGCTTGAGCTTATCTATAATAAATAATGTTCAGGTAAGCTGACTCCTGTAAGAAACTTTTTTTTAAGACAGGGATGACATAGATCTCTACCCATCCATGCTAGATCTTCTGTACAACTTTTGTATTCTGTACTCAGAAACACAGTTAATAGAACTAGATGTTTTACTCTTTCTGCAGAGACACCTTCATTCTGGAGAAAGATTCTGTTTATCTGATAAAGTACATAGCAAATATTAAATTCAATGCTCAGTACCCTGTGTCTTCAAATAGTTTACTGAATCAGGTTGGTATTACTTAAAGTGATTTCCTGAACTTGGGTGCTAAATTATGCCAGTCCTTGGAAGCAAGACTCAGGTTCACCTACTCGCTTGCTCAAGTATGTCACTAAATCATGCCTCAGAAAAGGGCTGTACTGAACCTTTAAGATATTTTTGTGTATTTTTTAAATTTGTAAATATCTAAATACAGTATCTAAATTTGATTTCAAAGGATTGTTATGTTGTTACTTCACTGGTTTTAGTTCTTTTTTGAGAACTCATTCTTTTGAGCGCTCAAAGAAGCATTTTCTATTTAATACTACTTTTAGTAGTATTCTTCTCAAATTTGTCAGCTTTGGAAATAATATTAAAGATGTGTCTTGGATTTGCTCTTTTAATCTTGTTTTTTCTTTTCCTCTTGACTGCATTCTTATACTAGAGTTTATATAATGATAAATATGAGAGTAACGCCTGGTGATTTTGACTCACTTCTGATGATGAATATGAGAGTAACCACTAGTGATCTTGACTCACTTCTGATTTCCTTTCAGGGCTTTCTGCTTTTATTTTCAGGCTTAATCACTGCTATTGTAAAAATATTTGTTGTCTTCATAAAAGTTCCCAAGTGATTTTGACTATGACATGGGTGTGTCCTGTTATTTATACATATATAATGGGCCCATATATACACATGGTTTAATTAACTGCCAGTTAAGTACAAACCTCCTTATTTTTTCCAAATATTAAATATACTTTTATCCTGTCATACTGTGCCACACTTAAAATACTGTTTGAGGAATTTACTTGATCTTTGTTTAGATGTGCTAATCCTGGTAAAAGATACAAAAATATTTTTGGTAGCTAAATTGAATAGGTTCGTATTTGTTCTACTTTTACTAGATTTAGTATCTAAATTTGGTGCATGAATATGAATTCTTTCCTGAAGTGCCCAGGATCTTCATGTTTCCAGATTTAAAGTACTTAGTAGAGTCCAGTCTTATCTCAGCAATTTTCTGTACTCTGAATCTAGAGTGAATAATCTGTTTCCACTTTCAAGTGTTAAGAAATAGTTTCTTTTTTCTTTTTAGGGTCTTCATTTTATTTGTTTCTCAACAGAACACTTACTTAGTCACATGGCATTTACTATGACTTCTCAGTAGAGTGTGTGATTCTTTTGCGGGGGTTATAAGTCATTTGCAGAGTAGAGGCTTACTATTAGTCTGGTTATCTCACAATTTTATGATATTAAATGTGAGAAAAAAACCTTTTCTGAACTGGAGTTGTGGGCATTTATAGATTACTTTTGAGCCATGTAGTGTAGAAAGCAACTGAATTTGTTTCCAATTTTTCACATAGATATTTTTCACTCTTGATTTATCTTTTTCATAATCTTTTTCATATTTTGTTTTCTTTTAACTGAGTTGTATTATTACCATTTACAATATCAACCCATGTAAGAGTGAGAAATAGAGGACAGAAAGGAAAAGTAAGAATAAACAACTTATAGTCTTAATAATTCTTAGTCAGCTACTGCTTTTGATACTTTAAACATGGTGATAATTAATGTGGAAAGCTCTGGAAGCCTTAGTAAGCTAGCTTGATCATCTGAAGAATGCCAGTACTTATTAGGGAAAGTTCATGATTCATACTCAAGGATTAAGCCAAGAGAATCTTGTGACCTAAGCAGCCTGGCTCTCCAGTGGTAAAAATGGGATTTTCTTATCTTCAGAAAAATAATAATTGAGACAGAGAGCAGGGATGGAAGCAGACAGCATACATTTGATTTAAGAGCTAGCAATACTCAGTGTGTAGGGAAATCGCTGTTTTGGCAAATTGTTGGTATCATGATAGAAACGTAAAGTTAAACTACAATATATGAAGTATTCCACAGAGATGAATCAGAGCATGCCTGAGAAACAGTAAAGATAAGAATTGTAGCATGAAATGTTAGGTCTTTTATCTTCAATGTCTGAGTTATCCTTCAGAAACTTTTAGTCATTTGCCTGATATTCAGGCAATTGCTGTTCCCTGAGTATTAATCACTTAAAACCAAACACATGAACATGTGTCACATTATGGTAGGTAGTCAGTGCTAGAAGACTGGATGCAAGATTTGGAGTGATGACATGAAATCTAATCCTATTTCTGATAGTAAATAGTAAACATTGACTTGACAGAGTCAGCCAGCTTCAATACTTCAATTTCTCCATTTCTACAACTGGGACAATAATTTAACTTTTGATTTATTTATTTGTTTAGAATCTTGAAAAAAAGGCCTTTGAAATATAAACAATAACGGATACAATGCGTAAGGGAGCATTGCAAACCAACTGCCTGACTGAGAAAGTCGCATAAACACATGCTTATCCTTTTGCAGGGCTCACTGACATAAACAATCTTGGTTATATTTAGATATACATTTAGATGCTTTGCCACCTCTATCCTTCTCTCTTCCTCTTTATTTTAGTGAGCTATCTTATTATATTTCACAAATTGGAAGGGAAAATTAAAATAAGATACAAAAGCTCTAACCTTCATCACTTTTTAATTGGGATCTGCATTCACAAGCATGAGAAAAGTAAAACACTACTGGTTCGGCGTAACTCTTCTTTTTATATTGCTTCCATTTCCTTTCAAGAATGGATGAATATCAGTAGGCAAAAATGTAATCATTGTATAAAACTGATGATCCTGTTGGTTTCTTTAAAAACCATGCAGTAAAATTCCTTAGCATTCACAATGTAGAAATCTCTGGCATACATTGAGAGAAGTTTCAGTGGCAGCTTTTGTGGGAACTGCATAGGTAGGGTAAGAGCAAACTCCTTTCTGTGCAATCTTCTGTACTGGCTTTTGTATTGTACAAATCAGTTATAAGGGAATGATGCTGTAAGGGACATATGCAGACATGTTACTCATTTTAATAACATCAGTGGTTTGGTTTGAGTTCTGTGGAGGAAATCATACATTCAAAGCTTCTTGCAAGGAGCTGATTTGTAGGGAAAAATTTACCATCATTACACTCCTGTGCTCAGTTGCAACATCTCAAATTCATGTTTATTCATACCTTCCTTTGTGATCCTGTTGAGTTGCAGTGGCAATAAAACAAATTATACAATGAAAAAGCATAAAGCATAGCAGTACATAAAGCAAATTCCATCAGTGCTGCCAGAATCTTTGCTCAAATAAGAGAGTAGTTTAAAATCTTTTGTAAAACGTTTTGTTGCATTTAAATTTTAATTTACTTTTGTGATGTTTGGAGAAAAAGTAGACAAATTGCATTAAGGAAGTAAATTTCTATATAATAATACTTTAGACAATACAATTTCTATACAATAATACTTCAGTTTCAGAAATTGCAGTCTAAATCTTTTAAGATTTTTCTTAAATTTCAGTAGTGCAACAGCCCTTGGCAAGAAGAAGTAGACCTTTAGAGACACATCCTGGATACTCTTTTTGTCCCCCTTAGTGAAAAAAGGATGGAAAAATGCTCTATCAGGACAGCAGTCGTTTTCTGTAACATAAATCTGAAATTATAGGATTGCTATTGTACATGGAAACACTATAGCAGCCCTTGCCCAGCAGTGCTGTTCTTATTTTTACAAATATTGCCACCTTTATTAGCAGTCAGGAATTTTCATTTCTTCTCATAATCACAAAAACTGAAAAGTGAGATTTAGATAGCAACAGATTTCTTTCTCTTTTATGTTTATAATGAACACTTTTATATATACCGCATTGTTGTTGTATTTTCAAAGGGAAGACTTTTAAAAGCAAAAAAGACAATTAGATCCCAAACTACATGGAAATCATGATGGCTAACCTGCCTAGCTCCATTTGTATCTGGGACATAACCAAAATTTTATTAACAGGTTTGCTAAATGTTATTTACTGCATTTGACAAATGGCAAAAAAATATTTTATATTATAAACATAAAAGACCTATTATTCTACAACCTCTTTCACCTGCCAGGACAAGACAACCTTCTATTGTGGTAAAAATGAGGACCCAAAGCTGTAACATATTTTTAGGTAAATGCTATTAAGAAACTATCAACAATTTAAATGGTAAGTTTAAAGTGATACTTTCTGTTGCTAAACTTGTTCTTCTTTCTATGCAGTGATTATTTCATATATAAATTGAAAATCGGTAAGTCTTTAGATCTTTTTTTTTAATGTACATGTTTTAAAAGTATTCTGCAGCTGAACTTGTAATTCTGACTTCCCCGATTCTCATTCTGAATTAACATTTAACATTTACAGCTTCCAATCTATAATTATGCCTAAGTTGTTAGATTTCAGTCCATATTTTACTATTTGCTGTTGTGATATTATATAGGAAAATGCATTTAAAGTGTTATACTAAAAAGACTCCTTTATTTGATATTTCACTTCTACTTACTTTTACTTCCTTCTTGCATATAACTTGCTGTTGAGTGTGGCATAGATGTAGTTTTCTCACATACTGAAATGATAGCTGACATTCAAACATGTTTGAGAACATGAAGAGCTTAACTAAGTGCAAGCAGGCGCTGGGTAACTCCCTTGCCCAGCTGTACCAGGGTTTGTTGGTTCTGACCTGCAAAACCAGTCATTGGATTCATTTAAATGGGGAAGAAAAAGGACTGCTTAAGTGGTACAAACCATGCAATGTTTGCAAGCGGGGACCAGTGTGTTCCAATTAGTAACCTTTTTTTTTTCCTTTATGCCATTTATCATAAAACATTTGACACCATACCCCAGCATCTGTCGAGTCATCTACCCCTTGAGAGAGTCTATTCTTTCTATTATTTTTTGAAAAACCTATGATGTGCTAGCACAGTTCAATTGTGGTGAGAAAAACATAAAGAAAATGCATCTCTGCCAATCCCTAACACTCTCTTACTTACTGTTTTCTGGAGGAAATGAGTATTTTAGCTATCGATCAGAAATATGTGTTGAAGGAAAAAACAGTAAGGACATTTCACTTGGTGAACAGGAAGAGTGTATAAATGTAATATATTTTAAAGCAACAGTGGTAAGAAAACAAGAACCATTTTGTGTTTCAAATGTATATGTACAATTGATGCAAATATTTCTATATTTGTAACCTGTATTTATGTTTTGGCCCATCTCTGATTTCTTCATGCTAGAAATAATGCCATTGCACTAAATGTAAGCAAAGTAGAGGGCTTCTTTTAGGAAAAATGCAATTTTCTTAGTCCTATAAATTACATCTTTGCTACTATTAGCTAAATACGCCTCACTTATTAACATTTATTCCTGTAATCAATATAAGTAAGAGAGGACATCTGCCCCAGAGAAAAGTGGGCCCTATAACATTTGTGAAGATTAGTCTTTCAAAAATCTATACAGTTTGTATTGGAAAAATATTCGATACACGTTTTATTCTCATATCAAAGTTATACCCAGTGTGAATATCTAAAACTCATATACATAATCCTGACATTTGTATGGACATAAATTATTTCAGTTTTCAACATAGCTTTCAATAACAGACTAGAATATTCTACCCATAAGAAAAGCAATAAGCAAACCAAGGATTATGACAAAATTTAGATCTTTTAATTCCCATAAATATTGTACATTAACAAAATATATTTATATTTATTTTCTCCTGAGTAAAAAGAATAAAAACAATCCTCAGTTCTACACGGCATTGTATCCAGGCAGTCAGATTCCTGTATGGAGTCCCATCAATTTAATTATGTTCACTGCAGATTACAGATCTACTTGCAGAAGCACAGTTTGCACAGGGAATAACAACACATTTATATACCATAAATAAAAACTACTTCTACAATGTTATACAAATTTAAGATTTAGATTTGGGAGAGCAAGCCAAAGCCACCTCTATACTTAGGGCAAGATTTTGACTCTGTGCAGTGAATACCACCCATGGATATGGAAATCAATGAACATAGGCTTACAAATTAGGAATAATGCCAGATGAGATTAAACTGTTTTAAATATTAGATGTAACGAACAGAGTTATAAAGTTATTCACAAAATTCTATCACCTGAAACAAGAAAACAGTTTACTTGGCTTTATTTAAAGTAAATATAATTTAAATTTTTGCTGTGACGTGGATTGTCTGCATGCAAAATTTCTCACAGTAAAAGACTGACTGAAAGACAAACTCTGCAAGATTGACAAGAAAGAGCTCTATAAAAATGCAATAAAAGCCAAGTTTATAACTTTTTTATATAGCTTCAAAGAGAAATTAAGTTTATCAATGGTGAAGTTCCTTGAGCAAGGAAAATTGTTTTTCTTTCCAAAAGGAAAGTTAAATGAAGGCATAATATAATATTTAGGAATATTTATGTACCCACAAATACATAAATGTAATACCTCTCATTTATTTTTTTAGCACTCAGGTTCAATACTCAACATTTAATATCTGAAGATGTGAGGTTCAAGATACGTTACTGTAATATACCCATGTGTGTTTTCAATTATCTACGTACTGTCAGCACAAATCATATTTTCAAATATTTTTTTTTTTACTTCTGATTTTGCATGCCTCAATATTTGAAATGTATTTTCAAATATTTTGAACATTGACAAGTCCCTACCGATGTGAGCTGCAACTGGAAACTGCCCCAGAAGCAGATTCTTTTTACACTCCACAGTAAAGGAGAGTAAAGATTTCAGAGTGAGTGGGGAAGAGAGAAGTTCAGTGGAAGATGCTTTCGGCCAAATGTTTCTTTTACAAACATAATCTTTTTCAAAACAGTTTGTAAGTAGAATATGAAATCCATTGGTATAAAAACCTAAGTTATATATTGGAATAGTTATGTTAAGTCACTTTATTCCCTTTATGAGTAATGCCACTACCCCTAACTCAAAGTTATAATGAATTTCTTCACAATAGGAAATGGGCTGAACAACTCAGTTTTATAAATACCTGGAATATAGAGATTATTTTAAAAACAATGCTGCATTTTGCTGAGTTTTTAACTTACAGCGTTTATTTTGACGACCTTTAAAAATTTCATGTAAGTAACCAAAACTCAGCCTTTATCAACATTTTTGGAATGTGGCATATGGACACTGTAAATTCCACCAGTGCCCTTAAATTCCACAAACAGAGTGGGGTTCCAGAGTGCTCTGCAGATATCTAGCAGCTAGCTCATATTGGAGAATAACAATTTGCTAAATCTTTTCTAAATGTAAATAACTTGGGCATTTCTGTCAGCATAGAAGTAGTTTATTTGAAAAATCTCATTGTAATGTGTCTTAATTAGGAGATTTTTTTTTTTTCCCCAACTATAAGTCATTTCTTAGATATTGATCTAATCCAGGTTTACATAGCTCTGACATAAGGCTGAAATGAATTTTTCAGCTTGGAGCAAACTTCATTGCTAACTAAACCAAACCTTCCTACAAACAGAACAGATAGCAGAAACATTAATAACACATCCATAACTATTTCACTAAAAGCTGACATAGATATAACAATGATACTTAAAATCATATGGTTATTTAAAAGACTACTATTTTCAGAGCATAAATATTTTTCACAGTGAAATAAATGTAAAGTCTCTCCAGGAAATTGTTATAATGCTGATTTTCTTTAAAAAGTGAGAGAGATTTCTGCAGTATTTATATACTCCTATACATGATTAATAGTGTCAGTGCTGTCTTTTCTATTAGCATGTCTTTCCTATGGTATTTATGACATTAGAGGATTGATAGTACTGGCTGCAGTCAAATCTAATGTAGAGAGGCACTATGCAGGCTTCTCCTATGTATTTTAACTAGACCATTGCCTTTTAGGACAGATTCTTAGCCTAACAACAGAGTTTGCTGAAATTAACACATACAAAGCGGCTAAGCAGGTTAAAAGTCTAATGCCAAATGGAGTAAAAATCTCATTTGGCACTCATCTGCATTTTCTTCAGGCAAAAGCCTCTGTAAATGTAGGTGGTAGCTAAATGACCATATTTTGTCTGTTGTTGATGGTGGGGATAGAAAAGACCCTGCTCCAGCACTAAGCATGCTACATTCCACATAGACCTTTGACACACAAAAAAGAAAGTCTTCTTCAGTAAACCCTTCAAAGATTTCATATTGTAATTTGTCCACGCTCGTGAAGAATTGAGGAATTCTGATAGAATTGTGTATGTGTAAGTATTTGTTTTGGTGAATAAGTAGTTATCACAATTTAATCAAGCCAGTGAAGGTTTTGCCAGATAGCTTCAATCCAAGTATTAAAAGACCTTTTTAATACCAAACAGTAGCAAACTGTAACCAAGTAGTTTTCTGTCACTAGCCATTAGTGATTCATTTAGGTCATTGTTTAAGGTGGCTGGACTGAAAATGTGCTTTTTACGTTATTCACTGTAGTCAAGCAGTCGCTTTAAGGATAAACCTTATGCTACAAATAAAAATCCATGCTTGGGTTGGGGGTAGGAGTTATATTTTTAAAGGGCATGTATGAAGAGTGTAAATATTCAGTGAAAAATATATATTTGAATAATTGCAACATGGAATCAAGTATTTGCTGTGCACAGTGTGAAATAATGCCTACAAATAATACTCCTGAATGTAAGTTTTAAGGAGAAAGTATAGTTGTCCTAGATTTCTGGATTATGCTAGCCATTTCATAATGCGCTGCAGCTCAATCCAAGTACCTGAAATGTGTCTCCAGGATAACATGTCACAATACCTCTTTATTCAGTCCAGCTCATGCAATAATGTAAAAATAATTTTCTAGTTATCAGGCAATGCACTATTTTATAACGAAGAAAGTTTCTAATAGCGCATTAACAGTCTCATTTTTGCATAATGTTCCAGCCCCCACCCCAGACAATGATCACTATGAAATACATGCTGCATTTCGCCCTCATGCGAAACACATTCTGATTAGAGCGGCAACTCCTGATGCAGCAAAGGAACTTATTTAAGATGCTGAATTAAACATATGACTTATGGTTAATTTGTTGTGCCCTCTCCTCCTAAACCAACAGGAGTATTCCAGAAGAATGAGTACAAAGAAATTGTCAGTAGTAATATCTAGAAGGTCATCATCCTCATTTATTCCATGTGTTAATCCAGCTCTCAGAATCCAACTATGTTCCAAAGAGAACCTCGTCTGGGACAGGCACCAGCCATTTTTATCAAACAGCATTTTCAGTCTCCAATATTTAACCACTGTGCATTTAATAAGAGAGGGAACCTTGCTTGTTCAGCACAATTGTACAATTTGGGATTTTTGTTTTATGAATATAGCAAAACCCCTTCATTTTTGTAAATAATTTGGCATGAAAAGGTTAGCATGGATATTTCCTTCATTTCCGTACTAGTTTCTCACACTTTAGAGTTACTAATACTCCAGATTCCACATGAATCTTGGCCAAAATCTCTCAAGTTTCATGTTATTTCCTGTCATTAGTACTAACTTTCTGCTGTGTTGAAATGAAACCATAAATCAGCTCAGGCATACTAAATGTTAAAGGGTATTTAGTCTGGGTTTCCAGCTGATTTAAAAGCAAAACCTATTGAAATCAAGACTCTTTTCCGTAGATTGAGATTTCTTTTTGAGTATTTCACACCAATCTATGTGACACTCATAATATACATAAGTGATTTTAGGGTAAAATACAGAAATAGGGACTCAGAACAAAATGTTCTGTGAAAAGAACATTTTGCTGTGTTCCATTATGATCAAAATGGCCTCTTACAAATGTAGTTGTTTGAAGATATGCTAAACTTATGGTTGTGCAGATCAGTTTCAGATTTCAAAATGGATCTATGCCTACTAGATCTGTCAGGTGATAGACATACCTATTTCTGCATTCTTTGATTTTCAGTAGGGCTTCTCTAAATAAGGAAATTCAAAAGTTTCATTATAACCTTATACTACAAGGGTTATTACAACATAATGTTTAATGCACACTCTTTTACTCTAGAAAGTTTTATCAATATGACTATAATGACATAAAAATATTACTGCCAGTAATTTTCTTTAAGTAGACAATTACTAAGTAAAACTTTGTTTTGTTGTTTAGACTTTATCTTTGATCATGTTAGTACTTTGTGAGTCAAACGTCTAGTTGCTTTACTTTTTTGTGATATTAGCCTTGTCTAGTACAATTTAGAATGTGTTTATAGGCTGAAATTATTTATGCATGATAAATGCATGACTTTTTCTATATTAATGCTTAATTTTATTTTGTCATTTAGAGTGTCTGTAGGTTGCATAAATAGATTTGGGCGGTTTATAACGTGGTGTCATAAATAGAATAGGCAGCCACAATGAGACAATATTAGAATAGTCCTTTTTTGGCTATTTCTTCTGATCTTGTAAGTAAGAAAAATAATGTGCAGGTTTTTCATTTCTTAATCCTCTAAGGAACGTAGCAACTTTAAGGAGAATTAATCCCTCCTTACTTTGGGTGTCTAAAACTTAGGCACCACGATTAACAAGATCACCGAGGAGCGCCCTGTTATCAGGGAAGAGAAATGGCTACTGCCACAGTTATTCATCTTCTCATATGATAAGCATCTAAGATAGGTAGGACTCAAAGAAGAATTTGCTGAGTTTTGAAAGACTCTACCCTGAATCTGGATTTATTCTACAAAACCAGACTGCCATCTTTAGGGGGGGTTATGCTGTTAAGTCACACTACAGCCATGAAAAGGTGGATTTTGTAGAAAGGGGTATTTCCTTTGCATCTACTAAAGCAAACCATATGTGTGTGTATATATATATATACACACACACATATAGTTAGGTCTTGCTCCTTAAATGATCATTTATTGCAGTGAGGCAGAACCATGTACATTACCTGTATTCTGAAATGTTTGTTCATTATTTCAATCACTTTTTAATTTAGACCTTGGCTAAGAACAATCAATGTGGCTATAAATCTGAAAGTCAAGTAGAAATAGATATTGCAGCTATAGGAGTACACAGATAAGGTACTTCCCATATTACTAAAAATTATTTAATAAGGATTTGTAAAATTTGTTACTTCAATAAGGACTAAATTAGTCATGCTCTGTAGGAATTCTTTCTAATGATCTACTTAGTTTATACTTTTCTGTAGAGAACTTACCAGTCAGCTCTATAGTACTTTTTTTTCCATAGAGGAGGACTATATTATTTCAATTCCATTCATCTTTACATTCCATTTGCTGCTTTACTAGGATTAACAAAGCGTTCCAAGTATTTTAACAGGAAAGTAATACATTCACAAAAATTCTCATTAAAGTCTTTATCTTCAAGCTACAAAAGACTGCACTTTTTAATGATTAAAAACTGCATACTGAAGCAGCACTTACTTATGGAGAATGATTCTAATAGTACTTTTGTTGCATTGATTTGGGAAGATCCCTTTCTTTGCTACCACATTCTTGTGTCTTGGGCCTTTATTACTACAGTAATAAATATTGAATTCCAATTCCAGGATATAATATGTGGCTCTCAATGCCTGACTAACTTACACAGATCTCTCTTATTATTAAAACAATCCCAATATGGAAAAGTTCAGTTTTAAATCTAGAGGATCAAATTATATTTGGGTTTGTACAAAGTGAATAAGGCTACAAGCACAACTAAATAACACCTTTCCAACAAAGGTTTATTGCCTTGCAAGATTTATGTTTCTCAATTTCATGAAAATTTGGGAGGATTTTGCATTCATACTATGTTTTTTTTAAATTCAGAAGGAACTCTATGTAATTACTGTCAGTACTGGAATACGTTATGTAAAGAGCAGACTAGATACATTATCTGTTTAAGCAGAGATAAACACTGGAGCTCATTAAGATGAATTCCTGGTGCAGTACTCCTGGTGCACCACCTCTGAGCCATTTCTTCAGAACAGTTTCTCCACCTCTAGCACTTGGCAACAGAAATCCAAATAAACAGAATTCCTTACAAAACATTCTGAAATTCAGTGTTTCAGAATCAGGGCATGTTCCCAAGATGGGTCCTTCCAGAGAAATACTGCTGGCCTGTTGTTTTAAATGAAGGAGTCCATGAAGCGTCTTTGTAGATTACTTCTGCAGTAATGTGTGAGTAGAAGAAAAGAGAGATGATTTTCTTAAAGGTTGTATCTACAGTGATACCTCACACACATTCAGATCTTAATTTTGAGCTATTCTCAATTCTGAAGCAAAGCTGTTATTAACTTAATTGTGCAGTCAGACCTATGATGTTGCAGTTTCTAATACATTTCAAGTTACCATTGTATTGACAAGATACAAATATGGCCGATTGCTTTGGGAGATACACACGTTGCAAATTAAATGAACTGTTAGAACAACATGAATATTTTTCATGCCTGAAGAACATTGGATATTCTCAGATAACTTAGAAATGAAGAATGCAGTTCTTAATTGTTGTTATTCTCCATGCACTTTAATTCTCCATGAATTTGTGATGATTTATAAACGTATGCCATTGTTTGCTCCTATACACATATGTTTTCTTTTGCTTGCCTCCCTGACAAGTTGCCAGAGCTTTGTTTCTCAAAAATTAAGTTTTCAAAAAGTTTTGTAAAGTACTGGGATGGCAGGTGTGTGAAAAGTGGCAGGAATTTGAAATCAGAATTTGAAATGTTCATCCATTGTAGAGAAAATAATTATTATGGTAATTTGTGCATGCACATATATGGGTAATTAGGAATCTTTTGGACACTAAACACATCTTGCAATATTCAATACAATGCCCTGTACTATGAAACTTTACAAATTCTATTGTACATTGAGATGCGATATAACTTGGCATTATGCAAATCCCTACTGGTATTTTGCTATTGTTGTATGTCTTTTCTGTTAGTGTGAAAAAATCCAAAAAACAAAAGGAAGAGCTGACTATAGAAGAAGAATTATGCATTTGACTGCATATAGAAATAAAATAACTTGTGAAAGCAAATTTATCTACAGATAAAATAGTTCTGATTTTTCTTCATTCATGTGTTTAATAATTTAAAAAGATGCAGAGGGAGTAGGAATAGTGATATAATTTCCATTTTGCCAACAGGTTTCTTGTGCAAGAGTGTTTTCCTGAAAAACATAGAGTCATTTCAGCCAATTAGTCATTCTTCTCTCCCTCCCCAAGTTTCTGTGGTCACCTTCACCAATGGAAATCGCAAGCTCATTATTACTACTTGAACTGGTAGGTGTTATAAAAATACTAGATCCAATGACAAAATGAAAATTAGACAACAGCGTGTTGACTTAAATGCATTAAAACCATTACTTATATAACTTCTCAGAATTATATCGAATATTAAAGGCAGGCAAATACAAGACCGCTTTTGCTTTTTTTTTTGAAGTCCTATTTCGGAATATTTTGCTATTCATTCTGTATTAGTAGTGAATTTACATTCTTGTGTAAAAAGACTTGTATGTAACTGCACAATTTAGATTTGATAAGACCAGTGAACCTGCCTATAATATGCCTCAAATATTTTAAAAGACTGAACTTTGTTTTAAAATAAACAATAATGTGTCAGCATTGGGAACAGGGTATATAAATTCTTAGGTAACGAAAAGATTTTAACAAACGTTCACTAACTATATTATTTTCAGAAAAAGTCAACTTACTTTTAAATAAATCTGTCATTCAACCATTACATATTTGGCTAAATCCAAATATCTCTTAGTTAAAAACAATAACATATTTTCTAGCTACATTCCCGCTGCCTTATATTTCAATGCAAAGCTAATGTGCAGATATAATTCTGTGTGTCCATTCCCTTTACTATTTCTGGAAAAGGTCCTAACAGATTTAGATTTATCTGTATCAGATATTTCAGAATTGGCTTGTTGATACATTTCTTTGGAAGAGAGATTTGCCTCTAAATTGTACTGAGGTGTTTTCTAGGTTCCAAGACAATATGAGCCAAAACTTCTGTTGATATGAACTGGCATAATATTACTTGACTCAGTGCTGATGTATACCAGCTACCATGTGATTCTTGTTTTTTCTCTAGACTTAATAAATCAGGGTAACAGAAAAAGTAACAAGTTCCCCCTTAAGGTCTCATTTCCTTACTCTAAAATTGAACAAGACATTTAAGATCATTCAGGTCAAATTTTGTGTCTAAATCAGTCTTCCTTCTTGAAAGATGATACTTGTTTTGGGAGACCTAACCTAATATAACCTGATGACAAAAAATAAAACTGAAATCTCCTTTAGGCAGGATAATGAGTCTAAAGTGCTAGATCAGTGGTCTGTTATGATAAATGAACTTTATTCTACCTAAACATTAAATCCGTCAGACCCAATATAAGACAAATTTTATCAAACAATATTCTTTCCATTTTAACTTAGATTTATTAGCTCCTTATGGCCATCTGGGTTTTTGTACAAACTAAGGAAAAATATTCTTAGACCTCAGAAGAGAAATGCTATCTGTGTCTGGTGTGTCTGTGCTTGCCATATGTGATCCCTTTATCTTATGAAATACCTGCAGCAAGGTTGTTGGTGCGAAGTTGAAAGACAATTTATTCTTTAAGCAGTGTGTTGCTCCTGTAGGCAGCCAGTTGGCTAAACTGGCACAGTTTTTCTTTTCTTCTGCATTCTCACAGGTTATTATTTATGTTACAGACCTACACGAGTTCCCTTGATCCAGAACTAAAAAGCCTGTGGAATAATGATCCATTAGTACCCTGCTTCTTCATGCAACAGTCAAGGTACAGTAGTTTCATAACATGGGTTATCTGCTGATTATCATAATATAGATTATCACAAAACAGATTATCTACTGATTATCACAATATAGAGGTCTGCTGACATGAAATATTAGACACTTCGGAGGAATCTCATTGCACTGCAAGAAGCTATTGACCTCACAGAAGACTTAAATTGAAATTTACACCTTATAGGCCATCTTACTAGACTGCTCGCATTCTGAATCTTTAAGAGCTAACTTTAGCCCCAGTTGCTTAACAGTGAGTCTATCTCCTGTATCAAGAGACATCTAATTTCAGTGTGCTGTTTTGTGAAGGCCATATCCCGTACCTGAATTTACATGTACATGTCAGTGTCTGGTCTGTTACTTAAGTTTTAATATTCTAGAGATTTGAGAATCAGAAGAAACCAGGATAAGCAATTAAATAAATGAACTTAATTAACTAATTGAAAATTATTAATTTATTAAATTTTTGAACTTATTTACTTAATTAATTGAAAATATCTAGCATGCCAATAGCAATACTTCTGTGCTATTAGCCTGAGAGTAGTTCAATTTAAAAAATAATAACCCCTAGTTGACTAATATTACTATGGTGAATAAATATGCTACCAAGAAAACTGTTTATGTTTTCAAGGAAGCCAAGCATCTGCACACAATTTCTGTCTTGCAGCAGAATGTTATTCAGTGTCTGAGAATACAGAGGAAAAAAAAGCCTTTGCTGTTTCTCCTTCAAGACAGACAGAAGGGTGTTTACTTTCACCAAATATCCATATATGTGTGACACTCTCTCTCATGAGTGTTCAGTTGCTGGCAGAGTAAAACTTTCTTATTCCCTTCAATAAACATCCTGCACATGCATCTCCTGTGTGTGTGCACTAAGTAAAGAAGGAAGGAAGTCCCGAAAGACTGTCTATGTATTCAGTTGTGAGCTCCCAGTGGGAAACCAAGGCAAAGGACACAATTCTCATACAAATGGGCAAAGGTATCCACATTCCACAGTGCCAAGCAACCATCAAATCCAGAAGAAATTCCTAGTCCTCATCCTTGCCCTATTTCAGGCATCTGGGAATCATTGAAGTCTTGCAAATAACTGGAAATATTAGCCCTCTGGTTACTGATCACATCTTACTAAAGTATACATTTCATCTACCCGTCCTAATTTTCTTGTCCCTTTTACCCCATATTGTGAGACAGGATATTAAAATAAGTTCTTCATATTTCTTTGACAGAGTCTAACAACATTTTCCAGGCAAAATGTGTCACAATTTTCTCCACAGTGTATTATTGTTATTTCTCTAGAGCCGTAAGAATTGGCATACCAGAAATGTCAATGGTGCTTAAAAGCCTGTCTTAGTGGGGAAAGTGACTACAAAAATAGTATGGATACTTTTGTAAGAAAAAAAGTTAAAACTTCTCTAAAATAGTTGTTCAATAAAATAAATGATACAAAAAAGTCATTAGAGTGTAGGATTAAAGTCTCTTCCTGCAACCTAGGAAGACGACCTTTTTCCTTATGTGTTTATCATCTGTGATTAATATACCCACCTCCAATTTTTGCCAGTAAACCCTGATACTACATCACTGTGCATTATCTCTTTGTTTCCCTTGTTTATATTATGCTGCATACCATTACAAAAAGGTAACGAAAAGTGACATTTGGGATATATACAGCAGGATTTTTAATATTTACTTTGGCAGATCTTAGTTCAAATACAGTTTTGGTGACAATATTAAGAGTCAAACACTATCAATTTGTTCTAAGGCATATAGGCCTACATCAGAAAGGTAATCATGCAAGAATTTAAGGAGTGCTAAATAGGGGTGTACAGCAGAACCCATCATAGCACCTATTTTGTACCATACCTAAATATACAGTATTTAATTTTCAGTAATACAAAAGGCAAAACCATGAAAACAAGATCCCAACGTCCACAGTTAATGTGAAAAGATACAGAGCATAAAATGCTTATTTTTAATCTAATGAAGTCACTAAGCCAAATTCTGCCTATTGTGCCGTGACTTTAGCATAGTTGCTTAAGTTTATCAGTGTAGCATTTAGAGTCCTGTATTTGTACCACCTGAAAATAAAGAACCAGAACGCAGTGGGGTAAGGTGTACAAAGGAGGCAGATACATTGAGGAATTTACCACAAACAGAAAAGTTGTCTATAGCAGTGAAAGCTCCAGTTACTAAGAATAGAAAACCTTTTTTCAGCAGAACAGTTTGGGCATTGACCAATTATTTTTCATTTTTCAGCTGCACATCAAAACTTTCCAGCATATTTCTATCGTGTTCAAATGAACTAATAAACTCCTGATACAACTCTTGATACTGCTTATCAACTTGTCATGCATGGCAGTGTTTGTTAACTTGCAACAAGAAAATGTTTATCTTTTTGCTACACTCAAAGCAAGCAGCAGAACTGAAAGTTCCTGTAAGAAGCAGCTGGCAAGTGGCCTGCAGTCTAAAGAGACTCTGGTTTGCTCTGTTTTATTTTTTGTTCCCATGCCTTTTCTCAGCACAATATATTCTATATTCCTAATGCTAAAGATTGGTAATAATTATCTATAGCCTGAAGTACAAAAAATGTTCCAAAATAAGGTACAGCACCTTAAAATTATTATTTGTTCTTTCCAATCTTTTAACACCCGAGTGTTAAACACATAGATCAGGACTGGGAGATGTAGAATCACAGAACAGAAACAAAGTCCCTATCTCCCAAATATGTTTAAAATTCCATGTTACCGCTGTAACACTGCTGTATTCTGGTGCGTTAGCATAAAATACTGGAGTGTTTTTAAGTGTTCCATAGGTAGAATGGGAAAATACATTTTTCTGTTCTCTGTGATATAAATAAAAGGCAAGAATGTGTCCTTGGAATATATAATATATATAATGTTAATACCATCCAATATTATGCTTCATTAGAAATGTTAACTTTTTTTGTGCACTAAGATAAACTTGCTATTACAGGTATTGTCATATACTCTGCAGAATTTGATGTTCAAGTATACTGCTCTGCTCATATTAATTCCTAGTGAAATCAGTTAAAACCGTGTAGCTAAACTGCCTGTTGTGCAGGATCAGGGTTGTAGGCTGTTTTTCAATCCTGTTATTAACAACAATAAAGGAAATTTTCTTAGAGAGTTAGGCAAGATGAAACTCATAATGCAGCAGTTCACCATTTCTTGCTATCTTGCGGGTGACGTCTAAGAAAAAGTCAACAAAACCGGACACATAAAACAGCAATAATAAAGGTCAAGTGTGATCTGCTTGCTGACCAGTCCCAACTAGTGCGTGCAGCACAAGGGACAGAGCCACAGTATCGCCCTGCACAGGCAGAGGACTGGTGTCTTCCAGCCTCCCACCATGCTCACAGGATCCTGCCAGAAGGCACTTTCCCCTCAGCTCCAGCTTTGCACTGTGGTCTCCTTCTATCACGTGCACCGATGTGTTGTATGACCCCCTGCAAAGGCATGCTTTTATTATACAACCTGACACAATAGATGCATGTCTCTGTCACAGGACACGATTCATGGAGTGTCCTGCTTTATGAGAAAATCAAGAGGCTTGAATTGGCTGACTCTGAGCAACCCGATCTAGTTGAAGATGTCCCTGCCCATGGCAGGGGGGGTTGGACTAGATGACCTTTAGAGGTCCCTTCCAACCCAAACTATTCTATGATTCTATGACTAATTGGTGTAATTTTGCCACTCACACACACCATACTAGGGTGTTAGCAAGAGGTATGTTATCAGGAAATTGCAGCTGTGGCTCAGTTTTACTTTCTGGGAGGAGTTTCTTGAAAACCTCTGGTTTTGGGGTTTTTTTTTGACTTCTTGGAACTTTCTGTTTATTAACTGGATAATCTGCAAAGGAGGAGATAGGGATAGAGCTGGTACAGAAAGATACTATGTTTAAGGCCAGAGCTGACCTGCCCTGGCCTACTATTCCAGATTAAAATGCATTCTGAAATTAGCTGGTAGCTGTACTGCTGCCTCTGATAGGTGAAGTGCATGCGGTACCTTACCTTGCTTAGGTTCTAATGAAGGCATTTTGCACCTTCCTGTGACTGGCTAGAGGGCAAATCAGGGCCCAGACCTTGAATCCAGAACCTCTTGAATTTGCAACGTTCATCTCCTAATGCTTAGACTGGAACCAAACCCCCACAACGTTCATTTCAGATACGTTCTAAGAAGGGGTTTATTTTCCTTTTTGGTTTTAGATATGCCCAGAGTTTTAAAAGAATATAATTTTGAAATTCTGGTACAAACTAGAATAAATTTATAAGATAAGATGATTTTATATGAATTATCAAGATATTGAATCTAGATTATTTGAATATGAGTCCAGATGATATCACAGAGTCTATGTTTGATTCAAACTGCAGTCTGAACATCTTCTGGACACACTCAGTTCTCCTTACTGCTAACTCCAGTGTTGTGGTTTAACCCTAGCTGGCAACTAAGCACCACACAGCCGCTTGCTTGCTCCCCCCCCGGTTTTAACCCCAGCCAAAACCAGCACATCCAGTCATGGGGTAATTTTGTTATAGATTAGTTCAGAACTCCAAAAATGACTAGCACAGATTCCCTGGCTTTATATATGAATATCTTAGTGCTTCTGCTGATACAAGATTAACCTGCTGCAATCTAGTTAGATATTTATGCTGTTCTCACCATTGAAATCTCTGAAAGCCTCAGACAGCAGTCATAGCAAGGCTGTAGATTTCTCTTTTAAAGGAATATACAAAATATAATTTGTCATTGGAAAAGTAAAGAAATTTTTAAGTGGCTTTTCCTTAACACCACCCCCCCCCCCCCCCCCGAAGTCAACAAAAAATCATTTTGGTTAAGAATTCCAGTTGCTCAGTAGATTATTTATCAGGTAATATCACCTGTCAAGTCTAACTACTGGATAAGTTAATCATCTCCAAATATTTCAGCTTCTGTTTTAGTTGCTTAAGTGTAAAATAGGCCATACTATCTTGATGAAAGCATGATTATGAAATGTGTGATTTCTTTTAACGGTCTTTATTAACTTACAATGATTCCTTGTATTTCTACACTGTATACACACTGGCAAATCTTCTTCCAGCTATAATTAAGATTATGTCAGCACTGTACTTCATAACTTACATTTGCACTTGTTTATAATACAACTTTAAAGATCCACTTCAGTCAGAATCTTGGCACTGGTGGTTTAAATTTGGGAATAAAAATGTTTATACACATTTAGAATTTAAGGTAAATGAAAACGAAACCATTTACACATATTTAATCAGCCATCAATGGCAACAAATTAACAGTCTGAAACAGTATAATTGAGAAATGTAGTAGTGACCATTTCTTAATGGAGTTTATTTTTGTATGCATTTCTACTCCCATAACTAACCATTTAAGGAAAAGATACATTGCAGGCTCGTCGTGAATACTGGTCTGCTTCCTTTACCCTTCTGGCCACGTTCTGGTCCCCTGTTCAGAAAACTAATTAGGTCTTTATTCTATAGACTTATTTACAGCACCTGAGTAGTGATTTATCTCTTGCAGTTGACTTGCTACTCTGTTTGCTATAGCTCTTCCCTTTCCCACATCTTTCTCTAACACAGTGAGAAACTAGATGGCTTATCTGAGCTTCTCTGAACAGCTTAATTGTGACACAGGTACAGTACTGCTTCCTGCATTCAAACTCTGATTCTGTTATTTAGGTAGTCACATGCCCTACAGGTAATGGTACAGGGAGCTGCACTGGTATCCTCTCCGTACTGACTGAAGCAGAATTGATACTATCTTAATTCAGTAAGAAACTGGATCTAACATGTCAGAAGACAAATAACATAGTAAATAAATATTATTAAAATGGATGAGCCAAGTTCTGTATTCTGAATAACATTTTAAATAGTCAGTGTACATACAGTTGAGGTAGTGTTCAAAACTTGAGATAATAATGGGCTTAGTCAATACATAAATGAGATTAGTTTATCTTATTCAGCCGATTTAATAACTGCATGTCTTTTCTGCTTTTTTTGTTTATCTATTATGAGACTGTTGGTAATCACAAAAACTTTATATATAATCAAAAACTAAAATGCTGTTAATACTCTTCCATTTTGTAAAAGAACGAAAGTATTCTCGTATTACTCATTTCTTGGCACATAACAAACGTTTAATATCTTTTCCACTGTGGAAATTCTGTTTGAAAAATATTACCTACTTGCTACTGTTCTAACTTTTAGAAAAACACCATGAATTTGTTGGTTCATGTTAATGACTCCTGGTCCTATAATTAAAAGAAATCAAAATCCCTAAGAAGGGGCTAACAGAAATCTTTGTTTTGCTCATATTTAAAAAATAACTAGACAGCAAAATTATCTTTTATGAAATATTTAATATTGAAACCTACTCACAGCCTATTCACAGACAAAGTGCTGTTAGCTTCAGTGGACAGTTCTACAGATGAGTTTTGCAGTCCTTCCTCTGGGGCTGTATCACATCCAGAGGTTTTTGTGACATACTATTTCAAACCAAAATAATTTAAATACATAAAATAAACAATTTGAAGCAAGTATTTGAATTTGAAGGTTTAAGTACACATCTCAAACCATGTGCTTGGCTCTCATTTTCTAATGCTTGTTATTCACTGATAAAAATGTGTAAAAAATGACAATTGTATGTCAGGTGATTCCTATTAGATATAAAAGGGACTGGAATATAGTGTTACTGATTTTGATTCCCTTGAATTTAATCTCAGGATTGCTAGGTCTAAGCAAATTTTTTTCTTGATAGCAGTGTCATATGATAAATATATTTTTATGTATTTACAGAGCACATGTTCAGAGGGAAAGTGAGGGAATCTGACTTTTGCTACAGCCTGTATGTATATAAGTAGGTATGTATGTAAGAATCGGCTGTTGAGATCTACAAGTTATACATGCAAGAAATCTTATGAAAGATTAGGAGAAAAAAAAAATTCTATTATCCTTGAAAGATTACATGTAAGATAAGATTGTAACATAGGACAAATACAAAATCAGATCAGTTTTAATGCTCAAATCTATCACAGTATTCTTTACATAGTATTGTGACTAGCATAGCCCCGAAAAGACTTTTTAAAAGTAATTAAAATTCCAGTCTGTTCATATTAGCAGTGTCGTCTATATAAGGGTGATACAATTTATAGCTCTGGGAGTACTCCCTTCACTGATTCTTAATATTACAGAACTCCATAGAATATGTCTGGTCTCACTTTTATTTTTTTAAACATTTTCAATTAGATGCAATCTTTAGCTAGGAGTGTTACTTGGAAATAAAAAGTTTGTTAAACTTGCACACAGATGGCAAGAATCTTTACTAATAACATTAATAATTAAATTAATCTAATACCTTGTAAGTAACTTTTACAATTTTAAAGGCTGCATAAGCCTTGAGCCAGTCTGTGTTACAACACCTTTCATTTATGTCAGAAGGTGCTAGGAATCATCTTGCGATCAGTAGTCCAAATAGAAACACTGAAGTATTGATATGAACATTTAGAATGAATATAATGACTAGTTTTTCTACTGCTTTCTGTCTATACATACATTTGAGATGCTGTTGCATGTTGAAATGTTCTATGTTGAAATGCATATGCCAGCGTGTTTTGACCTGTGAATATAGTATTGTGCAACACGGCTCATTCTGTCCTTCTAGAAAGTAATTTTCTTGTTATTGTGGTATTTATCTGGGCATCAAAAGTTCTGGGTTCCAGTCATAACAGCAAGCTTGCTTTGTGACCTATAGGACATGACTTAACCTGTAAGATTTTCCTGCCTGAAAAATGAAAAACACTCCTTTAGCAGAATGAAGAAGAGCATTTCCTTGGGGATTAAACTTTAATGTAAAAGAGGCGGGGAGAATCTACCTAGCTAGTTTCTTTCCTATGTCACCAAATATTTTGAAGGCTATTTAAAGATATTAGACACTGTCAGAGGGACGATGTGATGCTGTATATCTATTCTTTCTTTTAAGCTAGTCAGTGAAGTCAAGAGTACATTTAATGCAAACCAGTTATAGTACTGTGCTACACACAGCTACTGAAATAAATGTTACTAGCACTCCACATGTCAAACTGATGATATATTGTGCTGCAATACCCAGACAAAAACAGACCATGTTTACATTTATATGTTCTGCCTTTTACTTCAAGAACTGTGGAAATCTGCAGACTTCAGGGGAACCTGCCACCTAGCAGGGATAAACTGTGCCTGAGAGACTAAGTGTAGGCACTCCCATCCTGGAGATCTCTCACACTTACCCGGAGGGGTAGAGAGAGGAGCCATACAGCACGACTGCATTTCCAATGGACTATGCCATACCTCCTTCCTCAAAAGCCCCAGTTAAGAGGTATGCCCACACAAAGACCTTTCCAGTTGAACGAGCATAAAATAGCTGAGAACCTGCAATGTCTTTTCTAGGTTTAATCGTAAATTTATTTTGGGACTGCATGAAAATTTGATTTGAATTTTTTCGTGCATTTAATTTAAATAAAAGTACTGGCCAGATCTATTCATTTGATAAATGGCCTGATGTGTGTTCTTAAAAGACATTAATATTCTAAGTGAGGTCCGCTACAGCAGTCATTCAAATTAGCTTGCAAAATCTGTGTCGTGTTTTCAGAGACATACACACTAAACTCTTATGTTAAAAACAAGTTGATCATACCAAAAGAGTGAAGCTCTCACTCTTAAGCCAAAATATATTCCTCTTCATAATACCATGCAGTTATCAGCATGTCCCTTGGATTTATGACTTATGACATTTGTTTACCAACAGGTGGTTGCATATCTTGCCATTTATATTTTAAGCAACAGTAAACACAACTAAAAATAATATAAGATAAACAAAATAAAACTCAGTGGTGTTTTTTAAGTGTTTTTAGAGAAAAGCTGTACTTATAAGCTAGGTCTTCAAGTAGTTCACACCAGGCCCAGCAACACAGAAGAATACTGCAAGAGCAATAAGGATTTTTAGGGGCATTATGATAGTGTAATGGAAACACATCTGCCCCCAAAAGTCCCTCATTTTCCCTGCGGTGAAGAGCCATGCAGGAAGTGGTGAATACTGTGGAACATCAAGAATGAAACTATAAAGAAAAATTTTTTAAGTTAGAACAATTTTCCAACAATACTTCAGGATTTCATGATTTCCTGTTAGGCCACTGCATAGGAAAATTGTAGTTTTTCAAATAGCCTCTAACTCATTTACTTTGGATGTATAAACGTGTTCTGTCCATTCACCAAAGTGAATTCTGAAGCAGCTATCTTAGAAATACTGTTAGTATTGGGAAGCTAAAAACATTATGTGTAAAGCACAGACAATCCAGGACAATTTTTGTTCTTTCAACTCCCAAAAAGCGAAAAAATAAAACAGAATAATCATCATTAACAGTTGACCTGCATCTCTCATTTTTAAGGATTTACTTCAGTGACAGTGTGAACATTAGTTTATAGAAGAAAATGATACATAATAAAATCATATAACATCTTCCATTTTAAAGAATTTCAAAGTATTTTCCAACCAGCCACGTGGGCAGTTTTCCATACATACAGAAAGACCACTCAGAGTAAAAATGCAAAGAGGAATCCCAATTTAGTAAAGACTGAATACTCCATATTTATAAATATCTTTAGTAAAAGAGGTAGCACATTTGAACTTTTAGTTATGCCTATTCAATTGACATGCCTAATGAAAAGTTACTCTTTTAAAATAATCCACACTAAATAGCACCTAACAGGCATATTCTTCAATGGATTCTTGTAGCATAACGAATAAAATATAATAATATTGTTGAAAAAAGCAATGCTCAATTCCTCATGTATTATTTAATATGGTGTTCTGCGTAATACATTTGCTCTTTGTTTGTTTGTGTTATAAGATAAAAAATGAACCCAGTTCTTTCCTCAGGTTCCAGAAATTTTACTGTGATCTCTCTAGTATTTTTTGTTGATGTAGGTCCAGTGATTTCAGTGGAGATACTGCTGACTTGCACCAGCATCCAGGCACCTACTGACAGAGGTGCGTGCAGTTTGTGTGATTTGAAATGGGCCTTTTATTACAAAAGAAAGCTTTTATACAAACAGCAGCAGCATCAAAGCAAAAATCTAGATTATGCTGACTTTAATAGACATTTTTAACAATAGCAATACGTAACAAATAGAAATACCCCTTCAGTAAAATTACTGCATTCAGTTATTTTTACTGACCCTTGTGGGCCAATCCTGAAACATCCTGAAATTATTTTTCTCAGCCTTTCCTAAAACCATTTATACGTTCCTTGTTGTAGGTGACAGAACGCATTTTGTCTTTTTTGTTTTCATTTGTTTTAATTCTTATCCTGACCTACACAACAAAAGAAAAGCTATTACTTTAAAAAATTGGTGTCTAGCTGCTATTTTATATCAGTTCACATAGGAAGGCCATGATTCCAGTAAAAGGATTTGGACTGTGTGACTGAAGCCGAGATACTTAAAATAGCAAAAATGCAATCAATATTACATTACACAGGTGAATTGTAGCCTCCCCTATTAACAGCTAAATTAAAATATTACAGCAGTATTAATTGAAAAGATCGAAATAGTTTTGTTTAAAGTTATTAATGTGTATCAACAATGTAAGCATTCAGTATATTAGGAAATCTGACAGGACTGATGCATCATTTTTAAGACATCTTTTGAGCTCAGCTAGGAGCAGGTATGCTCCAAGCAGGAAAAGAAAAAATCTCTGGAGCCTGTCTGTAGAGAATGATGATTCCAAATTCCAATGTGAAAAATAAAATGTTGATAATTGAAGAGCCTTATATCCAACAGGGAGTCAGAAATCAGTGGTAACCTTCTGAAACCAACCGCTAACATGTAGTCATATTTGGCTAGCTCACAAAGCAAGTTACCTCAGTAACAGATGTGTTTTTATTTCTATTTCTATTATCTTTTCTTATTCTGTACATGTTGTAGAAATGTCCTGAAAAAAATCCACAAGCTGAATAATGCCTATCCATTCACACGTCACCTACATAAACATTGCCCTTGCACTGAAAACGTGTAAACAGAAATTATTTGGGCATTTTGACAACAGGCAAAAAAAACCTGATTATTTGTTTTTTTTCCATGTTTGTACCTTTACCAAATTCCCTACACATTTGCATGGTTTGACTGAGAAAAGCATATGACATTGCAAGAAGAGATTTGCGTATTTATTAACTGATGTGCACTGTGAACAGGGCAAATGATGCCTTAAATTCATTAATTTGACCAGAAGCTTCATAGTCTCAAGCTGCATGGTCTGAAGTGGATTTGGCAGTTAATGTAATACAACCACTTTTCTACCACTTCTTCCACTACAGGTGCAGCTTCCAGGTGATAGCTATGTTCTTCCCCTAATATTTTAAAGCCATAAAAAAACCTTACAAATGTTTTTGCTTCATAACCTGCTAAATATGATTTTTAAGGCGAATAAAAAAGGATTTTTGAGTGACACCTTTGAAAAATATGTTCTGAACGTACTGGTGTATGTTCGCATCGATTTTCTTTGTGGCATGAGGTCCAGGTTTTACACAGGCAAGCAGTGCTGATGCGTAACATAACAGAGAATGAAGAACAAGACACGGTTTAAAAATCATACCTTGGGTGTCTGTGTTCTTGCCCTGGAAAAAACTCCGGATAGCTTCATAGGAAGGGACGACTGATTTTGTAGCCTTTACTAAGGCAAAATTTTTAGTTGTTCCAGGTCATGAGTTTCCAAACTCGGGGTCGCTACCTCCCTCTCTTTTTTTTCTATGGCTAGATCAGAGGGGAGTCACAAAACTTTTCTGTTGCAACATTGAGGTCAGGAGATGTCAAAGGTTGAGGCCCTGCTTCAGAAAATGCAGGCCACAGACCAATCCCCAAACCATGCCACTGGATTCTTGTGGAGATCCCGATCTTTTCACTGCTTTCAATAAAATTTCAAAAGTAAACAGATTAGGCCATTTGATAATCCTCTGCTGATTCAGTGTTTGTAGGCTGGGTTTTTAAAGGTTTGCTTAAAAATGCAGAAAAGTCATTCTAAAAATGTAGTTTTAAATTTATTTTAAATAGAAACATAGCTAGTAGGGCTTTCAATTTTATAAATTATAAATGCAATAAATAATTGGAGTTGATCTTTCTAAATATTATTTTTTCAATAATTCATGACAGTTTTTATGTCAAGGAAAATTAATTTTGATTCCAAACATACCATCTACATTTATCTTCTGTAAATTTCTTTTTTCATTTCAAATAGCAAGATAGACTGATCCCAGCTATTTAATTATTAATGCGCTGGACACGCAATGCACTTCAGGAGTCTCAGCTCTGAGGCCACCACCCAATGCTGCATGCAAACCTTGTGGGAAAACCAGTGTGAGGGAAAGAGATCAAATTTTTATAACATAGATGTTTAGGGGATCTATCGCTGTTTTGTCTAATCATCATTAATTTCGGTAACACATATAAAATGAACATACATTTAAAGTTTAATATATATGCATGATATCTGTAGCAGTAGAAAATTGTCTGTTTTACTGCACACTAGAGACAAACAGGAGCTCTTTCTGTAAGCTTACTAATGGGAAAAAATGTGAATAAAAATTTTGTATGAGGAAGGCCTACAGAAGTGTAACTGTGTTCTTTAACACTGCTCATTAATTATTTAAATAGTTTATTAATTCTATAGCTAGGTTATTGGCGCTAGAAGGAATGCATGTGAATTTTACATATCTTCAATAGAGAATCAAATAGAACCCATTTGAAAAAAGTATCTAAAAATAGCTGGCTGACAAAGTGCACTACGTAAAGCACATCTTACTGAAAGTAGCTATACAAAATTACATGTTTTAATTTAAGAGCTTTAAAGTAATAGTTGGTGAGAAGCAACTGCTGTATTTCAGCAGAGCAGAGTTGATCTTTGCTGCTGTTTGGATACGTAAGTTTGTTTCTCTTTTCCCTTAAAGCAAGATCCTCACATTGATCCACTTTCTAATCTCTGATTCTCTGCTCTCATGTTCTCAGAATTCTAGCGAAGAGACCATAGGTGTTAAACCAATCCAAATCTGACAACTTGTAATATTGGACAGGTCTAGAATGTATTCACAAACTAAGTACTATAAATTCAAAAATAATATAATATACAGAACCTGCATATAGTCCTGCGATGTATCACATACCAACAACTTCGCTTTAACAGTGTATCACTGTATAACTTCAGCTGAATTTCCAGGCCTTTTCAAAATGTTCAAATTGATTCAGTCTGAGTAGGTCAGCACTTAAAATTAATCTGACTGCAACGATAATGTGGCCACAATGTGAATGTCTAGATGTTTACGTGTAACTTAAGCAGGTGACTAGCTGGCATAAAATGTCAAAACTATGACAGACGCATTTACACCAACTGAGAGGATGCTCCTATATGTATTTTGTGTGCATATGCTGTATACATGAGCCATTGTATAAGTTATATTGTGTGAGCATAATGTGTTTCATTCAGTCTTAAATACATGTATATTACATTCAGAACCACAAGAAAGTTCAGCTTATCTACTAACAATTTTTCAATACTTACTAGAATCCCATGAGGAAAGTACAACTACATAATTTTTAAGTAAAAATTATGCTTAGATTCTTTAGGATATTGATACCAAAATGTAAACAGTAACATGAACTTAAACAGCTTTACAGTGCCTTACTCATAAAAATATGTTCTACAACTTTTATCAGTACAAAAATTAGTAATCTTTAAATTGATTCATAGATATAGACTGTACGCATGTAGACACACAAACACACACACACACGTAAAAAGCCAGCTAGTTAAAGAGACACGTTAAAGCTGAACACTTTGTGAGCAAAAAAACTGAGGAGGGGATTGACAATACAAAAGTTACTGGTGTTTATATGATGTTTTCAAGGTTTAAGCTGCCACTCTTTTCTAGGGACTGACTTCCTTTTCTCCCAATTCACCTATATCAAATGACCACTCTTTGAAACATAACTTTTCCTTCGACTTTCACCACTGACAGTTAGAAAACTTTTTTTTTATGTTTAACTTTCAGAATGATAGTATTTTCTATCCACTTTTTATCACTGAAGACAACATCAAAGTTAGAATATTATTATTTATTTAAAGTGTATAGTAGCCTTTTGCTAAGTGCAACAGTAGTTTACTACTAAGTTTAATGTCCACTGTAAGAGCCATAATGTACTGGTTTCTTTTGCAGAACAAAGTGACCACCAAAAGCGGGACTTTGTGGGCCAGTTGGATAAAACATAAGCTCATCTCGCCCCCAAAACCCCGACTCTGGAACCACAACCTTCCAAGATTCAATTTGTAAGTAAAGTATCTTTGTAAGATATGCCCAATCAACTGAGAGAATCATTGCTTATAAAGTGGGTAATTTTCAGACTAATAAAAGAGAATATTGTAGCCAAGTCACAATACACACTCCTTCACTTTCTGGACAGCAGGAATTGCTAACAGATACTATTTGTTTTTATTCACATTTTACGATTTATTTATTAAGTTGGTAAGCAGCACCTTCTATAAGTGTCTATAAAATGACATGGAACTCCCCCAGAATAACAGTTATTTATTAGACCCAGCACTCAAAATATCTACCAACATTTCTTCTCAAAGTGAGTAACAACTTGTTTATCTGTTCCACTATATTTCAAACTAAAGTTGACACATTATAGAGACATGTCTGTCATTATTCTAAATTTGTTACTTGTACAATAAACTAGAAAATATTTTCACTTTACTTGAAAGTTAGGTCTTCTCCCACTAATGGTAGTTTCAAGTATTCAGCTTTGTGTCTAAATCTTACTACCCTTAGCATTATGTTTCTTAAGAACTTCTTTCAAAGATGAGAGGAAAAGTAGAGACCTGTAGACAAAAGGAACATATTTTCTAAATCCTCAGTTTATAATTCCAACAGAACTTCTAAATAAAATCCAAGTTTAAAAGCATTGTAGTTTACACTTGGATGACTGAAGTAGGTGCATGCCGTCAGTTACTTTAAAAGAAATTAATGATAGTGCCTTTTCAAGCACAATTACATTTATTCTGCTTTTGATAATCAAAATAGGGAGCCAAAGAATGCTCTCCTAGCTGAACTGCTGTATAATCAGCAAATACATCCTGAAAGGAAAACGCAGAGAAGTTGGTGGAAATTCAGGCTAAGTAGAAGTGTTAGAATAAAATACGTGGCCTATAGAAAGAGGAATTAACTGACTTGTTTATGGGTGTGATGATTTAGAAGATTTTTCGTGCTATTGTTTCACATGAGCTTACCAAACGATACGTATCGACACCTATCAGCGCGCTTATTTGCAGTTGTTTGTGGTCGGCGAAAGTCGACCCCAGAAGCCACATTTAGGCACCGGGACGGGACCGGTGGTCCGGCACCCGGGAGGAGCGAACACCTGTAGCTCCCGAGGGTGCCCGGCACGGCTGCAAGCCGGCCCCCGGCCCCGCACGGCGGCGGAGCGAGGCGGGCCCCGGCCTCCCCGCCCGCGGGCGGCCCCTCCGCGGCCTGCGGCAGGTGGGCGCGGGGCCGCCGGCACGTGCCGCCGCGCCGCGCCGGGAGGCGGCCGGCGATGCGCGGCCCCGCGCGGCGGCCGCCCCCGCCCTCGCCCCCCAGGCGGCGCGGAGCGCCTTTCCGCGGCCGCGCTGGCTCGGCCGGCGCCCTCCCGGGTGCCCGCCTGGCGCGGAGCGGCGCGGAGCCGCCCCATCCCCGCGGCGGGGCGCGGCCCCGGCCGCCCGCGGCGGCGGAGCGGGGCGCGGGGCGGCGGCCCCACCTGCGGGCCTCGGAGGCAGGGAGGCAGCGGGGACGTGCGCGGGGCCACGCTTCTCCCCGCGGGCGGGCGGGGGGCGCGGAAGGAGAGCGCAACTTACCACTTGTCAGTCCCCCCGGCGGTGCCCCCGCAAGCCGTGAATAAATGAACGCCCGATGCGAGCGGGGATCCCGAGGAGAGGGTGCCGCTCGCCTGGCAGGTTCCCGTTCTTGAAAGGAGACAGCCCTTCGGTCCTCGCTCCCAGCCGGCTCCTTCCGTTGGCAAAATCCTGACTCATTACATAAAAAGATCACCCTGCCAGGCGCCCAGAAACATTTCTTCATCACGGTCACGCCACAAGCTAAACAAGAGGCCACATCGAGGGGAGGGGGAGAGGGGGAAGCGGAGGGGAAAAAAAATCCAGAAGGTTTTTTTTTTCTTAAGATCCTCTTCCTTTAAAAAAGGGGGGGGGGGGGGGGGGGAAGTGCAGGGGGAAAAAAAGAGCAGCCACCAGGAAACAACTAGAGAAGATTCACTCATTGTTGCCACAAAGACACCTCTCCCCTTCCCACTCCCTCTCCATGCTCATCCTCCAACAGTGCTACAAAGACGTGCAGTCTGCGCCGGGAGTTGCTGAGCCCGAGCTGTGAGCTCCTCAACTCCGCGGGGGCCGTTCCAGGAGACCCGCGGCTCAGAGTCCTCCGAGAGTAGGTGTGGTGAGTCCAAGACCGTCCGAAAATTATTTTTTTTCCTAGAAACTACCTCCAAATACAGTAACAGGGAAGGGGCATTCCTAGAAATTCGGGAGACGTCAGAAAGGGAAGATTTGTGAAATTCAGCTTCACTTCCTGCAGAGGGCTCCTAGCACAGAAAAAAAAAAATCAAGTGAGCAATAAAGTGCTTTTCATGCTTCTCTGATCAGATAATGGTTAAAAAAAGAAGAATGGTAAAACACTTAACTCACATTTCTCCGATATGATCTTGGAGTTTCATATGGGAAGAAAGCTAATCAGTAATCCTCTTTCCTCATTTTCTACTAATGTTTATAGATGTCTACCTCCTGTATTTACTTTCCCTCATGTCCTCCTATCAGACCTATGCACACAGCAAATAAAAGGAACATGCATATGAGTGAAAAATGGGCCAAATGATAACCCTCCCATGTATCATGGGAACACTAATTAATGTTCGTGTGTTATTTTAAACAGGTTTTGTTGGCTGCATCTTTCACACTACACTGATGTGAATAATTCATGTTATTACTGTACATGTGTGCAATATCTTTACTCGCATGAATGGGAATTTGTAGGTTGGCTTTTATTTAAGGGCCCCAATACTGAGAACTGCTGAGCACTGTTAGTCCCATTGACTTAATGGTCTCTTAGGCTGTTAATTAATTCCACTCAGCGATTCACAGGATCAGGCCCTGACCGACAAACGTAAATCGGGACTTGCAGCAGACCTGCACACTGTCATGAGCCACTATTATTCCTCACATGCCTCCTAAATCTGTGTATTTGCTTTGTGCTTGTGTCTAACACCCAATCCTTTAGTCACATCTTTTAAAAAAACACATTTCATAGGAAGCAGAAATGAATGTTTGCAAAGCAGTAACGGATGAAGATGTTGTTATATGCTATTAATTATATAAAGATGTCAATGCATTTGCAATAAAGCATTATTTATGCAGGAATAGCAAAGGTTGCTGTAAAAAACACAATAGCCAGCTTTTGGGGAAAGATAATAGATTTCAATGTGTGCAACTCTTGCAGGTTAATTGAATTTCCGTAATGAAATTCCCTCAGCCACATGAAATCCTGAGGTTTGTTCTTTGAATTTCATTATAACTTGCAGAGTCTTCTCTGCCCCCAAATCAAATGCAATAAAAACACTGGAGTCTGGCTTTACTTCAGTGTTTTATAAACACATTTAATCAAAACTTAGTTATAGACACCTTGTCTGTCTGCAGTTTTGAAGGGGAATTAGCAGAGTTCACCTGACAATCCCAAGTGTGCTTTGACTCCTAAGTATGTTTTAACTGTTATCGCAGTGCTCAATAAACAATTGCTTCAAAATACAGACCCAGCTTTCAGAGAGGCGCACCCACAGTGTTTCGTTAGCAGTAATGCCTGGTTAGAAGTAGATTTATTGTAAGTAATCTCTTGGAATTCAAAACAGCTCTAGTTAATTGCAAAAAGGCCTTTTTAAGCTGGCTGGCTTACTTATGGCACACTGCTCTTCTCTGCCTGTCACTCTCATTTCCTGAGTGAAAAAGTGAATGGCAGCTTCAAGTTCAGGATCTTTTGATCATTAAAAGAAATGGATGTGCTGTCCTCTGTTGGTCATACTGGTTGTCACATGTAAAATTCAATTAACTCAAAAAGGCAGCAAGAGGCTCCATTAAAATGACAAAAATTATGAAACTAAATTAAATTAGCTTCAGCTTCCGCTTTCACCAATAAGACTGCACAGTGTGAGGAATTTCTAAATCATTTCTAAAAAATGATGCAATGATGGATACTAGAAGCTGGATTAAGGAGAGGACTCATTTCACATGACTCCATACTACAGATTCTGCCCTGGGATTCAGCCCCATCGGACTCCGGCTGCTGTTCTAACCACTTGCTGTGGGCCACCTGCCCTGCCATGCCCGGCATGCTGGGTGACGCAGGGAGCTGCAGCCTCCCTCCGGCTCCAGGGCTGGCCCCCCATGGGGCCAGGGTTGCAGGGGAGCTGCAGCGCTGCCAAGCACATGGTGAGAGAGGAAGTTTCCAGCTTAAATTTCACGTCACACAGTCCGGTCTGGGGACAGGGCCATGTGTGCCAGTTCAGATAGTTTGTGCTCACATGTAATGACTTATGTCGTGTGACGTGATGGCAGCTGTGCAGCTCCTCGTACCACTATAACTATGGCAGCTCAGGCTTTGCTGGGTACGTGTAATGCGAATTCCCACTTTACCACTCGTGGCGTCCTTCTGTGAGTCGTGATGTGCAGAAATGCTCTGGTCTGCTCAGTGTTGGTAAGCAGCAGTAGCGTGTCCACTTTGGGTCCTCATTTCAAGAAGAATATGTAACAACTGGAGAGGATCTAGGGGTTTGCAGCAAGCGTGATTAGAGGTGTAGAAAACCTGACCTAAAAGGAGAGATTTTAAAATTTGGGGATTGTGTTGTCTAGAAAGGGGGAAGCTGAAGGCAAATACAGCAACACTTTCAAAAAGGTTTGATGTCATGTATATGAATCTATGTCATGGCACTAAACCTGTGTGGTATGTTAATTATTTCTACATCTTAACTGCTACTGGAGTTATCAATTTCTGGTCTGCGCTAGCTTCTCTTATGCTGTGATTTCATAGATAGTTTTCTAATTACGAAATTAATTTCAAGTAAATAACCATAACATGTCTTAAAATGTTACTTAGCAAAATTATTATCATGCTAATAATTTAGCAGTGATATTTAGCAAAATGTAAGTTCTGTCTGTAAACTGTGGAAAAACAGGCTCTGTATTATCTAATTTCTATGTGTGTCATGTAACAGACTCATAGGCCTCAAACTGTTGTTACGTGGGTGAGACGCAGCCGTAGCTCTCCTGCATACCTGGCTTAGTCTTATATTTCTAAAAAACAAACAGGAATTTATGAAAGCATTACTCATCACAGGCTCCTCTCCAGGTTTATCCCTGAGGTTGTAGTAACAGAAAGCACTATTTATCAGATACATGTTTTGTCCTTGGGTTTGATTTTTATGTTTAGTTTTGAAAACCCTCTTATGAAAGCAGCTTCAGGGACACGGCTGTTCCTCACTGTCCTTCGTATCTGTGAGTAAAGCTATCTAAGAAAACAGAAACCAATTTAGAACGTTTTAGGTTGTAGTTTTGCATGTGCTCTGTGCTGAAACTGTCACTGCTCAAAATCAATAATTTACATTTTTCTTCTCTAGGGAGATTGGGCAGTGTTGTCACCAATTTCATACTAGAAATTTCAAGTTAAAAAATGAGCTGGAAGGTATGCACTACAATTTCCTCTCTGCTGATGCTTCAAAGTTATGCCAAATTTGCTAAAGAGCAGTTCTGGAGAATATTTACAGTAAACTAAGTGCAAAAATTATAGATTTTAATTACATGTAATTAATAGTCAGATAATCTTCATAACACTAAATCTGTGCAAGAAAGCGCCTTATCTAGAATAAATGGTTACAGCCCTTCTTCAAATCAAAATACAACTTGAATTATTATTTTGACCTACCAGAATTTACATATTTTATTTTAAAAGATTTTACAAAATCTAGTGTAAATAGTTAATGACAGGTATTTTTGTTCACACAACAATTGTACAGTTGTGATTCTAGACAACAGTGGTGCAGAATATGAGCGGAAGATTTGTCAGGAAGAAAACAAAACTGCGTGGACTAGTCAAAGGTCAGTGAAACTTCAAATGGTAAGCAAATATCAAACATGAATCAATAAAGATTTCCTTCAATTTGTAGTGCTGTTATTATTTACATCGTTAGGATGGTTTTGAGCGCTGTCAGCCCTTAACTGTGTGTGCCGGTTTGGTGGCTGGTCCCATCAGTGTCCCCGAGCTGGACTTCCCCGCTGCTCGTGATCCTGCTGGACCAGCTGTATCTGAAGTACCCAGTGTTTGCTTGCGCTTGGAGACAGGTGAGCATTGCACATCTCCTGTTAACGTAACCAGCCTGACCTTTCCTTACCCGTTTTCAATGTGACTGGGAGTTTTTCTATTTAAAAAAATAGAAAATGTAAGGTGAACACTAACCAGGTTGCAAATAATCCTTCTAAGTGGTTAGCGATACAGATTAAGAAACCTCATGTTTTACTAACCAGAAGACAGAACTAAATTAATAAATAATTGAATGAGTTACAGGAGGGGAAAAAAACAATGAAAAGAACCAGGAATTACAGCATGATCTTGGTAGCTGCAGCCTGTGGAGATCATCTCTTCAAACAAGAGTTTGCAGAGGCTCCAGTTGTTCCTCACAGGAATGAATCCATGTCGTGGTGGGTGCCAGCACGTGCTTCGAGGCTGCTGTGTAGGAAATGCGTGCGACACGGCTTCCCCTTGGCTTCGGTAGACATCTTTTCCTTGCACATTTGAAACTATCTTCTACTTTTGCTTCTTCAGGTTGAGCTCGAGGGTCTCTTGAGGTCAGGACTAGGCCCCAAGGAAGGTGGTCTGAAGAAAAATGTTTCTGTTGTTGCAAATGTGGAGAGAGAGGTTTTGGCAGCCGGTGTAGTGAGGTAGAGGAGTACGGGTTTGACTGATGTGGAGTGTAGGAGGAGCGGGGCGTTCGCCAGGTCGCTTTGTTTAGGCCAGAGAACGGCAGCGCGGCTGGCAGGGGAGGGGAGCGGCTGCAGCACCGCCGCTGCAGGTGCGACACCCCTCAGTTGCGTTGCGTTGTTTGTGCTCGGTTTGCTGAAGTCAAACGCCGCCGCTTGCATTCCGTTCCTGGCGTGCAGCCGGCCCGCCCCGACCGTCGGAGGGGCAGCGGCCGTTGCTGGGTGCTCTTCCGCACCCGGAGCCGTGCGGGGCACCGCGTCGTTTCGCCCCCTCAGGGAGGGCTGCCACCCCCGCTGCCAGGCGGGTTCTCCGTTCGTCCCGGCTGTCGCCGCCGGGCAGGTCCGAGGGACTCCCCCCGCAGCAGCCGCGCCGCCTTCCCCTAAAAAGGATCGGGAAAGCTCCCGCCAGCGCGGACCCACCAAGGCACGGACGGGGTTCGAACCCGTGATCTTCGGTTTACGAGACCGACGCCTTACCACTTGGCCACCGCGCCTGCGTTAAGGGGCCCTCCCGACGCTCTTCTATCGCTGGCTCCACTCCCGCGCGGCGGCGGCCGCACTCGCCAACCGCGCGCCGGCAGCGGGCGGCCGCCTCCGCTACGGCCCCGCCCCCCGCCGCGTGCGCCTGCGCCAGCACCTGGCGGGTGCCGTGGCGGGCGCGGTGCGCGCGGCCGTTTCTCCCTCAGGCGCGGAGGGAGGAGCGGCAGTAGGTTCCCCCTCGGTAGGTGTCTGCTAAGGAGGCGGAATTTGTGGGAGGGGGCTGAGGAAAGTCCCTCGCTCCGTGGGAGCGGCGGGGAGCTGCCCCGTCCGCCTGTGGAGGCGTCCGCAAGGCCAGCGCCCTCTTCCAAGCGAGGGACGGGGCCCCGGGGCGCTCCCGCCTCTGAGGGCGGCCGGGCCGGGCGCGGGCTGCAGCGGCAGAGAGGTGTTCCTCGGGGGAGGGTGTGGTTTTGTGGTGCCGCAACTGGCTGGGGCACGCAGCTGTGCTGCAGCGGGGGTTTTCTTTACCAAAAGATGGCACTCTTACATTGAGATTAGTGAATGTATTGGAAGCAATGTAGTCTTCCTCAGACCAGAAAGAACAGCTTAGAGAGGGGGGAAAAAAAAGCGGGAGTAAAACTTTCCTCCTCCGAGAAAAGAAGCAGAAATGTAAAACGTTGGGATAATTAAATGGTAAATATTAAATTAAACTTACTAAGTGCCTGGTACTTGTTCCTTATAAAAAGTTAGTGTTGTGAAATGCAGAAAAGATACTAAAATACATATTTTTCTAGATTTGGTCTCCTAGATATTTACAAGTGTGACCTGAAAACAAAGCTTTTAGTTTTCATTTACTGTTCATTGTGGAGATCCCTTTAAATTCCCTATGAAACTTTTGCTGGACATCCAAGTTAGTTATACTCTCTCTTCCTGGATGAAAGGAATTTTGTTTATTGACCTGTGGGGGGTACTGATCCCAGCTATGATCAGTTTGTTGTTGTTTCTTTTTTTTTTTTTTTGGTGGAAGAAGCATGTAAACATGTTAACAGAGGTACCTTTGCAAAGGTTGAGATCAGAGTTACTGATTTGGTGGTGCTGTAATGCAGGTGTGTTAAAAGATTAATATATCTGTATCCTTTTGGGATGTTCTTTGACCTGTCATCAGGAAAACTCATGCCTGATGGCTTGACTGTATGAACAAATTTCAGTTCTTTAAAAGTTGCCATTTGTCAGCTTCTCTGTGATAACTCTATGTGTGCCTCTGTTTCAGCAAACAGAGCAATTTGAATTAGCTTCACCTGCAGTAAAAGGTGTATAATTTAAATTACCTTACTGGATAGTAAGCCCATGTTAAGTGTGTTTGCTGCTACCCTGGGATAGCTGTCCCAAAGGTGATTTGTTCTGTTTTTCCAGTCCTTACGGGCATAACCGATGGCCTGGCCAACCTGAACACTTGCTGGAGTTTATCTGCTAGTCTTGTTCATCGCTACCTTCAAAGGACATACCCTCATCTGCACTATGGAAAGCTGGGAAGCCAGAATAGTACTGTTGTATTCTGCTGTTGTATTGATCATTGTGATCACTGCAGCATTTCAAAAGTGTGAACTCAACTCACTCAACTCTCACACCTGTAACTTTTATGATAAGGAGTGACCTCAGAGGGCCAGTTATGTTAGCTGACTGAAGAAGAGTTACTCCTAGTAATAACCAAGTAATAACCTTGGTAATAACCGAGCTGGCAGCAGGAAGGAGTTAGATTTTAATAAATCATGTTTGACTGATATCCTTCCATTTCTGGCCTACTAGCTTATTACAAAGTAGGCTCTTTTATGTGCCATACTTGCCAGTTGTAACTTGTCATCACAGTTCCTGTGCAGCTCGTGCCTGTGTTTGTTTTATTCGTGTTTTTGTATCTTTGTGAGCTGAGAATTTTGTGATGGGAAGAAGCAGAGGGGACTATTTGAATTGTATGTGGAATTCATGAGTTGTATCTTTTCAAATAATACACTACATTTTTAATAAATGTATTTGGCTGGCATCAGAAATAGTATTTAAAGGTAAAGCAACTTCTAATGCTAAAGTTCTTCCTTAACTGTATGGGGAGATTGAAAGTTCGATTTGGAATCATAAAGATCTTCTGAGTAGATTAAGAGGAAATACTTGACTGGGTTTAAAAAACGTTGCCTACTCTCAGCCTGACTTCCTCAATGCGTCTGGAAAAAATGTTACTATCTAAATAAAGCGCTGTTTAATGGTGAGCTGATTTATCAAAATGATAGTTTTTATAACTAAAAAAGTAAATTCAATTTTAAAACGTGTAATTGCCTGTGGTTTCTTTTGATATCTGGATACTTTTGTTTGAAAGTATCTTTTATGTTGGTCATTACCCTTGTTTGAGCTCCTTGTGAAAGCCCCTACTCTATGCTGAATCCTCCTTATGCAGTGTTGTCTTCTGGCAAACTCTTTTCTAAAACACAACATGAATTTCCTAAAGGAAAGTCTTCAGAAGACTCCGATGCTGAAAAGATGATGTCAGAGATTTTGTTGGAAGGAGAAGATAGTCACCAGGTTTTTTTCTTCCTTCCCTAAGCCTTACTCTTATGAGATGGAGGTACTGCTTTAGGAGAGGGCTTTGATGTCTGTTTTAATATACAAAACTAGGCCTTTCTAGAAATCTCCCCGACTCTTTCGAGGAGATACAAGAGAACAGTCATATTTATGCAGAATTTGTGCAACTGTATAACTGAGTTTATAAAGACTTGCTATGGGGTAGTTGGAATGCTCCTCAGTTATTAATTAGTTAAGCTTAGACTTTGTCCTAGCTTTATGAAAGAATGTTCACTATTTGAACTTTTAATCAACAGCAGTTGGCTTGGAGGGATTCAAGAATGATGCAGTGTTATGGTAGAGTGGCCCTGCAGTCCTTGTTCTGCAGAGAAGGCTGGAGACTTCAGGTAATTTTTTATGTGAAGGGAAATATTTCTTAGAGTTACTCTATAAATTTATGGATAAACACTTAAAGGAAAAAAAAACCCTCTAACTGTTGCCTCAGATGCTCCTCTAATTTGTTACTTTGATTCTCTTTTAGGAAGGTCTTGGTGGGGTTAGACTATAGTATGGGGTGTGGGGAAATGTGTGTGACTTCATTGCTAGCAAGGAAACATCTCTGACTTGAGACAGTACAAATATTCTAAGAAATATGTCACTCTTTAGCAACATTTGTATAATACACAACAAGCTAATAGGCAGGAGTGTATAGCATTTAATATTGTACAGAATAAAGACAAATGTGATGATGGCCATTTGTAGAACATGGTTTAATATATTCAGGTTTTATTGAAAACCAGGGTTTAGCTTGTGGAAAAAGTTCATTCAGCATAATGTCAAGCTTCATCAGTCCTCCTTGTCTTGGTGTTTACATCATAATACTAATATGAACACAGTTTGGGGGGGAGGGTTATGTGTTTATATTTCTTGGTCTTTGTAAAACAATCAAAACCCCAAATTGCCAGTTGGCACCAGAACAAGTGCTTTATCTCTGATATATTCTAACTATAAATTCTGTAACGCACAAACACATAGTCAAAAAGTGCTGCACTTGTTTTGCAATGTTTGTGTTTGGTGTGTGATACCTGAAGGTAAGTTTGTGGCATATATAGCCTACAAACTTTTAGAATGGTTAAAGTTCATAAAGAAAAGGTGTTTTATGACATTTACAGGTCATATTAGTAAGTTTTAATTTGTTCAGTTTTATGGGTATTACTTACTACTTTATGGGTTTTGTAATACTTGGCCAAGTTCTGATGTCATCGGCGTAGGACAGAATTTAATAAGGAAAGGGTGGGTGATCTAGTATGGGGACTGCCTCCACAAAAGGAATTATAATAGTAAATATTTAAGTGAAGCAGCTTCATCATGAAAAGAAGCTTGGTGCATATTGAACAGCTCATAGCTCATTCTCCTGGAGAAATGCAGGTGTTTCTGCATTTCTGTGTGTTCTAGAACACAAGGTGAGCAGAATACAAAATGCAAATACGAAATCCCACAATCCAGCACATCCTGAAAACCTTGGAAGAATTCCGGAAAGTCATGAATGAAAGTGGATGTGACCTTGTCTACATCAGAAATAATTTTCTAATCCTTTCTTTGCCTTATAGTTCTGAAATATCCCTTAATTTCTCACAGAATAGCCTTATTCTTTATACTTACTTGGTTTTTTTACAAATTCTTTTTTATTGTTAGAGAATTAGAGGTAGCCTCTATTCAGAAAAATGTGATACAAGCGCTACTTACTTTCCTGTTAAATTCAAGACTTGTACTGTAAAGTATAAAAAAGAATCACAGTACTTTGTAGCTGATAAGAATGTCCATGTAAACTTACTCGGGGATTATTTCTGTATCATCTGTGACAATGTAACTCAATTAGGAGCAAAGTCTGTATTGCAAAGTGGAAAACTCCCAGTAATCTGCAATGATATTTTAATAGTTTTTTACTTCACTCTGAGAGGCCTTAAAGGCTCATTTGCATACATGAACAAAATGCTGCATTTGACTCACAAATGAGGTTTAAACTATCTGGGGAATATTCAGAAGCTTGCCTGATCGCACAGGCACAGCTTTCTAAGAGATGTATCTGTGGGGGCTGATCTGAGCAGCTCAGTGGAACCAGTCTGCTCCAGGGCAGTGACAGGAGAGGTTCACAATAGGAACATGCACCTCTCTGGAATGCCTCGTTTATTCTGTATTTTGAGTTGCCCTTTTTCCCTCTCTGAAAAAAAATCTCACTTGGAGGAAGAAACTCTAGGTTCTTCCTTCTTCCTTTTTCACAGTGGCACTGTGAGTCAGAACAATAATAGAGCTGCCTATCATCTCCCTTGCTGTTGCTTTTACACATGACTTGGTGTTGCAGCTTGTTCCTCTCTCCACCAGCAAAAGGTGTGGACTAATCCAAGAGATTATCCTTAGAGAATTTTGCTAGAGACTTGACTCTCTGTGGTTGACAATTGTAATCAATGACCTTTTTATATAGAATCATACTATATTTTCCCAAGTCTTACCATAGCATCTTGAGTTTTGATCAATTTTTCTTTTTGATGGGGATGGGTTTAACTAGTGCTTGTTCAGAGATCTCTTTAGTACCCCTACACAGTCATACACAGTCAATGCATGCATTATGTAACTTACTGTAAAGTCCTCTTCTGTGCTAGACTTCAGAAGACTTTTTAAATAAGTGTTTTGCTCTTGTGAAAAAGAACAGGGAATGTCCAAAATTACTTAATACATCTCTGCAGTTGTTAGTACACTGTCAGAGCTTCTTAGGTTTGTGCAGTTAACACATGGTTACTCTCTGGGCAGCCTAGAAAAAGCACTCCCTTCCAAACTGTTCATACCTTCTAAAAAGTACTACAGCAGGATAGGTATTCTTGGAAGCTTAGGTGTTTAAGATTGGCCTGAGCCAAAGATAGTAAATTTTTCAATGAACTAGTTAGTAATGAGGTGTGTGTGAGGTTAACCCCAGCAGCTGCACATCACGAAAATATGGTGACAAATTACAAAATAAGGACTGTATGGCTTATGAGCTATATAAAAAGGTCATTGATTACAATTGTTTTAATTTTTATGAAGCCACTTCATTTAAAATATATTGAAGAGTATCACACATATTTTATCTGTGTGTTATGTAAGAGTTACGCTTGTCTATACATTAGGATTTTATTTTTTTTTAAATGACAAGTACTGAAAAGTCTGGGTTTTTACCCTACCTTTTCTTGAGAAAAGAATAAAAAAACCAGGAAAGGAATTAATATAATAGTATTGCTTAAAGAAGAAAGAAAAAAAAAGTCCAAACCTAAATCTCTGTTCTTACAGCTTTTGGCTCTGATTTTGAAGACAAACCATCATTCTTTTGGAGTTTGTCTATGTGCAGATTTCGTTCTTACTCCTTGTTATGAGAAAGGTACTTAGAACATAGGCCAAATATTTCTGACTCACAAAAGTCAAAATTTTTGTTGATTATTATTAATGGTATTTTTCACTTCTAAGTAGTAAGCATGGACAAATGAACACAGCTTTCCTTTTTTATTTGAGACACTTAGCAAAAATGCTGAAATATCAAACATTTCCTCAGTAGCTACAATATTGCCACTATGTACAAAATATTTGATAAATGTAGTACACATATAAAAATACAGTATGCATTACATATATACAGTACAATGTGCAAAACATATGGCATTCAAACATATGGAATTGATTTTAGGGGTGCAAACAGCAAATACAAAGGCATCATGGTTTTTTATAGAAAGGCAATACATAAACTGACGCCCTGATTGCCGTAATTTGCATTTAGTAAAGTAGTGCTTAATTGAAGAGGGCCCTAGAGACAGGTGTCTATCTTCCTCTTTTCACAAAATGAGATGCTAAGACATAATTATGACTATGAAAATAAGAAGAGAAACACCTACTAGGGTTAGCGTTATTTCTACTGCAAGCAGTTCTGTGAAGAAAAATCCTATCTGGAAAAAAGCCTGTGCTATTACTTAATACAAATTTTTCAAACAACAAAAACAAATCTGTGCTGTTAAACATCAAAAACAGCTTTGAAAATATCTACATCCTTAATTTTAAAAAAGTATGGATAATACTTTTGGGGATTTAATTTCCTATGCTTCAAAATACAAAGGGCCTCCTTTGGCAATATAAATGGCAATGCTTTGGTTCCTGTTTAAATTTTTATATTATTATAATTTATTTTAGACTGTCTTTTGAATATCTGAGCTGTATTTTTTATAAAAATAGTGTGATTATATAGTTATTAACCATTCCCTGCTTTTTATTGAGAATTTGCTCTCATAGCTAGAATGGCTTTTTTGGCTAGATTTCTACAAATACATTTATGCACTTTTAACTTAAAAAGTCTTTATATTCAGTATTGGACACTACAGAATGATGTAGGTGTCTCTTTTTTGCACTTTATATTTATTCCTAGCAAACTGGTATAAAAGGAATATTTGACATTACTTCAGGTTTTAATGGATGCTCTTTATTGGCCGTGTATATACTATATGCAACTCCATTCCATGTATCTCACATAAAAAAACATCTGTAGTATGGTCTAGAAGTCATCAAAAGGCAATTTAATAGACCGCAATATAAAGAGTTTTAACAGAACGTTTGCTAGAGATAAATGGAAGAAAATTTTTTTCCAGTTTTAATAGAATTTGCTTTAAGTTTATAATACACTGAAGATGCCATCCAAATAATAATTGTTTACATTGGTGAGCTTTACTGTGTTTTGATTACATAATGCCCTTCCAGTTAAATGTATCCTGTGATTGCATTTTCTCTGCCTTGAAAGCAGTTCAGCAGCTTGTGCTTGGTTTCCAATTATGGTGCCTACACTTTTCAGGCATCTGAATGTTTGAGATTATGTAACATAAAAGTTTAATATTGAAACTTCTATTCTGATCACCTGCTTCCTTGAACAGAACTCCTGTTGGTGAATTTAGAAATACCTTGGAAAGAAATTTCAGTATTAAGTAGTGATTATTTCTAAAAGCTGTGGCCTCAGCCTTTTAAAGGTCTGATTCTGCAAGCCCACATTGCTGGATTAGACTCTACACTTCGTAGAGAACAACTGCCATAAATTCATTTTATTCTCAGAGAGAACTGCTAAATTTTTGACAATGATTTCTTAACTATTTATAATGTTAAACAAAATTTTGCCTGTAAACTTACTTTCCTTAACTAATGCTGAATGGCACTAAAAGTGCGTAACAAATACCATTCCTGTATTAAACGCAGGATGTGACTCCTCTTGATTAACATTAGCCTTGTAAAACATATGTCTGAGCTCTCCGTGTCTAGAAGTGTGAACACCAACTTGTGATTTTCACACTGAAAAAATGGTCTTCTTACTTTGAAGGATCTACTAACAACACATTTGATAGGATGTGTTCTGTTAGTGTATTGCAGCCATTAAATGGCAAATTTAGTGCCAGTGCATTCCTTTGCAACTGTTCTCTTAATGAGAAATATATTCAGTTCTGTACAGTCAAACTGCACAGCCATGATTAAATTTCTAAGATGTAATGTATCTGTGTTATTACAAAAATTGTCATGTAAAACATGCACACACAAAAGTCTAAGCAAAACCTATTTCTGCCATAACAGGCATATATAACTATGGCGAATAGATCACATTTCAGAACAAAGTCTAAAGCAAACCATTATATATAAGGTTTAATACACATAATTCTGAAATGTACAAAAATGTAATCACACATTCCCTACACTAGAATATTTGTACTTTAAAAACTAAAATGATCCCTTAATTTTTTAATAATATTATATTCTTTCTTTTTTTTTTGCAAATAGACTTTTAGGAGTAGAAAGCTATACTGTACTGGTAACAACACATCTCAACTGTTTGGGTTTATTTCTGCACATAGATTCCTATGGATTAGTTAACATTCTACACTGCCAATAAGGATAGTTCTGTAGCAAGATGACTTTGCCAGTTTTAAGCTCTATTTACATGCACATCAAAAATGACAGTACAGTTGCTCTAGGTTAATTTGTCCTCTAAAATTAATTTACTTGCCTCTTATTTAATGAGAGGGCAGGGTCAAAAGGGTAACTAACCACACACGTGGTATGATGTCTGGTGTATCACACATAATAAATTGACAGTACTGCAGAACACTAAATTTCATTCAAAATTGTTTCTATCAGACCAAGAGTCCTCAATTCGTATTCTCGTAACAGCTGAGGGCGCTTAGTATCTCAGAGTATTAGCTCCCAAGATAATATGATGAAAAGGAATGCAAAAAGTTGAATGTATTTGTTCAATGTTATTGAAGAGTCCCATACCATCAAAATTTAAGGCAGACAGTCCACGTGTAGTATTGTACTCAAGTATTGTAGGCACAGCAAGAAGGAAATATGTCTTTCAACTTCATCTTTTGTTGTGAAAATCTCCATAGATTGTTTTTCTGTACTTAGTTTCAGATTAAAGTAAATCCTGGCCTGTAGAACTACTGAAGATATGTAATGATTTAAAGTGCTGATAACTGATATGATGCAAACATACGATGCCAGTTTAAACCCTGAATCAATTACACAATCCACTATTTTATCTGAAGCCAATGGAATTCTGTAATATAGTAAACCAGACTGCATTGTATCTGGAGACACAAATTTGCAGTTAATTCCACAACTTTTTCTGACAAAAATATGTTTTTTGATGTTAACATTTTTTTTTTTTTTAATGTGATACAGGTTGCTAAATAGCTAACAGCTACTTTCTCTTTTCATTATGTCTTTGATACATATTCATTACTCCAAGAAGTTAAGCAAAAGCTTCAGGGCATTTTTTCATTAGTCCCTACAAAACTTTATTTTTGAAGGTTGGTGGCAAGGAAGGAAGTCTGCAATGAGATCAGTTTTCAGACTAGAAAAAATGTCATGTTTCCATTGTTCAGGAAATAGGGGACTGTTTCCTTTTATCTTAATTTAGGAATTCCCTAATAGGAAATAATTGCAATTCTGTGTTTTATTATCAGCCTACGTCATCTATGGCAACATTTAACAGCTATTACCTGAGAGAAAACCATAGAATTACAAAGTATTTTACTTCTATTTGCATTTTTTTGTTTGTTTTTCCAACTGCTTTCATAATAGACTCGGAAAAAAACAACTAAGGACTTTAAAAAAATAATAAATAATATTTTCATGTGCTGTGAGGTAAGAGCTTAATTTTTGCTATTATCTGTTTCAGGTATGAAATGTGCCTTCTTATCACAAAACAGTCCATTCTGATACGGCTTATTAGCCTTTTATAGTTTTCCGTAAGTGTGTGCTATTTAGGATTCTCACTGAGCAGCTTCTCTGTTTAGCTTCCCTGATGTTATGTAGTGGTAGACAAAGCTGTTTAACAGATAAAGTATTCATTAAGAAATGATAGCTGTCCTGTCAGTACTGTCCCCTGCAACTCGGTCTGATCCTACAAACATCTGTTATTGAGGGCATTGGGACTATTCTTGCATAGATGCTTGCAGGATCATAGTGCACAACAGCATTAACTAAACTCTTCTACTTCCTCAAACTGTTCTAATATGCTGAGATACTGGATTCAATGATCTAACAAATATCCTCAAACACGAAGTAAATTAGGATATTTATTATTTCCTTTATAGTAATCTCTTGTTTGAGGACCACTGTTCCCCTCTGTTCACAAAAATAAGCTATACAAAGTTAAAAGAGTATACAAATAACTGTCTGATATACACATTAAAATCTAGCTATTAAATCCAGAGCATTGCTCTACAAAATTCAGTGTTCTCAATATTACCTGGTGTAGCTACAGTGGATTTCTCGCAGTTACACTTAATGTCCCTTTGGATGGAAGTTAAATTCTTCCCTCATGATTAAAGAATGGGGGAGTAGTTTTAAAACCCACAAAACCAAAATATAAAAACAACTTGAACAAATTAAGAGACTAGATATATGACATTTCACTGAACCAGCCAGTGCTTCTACTTGCCTTTGCCCTCACAATTAATTTTGAACCTGGCTCAGGCTACCCACAGGAACAATGAAGTGCAGTGATACCTCACCCTCCCCCAAACATTTGCTCACTGTGTCAATACAGACAGTTGAAATCTCAACTTTTTCTTCTCTAAGTTTAGCCACGTTGTGTTGCTCATTTAAGCATTACAAAGTCAGAGACATAACTTTCTTAAATATTTGTGATGCATTTACCTTGGGGTACTTTTAATCAGTAAGTACAATCATCCTTTCTTGACTTGTGAAATACAGCTTTCAGAGGGCCCTGATCTGCATTACTCATAGGAGCATAAAGTAATTCACTGTTGTAAACTTGAAAACCAACAAGGAATTAGCTTCAAGCATTTGTTCTTCTGAACGTTACTGTCTTAATTTCTCTTAACTGCAATCAGAATGGTATAATAATGGACCTCTGCTGTAACGAGACGTGCAGATTGTGTTCTCATTGGCTATAGCTTAATCCCAGTGCAACTGTAGATCTTGTGGATCTAGAAAGTCAGTGGAAAACATGCTGGGGGCAGTAGAACTGAGAGGAGTGAGTCCAGATGAGGAGCTGGGCATTGTAATGTCTAGCCATTCCATATTGTCCAAATTTGTATCGGGAAGGTCAAGAGACAGACAAGAATTATTAGTGGTAAACTGCGGGTCGGATGTTTCCATGGGTGAATGAGAGTGATCTAAAATGCTGGAGTGATTAAGCAGATCATTCTGGAGGTCTTCAATTAAAGAAAATGACTCTCTGTCCTCATTACTGCTTGTCAGTTGAGGAATTTCATTACCTGATGGTAAAGTTCCATCCAAGAGGGCTTCAAGTTGGTTTTCCAGACTTACAGACAAGCTGGTGGTTGGTTCTAAGGACACAGGAGGAGGGGCCATTTGGATTTGTGGTGGTGGGCGGGATATCACTGTATTCACTGGCATTGTAGTGATGTTGGCTGTTACTGGTCTCATTTTAGAAATGGGAGATGGTTCCTCCTTTATTGGAAGGGAAATCTCTGTAATAAAAAGAACCCCACTATTGAATTCAGAAAAAATAATGACATATATCCTCAGGCTTACAACTTCCACCCCTTTTTTACCCACTTTAAGATGCATCCACCGTGAACTCAATGGAGTAAGAGTCATTTTGCTGTTCTGGTAATACAAACACTACATGCATCAGACTACATCAGATACTCTATGAGCAACAAAAGTATTTTAAAAGAAGTTCCAGAGTTCTGCTTTCAGTAATACTTCAGCCAATTAGAATATTTGTATTGATGAAAAAGGGAACAATTTTCTAGATGTTAGCTTTACCTCCTTCATGTTTATAGTTCTGACTAATTAGAATAATTATGCAACCAACACATCTCCTCATTTAGAGAAGAGTACCTGAACCAATTTTCAGTTCCATCCCTGTTTAGTACTGTGTCCACCTTGATGAATTAAGAGTCTAAGAGATCAATTGATGTGATTAGGATGCATTTATTCCTGATTCTAGAATCTAAAACTACTCTTCTGTCAAAAAGTTCCATGTAAGATAGTGGCAGTAACAATAAAAGGAAATAAAGCAAAGTAAGTTCCAATAAATTCTTATATGTGAATGGAGTCCAAAAATAAGATTAAACAGACCAGAATATGCAAATAAATCCTCTAGCACAGATGATGTTTCTGCCAGCAAAAATATACCTGACAATAGATTTTGCACAAGTTTTCCAAGCAAAAACCACATTCTTAAAACCTGTAAGAGCATCTATTGAAATAATTGCTTAGTAAAAGCAAAGCATTACTAAGGAGACCCTCTCACTCTCTTGAAGTACATTAATAAACTAAACATTTCTCAGTGTAGAACTCGCTTACATAAGTGCAAGAGTCCTGATCATCTTTATGAAAAATGAATTAAAGCATTCAGGGAATGTTTGCTTTTTTATGGCAACTTCGCAAATATGGAGCAGTTGTTACCTTTAAGATCAAATAGGTTTAGTAATGTAACACTCGAAGCAAATATTTAAGTAAGCACACCAATGTTTCCTACATCTCTGTTCCAGAGGTAGAACTTCTTCGAAGTACCCATGTAGTATTTTAGTAAAAGCACTGAAAGTATTTTTCAATGTAGCTTGAGTTGTTCACTGCACAGGTCACTTATCTCAGTCTGTCACTGTCTACTCCATTTTCTTCAGCTGACTTTGCAATTTGCTTTGAAAAAGAGAAAATACTTTGATGTTTAGAATATGGCTAAAATCTTCTAATAGCCTACAATCAGTTACTTACGTCCTGGCATTCACTGCCAGTGACAGTAGTATAAAACATTAAGTTAATTGAATTGCTTGGCACCAGAACATTTCCCAGTATTGGAATGGCTTCTTAGTCTACAAAGCCTAATTATGCCTGAAAGCCTCCTTTTACTGCAAAGCTACTTTGCATATTACTTTAGTTATTTCAGTTCCTTTCTGATAGCTCCCTTATTTTAACTGACATAGAAAGTTGTCATTCATTAATGTGTCTATGTAGTTCACACGTACTTTTTCCAGTAATGTATCTTTGATGTTTAGAGTTGATAATACATGGTTATATTTAATGAAATTTTAGTGTCAATATGCTTTCAACTCTTACCTTATTCTATTTTTTGTATAATTTCAATATACATTATATAGACTTGCTCAACTTTTCCAATTTTGATAAAATACGTCTGTGCTAACCTAAGGTGTTATTTTAATCGTTTGAATGCTGTGTGGATTATTGCAAAGGTCTGCTTGGCCTAATTTACAAGCAGAGAAGTTCCACAGCAGGTTGACTGTATGTGTTTTGGTAAATGTTTTCTTTAATAGATAATTATTGCAAGCTTTCAGAAATACTAGTTTCATCCAGGCTGGATAGCTTCTACCTCCTCTCCCTGGAAGAATTCTTTCCTTTGATTATAGCACTGAGTTTTTATTATCAGGTTTTAAATCACTACATCACACAGATGTCAATTAGCTTACCTCCGCTCTTGATGAGAATATCAAAAAGATCATCCATCTGCTGACTGTGTGCACTGGAAATCTGTAGGGCATGAGAAAAGGGTTATTCTTTTTCATGTAGTAGTTTTTCCTAAGCTCATGGATCCTAGCTTGTCTCAATAGTACGTAAGTACTAACCTATGATAAAGACTAAAATTCCTCATATGAAACTGTCAATCTAGAAAACAGAGAAATAGTTTGGCGAGACACTTGTAATCCCTGCGGTCGGTTTCAGTACAAAGGAATAGAGAAAAAATCTGAAAAGCAAGACAAAGATTTCATGAAGGCAACCTAGAAGAGAGGTGCAGAAAACTAGGGATAAGAAGGAGAATTACTAACCCTGTTTTGTAGCAGGGTAAGTATCTGGAATAACTGCAGGACTTTGGGGGTGCACCCTGAACTGCTTTCTCTCAGAGGTACCCTGCGAATAGCCATCATTTAAGATGCATTTTGTTAGGTACCTTTTTTTTTTTTCTTTCCAATTTAAGGATTCATGTCCTTTTCTTTTTTAAAGCGGAGGAAGCTTTCATCAACTGTTTATCTGTTTGTTTTAAACAGCTATCTCCTGAATATCTGAACCTTAAGCAAAAGGTAACAAAACCCCCACAAACCCGTTCTTTCAAAAACCATCTAGGAAAAGTGGAGACTTTTATGATGGTCTCAAAACTAAAACAGCATTTTAAAACATTGGTTATACTCCGGAGGTGGGAAGTAATTTGCCATCAGGAGATCTAACTCCTGAAAAGAGGCCAGTGGGGAGGCACTATGCTACCTGGTAGCGATAGTTGCATAAGAAGATCTGTGTGCCTTCACTGTGAGGATGTCTCACACATGCCAAGAACATACAAAATGGCAGTAGATACCCATGCTTCTGCCTGAGTGTCTTCTGCCACCACAAAACCAGCAACCAATACTAAGTCGCTACAAAGTTTTATCTTTTGGGATAGTTCTGAAACGCATGAAGTTAGGGATGCTCATTAGTTTTGTTTACAACTTTCCTCCAACATGAAGGGTATCATGGTAAACTGACAAAGCACTACGTAGGATTATTAATCAAGCTCACTAGATATAGACTCTTTTGAAGCAAGCACCTCTGCTCATGTATATTTATGTTTGCCTAAGTGTGTATAAACACACACACATTCTCCTCAAGTTTACTCACTTTGGAAAATATATTTTTCTCTCTTTTAAGTCCGAAGTTTGGGTATCATACATCCTTGAAACAAGTCAGCTGAAGGCTAGTTATTGTTAAGTAGCAATAGCAGCATTATCCCAATTACATGTATCACCAACTGGATACTCTAAGACTTAATTTACATGTCTGTTGCTTTAATAAAAAGAATCATGAAACAGAAGTCCTGTAGTTAAATACAGTTATGAAAATATTAACAGGGTATATTAGAAAATCTTGACACCAAACAAAAAAATAAAATAAGCAACGGCTTTGATAATTCTAAAGAAAAAAAATGTTTTTAATAGACTAAACAGGAGAAAATAACTACCTCACGGTGCGATGTCTGAATATTGCGGGTCTGTTTTATGGCCTCTTCATAACGAGGAGGATCTTTTGTCTTGGATACTGTGTTGTTGAAGAGGGACTGTTGAACAATATAAGGCTGGGCTTGAGATGGAGAGCCAGGCTGCGTGAAGTAACAAAATAATGACTAAACAATACGTTCTAGTGAATTCAAGATGTATCAAGTTCTACAGATTATTCTATTTTGTCATACCAACCTACATATTTACAAATAACAATAGCATAGGTAATCAGAGGGATAAAATAATAGTTTTTCTCTCTTTCTCACACATACATACTTACATGCATTATTAAAATCTACACCACCTTCCTTGAGTGAACTGCAGTATGTACATAGTCACATGTTATTTAAGAATAATAATATGAAACTGAACTTTATGGAACATTGTTGGGCTAATCTTACCTTATTAGGAGTAGCAGGTCCATTCTGCACAGAGGGAACCTGGTTACCACCAGTGTGAATGTTAGAGTTTGATGTTTTATTAATGAAAGATTGTGAAGGTGTTGTAACTGGTGCAGTCTGATAGGAAAATACTGTATTTGATGTGGTAGGTGGAAAAACCTGTAAAGGATTAATATATCAGTCTTAGGTTGTGGAGTTCTTTTTAAAGTAATAACATTGGGTAAATGATATTAATAAAGACTTTTTTTTTTTTTTTTTAAATACTTGCTTGCTTAAACTCCCTATTAAGGTAATGTTATTTGTACTGATTTTTCCCTCCAGTGGAATAATTTGTTAATCTAGAACAATTACTCTTTGAAAGAAACTTTGTGCTGTGACATGCTTTCATTCATCACTGATAACTAAAAATATTTTCCTGTGATTTTCCAGGAAGCATGAGAAAGTGTAATATAATTTTTCCAAAATACTTTCAGAGAGTATAGAACAGTTTAATACAGTATGCATGATTTCCCCGCCTAGTGGACAGTCAAAAAATCAACTCATTTCTGGCCTGATACAAACTAGTATATGTATCCACACTTGTCCTATGCTGCCTGTTTTAAGACAGAATGGTTTGGTTTGTGCCATATAATTCTAATTTCTTTTAACTACAGATATCTATGAGTAGTGAGGAAGAGGCAAAAGATAGAACTGATGAACTTGGGTATCAACTGTAAATTGGTTACTGGTACATAAACTTTTTATTTCTTCAACTGATAGTCCATACACTCATTGCAAACGATTCCAAGCAGTACCCTACTTCTCATATTTTTAAGTTAAAAGGAGAGGAAGAGGAGCTATGAATGTATGAGTGCATAAGACTGTTCTTTTAAATTCAGTATCACTCCCAGATACCTTTATGACAAAGGTGTCACAAATCTTGGATTGGGGATGGAGATAAAGCTAGGATAAGCTTTGTGGAGTACAGCCTGAATACCAAATTAAGTCTGCTGTGGGAGGGCTTAATACAGTTTTTGTTAGCCACCTGGATCATCTGTGTGAAAACTGTTGTACTTTCCAGCTGTCTACCACTGAGGTAAACGGCTGTGGAGATGTCTCCTTATTACTGAATGAATTCAAGAACAAGGGCCATGTGGTAGCTGGAATGTGAAGAGACTCCTCAAGTGTGTAGGAGAAAATAAATGGAATAATCAGCTGGTTTGCATAAAAATCTGAGCTACCTGAGAAAGTCTAGATGGAATCAAGGGAAACTGGTTCTGGGGAACAACTATTTATGGAGGTGATCACTATTAGGAAGACCAACTTCACTAAAAAGTGTTAAATGAGTAAGTAGCATTACTCACTCACAGTTCATTAGCTCAATCTGCCTGCTGAAATATCCAAGTCTCATGAAATGCAAACAGCAGACAGGTAGATCTAATGCTGAATGCATGAAGACTGTCCTGATCTATTGTATCACATCAGTATTTTACATTCTGATGTAAGAAACAGTGCAATTATGCTGTCTGGTTTCCTGTGTAAAAGATGGCTGTAGATGCGTGAGAAAAACATCTGGGATAGGCAGGCTGTTCAGCTCCAGGGTAGCCAGATGCAGACTGAAGTCTGCTGGGAACTATGTGGTCTCCATGACAACTGACTGGAACAGGGGGAAAGACCGAAGATACAATTCTTGGTTATCTCCTGCAATCATTTCAAGGAAATTCTAGACAGCAAAGGCAGCAAACCACTAGTCTCTGGCACAAGTACATGCCTCAAGATGACTGAAAAATTTCTATATGGGACCTGTCGAATTAACAGGGTAAGATTAACCCCATACCAAGTCTCAGAGAATCTGGATGAAATCTGCTTTTTGGATATATGTCAGTTTTGACTTCTGTAGGATAACCTCAGTGTCCATGAAATTAAACAGATTGAACAAGCAGTCTGAAGAGTGATGATGCTCATTTAGTTGTGTTCCCCTTTATTAACCAGCTGTTTAGAGAATGGCAGGGCATAATCATATATCTTCTAAGATAAATTTTTATCTGGAACAAGAGCCTTAGCAGAAGCAGATTAGAGGACACTGCACAGGTAGAAGCCCCAAACCACATCAGAACATGGGTTTTATGATGCACTTTTGTAAACTGAAATATAAACTTTGAAGGCTGAGATATTTTTTAACAGTTACATAACATACTGTAAAAATTACCCTCTTCATCTTGAAATTTCATTTGTTTCTGAATTATCCTTTCCTTGGGGCGGGCTGAAAAACATTGTTCTTCTAAGTGATAGGAGCCTTAGAGTCGATAGCACTGATAAGGAAGCAATAAAGGTCCAAAACCAATCTCTGAGTTCCTAATAATAGAGGTCAGCCTGGAAGAGGCTCAAAGGAGGAGAAAGCCTTTTCTTTTATGATGATTGGTGCTGATGGGTTGATATCAGTTACTATAGGAACACGACTGGATTGGCACTGTGATGAACATCTGTTTTGGAATGAGAAATTTCAGAGCTGATTGTTTTGGGTAGAGAAGAAGAGAAGGATCTCTCTGAATCATTCCCTGCATACCTCAGGAAGAGATATATCATAGGTATGATGGGCTTTTGCCTCACTGGAACGGCTATCCTCAGTATCTGAGTCCGTAGCTTTCTTTGTAAGTAGGATGAAATCAACACAGAAAGTATGAAAACTTAAAGGAACTCCTATAAAAGAATAAATCTCTGAAACCATAGGTGAAAGCTTTCTTTTAAGAACTGCCTACAAGAATTTTCCATTTTGAGCCAGTGGCAAATAAGAGAAACTGAATGGAATACCTGGCATACCACTTGTGCCAAGCATGAGGAAGAACGAAGCAAGAATAATGCCATAAGAGTACCATTAAGATAAAAAAATTTAGCCTTATGTATTTATTTGCAGCTGAAAAATAAAGTCCTGCATGGACTAAAATTTTGGAAAGAGAAGGAGTTACAAGCCCGTTGTATCACACAGAAAAACATAGTACGGAGATGTTAGATGACTTGATCATTTATATATGATGCAGATGACACACAAAAGATTCTAAAAGCACTGCCTAGAATTAGATTACATAACTATTTAATCATAATGCTTATTGCTATCCACAAACCTTTCTGATTTGTTGGGTCTGACCAAGTGCATGCTGCGTGATGGTATTTTGGTTTGATTGTGGAGTATGCATCTGAGGTGCTGTCTGGACCAGGCCAGAGGAAGAAATAGGAGCAGGTATTTGTGATGGGGTCTGTATTCCAGCTTGTGATTGAGCCTAAAGGATGAAGATAAAATATGTACATTATTCATATCTCACAGTAAATTACATAATGTAAAAATCTATTGCATAGATTATGCCGAATAGCAATAGCATGTATTCTGGGAAGGATGAGCGTGAACTATGTGTAGGAGACAAAATTTTTTACTGTTTGGTACTGGTGAGTTCCCAGCCAAAAGGTGGTGTTTATTTTGCCAACAAAGTTTAAGAAAGATAAAGACAAACTGGAGAGGGTCCACTGGAGAGCAATGAAAATAGTAAGAGAGAGGGAGAGCATAACCAGTAAGAAAGGACTCTAAGAACTGGGTTTGAGTAACCAGAAAGACAAAACCGATGATGCAAGAAAAAGGCTGTTTTTAAGATCATAGTAGTTTTCAATGGCTGTTGAAAGGCAAGAAGCTGTCTAACCTCAGGAAAGACAATTTCAGCTAGTAGTTAGGAAAACTTTCTGCAATATCAGTGAAGTGAAATACAAGAACAAGCTGCTTAAGGTTGTCACAGAATTCTAGCAGGATTTTAGAACAATTTAGACAAAGCTCTGTCTGGGTGCGTAGCTACCAGGAATAGCTTTTGCGCTGTGGACTGTGGGGCCCATCCCCATCAAAATTTTACAGCCCTCATAAGTATTGCTAAATGTGATAGTGCACATGCTAGCACCAAAGCCTAGGCCCACAACATGCTACAGCAGCCAAGTACACGCTGGAGCCAAAAGAATACTTTGCTGGCACAATAACCATGTGGATGGCAATGGAATTCATCTAGCTATGTCCCAATAATGGCACTAGGAAATATATGCTTAATTCTACCTGAGACCAACAGGTTAAACTGTTTCAGCTTGGTCAGATTACTCATATACCTCTTCATTTATAACCTATCTTGGTTTATGCTGTATTTATTCACTGTGATACTACCTATAGTCAGCCGAGAAATAATATTAGTGTAACCGTGGTTTCTTTTTATAACTCCACTGGAGTTCTACAACCTAGCATTCACATTTTTAAATATAATGAGCCATCACCACATAAGGAAGTTCAAACACGCCTTTTGCAAACAGGTATACCTCAAAGTAAAGTACTGGGTTTGTAGCTCTCTATTACAGTTTGGAGTTAACAAAATGGTGGTATATGCTGATACAAATCAAAACCAACTGTGCATGGAGGCAGTGCATGATAAGACAATTACTTTTCAGGAAAGGAGTACCTGGGAACAAAAGTTGCAAAGAAAGCAAGTACTAGAAGTTATAGAGAGATTGGCTCTTCATTTTTTCTACTCTTTTCTCTAAAGCAGAAACAGGCTAAGCCTGATTTTTAAGTTAATCTTACAAGCAGCACATTTACCTATTTATACTAAATTATGCAAATAGTGCCATGCAGTTTACATGATGAAAAATAAAAACACCCTTACCTGCAACTTTATATTTCCAACTGGTAGCTGGACTGCAGTGGTAGAATTCGGTCCCTGGATAGATAGCGGAAGGAGCAGCTGTGCAGTTCCTTGGGTAGTTAATAAAGCTTGAGGTTGGGCAACAACTGCAGTTTGCGGCTGCCTCTGCGGATTAACATAAAATTGAGAAATGGCATTCTGAGGTTCAGCTTTGGCCACAGGTATCTCCTGCTTGATAACAACTGCCTTTTTGGCAACTGGATTCTGGCCACTAGTATATACCGATTGTCCTAAAGAATGACTAGCTACAGGTACAGATTGACTTGTACTAGAGCAGTCAGTAAGAGCATTTTCATCTTTGACAGCAGCACTGAATTGCTTCTGTTCCAAAGCAGCTGAATTACCAGAAGCCTGAGACTGTTGCTGTTGCCCCCGTTTTTCAACCTCAAGTTGCATTTTCAGTACTTCCACAAGTTTTTGCTCTTGTTCCAGTTTCCTTTTGAGCTCTTCAATCTGCTTTTCTTTTTCTTGAAGCTTGCGGTCCTTTTCTGCTACATCAAACTCCATGGTTGAGATGCTTCCACTACTGCGATTCTGATTATCATCACTTATATTTGCTCTTAGTGGTGAAGTACTTAAGAACTGGGATGGTGACATCATGGTTATCATTTCTGTGAAAGTATCTGCCATACTAGTATCATCTGTGCTTAGACTAGATTGTTCTGAAGGAGAGGGAGATACAGGCAAAGGAGAGCTAATGTTTTCAGTATTTACTACTTTGCAGCCAGGTCCAGTAGATGTTTTTTCTGGAGGAAAGCTGGATATTGTATTAGCCACTGGTTTATTTAGTGTTGCAACAGGAAATGCCACAGTCACTTCCCCAGTGTTACCTGTGGCCCCAGTAGAAGTGGTTACTGTAACAGAGCTACTAGTAGCAACCCCATTGTTGTTAAGATCTTGGTAGGGTTTCAGACGCTCAATAAGATCTGTTTTTGTTCCAGAGACTGGTAATCCCCTCAATTTCAACTCCATTTTAAGCTCTGCTACCTGAAATAAAATAAAGCATGATAGTAAAAAAAAAAAATAATAATAAAAAAAAAAAAATTAAAACTTACTTACTTATATACATTCTACCTTATTACCTCATAGCAAGAAAAATTATTTTTCAGCATATTCGCTAGTTATTACACCTCTGGGTTCTGACAGCGTGCATGATCCATGAGCACATGTCCATGACCTGCTGCTTACTTTCACTGTTTAAGTGGCCAAAACCTTAGTAGTGTTCAGTTGTTGTACAATGAATAGTAGCAAAGTTATGCTGATTTTTCATAAATATTCAAAATGGGGAAATGAACGTACAGCTCCAATTCTGGGCTAAAAACTTCTGAAGCAAACCTGTAGACGATGGCAGCAGTGCAGATAAAAGCACTGAACACTAGCACACTGAACCCCTTTGCTATACTATCAAGACAGATAGATCTATTTCTGAGAAATTTTATCAGGTCAGTTGGATGATTCAACAGACCCATCAAACTCAAAAGGCACTCTCTCTAATTAGCAACTGAACAGTTACAGCTATGAGCCATCTGGGTTTCTTTTACAAACATAAAAAACTATAAGCAGTCAAAATTAATCTAATTTCTGACAGAAAAATGTTCTCAATTTTCCAATAAGCTTACAGACAAAGTGAAGTGCAAATGTGTTGAGTCTAAATTAATTCTGTGCTTCAAAACATCAATTAAAAAGGAACAGTCACAATGAATGGCTTCTGTTTATGATATACATACACCGCATCTAAAAGTAGAGTGTTTGGGCTATATGTATGTTAGAACCAACTCTAAAAGAATAAAAGGTAGTGACCTCAGTAATATTTCAGTACTTTGCCAGTCTGGAATTTTAAATTATAGGTCTTCATGATTTGGAAATGATGAAAAGTTACAGCAATCCATTTGCATAACATCTCTAAAAACCACAGCAATTTTATGTTAAATAACTGTCTACCTAACGACAATTATCAGCTGTTTCCCCCAGTCTGGTATCCTCTACACTTGCTTGAGAGTGCATTCCAATTTTTCTGTTTTTCAACAATGCATTTCTGAATTCTTAATCAGAACTGTTTTAGATGATTCAGTGTTAAAACCACCACCAGCAGGTCTGCAAGTATAGCTTATGTTACTGTTACCATATTAGCAGGAATACCAATAAATTATGCAGAAATGCGTAAGTGAACAGCTTTAATCACTGCAAAGCACAAATTCAGACATCTTAAAATGTTAATAGTTAGTATCTTGAAGTTTGAAAAGCTTATTTCAAACACTGTTGTTTGAATTGCATTTTATAGACTTGTTTCATATTAACAGATTGGCTTTAACTAATGACCATACATTACTGTCTTGAGAATCTGATTTTCCAAAACCTCTTTTTTTATCCCTTCAAGTCTAAAAAAAAATACTCACTCCCATCCCTCAGAAATGCAACACCTTGGTGAAGGGAGAAATGAATATACTGCCCACTAGATGTCCCTACTCCTCCGCTCAGGTTTGGCACATTCATGTAGTTGCTATTGAAAGGACCTGAATGTAAACCCCCCACAAGCTTCTTCAGATTCATTTTCATTAGGTCCCTCACAGTATTAATTCCTGTTAATGTACTTCTGAAGGAAGAAAATCCTATGCAGTGTCTTCATACTACAGTTTAAACAGAGTTTACACAGTTATTTATAACTTCAAGAAGCTTTTATGAAATTTAGTGTTCATTTTCAGATGATGTGTTGAACTCTGGTAAGATGATCTCTTATTTTCTGTTCTTTTTTACTAGTGTTACTTCTGTGTTGGCTTTATAGCAGCGACCTCTCCAAGTATGTTATTATTAGGGCATCTTTTAATTTATACTGCTTAACTAAACCTCTTCATTGATACACTAAAATTGTAATGAGAAAGTTACTGTTCCAGTGTTTAAATCTGCCTGGGCTAAAACTTCACATGAAGTGCACCTCATAGTTTACCCAAGGTAAACTATGTACCTATACAATCTGTCTGAAATTCTTTTTCCTTTTCTAATTCTTTGGGAAAGAAATGTCATTTCTAGAACATATGCATGTGAGGAGGCTAAATCAAAACAAATTTTTAAGTCCAGAAGAGTTGTGTATGAAAACTTTGACAATCTTATTCTAAACAGTTAAGAGAAAAGTACAGTTTTCATTGGTAAATAATATCCGGGCTTATTCTTGACAGTAACAGTTTGCAAATTATAGTGATGCACAGGAATGGACAAATCCCTCTCTATTTTTTACCTTCAAGTCATCCAGGCTTGAAGGTAGAGGTCCTGGTTTCCGGCTAGGAATATTACTATTCTGTCTTGGTGAGCTGGCAGCTGATGTTGGTGTACTGTTGTTCAAAGTATTCAGTGGCGTACTCCCATTGTTACTTTGTTTGTCATTCAGTGGCCTTCAAGTGATAAGAAAAAGGGAGACAATGATGTCAATGCTAAATATATTACGCTTTCAATCAAGAAGCTGTGATTCTGAATCTAGTGTCTATCAAGTTAATGAACAAATTAATTTTTTTACAAATACATATTTAACATAAAACATTACCATTAACTATATTTAGCAAAACAGCACAGAAAAGAAAACAGAGAATGGTATGTTGATATTTTATTTTCTCTTCAGTTAAGTGTACTAATTTATGCTTCATAGTTTTTACTATTGTCATGGCATCCCTGAAGGATACTATGGACTGCAGAATCAGTTTATACAAATTAATCATCAGCTAGGGCAACTAGTTACTTTTTAATTTGACATCAATTAAAAAACCCCACAACATTGAACTCTATGTATCAACCCTACATACATGTCCAATGTTCATATATAGTAAGGACCAATGTCAAGGCAGTTTACTCTGAAGATGACGCATTTTTATCAGCTGTACTCATAAGAAGAATCTCATACAAGGATCTCAAAATAATTGTAAAAAATTTAAAAATGCCATAATTTACACTAGGTACCATAAGTCAGCGCTTTTATTTCGTTCAACTGATTTATGAAGAAATGTTTCTGAAATGTCAGTAAATGGGACATAAGAAGCGTGGGTAAGCAGGCAGAAACATCTCTAGTCCAAATGTTAGGATACATGGTAATTATAAATATACCCACAGATGGTATCTAACTTTTCTAGCTGCACTTGCTGAGGAAAAATAATTCAGTGAAAACTCATTTAAAAAAACCCAACAGCTGAAAGTCATTTGAATTTGGGGTTGTGACTGTGGCACTTTACACTGTAAGCACTTCTAGGAAAAGATTGGTCTTAGATGGTGAGAATGAAACTCTGCAGATAGTCAGCTTCTCATTCTGCTATAGGGTGCTGGGAACTCTTTGAAGATTTACTTTCTGACCGCTTCTACCTATAAATCAGAAAGTATACTTCTCACTGTTAGAAGTGCTGAAGATCAAACGCTGATGAGGAACTCATATAAACATTAGAGATGAGGCTATAAACAATATACAAATTTTACCTAATTTAAAATGACTGTTTCTTCTTATTTGTAAACTGCAAAAATGTGGTCTGTGAAACTGATGTAAAAAGACAATAAAAACACAACAATAGCATGTGTCTTTGTAAAAGTCATCATCTGTAAGCTTCTCTCCTGCTCTGCCTACCTATGTCATATTTGAGTGAAAACGGTGTAAAAACTTTGCTTTTGCGTAAATGTTTTTTGAGTTTCTAATATGCATCTGGTCAGAAAAAAATGCATCTGACAGGTAACAAGGTTCTGTTTCCATGTCACACAAAAATAACTAGGACCATTTAAAGGCTTATCAGACTTCAGGAGTATTTTAACAAGAGAACCACCTCATCACCTTGTTAAATGAGGCAAATAGTACCCACAGCAATGCACATTGCCATTTAAGTGTTCTTGGGTTCCGACTGTCTTTTAACATTTGGAAAACACATTTACTTCTAAAGCACGAAGTCTATAACCTGATGTATATATATTTTCTTTAAAGGACACAAACAATGCTTCACATACTTCAGCGGTGCAGGTAGAATTGTCTGGTAGTTGTAGTGTTGTTGCTGTTGGCTCAGGATCTGCAGCTGCAAAAACAGTTGCTGCTGTTGTAGCAGACGAGCATAGTTGGAGTCCATCTGTGGCTCATTTTTCTCACCTTTCTGATCAGGTGGAATATATTGATGATACTTCAATTTTTTCACCCTTGGCTTAGGTTCTTTACATTTCTTGCTCCGATGCTTATCATTTGGGTTCTTTGGGTGGCTTTGCTGTTTATGGAAAAGATTGAAACAACGATAACAGACACCTCATTTACAAGCAGTTATGTAAGGTACAAAGATAAAGCATACAGGAGGGCATTTACTGCAGAGTTGCTGAATACAATTATCTCTGCAAACCTGCCCAAAAGGATCACTTACCATCCTTGAAAAGTTAATGTACTCCAGCTGGCTTATACTGTGCACAAGAATGGGTCATCAAATCACAGTTTGTGAATGTTTTTTTAATAGATGGCACAAATGAAGCTAAGGGATTCTGCTAGTCATGACCTGTCATTGCAAAGAGGCATTCTTAAACAGGCAAGTTCAAAGCCACTTAGCACTTTGTACAAGTAAAAGCTAGTATCTTAAAGTCCGTCTGTAAACACTTGCGGGTCAGAAGTACTTACAGGTCTGTATTAAAAGTATGGACAGACAGTCCTATAAATTACAGGATTACTCTTATGAAACTTTCAGCAGCATCCTTATTAGCAATACCTGTGCATGTGGTAAAATTCTCTTCCTTTATGAGCTCTTTGAAATTATTTTGAGTGAAAAGTTGAAGGCAGTTACCTAGTCATATAGAAGGTATCAAAGCAGAAATCCTGTGTTGATCCATGCACATTTATTACACAGATAGCCTGTTTTGGTAGATATCTGAATTTGTCATTAAGGTCCTGCATTAAGTAAGCTGGTGTAAGTCCAATGATTTTACTGGATATAGCCAAATTTATACTAGAAATTGACTATTAGAGGTCATCCTTGTAAATTTAACCGAGAATTAATTTCATGTAGTTAGGTAGAATTCTACATGCATATAACCATTACACAGCTGAAGACCTTTTGGCAAAGTTGCTGAAATGAAGTATTATAGACATCTTCTAACAAAAACTCCTCTCTAAGTTTTCCATGCTGCTTCTAGGTCAGTGCAGAAAAGAGAACTGAGTATGTTCTTCTGACATTCAAATACAAGGATACAGTAACTTCTCTCATGCAGCGTGTTCTGCTTATACAATAAATGAACTAAGAAAAGAGCTGCAGAAAAGGAGGAATGCTGTTCACCAGTTTGGTTACAGGTAGACTATGAATGCGGTTGCCCCTGTTCCCATTAAATTGTTCTCCATATAAAACTAGGTTAGAAAAGATTAATTTCACCTATGGAAAGTAGAAACTCAATATTGCAAAAATCTAGTCCTTATTTCTTAAAAAATTCCATAGCGATGTAATGCAGAATTCTACTTGAAAACTTTTGTCAGCTGTACTGTAAGGACCTCTTGAAATAATGAGCCAGTCCCTGCAAGTGTTAATGGTTGATCTTAGCATACAAAAGCGTTCAGTCAACAACCCAGTATGTTCTCCTGAACACTAATAAAAGTTGTTGTTAGTTATAGGCACTATAACATTACTTGTGTATTTTTTCATTAAATATAGCATTGGAAAAGGACACAGATTAAGAACATAGTCCTCAGATGCCATTATTACAGATACCTACCTTTACTAACGTTGGCCCAGGCTTTGCTGCAGATACAGTATTTGTGGTCAGGGTGGTTGTAGCCGTAGAACGTGTAACGTGCTGTTCAATTGTAGAGGGAGTTTTGAGAAATTCAGGAACTGGAGAGGTTAAAGGTGGATACTAGTATTAAAAAAATATAAGGAAAAAGAGAAACATTAAAAACATCCACCACCTGAATAATTGAAAAAATGTGAAAAGGTTAAGACAATTTACTATCATGTCAAATTCACAAAATATTTTTAGGAGGAATGGCAAAACCAGGACTCTCTGGTGTACATTTTGGCACACTTCAAATACAGCAAATAAGAAACTGGTTTCTTACCTTGACTTCTTAGTTTGCATTTTAACTACTGCATGTAAATGTATCCAAAATCTATTTTTACTAATACAGGATTTACTTCTAGTTTCACCAAAGCAAAGCAGTAATTGATTTTAATATCAATTTTTGGAGTATATAATAATAAATGTTTTTCCAACATTAACATTTTTCTTAATTATTATTGTTTTTTCTGCAGGTAAAAAGAATGATAATTAAAAAGGATTTATAACAACATACAAAAAAAGCCCTCAGGAAGGGTTTTGTTTTCATAACCTTTACACCGTTGTGTTAGTTTGCAGAATTCTTCTCTCCTTTTAACATACATGAAAACAAATAAAGAAATATAATGAAACCATTTTCTTTCTTTCTTACAAAATCATAAAAAAAACCTGGAAGGACTTTCAGAAGTACCCTCACCCATTCAAGTCAGGAACATTTTACTTAAACTGCTCCTAACGTGTTTGTCTCCGGTTGGTAGCCCAGAATCAAATTAACTAACTGAAGCCAGTTCTTAACTTTATAATTGCAAAATTCTTCTAGAACTGACAGCTGTCATTGAAGTACTTTTGCTCCTGGCATAAGGATAAAAAAGAAATCTTCTCTTCAAGGTAGTCAGTCAGGAAAAGGTTATGTCAAATAAATTTCTTTTCTTGTTAGAGTTACCAAGTTTCATATATGAAGGCTTCTAGAACCAAAGAATTACAGATTTTAAGAATATAACTGATTTCTATACTTTTATATGCAACTAAGTACAGAAAAATAGTTCAAACAAAATTTTATTAATTATAAGTAAAATGAGAGATAAGGGTTAAAAATAATTAAAGGAAGAATGGAATGCATTGTTAGCAAAGATACCACCATTTGTTATTACTCTGCTTGAAGCAACATTAAAATTTGACCCTAGACACACTACGCATATACTGAAGCAGCGTACTGAAGTTACACCGCTTTATTACTATAGAATTGAGACCTTCACTATTTTCTGTCTCTGAAGTCAGAATCTTTTGTACACAAGGAGAATCTTACCACCCAAACTAATACCGTCAGAAAAGCTTCCCTTTCATGAGGGTCAAACATCAACATAGGAAAATGAAATTCTTGTTTCAGAAGCATCACGCAGCAGCAGAGCAGATGTATTTTGAAGAGACAGCTTCCTATTGTATTTTCGTGGGAACCACATCTCTTGAGTGTGCCAGGACGTGCATTTCTTCTGTATTTGACTGCCAGCACAATTATATTACTGTATAGGTAGAATCCAGTAGCCTGAACTTTACTGAGTTTGTTCCCTTGCTGTTACAAACATCACGTGTGTAATTTCTTCTATAAACTTACAAAATTCCATATAGGCTTAGGACTTTTTTATTATTATTCTTTTCCTGGCACCACTATGCCTACCAGAAAATTCCCAAAAGTTTTCCTACATAATAACCAAACTTCACTGAGCTTAACTTTGTCATATCAATTTTTTCTCTGCTGAAATTGTTTTCTGATTTAAAACCTATTTCCTTCTGTAGTGAATATCCCTCTGATGGGATATAGACTCTGTACATAAACAGATCTCAGCCTTTGTTTTTCTAGCTACACAAATGAATTTTTATTCTTTTCTCATAGAAGAGATTTTTCATTCTCTGTTTGTGTTACAGTTTTCATTAGTCTTCCTTGGATTTAAGTAACTGGAAACGTATAGGATATTCCATATGGGGTTTCACTGGATCCTTACACTGGCATCAACACTTCTACTGGAATCATCTCTTCTGACATACTTGCAATTTTACAGAGGAAGTACACAGTAGCTCACAATCACTTCACTGCTGACCACTGCACCCCAACTGTCTTCCTCCTCAGTTTTCTCTTGAGTCGGAGTCCCCAGGTTTTCACATTTCTTTTTCATGGGAAGGAGAGGTGTTGTGTATTTTTCTTTTTAAGAACTATTCCATTCTATTGGAATGCCATTTCTCTCCTAAAAGCTAAATCAACCAGTTCTTTCTGCATAACAACACTCCAACTCCGTGCTGACTATGCCTTCCAACTTTTGTTACGTGACCCATTCTTATGTCAAGGTTGTCAATGGTAACATGAAACCAGAATGTCCCCAAATCAACTCCTGCAGAGCACTATTACCAACTTCCTTTCAACCCAATACTTCCCTCTTTCTGTCTTATCTCTGCTAATCTCCATCTTCTCAAGTTTTGCTAATGTTTAATACCATACAGTATTAAATCCAGACAGATGAGATCAGTTGTATTGCCATTGTTTAAGAAAGCAGTTAGATCACCTAGTACCAACATTCCTTTTATAAAAAGCCCATCCATTTCCCTTATATTCCTATCAGCAGATACCCTTTGTCTTCAGAACACATTCTAAAACCTTGCATTCTAATTAAGTCAGAGGGGTACTTCTCCCTAATTCATTTCTTCCTGTGCTCTACTATTCTTCCATGAGATTGTACCACAAAGGACTTACATCAGTTTGCTAAAAACACTTGGTACACACTTTGCAACTTTATGTCCTGGTTCTTTTGTATTTCTGGGATTGCAATTATCAAGCTGACAGTCTGCATGCACTAAGCTCTCTGACTTTTGCTTACAATTAAATTATAGTAATTTTCCCTTTGATCTCTGTGTTTCTTTTACACATTTTGCTGTGTCTCCAACCGTCAGCTGCCAACAGGCAGCTATAGCTAGCTTGCCATAACCTATCTAAACTGTACAGTGGTTTTGATCCTTCTGTAGCGCAGCCATCCAGAGGAAAAGCTCCTGATACTGCTTTACTAAACTGCAAGATTCAGTATGCCATGCCTAGTCACTGAAGCATTGCACACATGCCTGTCTTGGGGTTGTGTCAGTTTATGGTGGCAGGCTAAAGATATAAATGCCTCTATTTTTATATCCAACTTTCGAAGTGTTTGCTCTGGAAAGCATCTGATATCTACACAGTATCTGTTATTTGCTGGACTTGCATAAGAATTGGCAGGGGACTTTAGAGGGACTTACCCTTTAAAAAACGGGTTCTGGATGCTGTAATCCAACATACTGCACTCCTGTTGCTATCAAGTTTAAAAGGCTTATTCTAGTTGTAGCAGTAACATTTGAAAAAGCACTTAGTTTGTCTTTGAATCAGTGTCATGTACAGTATTACCATAAAGCACAGGAGAATTCTAACAATCTCATGATTTTCACTGGTTCTTAAATTTTCTTTTCCTGAAGTCCCATCTAAAAAAGTATTTTAAATGTTTGATACTTCAGCTTATTCATTACATCATCTTTTACCATTCATCATTCCAACCCTTCTTGAACCCAAACAAATAACTTGACCTCAGACATACTATTTAGCAACCCTTTATAGGCTATGAAAACAACTCCATAATGACAGCACAACACAACTCTTTCTTTAAAATGGAAAAGTTAGTAACTTTCAAAAAAAACCCCCAAAACACCCACCTCTAAATCATATTGCTTGAAACTTACGGTGTTAGACATTCTTTTCTTGCCATAGAGTAAATTACTTTTTCCTTACATTAGTTGTCATCCTCAACTACAAAGCATTAATGGCTACATGAAATACAAAGCTTTTTACAGACTTCCCATTTTTACCTGCAGGTGTTGGATGAGGCAATGAACCATGCATATCATTTACTTGATAAATGTTTAAATTCAAAAAACTAAATTAACAGGTCTCAACTTCTTAACTTGATTACTTCATAAAGTAATGTAAAGATTCTTTCCTTTGAACAGATCTTCTATTTCCGGTTACAGATAATATGATTTCTGGACCTTTCCTTCTAACTGCAAACAAGCATCTAGCAGGTGAACAAGCTACAGTGAATGTATTAAGAAAACAGTCATTATATTCTGTCTCCTCAAGCAAAACAATTCATCTGTTTTGAAGATAACCGTTTAATGTCTTCAGAATTGTGAACACCACAATTTGATCTGTTTAGAGCGGTGTGGTTAAGATGCCTAATCTTACCAGATGCAAATACATCAGGTTAAAGCAAGTTTTAGGTCATCAGTCAACGAGAGCTGAAGGTTCTCAAAGCTATGTTACATCCTCTGAGGCCTGGAAATGTGTGGAGGAGGAAGCCTTGAAAAGAACTCTGGCTGCACTCCACTGTTTTCAAAACATTCTTTTTATTTTACGTTGTAAATGTAAAATTTGTCAGAGGAAATTAAAAGAATGAAGGAGCACTTTCCCAGACACGTCTCCTGTCGAGACACGCTGTGCTGTTATTCTTTATTTCAAAAGGAACAACAAGGTAAGCATCTGTTTTATTCTGCAGAAGAGCAGCTTTGCATTTCAGATCTGTGCACAGAAGCGGCTGTAATATGTTATGAAATCCATAAGCAAAGGACTGAAGTTCTATCTGAAGTGCTTTTTCAATCAAGTGCTCTGTTACCTGTTGCTGCAATCACGTATCTGTCGTATGCTTCCTACTTGAAAAGCTTTTGGCATGTAATGCTTTGAGTATTTTTATTTAACTCTCCATTAGGAACCTAACTCTTTACGTAGGAATCCAATTTCATGTGGTTTGTTTTCAATTTATTCAACACAAATTACATTATCTCGACATGAAATCCAATTCACATCTTAATCTGTATGTTAGGAAACAATGAAATAAAACGGATGTACTTTGTGTCCAGCATTGTTTCCGAGTATGAACTTTGCAATACTTTTTCTATCTACTATAGTAATAAGAAAACCAAGGAGAGTAATTCCAGATCCTGAACTACTCAGTTGTCAAGTATCCATGGTCATTAAGACAATAACATCTTTGGAGCATGAACAATATTTACCTCGTATTTAACTGTTTAATTTTACATTACTTTATCCAGTAAAAACTCAATACTCAGTTCTGTCTTATCTTTTGTTCGTGTCTTGATTTATAAATTGCAGCACAGTTCCCTATGTAGAGCCCTGGCTTTGCTGTGAATCCTCTGAGAGTTTAAATATATAAATAAATGCATTTTCCAAAAGAATGCTTAATAAAAAGACAAGCACGAAAATAATTTGAACGGCAAATTTATGCATCTTTTTCTCCTTTGTGTAGTGGAGGAAAGTGATGAAGGAACACTCTTAGGAAGTCCTCCTGAAAAAAAACTGTTACAGATTACAGTTGATCAACATTAACCTGAAGAATGTAACACATTTATAGTAGTATCATTCACATATTGGTCAAATTTTGATACACTCTTAAATTCTTTCAAAATAAAGTATTTTAATGTTTGTGTTATACAGGCTAAAACAACTTGTTTTCACCAGGTACAGACTTGCATGAAATAAAACAAGTTAAAGTCCTAAAGCTTTTGAATTTCCATCAAATTCACACTTTCTGCTTAAGGAATATTGCTCAAATTAATACAAAATGTTTTAGCTAATTAAACAAAAACGACAACTTACCAAAATTTCTGTGTTTGCTTATACACGCATGGTATATTGGTACCAAGTACACAAAGCTGAGTGCAGTATTATTAACTGATGTCATTTGTAAGTCACTTCATATATATAATACTGTGATGAAAACCCAAGTCCTTCCACTAAATAATTTATTGAAGTGTTAACATGGATAATATTGTAAAATGCATCAATCTGAAACATAAATTATTTTCCTGAGATAATATAGCTGCTTTCATTCATGTACAACAGGAAAATGGGCTTACTGGGAGAAACAGTAGTTCAGGATCAAGGACTTTTTTCCAGCATACACGATTGCTCAGCAGACATGCGTAAATTTGATTCAACAACTCATTCAGCATTGATAACAAGGCAAAATTTTTGTTACTCTTCATTTCAACACAAACTAATGGTTCCTCTAGGCAAGTATAGCTCAGAATATAAGCACAATTTGTCATTTACTTAGCTCTGTCAGTCTCAAATGAACAAGCTGTTAATGAGTGGAGATGAGTACTGTTAAATCTGGCTAGTTTGGAGTTTGCCGACTGTTCAAGCTAGTTGCCATCAGACAACGTATGACAACTTTGCTTGCCTTTCCCTCCACTGGAGCCTTAATTTGGGTCTGTCTCTCTCTCCAGAGGAAAAAGTTCCATGAAAGTTGCAGAAATCTAGTTAAAAGCAAAACCTTCTCCTCTTAACTGGGCTTAAGTTAGTGAGTTTAAAATTACTAGCTGAGGTATGACAAAAAACATCATAAACAATCTATTTAAGCTAAACATAGTAACCGTTAAATAAATACATATATCTCATTAATGAATAAACTTACTGATTAACTCAAAGGTGAAGATAAAGACCTGTGAAGCAAGCGCTGTACAAGATATTCTAGAAAGCATCTAGATAACTATGATTATGCATATAGCCCTGTGTTTTCAGCAGCTAATAAAAGATAAAAGAAATTCATTTGTAGCACACGATGTTTGTTTCATTACTGTTTTGGCAAATTATTTTACATCAGCACTTTTATAATGTGTTTAAAGATTGGGTAGGTGATGTTACTGTCCATTTCAAATCACAAAATTAAATTGTTGTACAAAGGGTTCTCTTCCAAAACTCATTTTTGCAACTCGTGAAAACAGTCAAGTGTCTTAATTCAAATCCACTGTTCTTTAAATCCTCATGCATTTAAATGCTCTACTATAAAGACACATTTTATCTGCCAGGGCAGACTTAGTTACTTTCCTTTCTTTGTAAGTAACTCAAGAAAATACAAAAAACCTCATAGAAGAAGCATAAAGGTTATTTTCATTTCTTAAATAGTAAATTCCTTAGGCAGTATTTTAAAACTATAGGAGAGAACATTTAAATTATGTGGGAAACCTTATTTTTTATGGACTTTTCTGGAGATAATGGAACTGATGTCAACTGTTGTTGTTTCAGCTAAGTTTAATTCTAAACAACTTCAAGACCTTGCCCAGGATGAAGACAGACATTAAGTAATCAATAACAGCTGGAGTAAACCATGGATACGACCTTTTAAACAACTTCTGGGAAAGCTGTAGATCTTCTATGGGCCATAATGAATTTCAGTGAATTTATGGCTTTACTACAGTCTATGGGAATTTCATCACTGCCAGCAGCTAAGCCAGGGTTCTAGTCTATACACTCCCAAACAGAAAATGGAGTCCCAGACACTCCTTTGCAACAGCAAATGTATTAATTCCATGTGAAACTGTGCCCCATTTCTATAGTGCCAGACCAAAAAATATACTGTGAAGATTTTGTTTCAACATTTAAAAACTGTACCTGTGTTGACGTAGTAGCATTTGATGTTATTGGTGATGGTGAGTCACTTGTTTTTGGCTCACCAGGGGAAGCTGCTGAACCCTGGGATTCTTGGCTGGCTGGCTGATCTGGTGATAAAGCATCACTGCTATCTTCATCAAATGAATAATCATCCAAAGCTTGAGGATAATTCTCTTGTCCAACTGCTAGAATGTTTGCAAAGAAACAAGCAAAACAATTTTTTTTTAGTTACACAAATTAAATATAGACATAGGTGGCAGAATTAGCTAATTACCAGAAAACGATCAGTTTTCAGCACAGTCTAAACATATGGTACAGAAGTATTTATTCTGTTTTTAATATAATGATAGCCATATTAAATGATATTCAAGGAATCGATAAAACGAAGTGCATAGCAGAAGTTGTTTTAGTACAAGATTAAAAGGTATGTTCAACATATGTGGAGTGCACACAGACACCTGTGACAGATTGAGTAATGGCCACATATGTTCGATTATTTTGTAATAATTTTTATTAAGAAACAAGTCTTTTCAAAGACAGTATTATACTCCAACTATATAATTCTAACTTAGTTTCAAATAAAAATAGGATAACTTTAATTAAATGATGACAGAGTTTAGGACTCAGAAGCTGAAAGAATTAGTAGTAATAAACTTTGAGTATGTTTTCTTCTAGTGAACTTTACCCTCAAGAGTTAAATTATTATTTTCCACAATGCCACAGAGATAACAGATGTAAGCTGTGGGACTTCTACTTGCCTATAATAGCTTCTTTAACACTGGAGTCTACAGGAAGAATATTTTTTTCTACCAGTTCCATGGGGCCAGGCCTCTGAGCAATCTTCTCATTCAGATCATCTGCCAACCGAGCTCTCTTCAGTTTCATCTGAGTGGCTTGTAGTGAAGGCTCTGCAAAGGTCTCTAAAAAGATATATTGATTTAAATATTCTGTTCCATCTTTTCTCCAATTTCATTACAAACAACATTGTCTTGTCTTTGCAATAACCATTCCACTTTTATCAAAACCAGGCAAGTATTATTCTGAAAATTCTCAAATTAATAAGCAAAAATGAGATTATATGAGTAGACGTTGTTCATCCCCGTGATTGTGTTTTTCTTAAGTATAACCTCTTTTTTGACAGCAGTAATACTTTTGGTAAACATTTGTATAATATCCAACAATAAAGCAGGGAATACAAAATAACAAACGCTAATTATAATCTGAAGACAGCATTTGCTGCTCTAATAGTTTACCAGCGTGAGCTATGGTAAAGGCTTAATTAATCCATTGATTTTTGGATTCTCTCTTGACAAACATCTTTAAAAGTTTACCTTTAAGAATAGCTTCTAGCACAAATTTGAGTCTTCAAAATTGTATTTCTATGAAAATATGGAGATAGTCTGTCAATATGGATGTGATCTACCAATATAGAGACTCCTATCTGGGTTTAGTATCCAAATGCATGTTTTGAAAACCAATGGCTATTAAATTGACTTGGATTATGGTTATTTGGTAATTTCTGTATTTGGTAAGATTATGGTGAAACACAGTAATACAGCCCCATTCATAAAAAGACTATTGCTTCAAATGACCTGAGCAACAAGGAAAATAACAAGGTAGGGTAAAAGTCAAGTTTATTAAAGGTTGTTTGGGGTGGTGGTGGTGGGGGAAAAGTACAAGGCTGTCAGGTTATTTTAGGGTATGAGTAGAAATTGAAGCAATAGATACACTACATGTACATACACCATGGTATAATTACTATTATAGAATAAAAGCAATATGCAATTGCAAACAAATACACAGTTGAGAATACTTCCACTGCCATAGATGTATCTATTATTATACAGATTTGGAATACAGATTACAACAGACACTGCAGAAGTAGAGAAACAGAGCATATAAACCTTTAGAAATAATTCATATCAAAGCCTAATTCAGTTAGAAAAGTGAGTGCATAACAGAAGTTCCTTCTAATAGCAGCTCAAAAGGTACATACAGCTGGGTACATACCTTCGAGGATATGCATTCTGACCAGCTCAGACCGGTCCGGCCTGCTGCGAATCTTGTGCTTCAAAAAATTTTCAGTCTTTAAAGAAATAAGGAAATGGCATTAACTACTGTTTACTAGAAAAATGAAAGTAGCTTGATAAATCACTGATGTCCAATCAATCAATATATGCAGTTGCATTCAGACAGGTGGACATCGCTGTTAGAACATGGGCAGTAAAGGGGTTTGTTTTGTTTTGTTCTGTTTTTCCTATCAGTTAAGCAGTGCTAATGAATTTCTATCTTCCCCAAACAAGTTGGGAATGTTTCTGGATTTGATCCCATACCACCACACAAAATCACAATAATATAGGTTTGCTACAGAAATACTGCACAAGCATAATTTACCCAAGGATCCTATCCTTAACTGGAGGTAGCTATGTGTTACAATATGACCGTAAGTTTATCCCCCCCACCTTGATCTGTGAAGGATTAAGAAAGTTCCTCTCAGATTTGACACCAATATTTTATTTTAATGGATTCTTCCAAGATAAAAGCATATGTTATTACTGTAATGGTAATAATTTTTTCATGTACTCGGAGACTTTAGTATCACATACAACTGACTATCCATTTTCAGATGTTAATAACAGGTTTACACAAAGTGGTTTACCCTGGCTCGCTCCAGGCTCTTTATCTGCTCATGGAATGCAGCTGGACTTTTCAAAGCTGTGAAGGGAGAGTAAGAGTTAAATTGACAGGAAGTGATTTCCAAAAGAAATATCCTAATCAGTATGCGTGTATGGGTGTTTAACACCATCTCAAAGTTGTGTTTGCGTCTGACCAGGCTTACATTTGACTCATGCCAGTTATATTCGCTTATATTTAATAGAGATGACCAATGCTCCTATACAGAGTACTTGGAATATTTGATTTTAACAGAGATTACCATGTAACAGTTAACTTTCTCACTATGTACACCGGGGTCTATTTACCAGAACTGTTCCACAGTAGAAAATTTATGAGGTAAGGTTCAGAATGCCAAAATACTGTTTCATTTATTCCACTCTATTTACTATCTGTCTATACCTCATACTTGCTGTTACTAGAGAGAACTGGACTGTCCCTTGAGAGCTATTTGTGCTGATTTTTAAAAAAAATTTGTAGAAGCCCCAGATGTTCAGATTAGAAAACAGAATGATGGTTAGCTGCTAAATAGCCATAAAGAGTAAAAAACACTATTCAGCTAGAAATAACATGAATTGTAGAGTGCTTAATCTCAATTGGATTGTTGAAAGAAGTGAAATGGCAGCAGGCATGATGATCCATCTTATTTGCCACACTTTTGACAGAGATAAGATACTGCAAAACAAAACCTTTAATACTTTTTGACAGTTTAGAAGTTTTTTGCCTGGTTTCACTCAAAAAGAAACAGATCATTCTGTTCCTGAAGATAATCAACACTACAGACCTGGGAAGGTGAAGATGCTTTAGCAAAGCAATCTGAAGTCTGCTGCATACTCAGAAACGTTCAAGAAGAGATTAGCTTTAAGATACTGTGCTTTCAAGCTAGAATTCACCAGTGCACACTGGCCTATTTATAATAACTTGACATAATTTTGGTATGTTTTCAATGGCTGGGGTTTTTGTTTAAGAAAAATCACTTTTCACAGTTGAATCTTTTGACAACTTGGACCTATTATCTTGAGCCCAGTCTCATCCTACACTGTCCACTTAGGGATTCTTGATGTTTTCTGTGCACCCCTCATTCTGAGGCAAGGCTGATCTCCAAAACAAGTCAGAAGACGTTATACTAAACAATTAACACAGTCATTGGGAGCCCAAGTGGAGGAACACCAAAACATCTCTAAGTAAAGAGTTAACTGCAGTTCATTTCTAGGCCACTAAATATCCGTATTCAGGAGGACCCTCTTGTGATTCCTAAATTGATTTTAGGTATCATAAGTGCTGCTGCTGAAACAACCATCATCTCTAACAGACTGAAAGCAATAAAGGAGAAAATGGACTCTGGCAGTAAAGTGCAATTGCATAAAGCATGCCAATTACTTACTTTCAAAATACAAGTGCTGTGAGTTCAGACATACAAATGTAACAAATATCCAAATTTACAAACATTATTTGCTTGTCAAAGCACTATGATCTGCAATTAAATTCCAGTGGTAAAACAGAGTTAGAGATAAACATGGTTTACTGAAGAACTGATAACTTCTTGAGTAGCTGTCAAGGATGGCAGGTAGCCAGGCCAAAGAGTCAGAAGCTCAGCATTATAGAATCCTGAAGTCATGAATACATCTCCAACTGTATTTATGAACTTGGTGACGTTGCTGCCTTAGTGAGACACTTCACACTTAGGTGATCAGCAGCATCTTAACTCTTCCAAAGGTAGCATCTAAAGGCATTAATTGAATTTTTACCACTATATAATCTTCGTTTTGGAAGAGAATACAAAACTCTTACACCAATTTGGACAGTTTGCCAGATGTGGCAAGTTGATCAGGAACTTCTGGCAACTGGAAAAAATGTTCTAAAACCAAAACAATTTTCAAAAAGAAACCCCCAAAACCCCACCAAAGCCTCTTCCCATATTATTGGAAAGGTATTCACACTCAGAAAGGACTAGGCACAGAAGCTTCCGCATTAGGTCATACAATCCAGCGTACGATGCCCAGCCTAATCCACTGCCTCATGTCCTGTAACATCACAGCTACCATCATGCAAGATTTGACACAGAAGACAAGTCTGTTGGCACATGAGTCACAACTTCTGTGTCTCCTTTGTTTTTGTTTGGCAACCCTTGCCATCCTACTCTTTAAAGACTGCTGGCTTTGTTATTGTTGTCTACTCATTTATATAATTCAGTTTATTTCAGTAAGATTAGTCATAATTTAAAGAGAGAAAATAAAAGGAGAATCAGACTATGTCTGCAAATCCTTGCGTTTTCATCACAACGGCTATTTTAACTGAAAGATTAGGTAAGCATGATTAATTTACTTTGTACTCATTTAGATTACCAAAAGGATCCCACAAGTCTTTTCAAATGATAAAGTTATTTTTAATGATTCTCACAGAAATGCTTATCTTCATTATTTCATATATTCAGTTCATAATCAATACAGTATAGTAATACAAATTACTAGAAATAACGTGTCTTACGTGGCATGATGCCCTGGTCCACCAGCTGTTCTCGTGTCCGTCTTTGTTGTAGTCTCAGCTGAAGTACTGACAAAAGAAAACAATCATTCATTCATATGTAAGCATACTATCCCTCTGAAAGTACAAAAAAACCATTCAAAAGATACCAAGTATTTCAACTTTAGAAATATTTTTTCGACATGTCTTCAGACCTGACAGTAACCTCTAAGACACCTATTGTTTAGGATCAACTGCTATTAACATAGTTTGGAGCGATTGCTTCCAATCCCCATTTATATTGGAGTTTACTGCTTTTTGGTCACATCTGATAAAGGGACTGTATTTCATCCATACATCCACTTTTCCTATCAGCTATGCCTCATAAGAGGTACTAAGTATACATCTAATTCTAGGATTTTTTTCCCCTCCTTGTAACGCTACTCTTAGATTCAAGAAAACATAGTGAGGTATAGCTTATACCGTAAACTGCAACACGTAATGATTATACAGCCTTCTTACATGTCTTAAATCAATCTTACATGACTGTATGTCTGAATATATGTTGAAATATGCTGAAATAGAAATTACGTTTGCAGAGCATTTTAAAAGAAAAGCTGTATGTGTTTGGTTCATTGTTTTTCCTTAAGGATTTTTTTTTTTTTTTAAATATAAAGGCTTATTGTACATTTAAATAAATCTTGCTGAAACACAAAAAACTGAAGAGAAGCCAGATTTTATTTGGCTTATTTAAAAACACCAAAAAAGTGATACCATCAGGAACAGACCTTATCTTCTCTCCGAACATCAGAAAATGCTGTTTTCCGGATTAATTGAGATATGTGTTATCGTAATTATTTCAAGGACCAAATAAATCCAATACTGTCAAATTTGGAAAAACTATTTACAGTTTCAGAAGTAACTTCTTATGTTTCATTACTAATAAAATGTTCAAAATTAACAAAGGTTCTCATCTTATTGTTACTGTAAGAATTAATGTGATACATTAAATACTATACCAGGAACTGCACAAAACCAGGGGGAGGGCATAGACATAAAGGCCGCCTACTTTCAAAGATTAGGGCTTTTTTGTAAGTGTTCCCAGGAAAATAAAGAAGAAGAAGGAAAAAAAAAAAAAGTTGTTTGTTTCTTCTATTGTTGACTTCCCCTTGTTTCTGTATCAATTTATCATAGTGCTTCATTATTTCTTAGACACATATAGCCATTACCCTAATGTGAAACTTCATCTTTTGAACAAGAGATGGTCAAGATGCTTGGTCAAGAAAAAAATATATTAAAGATGTAATATTTACATTCTTAAATTCTGTCTTGATAGCTTATTATGGATGTATGATTATGACATACTGTTCCCATTGTATTTCACAAGGAAGCAAAACAAACTAATGCATTGTCCAAAACATTCAGAATGAATGTAATTTCTAAAAAGTCAGGCTAAGGACAAAGTTCATTGTTTTCAGAATTTAGAAGGAACCAGCTTATTTCCTGTTCTACAGTACAGGAAGGATACTCCTCTGGCTAAAGCATTAAGACTGGGAATAGCAGGTCCTGAAAACAAGGACATTATTTTCTTGTGTCACACAAACATTGAGAATTTAAATACAAACATTTCAGGGCTGTGGCACGGCAGTTCTGTTCAGAGTTTACAATATTGTTACACAAGAATTACAAAGGACAGTGATGGGAGAATGCAAAAGCAACAACAGTAAAATGTAAATTGATGGGAAGTCATTCAAAACGTATTGAGTTCCTCTGGAAACTTGAAAATACCTACTTTAAGTAATGAATTGTGTTTTCCAAGTAATATTAAATGACTGGAAAAAGTTAACTGAAGAATTATTTTATAATAGTTTTAATGATTTATTTTTTGTCTTCCTTAATTTTATGTGGCTGCAGGTAAGCCGTGACCTCTTACGGTATCTCTTACTAGTAGATGCAAACCTGTGCTGCCTGAAGTCTGGAACCAACTCAAATGGTGCTGTTACACACTCCTTTCAGCAGCACTTCCTAGGTTGGGTTTGGCAGTGTAGTATAGATAGCTACATACTGCCAGCAAGTTCAGAGCATGGGCAGAGAAAGTTCAAATCTTTCTGCAGAAAACTATGTGGGTTTCTAAGTCCAGTTGGTCTAATCTGCCCAAAAAAATGCAGATAATTGTGTGCAAACACACATTTATGCAACTGTACATCCAACTTTAAAAATCCACAAGCTTTATACAAGTAAGTGTGAATTAAGAAAAATAATGTATTGGATCAGGACTTAGCCCATTCCTACAGAAAACGTCAAGAAATGCACATTTCAATGGAAATGCATGTCAAGCATACGATATAATGTTATGATGTTAAGCTTCTATCCCTGGGGCTACTTCTAAGAATTTCCTGCTGCACTAGCACAAAGCACTGAGAAATTCACTAACTGCTGTGGTGTTTACAGGAAAACAAAAACTCTGATACATTCTTGTTTTGAATTCTCTTGCTTACAACGGTAAAATCAAAAAAGCTCAGAGTTAGTCTTAAAACTAAATAGGCAATCCCTTTAAAAATCTTAAATAAGTTTTACCCATCCAAATGATGTGAGAGACAATTTATAAAAAGCACGGCAAGACTACCGTATTTCAGACCCAATATTTTTGGTCTTGAGTAGATTAAAACTTGACTTTCTTCTGTTCTTCAGTCAAACTATGCTTCCTCTTACACAACTAGGAAGCCATGGAAAGGGTTGAAAAGCATGTCCTGCTTTGGGCAGAAATCTCATCCATGCTATACAGCTGTATTTGGTCCAAATTCACACCGTACTTAAATTTGGCTTACTTGGAACACTAAACACACTACAAATGAGTCTACCAAGTATTTTACCTAGTTACAAGCCAGTTTTAAACATACGCCTCTTTATTTCAGGCTCAAGGTCTCAAGAAAAATGACCTGCTCTAACATCAGTTATGTCCAGGGTAGAGCTGATATACGTCATCAGACACAGTAAGTAAATCAGAGTTAGTATTTTTTTCAATTCTATCACCCGGAACGCAGTGGATCAACAAACGAATGCTGGTAATATTACAACAGGTGCAGGAATGTTATCACTGATGTTAAGTCATCTACCAACATGTGACAGGCAAGTCGTCTATTAAGAAAAAATGCATTTGTGGTACATGGTATTTCTGATTTCTAGTATGTTTTTTACTCAGACTTTCTTTTTTACTGAGCTTTATCATAAAACCCATTTTGGAGGTGTAGCTGGTTCAGCCACGGCTACCTAAGCATTGCTAGTATGGTGCTTTCAGGTATTAGTAAACAGAAGTGGGAAAGTTAAACAACTTTCAAATTGACCTTCACACTATAGAACGATCACACTGTTTTGCAGAGTTGATAACAATTTGAAAGCCCTCACTAATTCACCAATTTGGACAGCTGGCTAAATTGGAAAATTATTTTGTAGGAAGTGCATATACCATCTACTCTATGAAACCTACTACAGACAACAGATTCTTGTTCTTCATTTTATCAGACTTTACTTATTTAAAATTCTGAAGTACCACTGCAATCTCAAACACGATGTGCAAAGTCTTCGTGCAGGAAAAAATAGCTTGACAGTGCTTTTTTTAAGAAATTAGTTTAACTCTTAAAATTACATATAAAGGGGTAGAGTTTTATCAGAAATACTATTATTTATTAATTAGAGATCTGGCTTTCCCAGATCCAGATATTGACATGACTCTCAGACCAAGGCTTTTCATCTTTCATATGAAAAGGATCAGACTTCTATTTGGCATTCCACTACACCAAGACAGACAATGTTCACCATTAGGTCATACGGTTGGATTGGATAGTCTAAACGCATCCCACCAGTTCAGGATTTAGCAATTATTGCATTTTAATTTTTCATTGGCAAGTTTGTGGGAGGAAAAAAAATCAGAAAAGCCTCACACTGCACTTTGCCAATACAAGTAAGCTAAATAACTACTCCAACACTTCTAATATGTATTCCCCTAAAGTATACTTTAAAAAGAGTCTGCCTGAGGTACATTCAGCTGCTGAAGTTTCTCTTGGAAAACAGACAAACAAACCGCCCCACAAACAAAAACCCCTCAAAAAATAACGCACCAAAGTTTCTGTGTCAAGGTCCTGTTTTGAACCCTCTTTAAACAGCACTAGTAACATGGAAGCGTCAGGAACATACCATGTGTGTGTCCAAAGAGGAAGACACTTTGAACACTGTGAGCGCGTGGTACAGACCCATTGAGTGCGATGCAGTTTCCTGCAGCTCCCTGCTTGTGCTATCTGGTGTGAGGTGCGTCAGAAAGGGGGAAAGGCTATACCTCCCTCTGTCGTCACGCTCACACACAGCCCTACAACATGCAAGCATCAACACTGTAAAAACATAACCCAGTGGATGTGTTACTTATGTTTGTGGCTGATGCGATTTCTGTCAGTTCCTGAAAATTAATGCTGCTTGGCCATGGCCATGATGGGTGGTATTCACCCAGGAAATGGGGGAGGAAGACTAAAATAAATCTGTTCAGCAAAAAGTAGTGGTAAGAATGTAGGTAGCTTATCTCTTATTTTCCAACTGGTTTCAACTAATTCTTTAGTGAACATTAATTCCAAAATGTAGATGATGGGAAGCCCTGCTGCATAATTTGTGAATGTATTGTATCTATGATTTGTGGCTTCAATTATGATCAGATACTTGGCTTAAGCTTTGCAGAAAGAGTAAAAAGTGACCCATATCCTAAACAACGTCTAGTCATACAAGAGAATACGTAGTGGACTATAGCAGAAGGATGAGAAGAGCAGTAAGAATGTACCTGCACATAAACTGTATGAGCTCAGCTGTGAAGCTTTAGCATTTTTTAGCAAATATATATATATAAAAAAACCAAATAGTTATTGTCTCTCATAACACTACTTGCCTACCCATCATCTGTTAACCTACACTGGGCATCACAAAGCAAACAAGGGATGGTCTTGAAGTTGTCCCATGTGTATCTGGACAAGTCATAAGAACTGTGGGAGGACTGAAAAAAATGAGAGTTATAGAAGATATAGAGAACGTGCATTTATTCACTTACTAAATAAATATCAGGAACTTACATATATTACATAGTAAAGAAAGGACAGCCTGTAGCATGACTAATAGGCAAGCACTGCAGGGGGAATACTAAAGAAGAGATGACTCAGTCAGAAAGATGGTATAAGATGATAATCATTGAAGATTTTGACTTGACCAGAGCAAGGAGGTTAAACACAAACAAAGTTGGATGAACACCAGATGTTTGCTTTTGCAAACAACTCCGAAATTAAGAAGGTTAAAAAAAGTCTGGTGTCTGATTTTTTTTTTTTTTAAATAAATATTGAACAGTTGAACTCCGTTAATTAAAGAAAGTTTCTAAATAGAAAGTAAATGTGAATAAAACCCCTAAATGTATTATTTTAAAAAGTTGAAAAGCTGAAAAAAACTTTTGCTTTTCCAAAGCAAACAGGAAAAAGCTAATATTTATATCTCAATAAAAGATGTAAGGACCTAAAATACGTTTAGCCCCCATAGCAACAAAAAGTAAAAAGCAGAGATGTTTCTAAGAAAGAAATGGTAACACCTGTACATGACTTGCATAGCTACATCTAGTCAAAGAGGATATTTGGCTTACAGGTCTGCGTGTCAGAGCAGATGGTCATACTACAGTCAGGTACGACCTTTCTATTGTCATTGTAGTTAGACTGAGTCCTACAACTGAGCGGAAACAAGTTACAGACAGACTTGTATCTTTATACTGGAGATGAACCTGAAGTAGGTATAAAGGAAGGGAATAGGAATGAGGTTTGTGAAAAGCTCAAAAGGAAATGGGGACCCACAAAAAGCAGCTCAAAGAACAGCCAGAAAGATGTGGAAGATGGGAGTCATGGAAACTAAATCACAAATTTTCAATAAGGAAAATGTGATGAAATTATCTTCTAAGACAAGAATGAACGATATGAGAATGGAGCACAGCTTTGCACTTTTGGCAAAGAATTGCTGATTTATTTCAGTGAAAAACTCTCTATAGAATAGAATGCAGGTTGGTTTAAATCTAATGTCATTAAATCTAATACAGACTTTGCTTATCATAAATATAGAAATTCATATAGCAAGAAATTTCTAGAACAGTCAGTAACACACAAAGAGGTAAATCTAATAAGGATGGCTGAGATAGGAGGACACAGCTTCCAAAAAATCTAAAAACCACTGAGGCATTAGCCAAAGTTATTATACTGTACTATTTGTTCTAGTGTTTTGGGGTTTTTTTGGGGTGGTGTCATCCCGTCCCCCCCCCCTTATTACAAAGAACCATTATAGACAAACCAGTGTGAAATCTGGGGAAAGGAGAATTCAAAAGACATGAAGTACTACAAAACAAAGTCCCCCAGGGGGTGATACTTAACTCAAACACCGTGTTTAACAGATTGTTCTTATTGGGGTAAATCCATTCAGCTTGTTGCCCAATAGTTTACCTCTCACTTTTACACTTTTAAAATCAGGCAGTTACCTGCATAACATCTAAAATCATAGAAGATGATCTCCAAAATAAAGGCCCAGAATTGACAAAGATTTAGATATGTTAATACACTATTAACATCAGTAATACTGTTCTTCATATTTAAAGTGTATGTGCAGAAGAAGGGCTATGTTAACACCACTGAGCAAATCTAGTTGCTAAAAGATGGCACAAATATTTTACACTTCACATTATCTGGCAGGAAGCCCCCTTCACAACACTGCAACTCTAAGAAATTGTCTTTGAACTGCTTCTGAATAAAAGCCATGCACAGAGAGCTGAGTCAAACTCCTGTGTTGACTGAGGGGGAAGGGAGGGTATTCTTTTTTATTTTCAAGTCAGTGTATGATTTTAAGATCAGCACTTTAACACCAGGTGAAGAGATTCCAAAATTTCCATGTGTTTTCGTCAGTCAATAAAATGACCGTTAAATCTTAGATAGCTTATTTGATACCGACAAAACCAAAAAGCATAATCCCGCCTCACAATAAGAACATCTGGTTGTCTGACTCTCATAAAAGTCAGTAGAAATCTTCTGACCTCACTGGAGGTATATGTTTTTCACCACCTGAAAAACTGAGTGCCAGAGGCTGGTGCTTCCACTCTTTCAGTTTCTTCCAGTGTTAGCATACCAGGGAATCAATGCTTCTATATGCAAGGGAATAGAGATGATATAACCTCTCCTTTTTGGTACTCTGTTAACCAAGGCACTTTATTATTTTGAAACTTATTTTTATATAGTAGGAAATTTTATAAGGTTAATGGCCTGTTTTCAAACAGTGAGTACTGTTCAGGTTCACATACACTATGCCCTAAAGGGGCATAAAGATTAAGAATAACCAAAACAAGCAGATCCTCAATAGCTTGCTGAAGCGCTATGCTGGTTTGAATGCAAGAAAGCTGGCACAAATAGGCACCTAAGCAAGTACACATCGCATTCTGTATAAGACCCTTTGAAAGGTAAGAAACATAGAGCAGTCCAGTCAGGTCTTGCTCAGTGTGAATGGTAGAGTAAGTGAAAATAAAGTGTATTATTAAATAACTTAGAACAAACAGCTATTATCAAAGTTGAACAAGTGATTTCTGTTACAAACCTGTAATTTGTATCCTATGGAAAAGATGTCTCAAAGTAGTACTATATAATCACAAGCACTGGAATGTAAAGAGGCCAAAAATAAATTGATAGTTGTCCGGCAGGAACAATGCTATCTACACTGATTGACAAGCTTTCACCACTGCTTCTTGTCTTGAAAAAAAACCAGTACTCACACTGTGCACAGTTCCAGCACTAATAATTCCACATCTAATACAGGTAATTACATATCCTATTAATTGAAAATAAAATTTAAATGTTATCTTTTTATAGAAGGTACTATGAAACAGCAAATAGTTGTTGACATTTAACAATTACACAGATGAAACAGACACTAAACCATTGAGAAGGGGTTCATTAGCATACAGTTCTTTCAAATGACAGCAAGGAGAAAAATAATGCATCAATATTTTTTCATGTTCTGTATGTAATCATCTCATTATTTCTTCCAAAGCTAAAATCCAGTGGATATTAGCTATTTAAGCCCTTAAAACTGCAAGTAAAAATGGGAAAATGCAACGCCCAACATTCCTGCATACTCCCTTGGAAATTTCCAAGAGCAGTAGAAACTCCAGTTCAGGCTGCTAGGCTGGCTGCCATGGAAACAGACAGTGCTGGAAACAGGGCCGTTTCCTTTAAATTAAAAGCTGTTACACAGAAAGCCTCCATTTCTTTCTGCCAGCTTAAAACAGCTTTTATGCAGCCAAGGTCTCTTAACATGTTGAGGTTGAAACACAGAGTAATAGATGTTAACAACAGACGTTCTAGTTGCAACGAAGCACTGCTGCAGGAGATGAACTATTCTATTGTATCCTCGATCTGAAGTAATTTATAACTAGTTATTTGGCATCAGGACTACAACATTAATGCAAGTATACGAACAGCAGGGTGGCAGTAAAGTAGAAGAGAGTATTTTAGCCGATGGTAGGTGGACTATACAAGTGATCTAAGCATCAGCTTTGTATTAGAATTCTGGACCAACCTCACAGCACAGGGTGACAGTTACAGAATGGCAAAAATTGGGTATCAAGTACTTAACTCTGTGCCTCTTTCAGTTGTTACCCTTGCACTCCCAAACACCATCTGCTTGGACTTAAAAGTTTATATGGCATTTTCTAAACAGCATAATTTACACTAAGCTAATTTCACAGAGATAGATGTTTTCCTTTCTCCTGAGTTGTGACTGTTTCTCCCTCAACTCTATATGGGGTGTTGTACTCTATTAATAATCGTTAAATGCTTTATTGAGACAAAAACAGTTGATCTTTTCAACTAATATTTGTTCTGTGAATAAAACTAAAAATTTAATAAACTGAATGTTTTGTATAATAAGTAAAAGAAAGAGCAGGTGATACGCAAGGTACACAATTCAGGAAGGTTATGGAATATGGTAGCTGGTTTGCACCTGGCATTACTCATTCCACATCTGTCCAAAGTCAGAAATTTGGTAACATAGCCTTCTTTTAATTTATATGGCATGTCAATGAAAAGAAAATATTTAGCTACCTGTAATTTGTTGGAAGTGATTCTAAATAAGTTGTACAGCATTTTAAAGATAAAATGCATTTAAAATTGTGGTCCTCACCTCCCATCAGCCTGAAGATAGTGATACAGTAGGTTAAATACTCTCAATTTTAAAATAAAAATAATTCATCATTAAAGAAATCAGACAACATCTAAACATGAGTGAACATGTTATATCCAGTTCAGTCTTCAAAACTTTCACGTATGCCAGGGTATCATTTAAAAAAAGAAAATATTTTACTTATTTTTACTTGTTTTTATAAAAAAATCCCTTATTTAGTTTTATATACTTTCAATGTTCTTTTTTCCCATTGTTGTATACATGATTTTTCTGCTAAGACTATATCCAAAATAATTAAGAAAAGTGAAACAGCCTCTGATGCATACTCATTTTAAGCAATTTTTCAGTCATACTCTCATTTCAGCTTAGAAGTGTTCTGGATAAATGCAAAGCATGTGAGTAGAGACTACTGAGGGCCATTTCAGATAATCTCTTCAGAATTCCGGAGGGAAACCCTGCAGGACCTCCAAATCTTTTAAATTATACCACTGTGATTTAAGCTTTTGTCTGTGAGCCAGTAATAATGTATACATAGCTGTTTCCAGAAGTAAGATCATTATACTGAAAGTAGAAAATGAAAAGCTAGATGGGAAAGATAGCTAAATGTAAACTTGACATTTACAACAAAAATATAAAGCATAACAATATCATCAGCTGAGAAGCTTAAATGACTAGGATATAGGACAATTTGTATTGTATCCTATTGCTATGGAATATGTTGCTTAGAAACAAGCCAGAACATACACGAGCCTCCAAACAAATTACCGGAATGTCTGCTGGGATGAATCTATACATACGCATGTATATGTAAAAAACAAAATCTACACTTTTCACAATTCTGTTTAAATCTTTAAAATGAGAAAAATCACTACGATCTTGGGTAGGAAATCTGAATAAACTAAAGCTTACATTTCAGTGTATTCTGTAAAATTCCATACCTTAAGTATATTAACAATAATTACATTTTCTAAACCTGCAAGTATTCCTCTGCTTAGTACAGTCTTCTGGTTTTTTAAATAATAATTTGCATTTCCTCAAATACTACTATCAGCCAAGAAATGTTCTGTCAAGGGACTCATGAAACTTGTGTTCAAATTCTACATCTACTACAGACTTGCTTTGTGATAATTTGGAGCATACTGCATTGAATGATGACAGATGATTTCCAGCCAAGCCCTCTCAAGAAGATACTACCTCCATTTTCCATGCTTTTCCCAGACACAGTAGAGCCAGCAAACAAAATGCATACCCAAGCAGATCCTCAAACTCACGAGATTACACATTAACTCAAAACACTGAGGAAGGTGGATTTACACTAAGATGCCTGATTGCAAACTGGGATGTAAGCAATGGCATTGTGTCAACTCTGCTATGTAGACAATATCACATTTCTGCAGATGTTTGCTCTGTGGATGAGTCAGATTGCTTGCAGTGACAGTGAAGTTGCTGCATTAAAAAGGACTTTGTATTAAAAAGGCTGAGGTACATACATGTTTTGTTGGATGCTTTGTGAAAGGGAAGAAGAAACCTCCAGCATAGCAACAAAAGAGACAGTGGTTTCAGAGTGTGGTTTCATAACTTAGTAAGATCTAAGACAGGATTACTCATGAAAAGACAATGGTCTCTTCCTCCCTCCAATCCCAGCTGCTTCTGTTGCATCAACACTGGCAAAGATGCAGCCTGTCAGGTCAGTGCTCTGATCTGGCTGAAAACTAACACTATTGAAATAAATAGTCTTCAGTAATACCTGTTCATTGATCCTACTCACTTCAGGGTTGCATAATTACTAATGCCAACACAAGAAAGAGGCTGGCAGTAAGCAGGGTAGGGCTGGATGAGACTACATCTACTTTTGGCAGCAGCAGTCTTAATCCGAACCCTTTATAAAACCTTTAAGAAATCTTGTAGTAGCCGTAGCAAGTTTCCTTAGAATTCTTGGTTAGCTACTGTATCCTCTAACTCTATACAGATTACATACCAAATCAAATTAATACATTGTGGCCTTGGTTTATCGAAGTATTTAGGAACGTGTTTATTATAATGGCATTACCATATATTTATTATTCATTTAAGTGCTACACCGAAGAAGAAAATTTCGCAGAGTAAGTGCTGATTTACTTTTAAGACATACAATTATCCCACTGCCATTAAAGAGACTGTTTATGGTAGATAGATAAAGTTAAGAATTTAACACAGCCTCTCAGGATCAGTACACTGAATTTATAGTGCTTCCTTTATTAACTAAGATGATAGGAATAAATTTTTTTTTTTTTTGTATTTTTCTCATTATCTGTGTCTCAAGAAACATATCTGATAGACTGCCACTGATAAGGGGTCATAAAAACACCTCTAAACACCATATAACAAAACTTAAAGCTTAAAAAAAAAAACAACAAACCCCACAATACAAAAACAAACCAAAACCCCCCCCAAAAAAAACCCCAACAAAACCAGCAAACCAACAGTAGAATCTCTAAGCCTAACATGCCACCGCAGGAGAGCAGTAGAGGTCAAGAGTATCACCAACACTCAACATGCCAGCAACAGCAGGAAATCTGTTAAATAAACAATTCTCATGCAATATTGATTTGACTGCAGGTGAGGAAAGGAAGAAGTCCTTCCTGACTAAATCTGGTTATCTATTATCCAGGCAGAATGAAGACATTTCCAGAAGGCACCAGAGAAATCCCCGTGCTTCATTCATTCCACCCTGTATCCTGTTTCTAGCACTTGCCAGTTTCCAGTTCCTCACAAAACAGTAAAATTAAAAAGCAATACAAATCCAGGAAAGAAATTATGTTTCAAGGTGGAAAGAATATTTCCTTCCTGGTTATTTTTTTTTCCTTACAGTAACCTGCAGGCAACTGGTAATTTTGAAGCTCATATTAATGTATGAGAAATATGGTGCAAACAAACTGGGATCCAAACTCCTTTTAAATCCCACCTGAGACAGCACCATACTGCTTTGTTTCACCAATTTAATACCGTGTCTTCAAAAGTTCTGCACAGTCATACACTCTTGCAGGAGCTCATCAATCAATATATTACAACAACTTAGGGTACAAGGCAAGACTTCCTAAATTCACTTCGCTCCTCAGTTAGAAACCACCTAATCTGCAACCTAAATGTATTTCTAATTCCTAATATATGCATTGTGATGATACTAACTCTTTCTTACTAACTGTATGCACAATGATGTCCTGATTTCATTCAAGACTTTTCACTTGAATTTTCTAAATGTTTTGGCCACTTACTTGACATTAGAAGTCAAAACTACAGGAATTTCTGAAAAAGCTGTTTAATTAGCACTGTATTAGCCTCAGAGCCAAAAAGTATTTTTGTTCCTTGCTCATACAAAAGGTGATTTTGATAAAACAGATAAAATTAGGAACTGTTTCCACAGAACAGACAATATGTAACGATAACATATGAGTTGTTTACAAGAAAGTGGGGTAATTAAGAGGATTTCCTCCTGTGTTATAGGATGCTATAATGGGTATCTTCTAAGAGTATTCATTAGCCTAAGCAAAGAAAAAAATTCATCCTTGTAATCTAACCTTCCAATGCCCTTAATATTAATTTGCTGAAGACAGTGTTGGGATTTGTGTTTCCATCAAAAGTCTCTTTCCTTATAAAGAAATACTAAGTAAAAAAAGAACTGCACCTAACAATTCTCATAAGGTACTCATTGCTGAAGTAAGCACACTGTACTAACTCTAGATTTTTAGATTTATCAAACTGTGCAAAATAGATTATGAAGCAAAGGCTGTAGCACCTTCTGAATTACTTGACCTCTACGTACTTCATCTGTGTTTGCCAACAGAATCACATTTGTAATTTTTGCAGTTTTAACCATTCACAGATGGTACTCGTAAGTATTTTTGTGTCCTAACAAAAAATGGTTGATGATTCAAGTGGCAGAACCAGTCACATCACTGCCTGAATTAAAGGAAAAAGAAAGGGAAAAAAAAAAAAAAAAAGAGGCAGAATGCCACAAGCTAATTTAGAATATATTGTTCTGTAAAATAAGAAGTGTTTTAATGTTATTTATAGTGTTATTTAAATAGGATGAAATTAACAAATGCAATTGATTTTTTAAAAATCTACAGAATACCTGAACTACACATTTTGTAACATTATAAACTGAAAAGGTGAAGCTCTGTTTTAGTCTTTCTAGATTCAAATCAAGCAGACTTGCAATGTTTTCAATAATTCATTCTATATACTACAAGAAAGAAAATGCTTGGTTTTTTTAAGCTTTAGAAAGAGGAAAGGCTGGAAGAGGAGATCCTGTAGTCATTCATACTCTCAAAAGAGGTTCATTATTTTAATTATTAGGCTGCCAAACTTAGGAGAGCTAAAAGGATAAGCAATATTAACTGGGGAAAGTAAAAATGAAGAACAGGTACTAAAGCAGAGAAAAGGAAGCAAAGATAGCAATTGTGGAAAACAATTATATCTTCTTTTATGCACTGAATAATTTAAACTCTAAAATATTCATGAATTTAGACTGGAAGAGTGTCCCATAATTGCAGGGTTTTTGCTACTCTGACAGACTGTCATTATTGTAAGGTACTTTCTTTCATCCACTTTCTGCATAACTGACATATTCAAAGAAGATTGAAGATAATGATTACCGTGGTTACTTATTAGCTCACCTACACTATCCACCATGCTCATTTTTTCATGTCTTTCTCCCCTTTATTTCTTGGTAGCTTAGATTAGTTAGGATTTTTTTCCTACAGTATTTCCCACAATAGTATGCTTACTCCTCTGTCCCTCTCAACTTCCTCGCCTTCTTTCTTTGTTCCTGTTGCCCCCCAGAGCTTCAGAGGCAGCAGCAGCAGGTTTAAGTGGGCCTGTTTGGAGGTGCAAAGCAAACACCATGAAAAAGAAGCCACTGGCTTTCTCTTTGGCCCTTTCTCTTCAATCACTGTCTTTCAATCGGTACTTTCCTGCTGTAAAGGAAGCAGAACCGTTATGCTCTCAGCCACAGCCACGTGCATCAACACTCAACTTATTACCTTATCTATCCAATCAATAAGAAACCTTCGGTATCAGTGCATTCTATAAAAATCAGTGTTTTCTCTAGCCCTAACTTAGAGCCAAGTAAAGGGTTTTTTAAAATAAACTGTCAGTTACTGAATTCAATAATGAATATGGGCTATCTTTTTGCTATTTTAAACATTATTAAGATCCAAGTTTAAAAACAAACAAACAAAACCTAGCATTTAAATTCTGAGAAAGGCCTGATCTGATGTAGGAAGGGGGAAAAACAGCAGTCTTGCCACAACACCCAGGAAGAAATCTCTGAATCACCAGACAGTCCAGAGATGTCTGGAGTAAAAGCCAAGGCAGAGTACTGTAAAAGGAAAGAAGGAATTTTGTCTACTACAAATACAGTTTGTTTCTGCCTGATTAAGAAGTTGGAGTTTGAATCTTGAACTGCCAAGAGCCTGGTATGTTAACATGCACCAGTTAAACTGTTCTGTACAGGGCTGGCAGCTGACCTCAAGAGGTCTCTTCCTTCTCCTCCTTAACGCAGGCCAGCTAGAAGAATACCGCCAGCTAGAAGGAATAAGACAACTTCCATGTCTCAGCAGTATTACTGCCACAGCCTAACAAATACTACTTTAGATGAATATGGTATAGTACCATTTGTCAGCTTTAAATGATGCTCCACATATCCTCAGACTATTGCTATTTTACAAACTAATGCTTGTGCATTGCATCAATTTAATGCACAATCTAATAACAATCATTTAAGGAGACATAACGTAATTTGAGAAGCATACATCTGGAAAGCAGAGTCAAATCTAACTTAAAGTATGAGGGGAGAAGGGAATTCTAGAGAAAGACAACTGAGAAAAGCACTATTGAAAATGAGGTAGTAGTACATGTCTAAAACTAAAGGTTTGCGGGGTTTTATTTTTAACAGTGTCATATTTAATGACATTTATTTCATTATATTTATTTCAATAGTGACATTTTGAAGCATTTTATGCAATATTTACAGGACAACTTCAGAGTATTTCATGAATTCAACACTAAATGCTACTATGAAAAGAGTACTTAATCACTGATTTTTCTTCATACTACAATTTCTATCAAGCTATTACCATCATTATTTTAATAGTCTCAGGTAAATTCTAAACTTAGCTTTTAGAAATTTTTTTAAGAGGGAAAACAATACCTAATTTAATGTACAAAAATTCTTCCTGACATACAGCATTACACCACAAATGCCGGTGAACTGAATCTGCCCAGTACTTCTTCATTTTCTGTCCCCCAACCAGCAAGTGACTGACCTTCCTTGAGACTTTTCTGGCTGTTCACCTCAAGGCATTCCTTCTCCTTCAGCGGCTTAACATCTCCTGCAGGTAAAATCTCAGAAAAGCCCTGTTGCTGCTTCTTGGAGCTATCGATCATGATGAGAATCCTTTAGAATGGCAACATCCAGCATAGGAAAAAAAAAATATTAAACTGTCAAGCAGTACACTGCTGTCCCGAACACTGCTTCCAGGTCCCTTCTCCTAATAAATGAGCAATTGCGCCTTTGTGCAGCCGAAAGCAGCCATCATCCTTCACTTTCTAGGTTGACCTGCAGCACACTCAGTCTGCTTTGGAGCCTGTAACTCACTCAGACAGCAGGCACAGAGCATGTGAAGCAGAACTCCCACATCCCACCTCTTTTCCTAGATAACCACTCCCCCTTTTCCTTCAGTTACGCTTGCTTCCTCCGCACATTCGTGTTTCAATATGCAGCTTGATGGTCAATCATCTGACAAAGAATGAGTCAAGCAGTTAAAAATAAATCCAGCAGTTGCTGAAGGAGCAGCATTCGCTGATACCCAAGACAAACTACTGCTGAGGACTCTCCCTTTTCCCCTTCCTTCTCCCTTCCCCCACTACTCTGAACACTGCTGCAGGCAGCAGAAATACTTTATCTTTGCCTGACTGGCACATTCATTACTCATTAAGTTTCACCAGTAAACAAAGCTGCACATTGGCATTTGAAAAAGTTATGTTGAGGAACCTTCCCAGCCCCAGGTCTTGTCTCAGAGACATTTACCTAGCAGAATAAGTGGGAAAACCATTGATTATTTCCAGGTCTTTCCTTGCAGTATAAAAGAGATTCTGTTCCTTGTTGTAAAGGAGCGTTTCCTCCCACAGCTTCTGATCTGCCATTCTCTCCAGCATATCCCATTTATCTCACGAGTCATCAACTTCAGTGTCAACCTGGAAGGTTTTGGGGAAAGGGATCCCCTCTAATTATCTGGCACTGGCCATGAGGGAACAGCAGACTAGTTTGCATTTCATGTATTTAGAGAAAATAAACTATACATAATTTTAAGTAGTCACTACGTGTCAACAAGTAACTCCAGCAGGTGCATTTTCCCTTCCCTTTGGCCTAAAAATGCTATCATTATACATATTTTCCACACCCCTACTTTATATTTTAAATCCTTCAGCCTGAAATTTAAAGGATATCTCCACTCATCTAACTGTTTCATTTTTATGGCACCAGATTTGAAAAGCTCTATATACAATAACAAACACCTGATGCAGAATTTTTAAAAGTGGAAACTAGAAAAAAAATCATCTTGCCTCTTCGGATCTTTCTACAAGACAATCATTCAACACCAACTCTTCACCTTAAAAGTGTGCTCCCAGGGCAAGCAATTGATACCATGGAGCGTGGGGCTGCATGACACAGCCAGCAGGACTTGAAAGCCTCTCCCTATCTTCCTACTGCTGGGAGAAGGGAGACCTAGATCTACTCAGAACTGCAGATTCAAAGGAGATGTGAGCTTACTAGGCTGTATCAACTTCTTGATATCTAAGGAGCTGAAAATACCGGCAAAAGAAAAAAACTCTTGCAGCATAAATGATTTGAGGCAGCTCTCCCAGCCTAAAGATTTGTTGTTTGCACATCATTTGTATAAAAATTTCCAGCTTAAATTAGATTTTGCTTAAATACAAATTATAGACTATTCCAACACATCTGTTTTTGCAGTGGTTTTTACTGAACGGAAAGAAAAAAAAATACTGTGGAAGAACTCATAAATCAAATGAACTTCCTCACTGCCTGCAGCCCGAACGCTTACTATGCATAAGAAACAAAATTACTGTTAAGAAATGCCACACATTCAGGGGTGGGGGGGGAGGGTGGGGGATCCAGACAGAATACAAACACATACCGCCTAAGAAACCTGTATGAAAATCTGACACAGTCAATAAACAGAATCTTACACAGTTATGGATATACCAGATTATAACTCTGCATTTTCAGAGAAGTTAACAGTTTGGATGGATCAATTGTATTCTAACAGTATAACAATATGTGACAGCAGAAGTTGTTTTATGGGAAGGGTACAGTGCACTTCACACATTTTCTGAAAAATTGCTACTTTGGTCTGAAGCAATTTCAAAATGATTCAGAGAACAGAGTATTTTGAAATTAAAAAAATCAACGTACTAATAAGGAAGTCTGTAATTAAAGAACCCAAGGAGTAATACATTTTCCTTCAAATGTCATAGTTCTGAAGGTAGTTCTATCCATTCCTATCTGTTTATAGTGCTTAATATAAATTAAGAGTGTCCAGCGCTCAAGTGAATGCCGGATCACAGTAATAGCAGTTGGGTAACAGCAGTTCAAGCCTTCATGAGCGTTTCTCACCTGTTCAGAAAGATGAGCTTCAGTACCATGGAGTTCCTGCTATCCACTCCTCCCCTTTTTCAAGGGTACCCACTCCACAGCAGAATTTACAGAACCGAATATGCTTAGGCTTCAGCCACTTGGGGTTAAGCCTAATATTTTGCTTCAAATTCACCTCCTAGTTCAATACAAGCTAACAGACAGACTAATATTTTTAAACACCTTTAAGAAGTCTGATCAAAATCTCAACAGTAATTTGCAAATAAATTTATGAAGAAAAGCAGGAATCACAGAACTTATGGAAAATAGGTGATTAAATTCTTGTGCAGAGAGATGAATGGTCAAAATGATGCTGCGTATTTTCCATGTAACCAAATATTGTAGTTGCCAAGAAACGCTATACAATATTGAATAGTTGGGGTGCGGGCAGACATAACAACTGAAGAGGAAGAAAAGATACCTTGGAAGAAGAAAATAGTTTTAGTTCAGATTCAGTTATACTGTGAATATTGAGAACATCTGGACATTCCGCCCAGGGAACAGTTTCTCTTAAATCCCTGCACAAAAAATGACGTTTATCCCCCAATCACAAAAAAGCCTCATATTCCAACAACATCTTGTTTTCCCAGCAGCCTTGTATATACGTTAATCCAAGCTCAACTAATAATTTGGATATACCGGTTACTTGAGTGATCAACAATATAGTTCAACTATTTTTAGTGATAAGGCTTCAGAGAAGAAACAATCACCATGTCTCAAAATGTTTATTAGAAAAGTCAAAAATTCTGAGACAGTTTCACATTCCTAAAAACTGTACTAGAAGGAACAGAAACACTGTTAGCTGGTTAGCACATTCAAGTACTAAATTCATCTGCTAGCTAACAATACTCAGTTGTTCAAAGGTGTCTTCCAGTCATGAGCAGGTCCCACGTGAATCAAGGCAAAGTGCCTCCTCATGATCCCCAGAGAGCCAATCCACCTGCCATTTACGAGCTGCCTTTTCCCTGCTAAATGAAATAAATTTCTAACTCTCCTAGAACAGTTCACATATGTTCTTACCTTTGACTGCTAAAGCACCGTACCTACGTCTCAGATTTACTTACGCACTTTCAAATCTGATAGTAATTTTTTAAGCTGTTACAAAATAGCAGAAGCCCTGTCATCATCCACCAACACCATGTTGATACTTTAAACATACTTCCTATGTTTGGATAGTATCTGTCTTGAAGGTCATTGTTTTGACATATAAAAACTGCTTTGTACAGCAGTTACTTTCATTGTTGGTTTTAAAGGATGCTAATTCCACATCTATCTTAAAAGAACTGGTGGAAGACTTCAATGGTGGGAACTTAATACTTTCCCATCCAAATTACCCATTTTGTCCTATAACAAAAAATCCTTTAAATAAGTATTAGTGAAACAATAGCAACTTGTTTGTTCTTTGACTACTCTTTAAAGCCTTTTCTTTATTTTAGCACTTATACAATAAATAGAACACAACCCATGAAATACAAAATATATGCAAAAAAAGCTTGGGGTCTTTCAACTCCACTCAGTTTGAAATGCTTTTGTGTTCAGTTTCTAAAAGGCAGCTGGAATTTGGATTGTCGTTTCAAACTGATGGCATTATTAAAAAACAGGCCAAAAAACTTTTTCAAATTGCTAAATTTGCATCTCATCTTTCTGCTGCTGTGTACTTAAATACAGAAGGTTTCGTAATAAAGGGGAGAGAACGACTCATTTCCAAAGTATATATCAGATGTATAACCTCTCTGATTTGAACATGTACCTGTTTCCAAAGAGCTATTTTTAACAAATAGCTAAATGACACTGAGGATCACACAGAAACCTGTAATGAGCTAGAAACAAAACTGTGGCTGAAACACTTACGTTTTGTTGTTTGATAGAAACGAGTATCTCTTTCAGCTAGAAGAAAATCTTAAGCAGTGCATGTTGTTATCTATCAATTACAGGTTTAAGCCCAATTACAAACAGCATCAGTGTATCAAAACCGTAAGTTGGAGTAAAAAATACACAACAAGCTTTTCGTTTCAATAAAAATTAAATCTGTTGGAATTTGTATCATCTTCAGAGGGTAGAAGTACCTCTCATTTTAATTTAAATTTAAGTTGTATATATTGTATACAAGTGGGTGAAATGAAGAAAAAAGGCTTCAGAATGGAACATCCTTATCAGTTCCATAAAGCAAAATCCAGTAACATCTCATTTAATAGCAAAGTATTTCTAAAGTTTTTCATAAACATTTGTTTGCTTTTAATCTAAGGTAATCAATGTTTTTTCTTTCCATCCTCCTGCAACACAGACTTGCAAGTGTTCTGCCAACCTTCAGCCTACAGAAAAAGCATTATTTAAAAAGAGGAAGTGCCTAAAAGATATTCGCCAAAATCACAATGTGCAGGAGGAAACAATGCAGCAACATTGTACCCTCCACAGTGCCTGCTTGTCTGCCTCGCAGAATAGACCCGTTATCTTTTTAAGTATCAGTGATCTGGTGAGTGAGGTCACTAACTGTGAGCAACTTTACAACCTCATTAAACATGAAGTAACTAAGCAACAATTGCTTTAAAAGTACATTCCAACTCTTCACACGATATGGAGCTCATTCCTTTGCAATCCCATAAAAAACCCCAACCCTACAGATGAATTTAAACTCTAGACAAAAATAATAATAAAAAAAATTAGAACAGCCTTAGGTACTTAATCTATTTCACTACCACAAGATTTTGAAGTGGGGAAAAAACTTAATTACATTTATTTCATCTTGGCTTTATGCACACCTTGATGAATTTCTTGGTCCTTTATTGTTGTGTTAGGATAATCCCATTGTTCATCATTGTGTAATAATTTCTTCACATAGGAAAATAGTGCTCTGATGACACAAACTAAAACATTCATTTAAATAATCCCTGTTATAATTTCTTCTATTACTTCTTTAAACAGTAAGAATGTTACCTCAGACTGTTAACTTAAAGGTTTTTGCTTTGGTTTTTTTTGTTTGCCCCTCCCCCAATTGCCACTTACAATAGATTTCTATTCTGCCTTCTTGTTTTGTTAAAAATACCTTTTTTTTCCTATACCAGTACATAAGTTCTTTGCTTTGAACACTTAAGACATCTGTCAAACAACTCAGCAGTAAATCTTATACAGTCTTATGCTTGTATTTAAGATAAACATACAAAACCCAAAACATTAAAGTCTCTCATCTTCATATTCTTTCGCTAGTAAAACATCAAGTATATATTTCTATTTGTTTTTTCAAAAAGTCAAATGAAAAAAATTGAGTAATTTTTGAAATAGGATTGTGTGCTATGCTGTGACTAAGGAATTACCTACCTCAGAAGGACTGGAAACTTCCACCTATATTCTCCACCATTGTGGTAACAAAAACCCAAACAATCCAAATTATGGTCACCATCTACCTCAGTTACTCTTCCCAGAAAAATCCCAAACACTTACAGTGATATCAAATTTATAAGTCTGCATGTTCTACTTATCTTCTCCCACTAAAATCTGCACAAATTCCTTTTAAGGGAGGACGTACGTTGGCAGTGTTCACTGTTTAAATGAAAATTCCCTACCATTCAGCCTTGCCCATACAGACATCTAAATAAGTAAACAAATGTTTAGTAAGTATATATAAAATATACATAAAAATATATTTATATATGTTTAACTGCATATATATAAAAATATATATAAATATATAATTTTTAAAGGACAATATTTGGTCATCCACCATGCTACCTATGATTTGCAAAAGGCTCATATAGTAAGTACTGCACGTCAATTACCAGTTCTCTTTGCACTACTTTACCTTCTTGTAGTGCCTGTATCACAAGCTAACATTTCAACGATAACATATGCAGCTAGGATTTAGTTGTAACAATGTAAAATAATTATACAGTGGAATTTAAAATTAACTCAACATTCTTTTCTAGCTATGCATTTAGTTATCCACAAGGAATTTCAGGAAAAAAAGTCAGAATAAGACAGTTTGATCAAGAGACCTCTTTAAAGGAAAACATACTTTCCATATCTCCTGTAATCACTCAAATGCCAAGCCCTCTAACAGGATCTTTTCATATACACCAGATGCCTTAAATTGAGTCAGTCACAGGTCATGTCTCCCATGTTAATCTCTTCACAATAAGCAGATAATTAAAAAAAAAAAAAAATCTATAAATCAAACTAAAATGACGGAATGTTTGTTTAGAAGTTTACCAAATGGAATGACCCTGCTGGAATTCTTTCATGTAGCCTGTGAAAATGTCAGAATATATTCCATTTAAGAGGTCACAGTCCCTAGAGAGCTCTGAGTTTTGGCCTGTATGTCTTTTCACATGCTTTAATATTTGAAAATTGTTCCTTGTAGACACTGACTGATGCCCTGGGAATGCTAGGATTGTGGGAACTGGCAGTACCAATGACAAAGACAGACTTACTGGGAAATCAGTACCTACTCAGTTTGCTCTCTCACCTCATAACAGATAAGACAACATTCAAATATTTACAGGGAGACTAAAAGAATCCGCACATTAAAAGACATTCGTTTCTTCTACTGACGCTATTAAAAAAACCCAACAAAACAAACTCCCCAAAAAACCACAGCACCCCCCAAAAGAAACCCAAAACGCAGAGACAAATATATATTAATTACAATATGCTGTGTGTTCTTACAAAGGATTATTTAGTAGAATATTTGCAGTGAATATTCCATGAACTATTAAAACCTTAAAGGAAAGACAAATCACAGAATCGTGGAGGTTGGAAGCAACCTCTTGAGATCACCTAGCCCAACCACCTGCTCAAGCAGGGTCAGCTGGAACAGGGTGCCCAGGACTGTGCCCAGTCAGATTTTTAGTATCTCCACGGATGGAGATTCCACCACCTCTCTGGGCAACCATTCTTCCACACACACACACACAGAGTACATATACTATATATACACACACTTCTATTGTAAACTAATATAAATTGTATACTACTTCTATATCTAGATAGATCTTTTAGAATATACTTACTTTGGGTTTTTTGAAGGTTTGGGGGGGGTGGGGGGTGTTGTTGTGGGGGTGGGGGTGGTAATCAGAATATCCATATGCTGTTTTCCAGATCTCATTGCTTTCAGCTTAGTGCCTATGAAACTGCTGAATTTAAGTTGACATTTCCAATTATTTTCTGTGCCAATCTATTGCTTTAATCAGAACTAAGTTTTCCATTTGTTGTTCTCTAGTCTTCCCACTAGTCATCTTTTCTCCACTTTCTCTCTCCCAACTCTCTCAAGAAAATAACTTCTAAGCACAGTAACCTACCTATGTACCATTAGGAGAGGAAAAATTATGCCTAATTGCAGTTCTCAAAAGAGTGGAAAAAGACTGTCGTACAAGGAGAATGTCCCAAATTTCACCTGATTCCCTAGTATCAAATGTGCAGCTTCAAATCTATTAACTACACAGAGGATTAAGAATTTGTTCAGAAGCCATAAAGCTATGCCAAGAATGCATGTTACCAGTGCTACATAATGAGGGAGTGGAAGATAAGAGATAACAGGCAAACTAATATACCCACGACTCTTTTGGATGCCAGAAAAATTCCCTTGGTTCATCAAATTTATTTAAGTAATATCATTAGGTTAAGCGTGATGTAGATTTCATTCAGTTATTTTGAGAACTGTCTGTCTCCCAGCTGGCTTGACTGGTCCCCCAGGAGGACTCAATATACACCATTTGGAGTATTTGTTTTCATTTTGGTTTGGTTTTTTTGGGTTGTGTTTTTTTTGTTTTGGTTTGGGGGGGAGGTGTGTGTGTGCGTGCTGCATCTTCACCTTAATTCACCACAGTTCTCCACAAGCTCTAGTGGCCCCATAGGAAGCTGTCATTCTCATCCGACCTTCAGTGCCTCGGGGTCTTTGCTCCTGAATGTCATTGTTCTTATGCAGCCAGAGGCACTCATTTCTTTGGGCCAATTTCTTCTGATAGAGATTTTACCAGTCTTGCTTTTACTTTAAGATGTTCACTGTCCCAAGGCTTTTTTCCTGACAAAACATGCAAGACTCTTAGCTCTTTTCTCAATTAGCTCAATTCTGCTGTAGAATATTAGTTGCTAGCCATCAAAGAGCAAGATCTAGCTGATAGCCACAGTAGGCACATCACAACCTTTTCTACCCTCCTCCAGTACACGACATACAACCCCAAACAGAACCAGAATGCAATCCCGTATCTACTCTGGTTCTGAGATTAGAGAAGCAGACACCCATTAGCTTCCATTAGCTAGATCAAATCTGTTTCTCCACACAATGCAGAGGATAGAGAACGGGCACACTCACAATCTGAAATGATTTATAGCCAAGACAAAGAGCTAAGGCAGGCCTACAGAGCGCTAAAGAAGTCAATGGCCCGTATAGGAGCCAACCAATTCTCTACCCATTTTACAAGAATATAACCAGGCTCTCATCTGTGGATGACAACTGCACAAGAGTAACTTACATGTATCTCTTTTTCAGAAACTAGTAGCCACTGTCATAAGGAAGTTCTGGCACAGTGGGATAGTCAAGGAAGCCACTGCAAAGCCAAGAGAGATTGCTGTAAAACATAGAAGCTAGGACCTCTTCATTCTACAGGTACCTTGAAACAACCACGATTGCATGGCTCCTGACACCCAGACCTTCACACTTACCTCTACCAGACAAAGTGGCATGCTCACCAATTCTGGGAAAGTACTAATTCAGCATGCAAAAAGCTTTGCTCATGCAGTGCTTCGTTTTTTTGATGGTATCTGCGTGTGCAATCCCTTCCCACCCTTTGGCTCTGAAACAGCAGGTTGGAAGGCTGCAAGCAGCATCATTCCCATCCACCCTCCTGCTGTCAGCAGCAGACAGCCTATCCTTCCCTCCCTTGCCACCTCCTGGCTCTCAGACAGAAGCTTGTGAAACTGTGGTACAGTGTGTGGGTAGCATATTGTTCTGACTAGTACTTCAGCTGTGCCATGCTGCCTGCTACTCCGTCACTCTTCCTCCAATGCAGTCCAGCTAAACAACACCTACTCATCAATTTTCTCCCTCCTGCTCCTACAGAAGAGCCTCATCTGTGTCACTTTTCTCCTTCCCCAACCACTGTCCTTCCTAAGAACACAGCAGCTTGACTAAAAAAGCAAATACAGTGTACACAACCTAGCATCCTTCAGGCAGGGACGCAAACCAAGAGCTTCTTAAGGCCATGGCATTCTGTTTCCCAACCTCCATTTATGTGAGGAGCCCAGCTGCTCACATGACAGACATGGACTATACACCAGTGGTTGCCATTAGACTGCCAGAATCACAAGCATGTCTTCGGTGTGCGCTCAGTAGGTGACAAGTATGAAAAGCAGAACCAATGAAAAGGTAACTTTTGCTGCTTTTTGGCAAGTGAAACAAGAGTTGGCCTCCAGAGAACAGGCACGATAATATGCTGCAATAAACAGGGCACAAGTTTACACGATCAATGCATTGTATGTATTGCTTAATTATCCAGGAAGATGCAGACTAATGAGAAACTGAAATTTATTTCATTAGTAAGCCAGTATTGCCCACAGCCATTAACTTGAAAACAGCTCAAAAGAAAAAGGCAAATGTTAAAATTGCGACAGTCCAGAAGACCAACATACAACATCCTGCGAAGATGATTCTTTGTTATTACACCGAAATGCATACACAAGGTTACCTTCTATAAACAGTTTGTTGTTCTAACCCCAAATAATTAAAGAGTTTGCTTTAGAGATGGTTCAGTTGAAGTATTTCAGCCCTGCAATAAAACCTCTATCTAGCACATCAGCTTGAAAACTCCCATTACTTGCCCTGCTATTAAAATATGAAACATTAATTGGTTAATACTTGTGTTTCACAGACTTTTTATGATGGGAGATATCTGTCTGAAAAATGACATTTAAGAGGACAAGAATATGTTGCTGCCCTTCTCTCTCTCTCTCACTCCCCAAAGAAATTATCCACTTGTCTTTAATCAGGGAGTAAACACCTGCATGTAGTAAATGGCTGGAGAAGCTTAAGATGCTATTGCCCTCCAACTGTTTGTTATTGATCCTCTACTGTAAGTTACAACCTCTTCAGAGTTGGCAGAGCATATAGTGTTCCTTTGTCAACTCAAGGGACAGTGGAGCTTAATCTAAACCATGAGATTTTGCACCAAAAAATACCGAGCTATACTCACCTGAACTCCTATGCTAGCTTTGCTGTATGACTGTGATCTCTGGGGGCAGACTGGGCAGGGGAAGAGGAGTAAAATGTAAAAAAAGGACGAAGTAGTAACATCTCAAATGACTGTTGGCTCACCAGGCATGCGCACGCAATTTCATTGTACGTCACTGTTACCCTGCTGTGATTACCTCCATGCAAAACACAACCAAACCAAAGCATAAGACTCCCACGCTTCTAGTGTCATTGGAAAAGCTTGAAACGCAGTTTCTGTACTAACTTGTGCAAGCCAGCTTAACAACACTATGCAGAACAATACTAGAATAATTCAGCCTTCTACTGGACTACTGCCAAAAGACTCATTCAAGTAAACAAAAGGTTTAAGGGATCACTACCAAAGCTCACAGTAAGCATAATGCTTACTGCATAAAAACATTCAACAAAAAAACCTTAAACATTTCAGATTTTTTTGTATTAAGTGCCACTGAATTTCTGTGTACTAAAATCTCTTATGCTTACAAACTTTATAGAACAGTGGCATGTTGAAATACCCCTGAAGAAATCCAGTTTTGGTAAAAAGTAAAAACAAAGACTAAGTACTAAAGCTACATTTAATATGAATCCATCAAGTTCAAATTTTACTTTTACAAATTTTCTTCTGACTTTCATCATTTCTACAAAAAAATTATTTTTAATCAAATTAACCAAAATTACTGAATCTGAAATTATGGGCGAACAATAGTTTGCGTGCTCTGGAAGATGACAGTGCCCAAACCTCTTTTTGTTGTTTTAAGAAAGCAATTTGAACTTCCAGGAACAAAAGCAGCCAGCCAGTATAAAGTCAGATATTGTCAGATCTTTCGTATAAGGACAGGAAAAGAACTAGGAGGCTCCTCTTAAGTTAGTTTAGGAATTATTTAACTACTACTAAAGCAGCATTCTCTCAGTGGCAGGGTGCTTAAAAAACATTAGAAAGATCTATAAAACTGAAAAGGACAGGAAATTGCAGCAGTGTCCACTAAACACTTCTTTATCATGTCTATCAGACTGTATTCCTCAAAAAATTCCTCCAATTATACGATGTCTCAATCTGCCTTGCAGATTGTCGAGCCTTTTCCTTTTCAAAAGCAATAGGGTTGTGCTAATAATGGTCTTGAAAATAATGCCTAATCTTTTGGCCAAGCCCAGCCAGATGACTTAGTCTTGTCACAAAAGACACAGATGAATTGAGGCCACGGCCCATTTATGTGAACTTCATACAATCTCTTCCTCAAAGACGACATTAAAATCTTTGTGGGAGGCCTGATACTTACTATGGACTAATGCTCAAAGGTATCCTAAGTCATAAGAGGAATTATGATAAATAACGAAGAGAAGAGTAACAGGACAATGGTTCTTAAGTCAACTGGCACAGAGGACTGAGAGGCAGCTTCTCAAATTATTCACACACACCCCCCCCACTTTATTTATGAAAATCTCCTTATTTCAACAAGCCAGAGCCCTTAAGCATTAAAATCTCTTGCCGCTGCCTTTTCTTTGTCAAATAAACAAGCAGCAGATTATACATGAAGACAACACAAAACCTACCTATAAATTATTTCACTAATTCATGAAAGCACAAAAATACTTTCAAGTTATGAGAAGAATGCCTAAGAAAAGAACCAACTGTCCAATACAGAAGAACTAAAAATGAAAGACTAAAGAGCAAGCATGAGTAAGTTTAGCACCTGAAGCTGCATATCTCATTTTACTGCTTGTTTGACAATTTATCTTTATTAGTAAAAGCAGGAAGATAACAAAACAATTTAATTAAGTGAAGGGGATAAATATGTACTTGACACAGTCATAGCAAGGTTTGTCAAAAGAGAAATTTACAAGCTTGCCATCTTATAAGGGATTTTTCCCGTATAATTTAGTACATTCTTGTGGTAGTAGCCTTCAGAAATGAAAAGTTTGACTTATTTAGACTCAGCATAAATACCTGCGTCATCCATTTTGGTTTTACAGGCAATTAAAAAAACCAACCAAACAAATTTTCCAGAGGTATAATTACACACAGGATGCAAAAAACCCCACTACATTCTCTTTTTGATGAGGTTTATGAGTTAAGTATTGGCATTTTTAGCCTCATTATGAAATAGCTTTCTTTAAATACATATTTCTGTTGCTTCCTTGATAAAAAGGTAGAATGTTGTAAGTTATCTTAAAACAAGCTTCTGGTATAGACATACCTATTAGCAATTTAACATCAAATAGTAGCCAACAAAAACTAATGTCTCCCAAGTTACAATTTTTTTTTCTGCCTTACAAAAAATAATTCTTAAGACTGTAGAGCCAAAATATTAATAAATTAGCTACAGGTCCCTGAGTTTAAAATACTTTGAATACATTGTATCAGTTAACGTAGTATTCTGTATTTCAGGATCTTCATACATGGAAAAAATAAGGAAGCAATTGTAAAAGACAAGCTCAAGTATTCGAAGAGGTTGCCATTCCACCTTTATATAAGCGAAGCCTAAGTCTTTCCCCTACCATATTTTCCCGTTATTACTTTTTTCTTTCTTGGAGTGCTATGTAATACTGAGGGTACAATACACAAAGCACCATAGACTTAGTCCCTCATTGTGTAAACAGGAGCATCTTGGTTATAGACAACATTCCATGTCTTTCTGAAACAGAGAATACCATGACTTGGACCTGTCCCCAGGTATTTGATATACATACAGCCTAGTAATACATATCCCCATTTTTTCTGCTTTAAAGCTGGGATATTCAAATAGCTTTCTTCTAATTTAATAATGCTTATACTATTACAACTGAATTAATAGCTAAACTGATTTTAAAAAGTGCTTCAAAAACCAAATACTTCTTTTAAATACTTTCAACGTTCCCACTATTTACTACAAATACTGGAAAACAAATCTTCATTATTAGAAGATATTAGTGTGAGAAAACAAACACACCACACACACACAAAAAAGTATTTCCTGCCTTTTCCCCAATAAAAATGAGCCTACGTTTGGATTCAGACCTAATTCTTCCTGATGCTTACTGGAACAGTGGAAACACTTTCTTCCTAAGTTGCCATGCCAACATCAACAACGAGGAAAGATACGGGAAAGATTCCCAAAATGTAAATCTTATTTTTCTTCTGTTGTTCAACTTTAAACTATGCGGTGAATTAAACTTTCTGGGATACAAGGTGAAACTTCAATTCTGTATTATTTTTGCAGGAAAAAAACCTGTTCTTGATAATTATCCCAACTCTCAAAAATATTTTATTAATACTTCTATTATACACTAGCTGTGGTTTTAAAACTATTTAACAATATAAACAACTCCATTCTATATGCCTCAACAAAGTATTCTAGTTGGGGTTTTAAAGTCAGACTTACAAGCCGCCATGACAGGTGAAGCTGATCAGGACAGATTTTGTAACAAACACTGTAGCACTTCAACTCTACATAACATGGTTTGGGAAGAGCAAGCAAAGAGAGTCATTTAATGTTATTTGAAGAAAGCAAACAAACATCATTATTCCTGTAGAAAACATTTAACCAATGTAGAGAAAAGGACAACAGTCACTTGTGCACTCACCATTCTTCCGTTCATTAAGAGGAGGTAAGTACTGATTGGGCTGCAATGAGAGTTCCTTAAACTCATGCGCAACTGCTTCGCTATGAGGACTAGGAGCAAGCCGTGTTAGTGATCCAGAGTCGTCCTCAGCGTCCGCTGTCCCCAAGTGATCCATTGTGTTAAATCGAGCAAGCGGTCTCTTAATCACACTACAGTTGATAAAACTATTGGGGGGGGGAGAAAAAAAAAAAAATCACTTAGACACATTACTTTTTTTGTTCGGTTTTTGGTTTTGGTCAGTTCCTTTGCACACAGAATTCAACTTTAAAATGATATATACATTATCTACTAATGTTCCACAAATATTACAGGTTTGCAAAAATATAGTTAAGCAATGTATTTACAAGCAATTTAACAGTCATTTGGTTCTGAGAAGCAGGACAGTTTCTCTGCTTACTTTGACAGAGAAATGACATAGTGTTAACTCTCAATATGGATGTCTGGAAGCTCCTGTGCTCTACCTTCCAACAAGTGACACAGCCCGTTTATCAGCAAAACATTCTTTTTTTTCAGTAGCTTATATTAGAGAATGCTGAATTAATGTATGATAACACACAAACGGCTTTTAATATTCTGAAGCACTGCACAACTTTCCTTTGGATCAAAAATCAACCTTGGTATTAATACAGGACTTCATACCACCAAAGAACTATATTAGAACTAGTTAATCGTTAATCTCTCCAGCAAGGAAGGCTTTTTGCCATGATTTTTTCCAAATTAATTTTATTGCATACTAGCTACTTATTGTAAAGTACTCTACAAAGCGGAATAAAAGTCCCAATTTATTATTTCTTTCCTTTCTATCATTAATGTGGTACTTAATCTACAGTGAGGAGAGACAGAAGTATGAATTACTGGTACAGGCTTTTTATAGCTCACAGAACTCTATCAAGTCATTAAAATTTCAATAAATCAGTATGGACTTCAATTAAGTCCATCCCTGGATTCTTGGAAACTCGAACAATATGAAACATTAACAATTCATGAAGATCCAAAAAACCAAAGAAATGTCTTATTATAGTTAAATTCTTTGTTTATTTTTAGTTATTTTTCTTAAGAAACACTACTGCTGCCCATACTCAACCTTAGATTTCAAACTTCAGGTATGCTGAATATAGATACCGCACATGTTGGGGTGTGTATTTAAAGGTTATTAAAATGCAACATGTGTTTCAATGACCATACCTAAAATCTTTCAAGTGTTACTTGATATTTTAAAAAACGTCAAGATGACAAAAAACGATCATGACCACCAAAGAATGGCCTACACTACAAAAAGGGGTAAAGAATCATGTTGCTGAAAGTGCCAATTTAAAAATAACAAATATAAGCAAGTACCGCTTGATATGTACCTCAGTAGAACAATTATGATGGTTAAGTGCATCTTTTTCATTATTTTCCATAGTTACCAATTGGTGCTTTCACGTTAAATGAAGACACATTAACTTACTGTTACAAAAGATTTTTTTTTCCTTTGTTCTTAGCTTTTAGAAGCATAATTTACCCAGCTCTCATTCGATTTCTTGACATTACACTCTCCTCAAACTCCCACTCACCCATACAAATTAAGTACATTATTAACCAACCAAGTCCCTTCAGAGCAGAATTTAAGTGAAAATTTAGCTGCTTATCTGCTCATACTCACAGCATTTTATCTGCAATTTATTAGCTATGAGTTATGCCTTGGAGTCACTTTTCAAAGAGATTAAACCACATTAGCTGTATTCATGCCATTAAATCCATATGAAATTAATAGAAACACCTTCTTGTACTAAAGGTTTAACATTTATTATGCTGCATGTTAGCTTTGACTCTTTTCCCCATGATAGATAACTAAATATCTTGCTTTAAATTAAACCAGTTTAACTTTCACTGCTTCTGTAACACACTGCTAAATTAGTTACATGTCCTTTTCTTAATTTTCATTTCAGGAATGTATGTAAATGTGGTTTTATTGTCCAGATTCAATTAAGAACAAGGCATGCAAGAATTATATGCAACACATTAAATGATACCGATTGCAACATTACAGTGCAACTCAAAGCAAGTTGACTTCTCACACAAAATGTGCTTCATCTGTGGTTTGAACCTGACTAAATCAGGTTAGAGGGGACCTTCTGGAGGTCATCTAGTCCATCCCCCAATCCCAAGTAGGGCTACGAGCTGCTCAGGAATTTGTCTTGTCAGGTTCTGAAACATCTCCAAAGGTGGCGATTCCACCACCTCTGGGTAACCTCATTGTGAATGCCTTGCTCCCCGTGCTTCAAATAGAATTTCTTCTACTGCAACCTGTGCCTGTTGCCTTTTGCTGTTTTGCTCTAACACAGATGATATTGCTGATTGCGACTCTCAGATCCCAGTTTTTACTATGGTTTCATACAGTACACAAACTTGATCATTAGGAAACCTCTAAAACCAAAGTTCTCCAAAGCGGAACTCTTAACACTAATTTGAAGGTTTCCAATTCACAGTAAAGTCTCAGATGTTACAAATTCCTTGTCTTAAATCTTTTGGATAAACAATTTTAAACACTAAAAATAACGTTCATTAAAAAAAAAATTGCAGCAAGCCTAAACATCCACTATTTATCAGTTTACCATCCTTTACCGTTACAGAATTTCACAGGAACAGGCCCCTAGGAAGCAAAACCAAAACAGGTTGTGGCATGCATATTGGAATACCACAGCTAATGCCTTTTTTGTTTCCTCAAGCAGTTATCTATACTGATTGACAGAGCAGGATGAGGTCACTACACACTGTTACATGCAGAAGGCCCTCTTTCAATTTTTTGCTGCAAGGGTGCTGCAAGCCCCTTTACCTATAGGGTATTAAAAATCCAGGTATGTTCCCAAATGATCCTTTAACACTAGAACAACCCTGTTGCTATGTTGCTACATCATCTTTGAACGAAAGACACTCTAGAATTCCCAGAGAGTCTAAATTCCTCAAATTCCTCAGTCATATCTCAAATCTCATTTTGCTCTCATTTCTTTTCATTTTTACTGATTAACTGCTACCATATCAGACTACGGAAATATTTTTGAGCTTAGAACAACGAATTCTCTTGACCTTCCACAAAAAAAGGAAACACACACCACCACCCAACATTTATAAGGTTTTTTTGTAGGGGCGGAAAAAAGTCTGTGACCTACATCATCAAGATCTGGCTCAGATACACTATGATCAATGACAGCTCCTTACTGAATCAATGAACTGAACATCTAAACAATACTATAAAGATGACAAATTGAAGACTTGCAATAATAAAATATAAACAATTAATTTGAGTCTTCTCTCTTGTTCCACTAGAATCTAAGGGAAAATTCAGCTGTTCAACTTTCTAAAAAGAACTTCTAAACTTAGCATCCATGAAATTACTAGTTTGTCTTAGGCATAAGGTTTTCCTTATTGACTGACAAAATAATTCTGAAACTTAATAAAAATCATTTTGATAAATACCTTTCCAAACAAACGAACAAAAAGACAAGACGAAGAAGAAGAAAAAAAAAAAAAAAAGACATTGCTACGTAAACAACATCTTTTTACACTGTTGATGTATGAGATAATAAACCACTACTATTTTTTAGCACACCCATTTTAACTGCTAGAGAAGATGCATACAATTGCTTTACCATCAGCTGGAGGTTACAACCAGCAGCATTTACTTCACATGAAACTAGACTAAAGATATGCAGAACATCTTCCATCTATCTTCAGTTTTCAAAAGCCATATTTCATTCCAACATTTCAAATATAACTGATTGTTTGGGCATCAGCAATTCAAACACAAAAAATGGTAGGAGAAAACATTTGTTCACCTTGATTAAAATCAAACCTTGTACAATACTTTATACAGTCATCATTTGCAAACGTGAGAAACTTACATCATTTAGAATTTAATGTACCATGATTCTATCATATTTTATATTAAAGATAACACATTTGCCTCCCCTTTCGCATTTGTTTGAAGCCTCCTCAATCTTGAAGAATTATTTCGTATTTGCCATCTGCATTTACAGATGGTAACCATTATCTATGTAACCCCTGACTTTAAGATGACCTATATACAAAAGTGTATTAATAAACATAACTGAAATTCAACAGTAAGAACATGTACAGGAAAAATACAATTAAAAAAAATAATCCATACTATTAAAGTCTCAATATTCTACTCTGCATAATCCAAGAAAGCACCATTTTACACAAGGCTAATCTGACAGACAGAAATCAGCTGTAACTTCAGGGGTTTCCACTCCCTTCCTTGAAACTAAGACACCGAAAGGTTTATTAAGTTGTATGAACCATCATTCTATTTGGTATGAAAAGCACTTCTACTTATAAAGTGTTGGAAAGCGTAATACCATCTTATTTGTAGCAACTAAAATAAAACTACTCCATTCTTCCAATAGTCCCAAAGGATTTCAGGTTTTTGGGGTTTGTTTGTTATACAGAATTCAGCAAAACATTTAAAAGTAGTAAAGTGAAAACTAGAACAAAATTATTTTCCTACTTAACCTTCAGAATAGATTATCAAAACAGAGTATGCACCAGCACTGCAAGCGAGGCTTTGGTTCACATTTATCTGACAACTACATAGAAACAGTGTTCCAGTACTGGCAAAGGAGAACTCCTGTACAGTGTATGAGTCTTATGTAAGTGTTCTCACAGATTGTAGGTGGTTGCTATCTTTCTTAACTGCTGAAGACAAACGCTTCTTTTATTTTTAAACATTTTATCTTCAAAAGACAAAGTATGTTTCCTTAGAAAAAAATCTTAGAAGGGGGGGAAGACACGTGCTTCCCTGCCACTTGAGACACTAAAACTGGTATTTTATTTGGCACAAACTGTGAAATCTGGATGACACTTAGGTAGTAAATCAGCTTTTATTTTAGAAATCTGCTGGAAAAAACAGTTCAAGAATCACAGTGCATTCAAACTCTGGCAAGTCAAATGGCTGACCTTAACACTGCTTCACTCATTTACACCTGCAAGGAACTTAGGTCACTATACACAGTGCAGTATCAAATTATTAATAGTCACACCAGATGAGGTATTAGCAATACCAGGTGCCAGTACAGAATTTATTACAGAATCATGGTGTGAACATCAGCAGTCAAATCACCTTGGTTTAAGTTTCTCCATTTATAAAACTCAGTACAGTTTCAAATTAAATAGCTAGCAGTTTGTAATACACCAGAATCTTTAGTGGGAAGAATACTAGAACTGCAAAATGTTGGTTTTGGGGTTTTTTTGTGTCCCATCCCCCCCCCCCCCCCCCCCCCCCCCCCCCGCAATGTGTCAGGAAACAGTAAAAAAAGACATCTAAAAAGCTTAAGCACTGCATCCAGCAGGTTAGCTTAACAGTTGCCAATGAAGGTCATTTGCATTAAGGTCTTGGATCTCCTTCTCAATGCCTAGAAAGACTTGAAAATCTGTACAAGTGGGGACAATGATCTCTAACATTAGAGTGGTAATAAGCATTTAGGGGACCATTACGGTTTCAAATATTACCTCAATTTAAACAGTAAGCATTAATGATTTGTATCTGAGATAATGTGCTAAGTCACAATATGAGAGTAACTTGGCGATTCCTCTTTCCATGTCATGAAAGGGCAAGAGCTATGCTTTCAGAATGCAGCTGGCCCTATCAAGTGCATACATATGCCTACAACAAAATTCCTTTCTAATCTTCAAATTAGCTGAGTCCCAGCAGTCAGACCCTTGGAATGCTCAGTACCTCCTTTTTTTCCAGAGGATCAATACAAGTAGGACTTGGATGTAAGCATTCAAAATACACAGGAACATTTAGCTCACTGAACAATATGGTAACTGTAAGCTAAGAGAGTCATTTCCCAGAGACAAGAACTGGGGATGAAATACCCGCTTCAAAGAGAGGAAAAGATGCAATGTTTTTAAAGGATGACTCCTCTTGGCATGCTGCCTATCAGCAAGGGGTAAAAAGAAAATTAAGAAACAAATAGTAGGATCGGCTGCAGGAAATCCATCTCAAGTCAGTTCCTGGAGCAATACCGAATCTAGGTGTCCGCTACAAAGACAATAATGCCTCGGTCTAGTATATAATGGTTTCTCTGTGACCTCTAAAATGCAGCGTGTTCTATTTGGTAGACACTAGCATATATTGTATATGCACAATTTCATTTCAGCTGTGCTTACATCCTATTATACGTCTGAGATCTTACTAAATTCCTACATGAAAAGCTATTTGGGCTCCCTTTAGAATTGTTCTGAATACCTTTTTCTGCATGTCCACATACAATTTTTCTCCAAACTCTAAAGACTACTTCTATTTCATTGCAAAATTGAAAGATAAATAATAATAATTTAAAAAAGCCTTGGATATACTTACAAAGTATCTAAAAGCCACTTAAAGCTATTCTTCCAAATCACTAACCTACCTTTTACACCAAGTCCCATACATTGGTGTTTTTAAAATAGTGAAGATGTAAAAACCAAAAAATAACTTTTTGCATTTAGCACTGCAATTTTAACAATAAACTGTTACAGAAAAGTTCTTTTGTTTTTTTTCTTTTTTCATTTTCTCAGTAGGTTTCAAATCCACTTACTGAAATAGCATTTACAACCAGTAAAGATGTATGACTGAGTACAAAATGAACATAGACATGGAAAGTACTTGCTATTAATAATCATCCAGATTATCAGTAAGTTAACTGAATATGTTAATCTAATTCATTTTTGACATTCATAATTTCACCGATTAGAGAAAACATCTCAAATGAAGTTTGCCTCTGTTGCAAGAACAATGCTTATTCTGTTGAGGTTTAGGCCACTCATTTTGTGTATTCCACAGTGGATTAAAAGACCACAAGACAATTTCTGTGAAAAAAAGTCTTGAAAATATTCAACCGTTTTAGTTTCCACTTCACACAGTATGATGCTGCTCCTTTTCCCAAAGAGAAGCAGTGTCAACACTGCTGACAACTCGGCGTTGCTTACAACCTCTGCAGTTAGTTTCTCACACCACCTCTCTCATTAAAGTATTCTGGATACAGGATATGAACTTTGAAATTAAAACTGATGTTAAATTATTATATTGAAAGAGAAATTGCAATCCTACAGTTAAAATACAGTGTTGATATATTAATTAATGAAGATAAATTTTGTGGTAAAGTACACAGCAACAAGGACTTAAATCATACAGCTATTTTTACAAAGGTAATTAGACAAAAGCAGAAAAAGATGAGAAATATCAACGGCTGACTAACTATGAGTAATCATCTTGGATTATGCATTATCAGAAACTCATTGTTACTATTCATTTCTTTAAAAAACAGTGTGCAGAAATGTATGAAAGAACTGAGGTCCTGTCAGGCTTCTCACCATACCAGTAACTGGAATGACATGCTTCTTAAAGAAGCAAGACCGGACTGATAAATCTTTCAGATAATAATTTACTAAATAAGAGGAAATTTAAGTTTTTGTAACTGTCTACTCTAGCTAAATTAGTACCATTGAGCAGACACTAGAAGACCTCCAGAAACTCATTTAACACTTTTGCACATTTCGATGACTGCTACACTGAGATTCTCTTTACTAATTCTTAGAAGGAAATCTTTAAATTTTAAGTCTTTGGACTGATTAAAGTCTGAAAAGAAATAAGCTACACTAGCAAATGCACACCATAAACTATGTATAGAAAATTACTTATAACTGGACAGAGGCAGGGGATGAGTCAACAGAATACTAGATGATACATTCTGTCCTGTACTATCTCCAGGCAAAAAAAAAAAAAAAAAAAAGGCACCTCATTCGTAATGGGAGATGTGGCTTGCTAAGTGCAAATTAATTATCAGGCAGAGAGTGTTGGTCTGTGATGAACAAAGGCAGCCTCCCACAGCTCCCTTAAAGCGTGGGGAAGCTAAAGCTTACCCTGTTGTTGTATAGGGCCATACAGATGACTGACCTATTCCTTTTTTCACATTACTGCCTTCTCAAAACTAACCTATTCAAATAACATTTGGTAAAATCTTCTGGGCTTCACATAACCCTTCAGTGGAAAGGATATAACTCAGGAACGCTGTGAAGCTTAGTGTTTAAATACTTTAAGGTCTCACAAAAATGTTTTAAGTAGATTATTACTATTATCTTCTGTGTTCACACTTCATGGGCTTTAAAATGGTCATTAATAATAAAAGTTATCCAAGATGCTAAACTCCTTACAAATATTTTAAGTAAAGCAAGCCAAGGTTCGACATGCATAATATTCAAGTCACTAAAACAAAGCCAATCCCTTCAGATGGAAGCAATGCTTAAATTGTTGACTGATTATATAAAACTTTTCAAATCTACCATCTTCCTTTAAGAAACAGTTATGAAAATAACTCTGTAGCATGCACCAAAATCAATAAACAAACAGTCTGATGGACCAAACAAAAGAGTCTAGGATTAGCTGCCTCTTAAAGATAATACACAGTCAACAACCTCCTTCTTTAAAGAAGAGTATGAACTGCTTTGCTATTCTACCATATGAAAGAGAGAGATGGTCACCTAGGTAGCTGTGCTTGGTTTCAGATAGCTTGCATCTATTAATCCATCCGGCTTTTAATATACCTTCTACTGATGCAATGCTTTGTAAGTAGAAGCCACATTATGTTTAACTTATAGTACCAGTACTGCTTGTCGCAGAAAGTTCATAAAGACTTAACTCATGTTGAAAACTCTGAATCACAATAAGAAGATATGTTATTTCATCTACAACTAATAAGTCCATCCCTCCTAACAGCTGCTACCTGAGCACTCAGTAGCAACAAGAATTATAGCAACAACACTTCAAAGTATAGTAGATAAACAGTCTTACGACTTGTTGTAAGTGAAGGACATCCAGATACAGTCTTCAACAATTTTTTACTTTTAACCACCTTATGAGCAGACATCGTTTGATTTCATCTCATCTTTTTTGTGGATATTCTTAGTCAACGATGCTCATATTGAGGCACTGCTAAGTCATTCAGCTGGATTAACTTGATTAAATAAACACAAAGCTGTTACAGCACACAGCCTCACTAGTTCTATTAAAATAAACAGCTTCATAAAAATACTTTAAACTAGAAAGGTAAAACATGAAGTAATATCTTGTTTAGATGTTACATACACACACACACTGTGCATGGAAATATGCCATTTGCAAATGCTCAGAAAAATCTAAACATGACATTCCTATTTTTCAGTCTATGAAGATGATGTTGTCAGTATTTTACATTTGCTTTAGTACTCTAGTAAAATTTAAAATGCCTGTATTAACTGGCAGCAAATAAATTTAGACTCAGCTTAGAAAACAACCCAAGGTCAGTTTTATAACACCTAAATATAACAACACAAAGAAACAAACAAACAAACAAAAAAAGAAACCATATGCATTATTGGTGTGATTGGTGTGCAAACAAATGATGCTTCTAGTTTCTCATCCTCATGGACCTCTACACATTTAAATTAAATTTCTTTTTTCCAATAAAACATAAGTGACACATCATTTAAGAAGCAATTTATTTGCATTCCAATTAAAAAAAGTCAAAAGTTCTTAATATCAGTTTTAATATGAAGTGCTGAGCAGTAGCATTCAAGTAATTGCAAGATCAACGCAGATTTACCTGCCAAAAAGCAAGCTCTGTTCTTCTGGACTATGACAGAACTTCGTGGAAGGAATTAAGATTGTAAGATGTGCTCCATCATTTTCTGTGGCCAGCAAACATAAAACACTGTAGCCAGCAGAATCTTTTTATGTAATTGAAGCTGACAACATATAAAAAAATCAAAACACAAATGTTCATTTTGGTATTATAAAAGCGCTTGATAGCTCAAGTCTGGAGTAAGGGTCAAATATTTATATGAACACATCATACAATCGCTAAACATTTTAGTGTCATGCCCTAGAAGTGGGCATTTATTAGAAAAAAAGGAAGAGAAAATATACAGAGCTTTTTACAAGAGGTATTCTGACAGTTCAGAAAATAATCAGTTAGTAACTTTTATCAATAAATTGGATCATAATCTTTAACAACTCCTTTATGTGTTCAGAGTCCTTTGATAGCCAAAATGTTGATCTATTTTAAAAATGAATGTTGGTAGAGCATCTAAGGCATTTCAGAAAAGGTTAAATTACTCCATGATTTCATTTGTTTGCTTAGCTACTTCAAGATGTTCCCATTTATGACTAAGCTGCAGGTGCTATTCTGTTTATTTTAGTGCCTGTAAACCAAGCCCTTGAATTGAACAAAGCAAGGAAAGCATTAGGATTCAAGTCAAAGAGGAAGGAACTGCAGGACTGTTTCCCGTTGAACATGCTGCTTTCTACTTTCCTTCATAAGCATGACTGAACATTACACAATCATTTCTAGAAAATGAAATTTCTTGAAAGAGATATACTTTGTTTCTTTTTATTTCTATACACCGTTACAGAGATTAGCAAAATTTTATAATACTTGGTGTACCAAAGACTGATATTTGACCTCTTAAAAAAATGCAATCAACTTCTATAGGACAGAATTTCACTATTATTCACATTCAGCAATAAACTAAATACTAATCAGACATGAATTCAAAATAACGTAGCATAATTAGGGATTACCAGCAACTTCAATGTAGGGGATCTTGCAAATATCAAAATGATTATGCATGAACTGCAACTCGGCACACACATGCAGATGATACTCAGTTAAATAGTCTCTACTCATAACCTTAGGACAACTTAGAAAATCTCTCTTTCACAAATCTTTTGCTGCATATTGACTTGTACCAACACAGCTACTTTCGGATATTAACAATGCAAACAATAACTTGAATTAGCTCCCATGGAAACCAGTCAACTTGTTGCTCTTAACTTCTGAAACTAAAACTTGTAAAATTTAACCCGCTAATGGACAAAAGGAAAACTTAGAAGGTGACAGATTAATGTTTAAATAAAAAAAGATAAAAATCAACATTCTGTACATCTTAAGCAGCAGCTATTTGCCATACGTTCTTTACTTGATTTACGCTAAGTGCTTACAGTTCATCTAAAACACTCTTTTCTGTTCTTTTCTTATTTATGATCACTTAAGCTCCCTGTAAAAAGCACAGCAGAGCATTATGATATGTATTGAACTGTCCCAAATGACTGCTTTTACTTTGTAAGTTATTAGAAGTATTTAATCTTCTCCTCTATTCTATTTCCTTTAACTTGAAAGAAAACAGAGGCCTAGTAACAATTTAACATGTCTGACTTACAAGTTCATAGGACCATCTCTTCTTTTCAGCAATTCAATTTACATTGGATGATGTGACACATTTTGAATAGCAACAAAAGTACAATTAAGGGCTAATTAAAAAAGGTGATGGAAGTTTTAAGATTATTTTTGTATAGTGCTGCTGTCCTGCTTAGACAAAACCACTGGGTGAGCTACATCCCTAACATTTTGAAGGCTCCCCTAGTGCTCCCAAAGATAACTCACAGTTAGCTACATACATTAAATACATGTATTCATCACATGCATGCTGTGTGGGTATGGATGCTCATCCTTCTCAACTGAACAGAGGCAGTGAGACAAAATTTGGCAGTCCCATAATACCACTTCATGCTCTTGCCAGCTCTTCTACTAGACACACATAAATTATTCTCCACTGTATTTGTCATTATCCGAGAGTCAGAATGAGGTCAACATAATTTGTGTTCCTTATAGCCACAGCTGCTACTGGAACTGGACAAATATGTTTATTTGCTTGGCTTAAAAGTATTACTTTCTATTACAAACTTTAAAAAGCACTTAAAAGAGAAAGAGCACAGTTGTTTCATCACTTATATACCAGCTATCATTTAGATTCATAGCTTCAGGAGGACAACGTCTTCCCTCCTCAGTCTTCAACTGACGCTGTCTCCAAGTTACACCTACTGAATAGCAGCGTTAAAGAAAAGTTATTACACCTTACCTGGAAGCAAACGGAACAAGTGTCTCATTACATTTGGTAACAGTGAACCACTGCTCAACTGCTCGTATCCCACATTGTATTAAGTGTCCTAATTTTTTATATAACAGTGACAAAAGGTCAGAATGTGAATGCAATTACATCAGTTGTAATAGATTTACACCTTGCAGTATCTTCCAAAGAATTAAAGTGGGGGTTTTAATAGATACAATAAGGATGCATACTAAAAGAATGTTAAATTCCATGCATTTAAGCACAGACAGGTAGAAAAAAACCCACAAACCACAAAACCTGAACCCCCAGCTTTCTAAACATTGGAAATTAAGCATGAAGATATATCACAAACATAATATTACAACTTTAACAGAAAAATAAATAGATTTTGTTAAAGACAAAACAACACTCTTTACTAAACAAAAGCCAAACTCTTACTTCTCAAATCAAGAACACTCCTTCTAACAAGGCCAATAATACTCTCTGTGAACAGGGTAAGACCACAGGAAGGAATATCACTTATTGTTTCTTTATAAGTACAGAACCAAGATTATAAGCGATCAAGCTTAATCCCCAGATCAACACCCATATTCTAAAATAACCAGAAAAAGTATGTTATTAGTATGGTGCCTGAAAACTCTAATGTTCTAAACAGTTTAATGCTATAATCTGTAGTCATGCCCTCAGTACTTGAAGAACCAATTTCTCACGATCTCTAAAGCTAAAATGAACTTGAATTCCATTTTCCGTACTGAAATTAGCTAAAGACTAATAGGGCAGAAACTCTGGGTCAGGAGAGTTTATGTTGCCTAAGGCCACTTTCAAAGAAGTCTTATCGGTTAAATTATTTGTGCGTTCCAATACTTCATTCCCTACAAAGCTGCTTGTTTAAAAATAAATAAATAAATAGACGGTAACCATAATTTTTTTTTACACTAGATTTATGCACAAATTGCTACACTTAACAGCTGTAACACATCTAAATTCTGTATTTCTTGGGATTTTCTCTTAATAAAACTTTAAGTGAAAAAAGCCATTAAACCTTCCCCTTATAAAACAATCACCATTCTCATAAAGGAGAGAAATAAGTCCTCTGTTTATGCAGAAATGGCAGTAACCAAGAGTAAGTTGATCAAGAAAGAAACGTAATGGCCTTCAGAAATACTTAAAATCAAGAACCACTCAACAGAAAGTTAATAAACACAGAAAAAAAAGCCTCTTGTATTCAAAGATACAAATTTCATGTGTAGACTTAAAAATGAGGAAGCCTGACAGCAACAAATTATTTCCTTCACTCAGTTAAGACTAATTATTCCCAAAGATCATATTTAAGGAAAATAATATTTAGAAATTTATCATGAAAGTAGTAACACAAAGAATCAAATTAACACTGATATGAGTGTAAAAAAACCCTGTCTGTAACACCCCTCCCCCCCATTTTAAAGAACAGGATATTTCTGAATTAAAAAGGAAGACACACCATTAATGAAGTCTGCTTATACCAATAGAGGAAGCTCCTGTGCAACACTGCCTTATTATTACAAACCTTAAACAGCTCTTACTAAAGGTTATTCCTTAATTCAACATAGAACACCTGCCACCACTGGAGTATCTAATTCAACTGTTTAAAAAATTAAACTATAGTTATTGACTAATTAGGTCCGATGGCATAGTCACTAAATATAGGGCATTTCTGTTAGAACCACCAAGTCCACTTGCAGTTGTGCAGGCTGACAAAATTACCAGTATTTCAGATGATTTTCACCATCCAATTTCTGGTTATGATGATCCTGTCCACCCTGCTGGGTCAGCTGTTGGCATGGGTGCTCCTTATCCACAGAGAGCTTAAACAGCTTAACAAGTTTGAACAGAGTTACCTTTGCTAACTTGGCTAACCTGAACTGAAATGGTTTAGAAGAACAAACCTGAGCAGGCAAAAATCTCTGGTAGGGGTGGAATGAGGGGCTCCACCAAAAGACAACATGTATCATCTTAATCTTGTTCCAGTAATGTGGCTGAACAGTTCTCTCCCCTCAACGGAAAATGTACTTCAAATGTGGAATAAATTTCATGAGCTTCAGTAAGCCAAAAAAAAAAAATCCTTAAAACACAGGCTGAAATATTTTTAAATATATTTTCCCAATATCCTTCTACGTAATGTAATGAAAAAGCTCTTACTGAACATTTCTTTTCATGAACACATCAAAACTAGGTAACAGTCAATTTAAAAACTCATGAGCCTAAAAATACTTCAAGCCATAATTTCTCTCCTACAGAATAATTTTATTTGTATACTAGACATTTTTGGTCTTCAGCAGCATAACAGAAAATAGACTTGCTTTAGTCATTCCTTCTGATACGTAAGACGTTTCCGTCATTTAACAGTCATCACGTAATTTATTAGGGTACATATGTTTCAAAACACTTTGGTTAGATCCACTTACTAACACTAAAACACACAATGTATTTAATCATGAATAAATCAGTAAAAAAAGGCTGAAAAATCTATGCAATGACACTCTTTCCTCAAAGATACATTTCTTGAACAGCATTAAAAATATTTTTGCAAAAAAATATACTACAAAGTTTTATTAGAATCCTGTTGGAAAACTACTGATCATCTGATGAAAACAAGATCTTCTGATCAGATATAATTACTATAGCCCAGGTTTCTCTTTTTCTCTTGCCTTATTTTCATTCTTTCTTTTCTGGCATCAGATCATAGTTCATTTCTTCCCCAGATCATTTCACTACCTGCTTTCCTTCTCTTCCTGAATTCTCTATTTTTTTTCTATCCTCCATGTATCACTAAACCACTTCTCATCTCAGCTTCCACTTTACCAGTCAAAAATGCTCTGTATACCATCCTTCCTTAATATATATTTTCTTCTCTTGACCATGTTCCTCAGCCAGCCAGCATAAGGCTTGGCTTAGGCTTTCAAAAGCCTACCTACAGATGCCAAGAACCCACAGACAGATCAAAGAGATGCTATGGAATTCTATCGTTTGGACTACCTTCTGGCCCCATTACTGCCTCAAATATTTGAGAAACAGTAGATTTAGAACTGCGCCTATGTTCAAGAGCCTCCAGTCAACTATCAATCTGGTTTAGTCTGCAGAAAAGGAAAGAGAATGGTATGTAAGTACCTTCTAGTGTTCTATCCACCCTCCATTTCAGATTTCTAGTTTGTCTCCTTATTGCCCACCTTTGCTCCTGCTCAGAACTTTCTCAGGGCAGAGAAAGAGAAAGATGAACTATTGGCTGAAGTAGGTTGTTACCGCCTGCATTTCACCCTTTCCCAGGGATTCCACCTTTCTGTTTTCCCAGCTCTGTGCGACCAGTTTTTAAAATCAGGCATATTTTACAGGACCTGGTAAAAGAGCAGTCAAATGGTTAAACTGGCAGAACAGAGGAAGGGTGGAACATCTGGCAGAGGAAGAAGGGAGTCATTAACCACTCAACTTGGACCTACAGAAGCCAGAACAGTTTGCCTCACCATGCTGATCTGATTCCAGAAGAAATCACCAATTACACCACATTATTCACAGAAGCAAAGAAAGTTGGTTGAAATTGTCTACAGATGTAGAGTGAATTATTTAAAGCTTGATTCACACTGGAAGGTTGGTAATTCCTATAACCATAAAGAGGGTTTACATTTTGCAGAAACCGATAGCATTTGCTCAGTAAACCCTTTATCTTACATCAAGTGGAAGTACGAGTGCTGCTGTATTATTTGACATTAACGTAAAGAAGCAGTACTGTAAATAACCCATACAAATTCAGAAATAATAAAGACTGTATAATAAAGTAGTTACCTTCTCTTGAATTAAGTATTTACTAGGAACACAGTAAGTATACCCTCATAAACCGGATATTAAAATCCTTCTGCTGTACAGAAACTCCAAATGAAATTACAGTGTGTAATACATTAACTAGAAAATGGTGAGGTTTTCAGTCATTCCTGTAACTTCACACACAGTTGTGTGATGATGTGATCATTCTCAGTATTTACCTAAACCATATAAGCCAAACTACAGAAACACTGGAAATTTCTGAAGAAATAACACCAATTCCAAACGACCTGTTAACTGATCAACTTTCCTTTTGGAACAATTCCTCAGTATTCAGTGATAGCAAGTATTACTAGCACTTCCACTGCTTGCAAACGGTATTTAAGTTTTGGATTTCTTACCTGAAAAAAAAAAACTTACTTCAGGGTTTGCAAAAATACATTGATCAGTATGAGTTCATTTACTCCTCCGGAGTACAAGCATTAAATTCTGCAATTTTAACCAAAAAAACCCCACTTTGTAATAGCAAAAAACTTAAAAATGAGAACCGACATGCAAACACAGAGCTTCATTGTCAATTTTGCATTCAATTTCATAGCAAATGCTGCTGCAGTGACCCTACATCAATGACAGTCTGAATTTATCTATTTTCACAATTTTCTTACTAGGAGTGTACATAAATTTATTTCCTTCTGTCGGATGCGAAGCAAGCACAAGTATAACTATGAGAGGAAAATGTGCGAACAAGCATACTGCCATCCAAAAAAATTGATTTGAATTAATGGAAAATCTGACACATCACTACTAAATGGTGTCAAGAGCTGATTAAAAAAGACTTTTAAAATTATTTCCTAATTCACACGGTTTACAAGTCTTTAACAAAAACCTTATAAATATACTAAGTATATTTGTAGAGAGTATGGCTGTACAAAGAGCACAACTTCCATATTGAAAATTATTAGCAAAACATTAAGGCATTTCTTTTGGTTACGTGTCTTGAGTTGTATTTTCTATGGAAAGAGATTTTTAAGATATTTTTTTAGAGAGAAAATCCTGAAAAATAACCTACCAAGTAACATGTTATCATAATGAAAAAACAAACGCTCCAAAATAGTTAACAGATTTATTAGTCCATTCAAAACCTCCTAAAATAATACACAAATGGTACAATTCAGACCAACCATAATGAACATAAAGATCCCATTAATTTCTATATAGTAATCTCAGCATATTCAGCAAGCTCCATTTTCAAAATACACACATTCCGAGGCCCTCGTCTGCCTGATTACCACCAAAGAAAGATTATAAAAGCACAAACACGCTCCTTTGCTTTCACACTTCCAAAGTTATTTACATACAAGAATAAAAGGTGCTGAGATGGCTAATTCACAACATACAAAAATATTGGTAACACACACAACTTATGCAGTGTTTTAAAACAAAAAATGAGATTAACAGTGACATCGCATGTTCTCTCAGATAACATTTAAGTATAAACACTTACAATCTACACTGAATACCCACCAATCTAAAAGATCACACAAAATTGACTGCATCTGTAACACTGTGCTGCAAGAAGGAATACATCCACCACAATGACATTCATACACAGATTTCTTTGCTTATGTTAAGTCACAACTATTACTTTCCTAAAGCTTTACTAACATGGGGTTCTAAATCCTGAAAAGCTTTAAGCATGTGTTCAACTTTGTGCAACCCATTTAGTCTCATAAACACATGCTTAAAGCTTTGCTGGATCACAACTTTACCAGACAACACATTTTCATTTTTAAAAAAGGGGAACAAAACTAAGGATTGTGCCACCAATGTAATTAGACAGAATGTCAGTAGCTGGAATTCTATGTCTCTGTAATTTTTTTTGTATAGGAAATATTGAGAAACTTGTCACTTCATGAGACATAACCATTTATGGGTATTAATTGGACTTTACTGGAATACACTAACAATTTGAACTCTATTTTAACAGCTTCTCTACTGAATTTTTATGAGCTACCTCTCTTACATTTATAATAAAGAATAACTGGCAAACTAATTTTGATGTCTCTAGAGTTTTTAATCAATTTTTCAGCAACTGTTCCCTAGCCTTCCAGCAGACTTCTAACATTAGAAACAAAATGTGGAAATAAAAATACAATTGTCCATCCTTTTCAGGGATACAAATTAGGTCTAATTATCTTGTAAATTCACAGTTTGAGAAGGGTAGAAAACCAGGGGGTTTTGTCTTTTTGTCTTTAATTCTAGTGTTTTGTGCCATTTGTGTTTCACTAGTCGGTGTGAAGATCAAAAATGAGCTTAACTATGACTTCTCTCTCTTTGTTGCTTTTGGCATCGTGCCCAGGTTTAAGCCAGTTTTCAAACATTTAATTAATGGCTTTAGCCAAGTACCCAAATATGAAATCTTAAAATACTGTCTACTGAGTCAACGATCACAGAGATTCAGTTTATTGCACAAGTGCAAAACTGCTATATTAACATCTGGATTTAATAACAGTAATCTGAACACTATTTAATAAATTCTGTAACGTGCACTTGCTTTGGAGTTTCAGGATATGGAAGATTTTTGTGGCTGTGGCTTCAACAGAGCCTCAGCAACACTGAAGAGTAGTTTTACAGCAGCTGTCAATCTACAGCTTGATGCTCTGTCTCGGTTATTCTGAAAATAAAAAATCCCTCCCACCCCCCCAATAAAGCCCTTTTTCCCATACAAAAGATGGGGAGGGAGGGGGCAGGATCAGAATGTTCAGCAATTCGGTACCAGCTGGACATCAGAGGCACAATCCACAGAAGAAGAGTTTGAAAAAGCTTTATTCCATAATTAATATTATGCAATTTAGGCTCTTGAACTTCAGGTGATAAAAATGCTTAAGAAACAATGCCAGGAATACTGGTTCACTACGCTCAATGCAGCACAGAATAATTTCATTTAAAGAAGCAAACATGAAACATTCATGGTTGTCAAGTGCAAATAGACTTAATTTCAGTTGTTGATCTCTTTTTTAGGCGTGCTGCTAAAAAAGTAGCAGAGATATTCACAGTAAGGAACAAAGATTGGGGATTTTCTAAACCAGGACATGAAGTGAACTCGTTTGCCAAGTCTAATCAAACCTGCTCTTCTTCATGTAGCCTGAATGCAACCCTAAAACACACCTTACCTTCAGGTTAAAAGAAGCTCCCCTATCTTTAAGTGTTTCTAGTTGCTAATTTTTTGCCTAACACTACAGTTCTAGGGTTTGCTGGAATACATCAATGCTCCAGATACATACCACCTTCTGTGTATATCCAGAAAGTTTTGTACGTCTTGCTGTTCTTCCATTCTCTGGAGGAGTTCTTAGCCATGAAAGTTGTGTGCAGTGTCTGGCTTTTTCTGTAGAGGTGGAGCCAACGCTCTGTTTCATCTTAGAGGGGCCTCAGTAGAAATTATCACGGAGGCTTTAAGCTTGATGCTCTGTCTCGGTTATTCTGAAAATAAAAAATCCCTCCCACCCCCCCAATAAAGCCCTTTTTCCCATACAAAAGATGGGGAGGGAGGGGGCAGGATCAGAATGTTCAGCAATTCGGTACCAGCTGGACATCAGAGGCACACATTTCCAAAACTGAGAATGTTTTAGTTGACGTAACCTAAGTTCCTTATTTTACTAAGCTGCTCGAGTCCTTCCTAGCACCTATTGAAATAGAATTCTATCAGCAACCATTAAACATTCTTAGTTACTCCCTTCGAGAAAGAAGTTTCCTCGTCTCATCTATAACTGGATTTATTTAATCAAAAAACGCGCTGGGTCTGGTGGTACTTTGGAAGCGCTGTGCTGTTAAGTGCTCTGGCGCTATGCTGGTACTAGCCTGAGTCACTGCAGAATAATTGTTAAAAATAAACAAAATACTATACAGGCCAAAGTTTTACCTACCAATATCAAAACTATTAACATTTAGAAAAAGTCTAACGTAATCTGTGAAGGCTTGCAAGCGTGACAGTCCTTTAAAAAAGAGAAAATATTATTTAATCAACATAAGAATATTTAAATCAAAATTCCAAGGGGTGATTAAAAAACACTCGTATCAAATGGCAAAGCAAAAACATCACAATAACTTGCTCCTAGCTTATGTAACACAGGTACTACATATCCTCACATCCCTGTTTGTATGAAAATGTATCTCTTGGAAAACCTTCCATTTTAACAGGATTATAAAACCAGCACAATTTAAAGCGATACAATGCTCATTAAAAAATAGCAGCTTTATAAAAAAACCTGTATTTATAAAGTTTTAATTGTTTTAAGATACAGCACTTACCTTGTATTTCTAGCCTCCTTCTATAGTGTCTGTTTCAGCACATTTCTGGTCAATTGGAAAGTAAAGATAGGAAAAACAAAAAATCACAGAAATGTCACAAGGGTTCTTTATTTTAAAAGTAACATATTCTATTCCACCTAAGAAATTAAAACGTTAAGAATACAAGTTGCTCTTTCTCAGTTTTTGCAGTTTTGTGATGTTAATGTATCTTATCAGGTTAAAAATCCTTAGAGTAAATTCATTTCAATATGCTCTAAGCTCATTTTTAGCACCTTTCATATCACTACTCAAATTCTAACACACTAATTATTTGTCTTTCCAGTTACCTCTGGCAAGAATAATAGTGCTAGAGGTCCATCACCCACTCCTTTTAACTCAACTACAATATATAAGACCAGGCCTAGCTCCTTCAAGCCCAGCTTGCATAATTCCTTAGAACTGGAATGTCTTCACACTTGGAAGTTTAAGTGCCAATTATATATATGCACTATACTTCATTTAATAACAGAAATATGTTTTAGTTTTCTATAGATTCCAATACGAAGGAACCTTTTTAAAGAAAAAGAAAAGGAAACCGTTCACAACCACATTTCGGCTTTTTGCTATGACAACAACTCAAACGTATTTGTTCCGTCATCAACATTTCATTTATTAGTATATTTTAGAGTATGTGTGTATACATATGCATATACAGACACACGATTATGTCAATGGAAACCTACTGCATATTAAATTTAGAAAAGTTTAAAAAAAAAAAATCACAGTTCTCTTTAAGGGTGGCATTTATTAACTGCCGTTTCATACAACATTAATGAGGTTTTCCAGTTTTGGCTCTGAACCCATAGGTATCGCCTAAAAGGTCCCATACATTGCTCAGCCACACAATGTTGCTTTTGTTCTGAGAGATGAATCCTAACAGATAGAGTTTTTCTTCTTTTAAAGGTTTGCATGCTGAAGCTGATGTTATGGTTTCTATACATATCAGTGAAAGAGGTTAAAAATTAAACATGTAAAAAACCAAACCAAAACACACAAGAGGAAGAGGTTAACAAGACGGAAACACCAAAAACGCCTAAAAAAGGAAATGGCCTACAATAAAAGGTATTCCCTCTTCCTTCCAATAATTAATCAGTAATCTAAACGCTGTTTAAAAAACCCCCAAAACCCAAAGCCACAACTAAGTATATTACCTATCAAATATCATATTAATTCATAATTTCATCAATTATCTAATTTAATTTCTAAGCTAACAAGCAAGGGCTCCAATTTATTGAACATTTTATGCATATAAACACTAAATTTGGCTGAATATGTGTATTAACCTCCACCTTTAAAGATTTTTTTTAATAACTCATTCAACAGAATCCCACAAATTAAAAATGGTAAATATTAAGGTGATTTTCATGTTACTATATGACTGCTCCTGAAAATTCACCTGTATCATTAAGTCCAGTTTCCTGCATTTCTCCAAATACAGCTAAATTGTGAAAGTTGTTCTGCACTTCCAATAATGTACTAAGGATTTTCAGCTTCCAGATGTTTTTATTTTCTTAATAACTGGTGTGATTAGCAGACAGCACTCTGTCAAGTTTTAAATGCAAGTTATACCACAAAATCATAATTTGCCCTAACTAACTGCACAGGAAAGAAAACTTCAGGAAGGAACTAGATAAAACGTCAAACATTAAGAAAATAATCTTATGAAATGCCAGCTGTGCTTTTGTTGAGAGCTTTAAAACACCAATTAATTCAAAACCTGGGCATTTTTCCATCATAAAGGGAAAGATGCAGTGTGAGGAAAAAGCGTAATCACCTTTCCATAAACACAAACTTTATAACATGCTGTACTCACAGGACAGTCTAAGCTGTTGTTTTTTTTTCTTAAAAGCTGATTGATGTTAGTCTAAATCTTTTAGACATACTGACAGCAAAGTTATGAAATTTCACAGTGCTGTTTGTGAAATATGCATGAAAAGATAAGTTTCTGGTATTTACTTCGTGATTAAACAAATTATTCACCTTATTTTAAATCCTGTAGTTTTTTATTTCAGCTATATTGCCTGCTGCAGCCATGAAGTCCTAGTATTCTCTCTCTCTTATGCACTGAGATAGCATACCAGCAATTTTCTCCACTGCATACTTAGAAACCAATACAAAACCCACGTAAACGGAATAAAGACAAATGTATTTGCTGGCACAAAGGAAAGGCACTGCAGCACAGCTCTCTACCTTGCTCCTTCCATTCCGAAGAGCGACACTCTCACAAGCGTTAACCGATTTACCTGCATCCGAGATACAGATCTGTGCATAGCATTGCTGCAGATACACTTGTTATTTCACGTACAAAGCCGATTTACCAAGTGCCATCTAAAATCTATGTATTTTACAAATAACAAACGAAACCCTGGTCTAAGCGCAGCTGCTCTTTTAACAGGTAAGTGAACCTACGCTGTAGTTGCACAATTTAGGTGATCAAGGCCAGAGGTCTCAACTTCATTGCTTTGAACAAGGAAAAGCTTTCGTTTCAGTACACGTATTTTTGAAGCCAGGCCCTGCAGTTATGCCTTTCTACCCCCAGGCCCCGTACCTCACCCAGGAGTTTGTGTGCCTTACTAAAAAAAAAAAAAAAAAATAGTTAAAAAAAAAAAATCCGTGACTGCAGTGCAACACAAGGAAAACCGATCAGCGCAAGCACGGCATAAGTCGAGCTCGGCAGAGCTCCAGGGGAGACGCATCCCAGAGCACGATGCGAGAGGTGCCGGCACCAGCACCCCGCTCCGGGCTGCCTCCACCTGCGCGGCCCAGCGGGGCGGGGGACCCCCACAGAGAGGCCCGGCAGGGCTGAGGGGACGCCGCCGCCGCCGCCGCCACCACCACCACGTCCGCAGGAGCCGACTCTGCGGGGATCCTGCCCGCCCTCGGCAGGGAGGGGGAGAGAGGCCGCCGCTCCCGGCCCCCACCAGCGCGGCGGGCGGGCGGGCGCCCCTGCCGGCTCGGGGCCAGGGAGGCGAGGCGCACTCCCACACGCCTCAAACTCCTTAAGATGGCTCTGCCTGGCGCGAGCGGGCGGCCACCCGCGGGCGGGGCCGTGCAGCAGCCTACCTAGGGGCCAGACGGCAGCAGCTGGCTCGCGGCAGCCGCTCGCCGCCCTCCGTCCCGTCCCGTCCCGTCCCGTCCCCTCCCCGGCGGCGGCCGGCCCGACCCCGCGGGCGCGGCACCGCTGCCACCCCGCCGCGCGCCGGGGGCGAGCCACCGCCCCGCCCGTCACGTGACGCGCGCTCCCCCGCGGACCCCGCGTGGAGGAGCCCGGCCGAGCGGCGGCACCGTCCGCCCCCCGCTCGCTCGCTCACCCTCGCTCGCCGCCGCGGCGGACATGTCCTCTCGCGAGCTGTGCGGCCGAGACCGCCCTCGGGCGCGCGCCCCAGCGGTTGGCCCGCGGGCGGGGGCGGGGAGGCCGCGCGCGCTGGCGCTCTGCGGCCGCCTCACACACGTGGGAGGCGGGGGGTGAGGAGGCGGGAAGGGGGCGGGGGGCGGGACGGGACGGGGCGGCTGCATCCGGGTACTTGCGCCCCTCCGCGTCCCCTCACGGAGGGGCAGCTGTGGGGGCGGGCGGGTGCTCGCGGCCCCTCGCTCCGCTGCCTGTCCCGGTTGTCCTCCAGGTGCTGGGGGGGGGGCTGCTCCGAAAATGTTATCGGGGGTTCCCTCCCCCAGGACCTGAGGTAAATCACCCCCCTCCCTCGCCGTGGCCCCTCGCCCTGTGCCCCTCGGCCGAGGCGGCGCCCCGCGGGGGCTGTGACCACCGCCCGTTTTCAGGTACCTCCTCGCTCTGGACGCACCTGGCTGGTGGCGGGAGGGTCGCGCGGGACTAACCCCGTGCCCCGTGGCTTGGCGCGGGGGTGGCAGGGCCCGGCCGAGGGGCCCGGGGCTAGGCGGGAATTCTGCAGCGCTGAGGCGAGGCTGGGGTGAGTAGAGCACACTTCCCCGGCGCGGCCTGGGGCTGGTCACACAGAGCTTTCCTCCAGGTGCTGCAGTCGCATGAATTTGAAATTCGAAGCAAAACTCACGGAACGGCTTCAAACTTCGGCTGTGCAAACACACGTAAACAAGATGGGACTCATAACTCGTGTATTTTCCCTTCAGGCTTAGCAATAAATGTCTGAGGTGACTGAACTTGATCAAACATCAAACCAATCAGGAGGGAAAAAAAGCATTTCTTAGAAGAGGTTTTAGAAACCTGATGACATACGCTTGACAACGTGCAATAGAAAAAATACGCATTTATTCTGCAAGCAGAATATGAGCATGCATGCACATAATAGTTTGTTGCATGTATTGTGCAACATTGTGCTCACAGCAGTGAATATCTTACTAACAAATGGACTTTTACTAACACCGAGCTAGTACTATTCCATAAGTACACTGCGTCAGGCCCATAATTATGCAACTCTGCTTTTATTTTTTATTTTTTTAGCTCACAGATTAGGACCTGAGCTGCCACTCAGTGCAATGGTCTAATACAGCTTTTTTATTATTTGCAATTTGCTAGTGTCCAGGAGCTTGCTAGGAGACTACATCGTGCTGATGCTGTATGGTAACAAAGCAAAACATGGTTCCCTGCTCCAAAGAGTTTTTCAGTGTGTTTGTTCAGCAGTGATACCGCAGGCAAATGGAATGCATACATGCATAAAAAAAAAGTCAGTTTTTAATTTCTTACGGTTTTAAGGTGCTAAACAACATTCTGATATGATTGTAGACTAATGCTTTGACATTTAAAGAATTACTTTTCAAATGCTTTAGGTGGGTTGGAAGGGTTATTATTTGGTTTGCTTTTTAAAACAGGCTACATACCTCTTACATTCCTCTAGATTACAGTTAACTAATCAGATTTTATCCAATTTCAGAAACAAACTAAAAACAGCAATGACCCGGAAACTTAGCAGTGAACTGTGTAAAGATCTCATTAAAACCTGTAATTTGCTCCAGATTTACTTCCGTCACCCTTCAAATAAAATAGTTCAGATGTGAGTCTGCTGTTAAAACCAGAAATGCGAACAACTACAAATAAGTACTCAATGTATAGCATTTAATTAATCAAATTAGGATTATAAAACAATTAAGGTGAAATTGAATAAAACCAATTTATATCTGAAATTTCAGATTTCTAAGAAAATGGCAAAAAGCTGTGTAATAGCACAGAGACTAAGATCTTAGTCCTGCTTTGCCATTACGTTATTTGGAGAATGTCCTAAAACTTTCGAAGCTAAGGCAGAGAAATGATAAACATACAAATTCAATGGATGTCTGTTGTGTCCAAACATCATTTTCTCAAACTGAGAGAAATGATACTCTAAATTCAGGACAAATTATTACATAAGACCAGACAGCTACTGCTGTTAACAAAAACAGCAGAAAAAGTAATGGAGATGTATGTAACAGGAAAGTAGGTGAGACTGATAGTTAAAAAGAACTGTGCAGTGGGACAACTATTGGAATACCTTTAGTTCGAGGCCTTTTTGCATGGAAAAATGCTTTTAACATGGTCAGAAATTTGTAGGGATTAATTAAAGACATTTACAAACTGATTCCTATTCAGCAATATTTGTGTTTTAACACAAACCAGGGATTCAACTGAACAGAGCTACATCTCTATTTTTTACATTTAGTTTCTAAGGAGAAATCAAGGAGGCTTCATCAAGTCATCCCAATGACCGTGCCTAGAACATGTATATCATCCTTCAAAATGACTAAATATTTGGTGCTGCCCTTTCCTATAACATCTTCTAATTTTTTAATGTTTTGGGAGTAAAAAGTTGGTCTAGAGAGTTCTAGGAAAACTAACAACAAAAAAAAATCCTCACCTACAAATTCAGTAGTGCACATGAAACTGAAAGTAATTGGAGGAAAACAGATTTATAATGTAAATTCTAGCAAAGAATTTTGGGTGTGAATGGTACTGAATATGAGATGTCAGATAATTAGGCCAAAGAAATGATGTTATGACTTTTTTTCTCCTTCAAATGCACTGAATAACAGGAATATTTGCTGTATTAATCTTCTTGGAATGGTTTCCATTCACAAAGAATTCTTTCTTTTCTGTTTTCCTGAAAACACAAGACATCCCTTTGCAACAGAGAGATTATGTTGACAGAGTTCAGTCTGCCTCTTCACCTTTTTTTTCCTTTAAGTTAGCCAACACATTTAAACACATTTAAAAAACAGAACTATAAAAAGATTAGCTGTGATTTCAGGTGACTGTAACATATAAATCATATTTCTATCTTGTATATAAGAATTGAAATTACATGATTATTGCAGAAATGCAGATTACCTCTTTACAGAGTGTACAGAATGTGGGAAAACAAGCATGTACAAGAACATTGTGCAAGAGGTGTAAAATCTCTTTAATGTCACAATGCAGTCTAGATTATTCTAGTTATTTCAACTGCTGTATGTATTAAGGCATTGCCAATTAATTGATTAGAAGGGTATAGACATGGTTCATATTACGGAATATTCCATGATAAGGAATACCGTAGAATACTAAAAACCTGGGAAAAAAGTATCAGAGCCAAAGGTGTGTTGAAAGGTTGACATTAAACACAGTTGATACTAATTTCTTGAAGGTATTTGTGCTTCTTAAAACAACATGGTGATACTAGCCAGTGAAAAGGAAGATGCATTTAAAGCAGCAAATAACTACTTGAGAACAGTTTCTCCCATAAAATCACTCTATGGAAATTGTCTAGCTCCACACAATAGCTCTTGTCTTTTGAGCACCACCTTTCCTGTCTTGGGCATGAACATGTACAACACTTCCTTTTTATTACAGAAAAGTTCAACTAGAGCACTCGGCATTTGCCTCCAAGAAAAACAATGAACTCTATATTTCCTTTCTTAAATAGAAGTAAGCATAAGCAGCAGAGGTACAGTCATTTTAACTGCTAGAGTAATGCTGCTGTTTGAAAAGATGGACCTAACTCTCCCTCTGTTGCTTTCAAACTAGTGTCCCGCTGTTATAAACTGCTAAACATGAAAAGCAGACAAATGGCACAATATCAGTACTTTAATGTCCAAATTAATGCACAAATAAAAATATTTGTTGTGATTTAGAACAAATACTTATCTCATCATGCAGTTGTAAGCTGTATATTTTAGGGAAGGATTGTTTATTTAATGAAACAATGCAAAAATTTTTTTAGAAATTATTCAGAAACTACAGATGCTTTTCAGTTCTAGTACAGGCTTTATATAAAGAATTTGATTGTTCTAGAGGTGTAAACGCTGTGTTCAGATTTAATAAAGACAATTACTTAAAACATACAATAAAAATATTCTACAATTAATTTTAAATTAGTACAAGAATTATCAAATTCACCCATACAGTTTTGTGTGGTTTTACATGTCAAATTCATATCAAATACAAGCAGTAGTAGTAAAATCATCAGTGTACCTGTCTGAGATGTGTCTGTAAAAATCTTACGTATGACACCTCAAAGTCATTTGAATTTTTTTCCAAAAGCTTTCCATCAGTTCTTTTCTCAAGCTTATTAGAAGGGAGAGGGTTTATTATATGTATTCTAGACCAACAAGTCCATACATGGGTTGATAAAGAGAAGACACTGTTGTCCAGAAATATTAATTTCTGGACTAAAATATATATTGTCATATAATATATATGACAGCAATATATTGCTGTCACTCCTGCCTGTGTATATAGCTTCGTATGAACATGGAATTTCACTGCTGTTAATGCAATAACCAGTGCATCCGATTGACTAATTATCAATAATAACTTGCTACTGTTGTTTATAAAAAGATTGTCTTACAGTGCCTGTATTCTGCAGGTCTGCTAGTCTGTTTTTCTTTTTCTAATATATAAATATTTGGTAACTATATACAAGAATCACACTAGCTTTCTGGGGAGGAAATTCATACACACCACTCAATAAAACCACATTCTGTGTAAACTCTAGCGAATAATTTAAAAAAAAGTTAGTGTACATTTTCAAGTAGTGGTTTTTTCGTTATCCTACTCTTCAGGCATTGTGACGTTCATTTGTAACATCCTTCTCAAGAAAGCACTTGAAGCCTATATCTGGTAACACAAATAACTGAAATACGTTGTTTAAAACACAGCCAAATTTATGCTGTTTCAGAGACGTTTTTATTCATAGGTTACCTTGCCAACCACAATTAGCACCCACTCAGATGAAGTGCATCATACAGTTACACCTCTCTACAAACAGAAAGGCCATGTAAATGAATTATATTAAACATAAGAATTTTAATGTATTTTTTGTTATTTATAGGCTTAAGAATGTCTTGAAGCTGTTAAGAATTTTTTAAATGCTGCTTTAGAACGTGTTGGAAATATACCTTCATTGAAGCAATGAAAATGATATATTCATATACATAAAATCAATTTCTGCACATGAGATTAAAAATTAAGTATTTCAGAATTTCTGTAATTCTGCTTTTACCCAGGAGCACCAGTGAACCACTTTGGTTTTTCTCTGTTCAGGTTGCAATTAGTACATAGGGTATGAGGTTTTTTGCTCAACATGAATGTTTATTGAATGATTAACCTTTAAGAAGTTTAATTACACATTACTAGAATTCAAATGCTGAGAAAAGCATTTTGTAATACTTGTTCACTGCTCCAGGTATTTTTGTCAGAAATTAGTTCCAGTTTTTCCAGCATATCTATGGAGTATCCACAGTCCACAAAGGAACAATTAACATTGAAGCTCAAGAGAAATTCAAATACAGGATATGACTGCAGAAATTGCTTGTCTTTAGGAAATTTTGATCGTGTCTAAGCTAGAGGGAAAAGGAAGATACAGAGGAAACTTTCTAGTAACATTGCAGATACGGTTACCTTATTTTCACATTCCAAAGAGATAAATCCTTATTTCTTTGAGTAGGTCCTTAAGTAGGGGATATCTTAGCTTTTGCAAATATCTATTATCTGTGCTCTTTCATCATTTTAGGCAGGTTATATCCTCAAAGATTTGGACTACCCGCAGAAAAAGAAATGCAATTATTAGCCTTGGCTCCCAAAGCAAGTGTTGGCTACATATTTGATGGGGGATATTTCATGTCTTGGTAGAATTCATTCAGTAAATATCACAGTTTTGCCGTGTAACTTGCAGGATTACAGAATAGTAGTGCAGTTAGCTTACAATTGAGCAAGTTATTTTGAAACTAGGATGAGAACTATGGCTTCTGTTAGTGTCATATAAGTAGTAATTATTATATTCTAATATATTCCGTAAAGGCCTGAGATCAAAATAAGATTGACAAAACATGCTATGCAATGTAAAAATGACTCCTTTCTCCAAAGGTCTTTTTGAGTTATTTCAAATAATTGAGGAGGAAGTGGGTAAGATGACTTGTTGATACAGTGTTATTTGGATTTGAATAAGCTTTTAACACTCCTGTAACAAAGGCTCCTACAAAATGGCAGCATAGTTAAAAAGGGGTGGTTCTCTGACAGGCAAACAACTCCTGAAGTTCAATAGGAGACAAAGGATGGGAATGTTTATGTGAAGTGTCCCGTTGTGGCTACTCTTAGAGGAAGGATGCTGGTCTAGATGGACTTTTAGTGTAAACCGCAGTACCAGTTCTTGTTTCTGTATGACAAGGAAATTGAAAAAGACAGCATTTATCAGCATAATAGCTAAGAACAAAACAAAAAAATACAAAAACCTCCCACCGGATAACTGGTTAAATTATTAGGTTAAGTAAGTATATAAAGCATTAGTAATTTGAAACAGCCATGTTACAGAAACAGTAGGCTGACCTTATCTCTGCCATAATTTTTTTGTATTCTTTAGAGAAACTTAAAATGATCTTAGCCCAGTGATTATACAGAGGGGACTTGATGTCCAGAAGCAGTGGTCCTGCAAACAGTTTTAGTCTCCATTGCCAACTGTAGTCATGCTGACGTTATTGAATGGAGCTCACTGGAGCTCAACTGTTAGGTTGTAGCACTAACAAACGGCAGTCATTTATATTAATTGTAAATTCAGTCTTGCGCTGAAGCTTGAATAGTCTGTCACAAGAAATAGATATTAATGGCATTTAAATTCTATTTTTTAATTTGTGTTTGATGGTTGAATGTTAAGAGTAGAAATAAATACAACTAGAATACTGTTCTTGAACCTTTTCTTAACCTATGAAAAATACTGAGGTCTGGGCTTGGTCTGCCTTCAATGGTGATAGTAATACACAAGTCGTTATAATAGTGTTTTGTGTAAGAAGCACTCATTGTCATTGATTATAACCAAATTGCCTAAATTTTTTCTATAGCTAGCTTTTTCTATAGTACCTGAATGGAAGGTGTATCTGTAGTGTTTGAAATATTACCATGCACAGTTATTTCTCGTATTTTTTGAACTGAGTTTTTGGTTTGCTGTATGTATGTTACATGTGATCTCCTAAAAAACAGAAACCAGGAGTCAAGTATGGCACAACAAAAATGGTTCATTACAATCTGCCAGCTGTACCCGTAGTCTGGATATATAGTTTATCCAAATCTTTCCATTCTTTTCTTTCCTCGAATCCTTCTAATAGCTTCCCTTTTTTTTGGTTATTTCTTCCTATGGGGTACCTGTATCCCCTGTATCAGCCCATTTTGCCTGCATTAGACTTTTCTGCCTGTTTTTCCTCTTGTGCAGATGCAGCCCCACCTTTGAACACGTGCGTATTCCATCTCCTCATGCCTCTTTTCTCCTCATCTGCCTGTTCCTTTAAGCAACAAGAAGCATGCCAGAGACTGCTGTTCCTTCATGTCTCAGCCATAGTCCTGCAGTTCTGCAGAAATGGGAGGCTTGCAGGGATGAGACTGAGTTGGCAACAGGAGTCTACCTACCCGTAGGCTGCAGGTTTTGTTGCCTGCTTCCTGTCCTTTTACTCAGCAGCTGGTGGGGGAAAAAAGAGGTGAACAAAGATAAAAAAAAATCTCTGCTTCTCTTTCCTCCAGGTATACCAAAAAGAGGGAGAAAGGCACTGTTGACTCTCGCTACTGCAAAAAATTTGGCTTGGGACATATCCTCATGTAGATGTCAGGTGTAGGTCCACAGCTGTTCCCAAGCAGTAAGTGAATATAAATGCCCAGGTTGTTAAAGCTATTTTGCTGATATATTAATTTATATGAAACAAAAATCTTCTTCAATAGGCAATACTCCTTGCCAAAACAGTAGTGGCCTAAACAGTGGCAGAACAGTGCAGCTGCTCAAAGTTTGGAGGGTATAGTTAGATGATGGGGCCAGGTAGAATTGTTGCTTCTGTGAGTGCTGAGGCATCTGGAAGGACACGAAAAGATGTAGACTAATGCGTGTGGATTTGGGCCAGTGGCTGTATGAGAAGCAGTTGTTAGCTGTGTGACTCTAAAGGCTGCTACAGTTAGCCAAGGAGACTTGGGAAGCTTTTGGGATACCCCTTTGGGAAGTGTTTTTCTAGAGAGCTAAAGATATATTCTGTGGTTCGGCAGAGGACTCCAGTCTCTTGCCAGGTGGGGGGGGAAAGAAGCCCTAATGATGGTAGCTATAGTCTTATGTACTGCTATCCAGTAGAGAAACTAGCAAGAAAAGAGTGTAATTTATCACCTTGGTGCCGGTTTAGCAGACCTTGCAAAAATCTTCTGCCTTTTCAGCAGAAATGTAGGAAAAGACCTGCTGTAACTATTGAATATGTCTTTTCTCTCCTTGGAAAGCATCTTCTGCTCCAGGCCACATACTCCACAGGACTGCCAATGTTATTCTACTTTATGATTTGTTCATTTCATGAATATCAAAGAAGATGGAGCTCATGGTCAATTCACACTTTAAAATGATTAGTCATTTTGTTTAACTGAGTTACCAGTGTAGTGTGTTTAAATTGCACACTAATGCAATTAAATTTAATGGGAGCTAAGTGTGGGTTATTAGTAGCCCACAGTTGGTGGAAGATCCTGAACTCTCTGTCAATTGCTTCTCTTGGTCTTCAAGAACGAGGATTTCTGAAATTTCTGGTCGTGCATCAAAGCATTTGAGGAGGAGGTGTTTGCAGTGGGGATGTTTGGTATTAGTTTTGGAACACTGGCAGCCAGCCCTTTACTTCTAATTAAATGAGAGAGATAATTTCTCACACAGAGAGGTAGTTGATTTAATTTTAATTTTTGTCAGAATGCCCAGAGCATCGAACGGGTGTCTGATCATTGGAACAAAATCCTTAGTACAGATTGAAAGAATTAATGCAATTAATTCACCACCATGATGGGAAAAATTCTGGGATTTTGTTTATGCAGATTGAAACTGATGATGAATATACAAAACCAAATGTGTGATACTCTCGCCTTTTCCATGATGCAAGTTCAATTTCTCACGTAAAGCTCAGGCCTGAGAGGCAAAAAGCACTTACTTTGGTACGTGGGAGATGGAGGCTCTCCTAATTCCTTATTGGGGACTGGAGAATCCATGGGCTACTTGTCCTACATAGTAGCTGAGACCTTTTCCTAAGGGATGCAGATATCTCAGTGCTCATCTTATTTTGTTCTAGAGCATTTTGAAATATAGTTATAATGAAAGCTTGGCAAAAGAACAGTTTAAAATGTAAAAATAGCAAAATGTGCGGAGGCTGCTGTTCATTTTGTAAGTCAAAGCTTGTGACTAAAGAATGCTCCTTAGCAACAGATGGGGAAAATCTGAAGGTGATCATATCATTTTGCACTCCCTGAAAATTAATTACTCATGTTCATCCTACCTTTTAGGCACCATCCTTTTCACGTCCCTGTTCTGCTTGTTCCTTGGGATTAGGACTGGCTCAGTCGTGTAACCCAGTTTTATTATCACCCATACTCATGCTGATGCAGGCTTCTTCAGTTTTCTGTCCCACTGTGCTGTACATAATGTGTACTGATTCGTATGGAATAGAACACAAAGGTGTCCTAGGAAGGAAGGAAGGACACCACACACTGCAGTTTCTGTAGATGGTTGTTTTGTACTTGGCACTGGTGAGGCCGCACCTTGAATACTGTGTTCAGTTTTGGGCCCCTCACTACAAGAAGGACGTTGAGGTGTTGGAGCGTGTCCAGAGAAGGGCAACGAGGCTGGTGAGGGGTCTGGAGCACAAGTCTTATGAGGAGCGGCTGAGGGAACTGGGGTGGTTTAGCCTGGAGAAAAGGAGGCTGAGGGGAGACCTCATCGCTCTCTACAACTACCTGAAAGGAGGTTGTAGCGAGGTGGGGGTCGGTCTCTTCTCCCAAGTAACTAGTGATAGGACAAGAGGAAATGGCCTCAAGTTGTGGCAGGGGAGATTTAGATTGGACATGAGGAAAAATTTCTTTACTGAAAGAGTGGTTAAACATTGGAACAGGCTGCCCAGGGAAGTGGTTGAGTCACCGTCCCTGGAAGTATTTAAAAGACGTGTAGATGAGGTGCTTAGGGACATGGTTTAGTGGGCATGGTGGTGTTGGGTTGACGGTTGGACTCGATGATCTTAGAGGTCTTTTCCAACCTTAATGATTCTATGATTCTATGATTCTATTAAGCAGACACTTGTCTCAACTAGCACCATTCGCCACCAACCCTTGCTGGAACTCCTCCTCTGCAACTTCTTCTCACACCTAGTTCACCAACAGTTTGACTTCATATGTCTTTTTTGATGCTTTCAAAGAGCACAGGGTTGCTTTTGTTTCTAAGTTTGATTTTCCTTAGGAAAGTTGGAAAAATTTATTTTATAAATATTGCTAATGAAATATTCTCAGATTGTGGCATTTGGGAAGCTGTAATGTTCCCATTTGATTCACTTGCTACTGCCATCATTCAGCATTCACAGGGTAGAAGCATAAATACAATATTACAAATTGGCAAGTAGTGTTTTATTTATTTGTCTGTAGATGCTTTCTGGGTGAACCAAGACTTATATTGACCAAGTCATTAATCAACTTGGTAGGCTTAAAATATAAGCACCTCATACCCAACTGAAAAATTAATTTGCATAAATAGTTAAGGAAGCAGTGATTTGCATTCATATTTAACTGGTATATGCCACCACATGAAATCTTGCCTGACAGGTGGTAAAAAGTTTTTGATGGGATGCTTGTACTCTTCACTGGGTGAATTTCAACATTTAGAATGTAGTTTTGACACAACATAGCGTGGGAGTTATTTAGAAAAGTTACATTTTTCTTTGTTTCTTCTTAGCCCTAAAGCAAGGTGCCTTCAAGTAAGGATGCTGGTTTTTTCTACATACAGAGCTGAGAAAACTTCAGCGTGAATTAGTCAAGATATTGATTAGGGATAAAACAGCAGATTATAAGAAGTTTTTTGGTAAAGACTGTCATCATATATTGATTATGCTTATTACTTAATAAAAGCATGTCTAAAGACTTGAGTTTTCAAAGCCTAGAAGTTACTACCTCCCTCATTGTATGTCTCAGTGGCGTATAAATCCATTTAAACAAACAGAAAGGATAATCCTTTTTATAAAGAAAGTAGAACAGCATTTACCAATATGTAAATAGGCACTAATAAAAGTAATGAATATTTAAAATTTATGAAAGAATGCACTGTAAAAAAGATCATCTTGCTATCTGATTTGTAAGAAAGATATACTTTATATTACATGCCATAATTAAAACAATGCATACAGGGGTCCTCAAGTTTTCTTATTTTTTTTGCCAACTAGCATAATAATCTCATGTAGCAGAGGCAGGTGATTGTATACTGAGTTACAAAAAAGTGCAGTTAGGAAGAAGTGCAATCTGTACACATATCTGCTAGATGATTCTATTTTAAGAGGTTCAGGATGAAAATTAGAGTTATGAAAGTGCTGATTATGACTTTATAATCGATGTACATATGAATAGCTGTGCTGCAGAGGACCAGAGATCTGACTTGCCTGATAGTATTTCTCTGACACTGGTCAAAAAAGTGGATGTGTAGGGAAGACCAGATGATGTGTTCCAGGCTCCACCAGTTTGTACTTTACAGACTTTCTGAACCATATGTGGTGTGGAGACATGGAGAAGTAGTGTACGGTGTTGTGAGCTATTCATGATCAAAGATTGGTTCCGGTGAGGAAAAGAAGCCTGTGTTCTTCTCTTGGAGATCATGCAGCCCCATATTAAGAATTTTAGACCTCTTTGGCATAGCGCTGATTGGGAACTAAGGTGGATTTGTAATTATAAAAATTGGGATAGTCTTGATGAGCAAGTAGTCTGATATATGAGTACATTGTGGAGTGATATTACTTGTTACATATAACGGGTACAGTGAGTCCCAGCTATGTATACTATGTTTGTAAACTATTTAGATATCTGAATGCTATTGTAATATAAATGAATTAATTTTTGGTATCTATGGGAAATCCTTCAGTGCTAGCAACAATTTTGTGCTCTCCCTGTGGTAACAGATAGCTTGAAAGGCAGAGCAGATGTTAATAAGCACAGGTACAGAAGTAAGTTTAACCTTTGCAAGCAATGAAAAAGGCCTGGGAAATACTGCTTCGTTAGGTTGATTACTTTTATAGTGTACTCTCATAAAATGAAGCAGAGCTAGAATCTAAGCTGCTGATTTGCAAATAATTGAATATCTAATTTAGTGTTTATTATATTTGCTACTAATCTTGTTTACTGGCATTTGAATTTATTATCCTGCCTTTTTTTTTGTTTTTTACAATTAGACTAAAATAGTCTGGTGTATGGATTATTTGCCTGCATTTGAAGAAAGATTTTTGACTCCTAAAAAGGTACATTATAAGAACTGCTAAATAATTAATACATAGCTAGTGCAGTAAGTATATGTTTTTACATATTCTCAAATGCAAAAGTGTTAATGTAAGAAGAGGGGATAGGAGACAGGTCTCCTCTGCTGAAAAGACTCTCTCCTCCTCTTTCCTGGGTTGCATAACCATTTCTTCCCCACAGTCTCCCCTCTTCCTTGGCTAAAGTTGATTAAAGAGTTCTCATTTCTATTTCAATCTATTTTATATAGTACTTATAAGATGCCTAGATCCTCCAGTTGGCATCTACACACATTTGAAAAAAACCCATCATATAGCTGCTAATTTGAGCTTCCAAATTGAAGGTTTGGATGTTCAGTTAAGATGCAATTAGTTGAAAATGAGGCATTATGTACCAAAATCCCCATGTCAGCTTTGAAAGTTAAGCTTATGATGAAATAAGACATTTCAAAATTGAAGTTATGGCTGCGTTCTCTCTTCCTCTCTAGGCCAAACGTGTTCATAATCCTTTCTACTTGCTCATTATTTCTTTACACACAATAGCAAATTAGGTCCACATGAGACTTTTAGATAAATAAAAACAGATCATAACTGATTTGGCCCTGATCCTATTTTGGAATCTGCCGGTTTAAGCAGTGTAACCCTAACAATAAGGGTCAAGCTAATTACAGTTGCTTAGAAATCCAGATTTTCTAGGTCTGAGCTGGGTCCTGCCTGCAAGCCTGAATTTCTCTGTAGTATTTGAAACTCACTCTTTGAACAAGGACTTGAACTGAAAAAGTCTGGCAGCAAAACAGTAACTCCTTGGTTCTTGACTCCATGCTACCACTTAATCCCCAGCTTTCCTCTCTACAGGGTAGTCGGAGACAACCCAGAAGGTAAGATGAAACTAGCTTCTAGAAAGGTTTTATTGGTGAGTTAGTGCCATAGGATAGGTGTCACATTGGGTCCCAAAGCTATAGCTGGGTGGCAGAACGTTTCTGCGTGTGGCTGAGACCAGCTTAGGGTGAATCAGTGCATCAGTCCTAGGAATCAAGAGAAACTTCTGTGTATGCTACTCAGAGTATCACTAGACACTTACTGAAAGTAAGACTTTTACCTTAAACTGGTAATAAGTAACAGCATCTCAGAAGTGAAGAAGCATATGGAGGTGCATGAAAGATTTAAGGTATAAACTGTTCTATGAGTCAGTGTCTAGTTTCAATTTCACACTTCTTCATAGACTTGCTTTGTCAGCTTGGGCATATCCCTTTGCCTTTAGTTTTTCTGGCTCCCTATTTGTGAGATAAAATAAATACATCACCAAGTGCGTGACAATTAAGCTCTTAATTTTATAATCTATCAAACAGGCACAGTACTCTCCTCATAGGGTCTGTTTGGTATTTGACTAGAGGTTGTATTCTTTCAACCACATCGGGTCAAGTTACACAAGTTCCACTTATGTCCACAGTCATTAAAAAAGACAATTATTGTATTAATATAAGAAATCACCAGCAAGCCTGTGAGCAAGCCTACCCCATTACCGTGCAGTAATTTGACTTAACTCTGAATTTTGTATGCTACTTTTTACCTCATCTATTTGTAAGCGCACAGATCAAGACATAGAGGAGCCATGTATACTTCTGATACGTTAGAAGAAACAAAGCAAAATATACTAGGAGCAAAACCAGAAGGGAATTTTTTTTATTATTATCAAGCCTTTATAACCTGTTACAGCTGAAGAGTTAAAAAAAAGGTGAAAAAGGCATTATTATACCTGTTTAAGTCTTTTTAAAATATTTTTTTCTGAAATAAAATTTGTAGTTAAGTTCCTAGTTTAAACTGTTGTTACTCAAGGTAAATAAGATCTGTACAATACCTTGGAAAAAATCTGATGGTAGTCTTTCCTAATTGACTGAGAGTACTTGAAAGCTTTTTTTTTCTTTCTTTCTTTCTTTTATTTTCTTTTTTCTTTTTTTGCATGGAAGGAACTTCAACTCCAGTCTGATTAGAATCCTTGATCCAGTTTTAGGATATGAACTTTTAACAACTTTTACATTCAGTAAACAAACACTCCAAAACCTCACTTACATGCAGATTGCTTCATTCTTGAAATATTGTACGGTTCCTAAAATTGCATTTAGATAAAAGCTGTTCACCTTCAGACAATGAAACCATTAAAAAAAACCCCAAACAAAATAAAGGAGAGAAGATCGCTCTGACTTGCTAGTCAATCCTAGCTGACTGTTCTGGGAATGATCTTCAGAATTACCTCATTATTTATTCTTGGTGCAATCCACCAATTAAACAAACAGTTTTATATATAGAAACGGGGATGGGCTTAGCTTACTTTTTCAGGGTCATTTTCAGAGACACGGACACTGAAGATGTGCAGGCTTATATTACCCAACACAGTAGATACTGTGTCTGTGTGTGTATATGCACGTGCAAATGCATATGTGTAATGTTATATGCTATCGGCGAAGTTGGTAATGAGTGAAGGAAAGTCAGTGATTCCTGGTCGATGTCAGTTGAAATTCCTCTTCTTTGGTTAATAATGCCACTAGAAATATGTCAGGGATCCATCAGCTGATGGGGCTGAGAAAGAAAAAAACCACTACATTTTAATATTAATAACACTTTGTGGAAAAAAATCAGATGACTTAGTATGTGATCATAAGCTTGAGAAGTGGGCCTGTGTGAACCTCATGAGGTTTAACAAGGTCAAGTGCAAGGTCCTGCACCTGGTTTGGGGCAGCCCCCGGTATCAATACAGGCTGGGGGATGAAGGGATTGAGAGCAGCCCTGCCGAGAAGGACTCGGGGGTACTGGTGGATGAAAAGCTGGACATGAGCCAGCAATGTGCGCTCGCAGCCCAGAAGGCCAGTCGTATCCTGGGCTGCATCCAAAGAAGGGTGGCCAGCAGGTTGAGGGAGGTGATTCTGCCCCTCTACTCTGCTCTGGTGAGACCCCACCTGGAGTACTGCGTCCAGCTCTGGAGCCCTCAGCATAAGAAGGACACGGACCTGTTGGAGCGGGTCCAGAAGAGGGTCACGAAAATGATCAGGGGGATGGAACAGCTCTCCTATGAAGAAAGGCTGAGAGAGTTGGGGTTGTTCAGCCTAGAGGAGAGAAGGCTTCGGGGAGACCTTCTTGCAGCCTGTCAGTACTTCAAGGGGGCTTATAAAAAAGATGGCGGCAAACTTTTTAGCAGGGCCTGTTGGGACAGGACAAGGGGGAATGGCTTTAAACTAAAGGGGGGCAGATTTAGACTAGATCTAAGGAAGAAATTTTTTACGCTGAGGGTGGTGAGGCACTGGCCCAGGTTGCCCAGAGAGGTGGTGGATGCCCCATCCCTGGAAACATTCCAGGTCAGGTTGGACGGGGCTCTGAGCAACCTGATGTAGTTGAAGATGTCCCTGCCCATGGCAGGGGGGTTGGACTGGATGACCTTTAGAGGTCCCTTCCAACCCAAACTATTCTATGATTCTATGATTCTATGATCATTCAAACTTTCTGTCAAGTAAATATTAAAGTGAAATAGAAAATCTTGATTATGACTTCTGTCAGCTAGTGATGTGCAGTATAATGCTAGTATTTAAGAAAACCCTAATTTACTCTAATAGTTATATGAACTATAATACAGCAGATTTATTGCTGCAATTCAAGGCTTGATTGAGACATCTTCACTGTCTTAAAGACTATTTGTATAGATAGTACCTCATGCACCAAGATTTGCTTGGGACATGCCTCAAAAGTTTCTAGGTATTTTTTCATATTTGGCACGGGCAGGACTCTTTTCTGGAAGGATCTCTAGATTTTTGCTGTTGTGGTACAGCTGAAGGTCATCTGAACATTTACATACTGCCCATCTCTGTGTTACGAGTGTCTCTCGTCTCCAACTAGTGGTCATAACATAACGCTTTCAGACTGCAAGCTTATAAATATAGTATGACATTCTGTAAGTTATAGAGAAAGTGGATTGATACACTTCAGAATGCATCTGTAACAAATGAAACAAGTGGATTACATAGACTTTAGCAGTTGGAATCACGTAATAGTTTAACACAAATATATGTTGGTTTTTAAAGACCATAGTTCTTTCCAGCACTTAACATTCACAGATTCTAAAGATGAAGCAGGAACAAAGCATATCTTGACAATGGGAAGAGCTAGATGGGGGGATTTCGTTAAAGAAAATTTAGACGAAAGTAGGAGACATGGTGTTAATATTTGCTGTTGCAGATCTCCCAAGTCCTGGTATAAATGATTATGCATGGAATATGAGTTTTTGCAGGCTCTGAAAACTTGCCAGTTATAATAGTGCAATGTGCTAAAAGGGCCATGAGATATAAATGCCACAAGAAAGTTTGCAACTTCTGCTATCTATGTGTAAGATTCCAAGAATTTTGTTACACGTAAAAAATGCTTTGAAAGTTTTCCAGGGCTGAGAATAATTTGTAAAATCAACTGATTATAATTTTATTGTCTCTGTATTTGGCCTGGTTTTAATCTGTTTAAAAAAAAAATCCAAGACAAAAACGAGAATTACATGTTGCAAGAACTGCCAACCTGCTGCTCTGTTTTCTCTACATGTCAGTTTTCCAAGTGTGATGCGCCCCAAGTCTGAGACCAAAATGAAAATGAAGTACAATACATTTTTTATATAAGCCCCTGGATATTACGTACTGGACAGGGCTCCAGTGCAGCCAGTCTTGCAAAGAACTCAGTGTTAGTTGTGCTCAGTAGACATCACAAATTGCAGCAATATTTAAGCAGCATTCTTGAAGGCAAACAAATGGACAAGAATACAGACAGAGGTCGTTAAGATAAGAGAAGAAAAAAGAAATAAATTAGAAAATTCCAGAGGAAAAATAGAAGAAAGATAGAAGTTGAATGGTGAATCTGAGAATAATGCAAACACAGCATCATGAGAAAAAAGTTACAAAGAAACTGTAAGATGTTACTTAAGTCAGTGTTAAATGCTGCTGTGGGTATATGACACAGCTGCAGCTGCACATTCCTGGTGCCCCCAGGCCCTGTGACATTCCATTCATCCAAGAGGATGTTCAGAAGACGGATGATAATGTGCATGTCCCACTGCGTACACGAATGGGAACTGAGTAGGTCTACGCAAATAACTCAAATTAGAACTATGCTGCCTATTTTTAGGGGGGTTGAAATGCAGCAATGTCAAGTTTAGGCATTACGTGCCAGTTTCACTGGGCAAACTCCTGGGCTTTGAATCACTTGGGAGATAGTTTTGTATGTGAAACATGAACGTTAGTATGTTTCTGTGGACAATAGCTAATAGTCACTGGAGAGAGAAACCAGAGCTATTTCACTGAATCTACAGATGGAAATTTGTTTCTCTTCTTGCTGATCCAAGTATGTAATATTCCAGCATATACTTAAGAGCTTTCTGAGTTAGGAATTTGAATTCATTTGAACTATAGTTATCAAAGAGAAGCTGGAGCAGTGAGGAATGGTGATTTAAAAGTAAAACTTTTATAAATTTATAGTACATGTGTGATAGATTTAGTAGTGATTTTGAAAATTCTACCCTCAAAAATTATAAATCTACTCTCTGGCATTCTTGAAAGTCCTCCTGTAAGGCCTCTGCCTAAAATCCTTTAATCAGTAGTCCCAGCTGTGGTTGCTAGCTTAATAGTTTCTGAAACTGTGTTTAGTCTCCTTTGGGCCTAGCTCAGGGTAAACCTTGCCCTCTCGTAAACAGAAAGAGACTTATGTGTGGTTTTACTTTGAGTCTCCATAAAAAGATGATTTATTGTGATCTGCTGAACAAACTTATGTGAGAAAGTTAGCCATTAAAAAAGGCAAGTCAGCTGCAAAACTTTTTTTGCCACCTGACCACTGTCTTTTCATAAACAAAAAGAAAGAATAAAAATGAGAATGGTGTAAGTGCTATTCTGAGAGTTGAGGAAGAAGCTGAGAGCTCAAGAACGAGATTGTGTTGCTGAATAATAATTCCAGGTTGGAAACAATGTCAGTTGTTTAATAACTACAGTCTATTGCTCTTTGATAGTAGATGATAAAGTTGAAGGAAAAAAGAAGTAATGCTGAGTGACAGAGGACCCTAGAAATGAAATCTATGGGTTTATTTACAGAGGGAAGCTCTTACAAACAGAACTATGGTAAAATACAAGCTGAGAAAACAGTATCTATTTAACCCTAATTTAATATTCCTAGGAAGACTGCTTTATAGCAGTTGGGGATTAAGATAATTTTGCCATGCTCTAAAAAATCACACTAAAATTAGTAGGTATGCAGGCCCATTTTGATATATTGCAGCAACATCTTCTGTTTAGACAACAAATCACCATAGCAGTGTAGTAGCCCTGGTTACCCTTACTAAGTTCAGTAAGACTAAAGAATTCATCTCTTAGCTAAGTATTGGCTAGCCAAGCTACTGAACATTTCTTCCCTGTTTTCAAGACTGTGTGGCTGAGAATATTTCTTCCTTTTAATTTATTGCGGAGAAGCTTGTAGAATACAGATCAAAACTCAAGTAAAAAAACAGCCAGCCTATTTGTGTTGAAAAGTCTGCGAGATGAACTCTTAACATTTTGTACTCAAAGTAAAAAATGGCACTGAAGCTTTAAAACATTTGAGTATTTCCTTGTACAACCTTATCAAAACATTTAGTCAGTCATGTACATTCTCTCTCTCTCTGGCCTTTTACAATGGAGTAAATTTTTTTCCCCCCAGAACATACTGGCTGATTTCAAGAATAAAATACAAGGGAAGATAATAGCCCTAAAGAGTTTGTTTCTACAGGAACCTCCTAGTTCCCTCTTACTTACTATCAGTTTTTCTGAGCCTTCTTTTATATATATATATATATATATATATATATATATATATGTTAGCTGCATCAAGTGAGTGGGGAAAAAAGCTAAGTGTTTTTATTCAGTCATTATGATACTGGTTCCCTTGAAAAAAGTCTTAAGAGAATCTAAAGCTAAGAAATGAACAATTTCAAATGTCAGTGTTTCATCAATTGAAGCCGAAGAGAGAACAGCAGCTCTGAATTATCTCTCAACTACATTCTGGGTCAAATTTCACTGTGACTCTGTCTGATCCCATTTTTAGTGGCTGGGGGGGGCAGGAAGGTTTAAAGGTACTCTTTCTATTACTAAATACTTAAGAGTCTTTGCCATCATTTTGTACCACATGAATCATACAACCTTTCAAATTTGTACATTTTAGAACTTGAATCTTGACTTAAAAATAATCAGACAAAAGCAACTCCAGATTACAAGAGATATACCCAACAATTACACATTACTAGCCTCACCAAACTTGCTGTTAGCACAGTTAAGTCATTTTAAACTGATAAACATCAAGAAAGATTCTTGGTGTTTAACTCTTCCCCCTCATCTTGTAGATTAGGGATACTATTAATCACGGTTTGAAGCTGAACATAGAATAAACTGGAAATAAAAAAAAGAATAGAAGCAAGAAATATTATTGACAAATATATGTATCAGTTATGTGTTATTCTTGACTAGGTTGCTAGCCAACTGTGGAACAGGATATTAGGAATATTATTCAAGAGAGGAAGTTTTGGAAAGGATGACTGTAGAAAAAAATGGAAAACTTCGGGAGAAAAGTATATGCAATTGCAAATTAAGAAAAATTAGTGCATATATTGCTCGTGAGCATGTATTTTCAATGCAAGAAGGTGGCTCACAGTTAAGTAGATATTAAGGACTTCATATGAAAAACATAAAAGGGTTTACGCTTAGTTCAAGTTGAATCTGCAAATATCCAAAATTCTTGCTATTACGTCAAGAAAGCATGAACATGTGAAATAAGTTACAATTACAAAGTATTACAAAATCCTGGAGCAATAGTTTCTGAACTTTTTGGTTTATGATCCTACTTGCATTTCTTAAAACCACATATTGTAGAAAACAGATCTTTGAGTAAGAGCTAAGGAGAACTTTATCCTAAAGTAGTCCTTATAAAAGGATTGTAAACCCTGCTAGCACCCAGCTTATGGGGCCTGAAATAAAAATTGTTAATCGGTAAGCTCACACATGACAAGTTTCTTTAACAACTCTCAGTTAAATTTCTTTATGCTGTTTGGCATATAAATAATGTATTCATTTAATAACTATTTTTTGGCAGATGTTTGCTTTTGGATTCTATTCTACAGTCATAGAATTGGAATTCTGGATGACTAAGGAAACCTTTAGAGACAAATGCTTTTATTTTGAAAAATTGTTATTTGTGGTTGTACTATCACTCTGCAAATGAGAAAGCCTCACAATCACAAAAATCCTCACATTTAAAATTTTGTATTTTTTAAAAAAAGTCAGTGTTCTTTTACAGTATAGCTGTGTATTTTATAAGCTATGGATTTCTGGTCAACTGGTTTACATTTAAGTTTTGCAAGCATAAATTTGAAAGTGATCAATACAGCTGGTACTAGAAAAGCCCTACTATACATGTTTGTGCAGGAAGAGTAATTTTGAAGGTAATTTTGTTTTGGCTAGGGAACTGCTTACAGACAGCATGGCAAGCAAAATGTCTCCTTGGCAATTGTAGCTAGAAACTGCAAGTGTCACCACTAGCAGGAATAGTATCCAGATAACTTAAACATAGGAACTACAACGTAATCTATTCTGTGCAAAATATATTTGCACGGTATTTGGCCGATAAAAAATATCAACCAGCAGCAGTAGGGAAGTGATCGTGCCCCTGTACTCGGCACTGGTGAGGCAGCACCTTGAACACTGTGTTCAGTTTTGGGCCCCTCACTACAAGAAGGATGTTGAGGTGCTGGAGCGTGTCCAGAGAAGGGCAACGAGGCTGGTGAGGGGTCTGGAGAACAAGTCTTATGAGGAGCGGCTGAGGGAACTGGGACTGTTTAGCCTGGAGAAAAGGAGGCTGAGGGGAGACCTCGTCGCTCTCTACAACTACCTGAAAGGAGGTTGTAGCGAGGTGGGGGTCGGTCTCTTCTCCCAAGTAACAAGCGATAGGACGAGAGGAAATGGCCTCAAGTTGCACCAGGGGAGGTTTAGATTGGATGTAAGGAAAAATTTCTTTACTGAAAGAGTGGTGAAACATTGGAACAGGCTGCCCAGGGAAGTGGTGGAGTCCCCATCCCTGGAGGTTTTTAAAAGACGTGTAGATGCGGCGCTTAGGGACATGGTTTAGTGGACATGGTGGTGTTGGGTCGACGGTTGGACTCGATCTTAGAGGTCTTTTCCAACCTTAATGATTCTATGATTCTATATTTGCTAATATAAGCTGCATTTGTTCCTAAGAGATTTTGGTTTTATTGTTATTCTAGAAGAAACCTTGTGCAATCAAAGTCTAAGGACAAACTGCAGAAACAAGCAACTTGCTGACTTACTTCCCAATAGCATATAAACCCCACTGGTTTCACATATTCAGTGACCTTGAAATGTGTAGTCTTGGTTTGGGTGTAAGAAAGAATCTAAGACTCCCAAACTGAAGGCAGTTTTTTTGTTTGTTTGGTTGTTTTTTTAATAAAAAAGCACAAACTTAAAACATCAAGCAATGACAAGAAGATATACAAAATTTCATTACTGTTGATGAAAGCAAGCTGAAGAACACTGTAAGGCCAGGTAACGCATCCTAAAGATTTTCATCATTCACCCAAACATTTTGTTGCATCTGCATACAGGTAGAGTCTTTGGCTTGGTTATTTCAGGGTTAAGTGGTTTCAGGAGACAAGACCTCTTCTACCTTTGTTCATGATTTGTACCTACTGCCCCAGAAGGACACATCACTAACTTGCAACCTAACCTAATACAGTAAAATGCCAAATCACAAATAAGCAGTAATAACATACAACAATGTTACTTGTGGTTATTTTAAAGAAAAAGCTAAATCCTGCATTGAACAAAAAACCCAACCAAAAAAAAAAACCTTACAAAAATTCCACATATACAAACAAAAGACAATTTAATCTAAATATTTAGCAAATATTTAATTGCATTATATGACTTTGATCTAGCGTACAACACAAAGCTACAACTTTATAACCTCTTCATATACCCTTCGTTTTCACCTTATGCAAATCTAAGCAAAAAAACCCCAAAACACTGACAAAGCCGATGCCATACATCTGAAAAAACCCCCCCAAACCAAAAACTAAAACAAACCCAAAACATAAAACCACAGCTCATGTAACATCTTAATGATGCAAATGCACGAACAATACATGTTTTCAAAGGTTGTTCAGCTCTCCTTTTCTGAATCAGGCTCTATAGGCCATGCATTCAGGACAGTTATGTTCTTACTCTGATTTTTGGTTCTCTTAGCACGACTTTACAGGCATTCTCAACCCTGAACATTTCTGAACTTATTGCTTTGAATAAGCAAAAGTCTCATGGAAAGACTTCTTTTTATATTAAATGAAATAAATTAGAATATAGGGCAATAGAAACCCTAAGATCTGGATTATAAACCACACACTAAAAGTAAAAATGTTCTGATATCAATGCAGCCAAAAGAGAAACAAGATAATCAACAGATTTTAATCTTGTTATGGATGTATTTAATACTGAAATTTACATCTGCAGAAAAATGTTCACTTTGAAGTCTGTCACAGCTCAGTCCTAGACTCTAAGTTAACAAATTCATAATTCACACTTAAAATGCACAAACATTAAACCTGAAAGTGCACAGTACAGTTTTTACTAAACCTGAATACAGAAGATCAATACTTTCTCCTCTAATGATGGAGATTATATTGATCTGTTGTTAGCATTAGAATCATATAAATACATATGTGCAAGTCATTATAGATAAAGATTTTGTGAATAGCTAATGTAAATACATTAGCATGTAATGACACCCATTTGGCAATGGCAGTTTTTTACACAGTTGTCGTATCAAAGTTCAGTGCAGAATATATGTTTTTAAACAATATACACATTCACAAACTATCAAAAGAGTAACTTTTCCTGGTTTTATGCTACACAGAATGCTAAAAGTTTTATCTTCAGGTGACAATAGCTTTACTGAATTTATTGACAGATGTTCTATTTAAGACATTAAAATGTAAGTGCAATAGGACACAGAAAGAAGACAATATTGGAAAAACTGTAAACACTTTTGGAAAACCTTACTTAGAAAACTATTGCATTTTATGAGAGGAAATATGCTCTGGTATAAAAGAATAGTCTCAATGGTATACCTAAATGTTTCACTTTCAAATGAATGAGGTGAAAGAGCTATCAAAACTGATTTTTGGGGGAAAAAAAAAAAAGCATCTTAAAAGCGTAAGTAAGGCACGCTGAGAATTAAGTTGTGTTGTGCTACCACAGAATCTCTATCCAGTCTAGTCCAAAGGAATGCACTTTGCAAAATCTAGCAAGACAGCTGTACTGAGTTTGGAATGTCAAAAAAGAAAGTATAACTTCTAGTAAAGTAAGCAGATACAATGTAGAACATACCATACAATTATAGTTTACTGTGACAAAGGCTTATGATGAAGTTCTAAAATTCATGTGTTACAAATAGTTCCATCACTGTCAATGGAAAATTGGTAGTTTCCAGAGAGTAAGACATTAATAAAAATGGCAAAAGCAAAGTGATATATCATGCAGCAGGTCACACATACTAATCAAAACACAGTACCTTTTTAGCTTTAACAAGACATCATAACTTTCAAAAGAAAACACCTTTATCAATTAGTCTTAGCACTTAATTCTTATGGACTTGGTGAAGAACTTAATTTAGTTCATTCAGTGATATTATAGAATTGGTTAAAGTGCTGTAGAGAGAATAAAAATCATTTGCATTTCTCTATTAAAAACATTTTTAATTCCTCTTGAAACTTGCCTTCAGTAATAATTAAACCAAATATTAAAACTGATGGAACAGCATTAGCAAGGAACAGCTGGTTATCTTAGAGGGCATTTATTGAAATATTTCATGTATTTTGCCTAAGTAAGTACTGTGCAAGAAAAGCTTATCTATGCCCTATGTTGAACAACCTCATTAGTCATCTTTTGCTCTTTCCTTTAGATACTGCCTCTCCGTAGGTCAGGTGAATAAAGTCAAAGAGTTGCGTGGCATTGGCAGCATTACCCAAAATTTTGGAGAGTTCGTCCTTTGACAGTGTCGCTAGCTCTGCAATGCTTTTGATGTGGTTCATTAAGGCTCGGCAGTTTTTTGCATTAATACCTGGCATTTTTAACAGAAAGTCCTGGGGACCGGGGTTATACTTGTCTGACTCAGGAAGAATTTCAGAATCTGCTGTGACAGCCATTGCTGTTTCTGCATCAGGTTGGGGATGGTTTTGTTTTAACTCTTCAAACAGTTCAGCAGTAGCATGGGGAGAGGGACACCACAGGATACGTAACTTTGGGAAATGGAGTGTAAGAAGGGTTAGTTTAGAAGTAACATCATTACTGGAAATTTCCTGATGTAGAGAGCCTCGTGGAATCAAGGAGAAAGATTTGTTAGGATCAAATTCAATCAGGAGAATTGGTCGCTTATAGTAACGGGACATAGAAATGCATTGTGTGTACAGTCTTCCATTATTTAAAGAACCAATCAGATCACTGATACTCTTCCGCTCTACACAGATATCAGGAGTTAAAATATAATCTCCAACTTCCAAAGTAACAGGCTCAATGTCAATGCCACGACGATGAATCAGTGACGGAAGCTCACTACGAAATTCCCGCATATCCACTATTACAGTTTGCTGAACACTCTTCTGTTCCTGTCCACCTAAAGAGCAAAATAAATACAGTTAACCTAATACTTACGACCTCTGACTCTGGTTGCATAGTTTTCCTGTGTGCTGCCAACACTTCTGTAACGGGTGGACTTCACATCTCACAGATCTTCACAAATTCAGCAGTATAGTAAATCCAGACTTTATTTAATTTTTCAGTTATAGACAAAAATCAATTGCCAAATTATATACTGTAGTTTATGGAGTATGCTCTGCAGTTTAATAGAACTATCATGCTACCTGCTATAAGCTTTGTATATGTGACAATGAAATACGTTAAACTGTAGATGAAAATTATTTAAATGCATCAGGAAAATCTTTAAAAAGTTGCCCACAAAACAAGATAATGAAGCTGATCCTTTTTATTTCCGTTTCCCACAGAAATGTGGCATTTTATTGTAGGAGTTATATTTTAGCCTCTTATAGATGTGTAGAAGGACACATGAAGAGACTGCAGCATCAAGGCCACAAAAAACATAACATCAAAGATTAGAGAGCATATGGTAAAGGAGAGCAGGATTACAAAAATGACAGCAAAGAAAAACAGGGGCAGAGCTGTAAAGATGAAGACAGAGTATACGTGTCAAAAGAAAGGAACAAAAATGTGGTTAGAACTGCAACAAAAGAAAAAAGATGCTTTATTGCAAAGAAAGTAGACAAAAAACACAATCCGCAGTTGTTTACCCAGGCAATCTGTTTTGCCAAGATCAAAAGAAGTCCCCAACATTTACTAGCTCAAGGACAACACTGCCTTTGACTATCTGTAGACTTCAGTTTCAATGTTTTAATTTCTCTCCGCCTCACTACAAGCAATACTAGACAGTCTCATAACCAAGCTGCCCAGAAACAATCCAAATGGTATCTGTCTTAATGGTAAAATACTTCATTAATCTGTATTTTCTTTTCAAAGAAAAACATAATTCATTGTCATTGCGCAGACGGAGGTAGATGGAGTAAGGGAGATAATGTTTCTTTACCATCAGGACTGCAGAGTCAATGTGCAATGTGTCTATGACCCAGACGCTTTGGACAGGATTTAAACGCAATAGTTAACAGGTCTTTTTCAAAGCTTAGAGCCACGAGACCAACTTCAGGAACTGCTCACCTGCTTTGCGTGTGTCAGTAGAAACAGAGGCAGGTTTAGCATCTCTTATTAGGTCTAAGTTTGTTTCATCTCTTCCTTCTCTTTCTTCGGGAATAACCATGCTGGCCTTCTCTCTAAGGAACCACAAAGAAAGAACACTAAAAACTGCAATTATATGAGGAAACATGAATCAAAATACTTTAATACCCTTCAGTCAGATGTAAAATTATATATAGTTTAATACTAATTGCAAACCTGATCAGATAGGCAATTGACTAGGATTTCCAGATTGTTGGGCTAGATGCTATATTTTTATTTTCAATTGTTAGCACTTTTTAGCATCTGATTTTTTTATTTTTAGAACTTCTCAGGGCACATGAAACAAAGGAACTAATGACTAGTAATAGCAGTATAAACTGGTGAGAAGACACCGTCTAAAAATGCTGCTTATACAGTCTAAGAAAACAATTGTTTTGTTCCCCACAATGACTTAAGTCATAAAAGCCTTAGAAAAACCTTACAAGAAATGTTACCTGCAGACAAAAACACATTTACAGAAATGAAATTCATAGACATTTAGTGAAAAGTACAAGTGGTGCTGTTTAGCCTTTGAAATTTAATATTAAAAACCCTAAAATTAATAAATAAAATATCAGGTGCTTTGAAAAGGAAGGTTTTGACTTGTCGTTGATTCTCAGTGGGAAAATTCTCTTAACATCTGAAAAGCAATTGAATTAAAAGTTTATCTAAAGCCTTCACACAGTTAAGAACTTCACTTTATTTAAAATGTAAGCATATAAGGGAATCACATGAAACATTAATAATAAAGGTAGTAAACTAATTTTGTTACCGAATGAGTTTTTCAAAGGCCTCCTTCTCTTTTCTCAGAGCTGTGAGATAGCGCTGTTCTTCTGTTGAGCCCCCATATATGAGGAAATAAACCCTGTAGGTTTTGCGGGGGGGGGGGGGGGGGGTGGAAGGAAAAGAAAAAAGATCACAAAAGTTCATATTAAGTTAAAAACACCCACAACCAATATTTGAGACTAGTAGCAGTACGTGCCTGACAAGTTAGTATTTGCCTTAAAAAAGGCAAGTGAACAAACACTATCTTTTTCTGTAAAGATATTCCAAAATCAGCAAAGATTCTTATATCCAGTGTTCCCTCTTTTCCCAGTGGCAGATACACTTACTGGAATTCTGGGATTCAACCAGAGTGGACTCAGATTTCAGTGTGCCATTCAGTAAAGACACAAAGCAAGTATAACTGAGAAGTTACTTTCTTACTGTTTTAAAAATCTTCCCAGTAGAATATATATAACAAACTAAAAAATCTGCAATCATCCTGGGTTAGGAAAAAACACCATCTAAGATTTTAAAATTATATATTTGTACAGGGAAACTGTAGGTTCTACAAAGAACAAGGTGTCATTTATCTCGCAGAGGTGAACACACCGACAAATTAAATTTTATTCTGCAAATAGGGATTTATATGGAACATATAAGAATTAATAATTACCTTAAGGAATTAATTGCCTATAGCTTTTCAGCACAGTCATTTTTTTCCAATATATTTTAATTGAGGTACATTTTGACAGACTGATAGGACTTTATTCCTATTACTTTTTTCATATGGTACATGTCCTAACCCCTACTTGCACGACTGCATCTGATTTTCCTGCTCTGAATTGTGGGAACATGATGCTGGAGGTAGATACAACACATGCTGATTAGGCAATTAAAAACAAATTGTACAAATAACCCAGTAATTATTCTCATATACCTTGTGAGTTCTGTCATTTATATCTGCACTACAGAGTCCTTACCTGGATATCAGGTACAGACACACTAAATGCTGCCAAACTGATTTCCATTTTCAGTTACAGTGCAAATATACACATCTTTGACTGGAAAATTACAACTGCTCTGTTAAATTTATGCAAATAATTTTCATGAGGTGATTAAAGTATAAAGCATTATAATTCAAAAGGTAGTAATTTTATATGCCAATAAATTGTGTTTCAACTATAGTAAGTAAAGTGTGTTTTTTCTAAGAATTAAGAAACTGCCATAAGTTATTTTCAGAGAGGTACAGGTATAACTACAGTTTACTGCATTCAAGAAATGCTGTATCAGGCAGCCATATAAATGAAAGATAATGCAAAACCTCACAGTATATTAAATTTTAAGTTTTCTATGTTTTTAATTAGTCTGTAACATCTATTCCTGAAAGTGATTTTTGCAATTTACAAGTTGACCTGGTTTTGGCAGGGATAGAGTTAATTTTCTTCCTAGTAGCTGGTACAGTGCTGTGTTTTGGATTTAGGGTGAGAATAATGTTGATAACACACCGATGTCTTAGTTGTTGCTAAGCAGTGCTTACACTAGCCAAGGACTTTTCAGCTTCCCATGCTCTACTGACTGAGAAGGCTGGAGGTGCACAAGAAGCTGGGAGGGGGCACAGCCAAACTGGCCAGAGGGACATCCCATACCATGGGACGTCATGCTCAGTGCACAAACTGGGGAAAGCTGGCCGGGGGGGCCGCTGCTCGGGGACTGGCTGGGCATCGGTCAGCGGGTGGTGAGCAATTGCACTGTGCATCACTTGCTTTGTGTATTACCATTATAATTTTATTTCAATTATTAAACTGTTTTTATCTCAACCCACGAGTTTTCCTCACTTGTGCTCTTCCAATTCTCTCCCCCATCCCACTGGGGGGGGGGGGGAAGGGGGAGTGAGTGAGTGGCTGTGTGGTGCTCAGTTGCCAACTGAGGTTAAACCACGACACAAGTGTATCAAACATATATACACAATGCGGAAATCTCTCTGTCAGCTAACACCAGAACTGAGTAGAACTGCAAATACTTCTCATTTCTTTATTGCATTTTCCTTTACTTGTTTTTCTGTTACAGTTTCTGAATTACTGGTCTTCAGCATGACCAGACATCAGGAAATGTGAAAATTAATTAAATCCAAAATGAAGCTTATTGTGTAAAAATCATACCTATAGAGACTGTTTAAAATGAGACTACAGCACCGCAAAAAGGATCTATCGCCACTAAGATCATCTAAGCAGAGGTCTTGTAGAAGATGGAACTAATTTTTTTTTTTTTTTTTTTTTTTTTTTTTTTTTAAGTACAGGTATCTTTCTGTTAGGGGACTAAATACCTGCTGGGAAGTAAAAATTATCTTTTGGTTAAATCAGACATTATGCTTTTGTTTAAAATTAAGACGAGGGCTAAACAGGAATTAAAAGGTAGCTAAAGAAAATCACTAGATGCACATTCTGCCTTGACTGCCAAAAATGCACTTTTATTTCTTCTTTTAAGACTAAAATTAGACTGACCAAGTCAACTTGCCTCAAAGGCTTCCCAGGCCTGCTTGCCTTGTAGATTTCCAGCTGCCGAACAAAAGTTAGTTCTGCATCATATAATACAACATATCTTGGTTCTACTTCATGCAGTACCCGAGTGAGCGCATAGGGATCACTGCAGCCCTGCAACGGGTGAATAATTGTGAGCGGGTTCTTGAAAATACCGTAGTAACAGTCTGAGGGCAAGTTCATAGGGAAGTCTTCAGGAATGGTCTCTTCAATACTGCTTTCCTGGCTACTGCTTAATTCTTTGTTATCTTCCACCTCTAACTCCTCTCTCTTTTCCTCCTCAGTTTTCCCCATCATTTGGATGATAGTCCGGTCTTGCTGCTTCTTGTGTTTATTTTGTTTTGAAGAAGCGGTGAGTTTGGCTTTTTTGGCCTGAGGCCCTGTGTCTGGTCTGGAATTTCCTTTGGACTTGACGGCTTTTCTGTCCTTAATCCACACTTCTCCAGCTTTCTCATCCTTTCCAAAGGTTTTGTTATACAGTCTTGTTAAAAAAGCTTCTGCTCCAGCAATAATATACTCCCTGAGCTGTGCACAAGCTCGGTCATCACTGGCACAAATAAGCACTTGCCCTGCAGTCAAGAAACAATATCATATTTATAATCTGTTATGCTGTACTACTTCTTATCCAGCTACAAGACATCTCTTGAGCAAATTGTTTTTAATTGTTAGAAGCATGCCTGCCTTTACATTTGGTTGTCACAGTTGCTCTGGACTTTCAGGGAGTCTAAATTGCATGTTTAATCAAACAAGATTAGAGAAGGTTAATGAAAGTTCAGCATTCCTTATTCTTACACCATCTAAATTAGTGAGGTTTTCCTTTTGACCATCTGAAACAAGGCAGATATAGCATGTATTGAAACATACTCGGACAACTACTTTTTTTTTTTTTTTTTTTTTAAAACATGGAATAAGAGAGAGCTTAATTTAGACCATTCTAATTTTCAGCCTTTGTCAGCTGTGTTAAAGAGTCTAAAAAAATACGTTTTACACAGTTTTACTGACATTTGTGGGCCTTGAATAACAATTCTCCACAAGCTGACTCAGATAAACTCCTACAACGCTAGGTGAGAAAGCCAGTTCTTACCCAGAGTCAGAACACTGTGGGTGGGAGAAAAGAGCACTTTTTTACCCTTACTATTTCCTAAAATAAAACTTGGTGAAATTTAAGGGGATGAAAAGCCCTAAAATAGGAAAGGCAGCAAAGCAGTTAGTTAGAAACACACTTGCCTTCTACTCTCTACCCCATTTAGGTGCACCTCCTGGAGAAGCAAATTTTCAGGTGTGTGAGAAGAATGTGTAAGATGGAAAGGGCGTAAGACAAAACTATTTTTTTTTTTTTTAACCTGAACTTGAGAAATGAGTGAATGGTACCTTGATTATTATAAATTTCCACATTATTAGTTTTACTAGTTTTGAGACTAAGGTATCAGGACAATATTGAAATGTAAGGTTTTTTTTTTTTTTAAAAATACAGGTTCTATGCAATATTGAACAGTATTGCATAGTAACCAACAGCATTTCTCTTTTAGAACAAGAACTAAATAGGAGTTTATGTAAAACTATTTAGTTTTACATAGTTTATGTATATAAACTCCTTGTCTTAAGTCCACAAATTACTAAATTTAAAACTAGCTCTTTAATAAAACTGCAGTAAAGAGTTAGGCTGCTTCCCTCAAAAAGTCAAGTAGACGTAAAAACTAGCTGTACTGTGAAAACTTACATCATTTAGTAGTCTCTCACCTGGACCACCAAGGTCTTCACTGTTCTTATTCTCATTTTCAATCTCTTTCAGTACTTCTCTCAAAGCTTCCCATTTTGGGTTACTTTCTAGAACCAATTCCCTTTTCAGTTCTGAAACAAAATAAGATTGAGCACAGCAGCTCTTACAGCCAAAATATCCTTCAGAGCTTTAAATTAGTAGTTAGATGTCAATAGCGTGATAGTTGTTGGCAAATACGATATTCAACAGCCTACATACACAACTTGGTATGCTGATGGGTTGGAGAGCACTCTCACAGAAACATTTAAAAATGGGGATAAGCGCTTCACTGAAGCACAAAGTTAAAATATTCACTCATTCTTCAATTCTGAAACTCCTGAATATATATATTTTTTTTTTAATAAAAGCAACAGCAGCTTCCTACCTGTTCACATAAAATAAAAACGATCAAGCTAAACAGCAATGCAATTCAAGAACAATTCCATAAAAGCTCTCCCAATGATCAGCTGAGCAAGCTTAGAAGAACCCGTTACTTCTTCGTGACTCTGTTTTATGTTGTTTATTACATGCTTTTTGAACTAAGATTATGTCTCAACTTATTCCAGCTAACAGATTGAGATCTTGAGCTGTGTAAGATCATGTAGGGAACCATAGCACAAGTAATATATGCAGAGCATTTGAAATCGTGACAGTCAAAATTAGGAATGGTCAGTACCATTTTCCTTCTTTACATCACTTTTTTCAGATACTTTGCCTTTCTGATTCAGTTTCTCATCTGCAATGCGATAAACTCTAGCCCGAGCATTTACAAACATTGAAGTACTGGAGTCAAGAAACAGCCAACCTACAGAGGAAAAGAAAGCAGGAGTAATTTGACATTTGCAATGTGTATGTGTTTCAACCCTTCCCAGTAAAAGCCCCAAATTTCTCATCTGGAATACCTGTGCTACCTGCTTGCTATATAATTACTAGCTTAATGAAAGACAGAAATGCGATGCAAATCTCACACTGTTAAGTAACAGCAGTTAAGTGGGAAGATGAAAGCATTATGTGTCAATAAAAACCTACGTCCTTATGGCTGGTTATATAAAACCTAATTAGATACCTTCATATGTTTGGGAATGTTAATTAAAAATATCAACATTTCACTGTTTCATGCATTAACTTGTATGGTTATTCAGTGTTTACCTGAATTCTCACCAAAAGCTTTTTCACTTGCTTTCAGTGACTCCAGAAGATTAAGGAAAGTGACACAATCATACTGAGTTAGATACAGTAGCAAAGTACGTAGTATCTTCAAATCCTGGACCAAAGATTTTGTCTTAGCTCCAAGCTGATGCCAGAGAGGATCTAAGTAGTGACGTATCGTCTAGAAATATAAATTGGAAAGCTCAGGATGTCAAATATATAGTATACTAATCAAGGTAAGAATGCACTTTTTTTCCTTTACAGGGGATGCCACTAGTTTCCCAAAGTTATTAAACATACATAATTGAAGATGTGATGGTGAGATATTTGTTTTGATAAGTAATCATTTTTTGCAAAGTTAATATAAACGCCTTTATGTAAAACATTTCAGCAATTAGCAGATGTATATCATTTAACGCTTTCAGTACATATTTTCTTTTCCATATAATATTAAAATATGGGTAAAATAAAATAAAAACCCCCTTATTTTAGTGGTACTGGCCTGTGTCTTTAGTATCTAGTATCCTTTACTTAGGTAAAGTAAAAAACATTATAATGTTATCTAATTTTCAAAATAAGGTGAGTACCACACAGATATGCAACCTACAGAGCATAAGAAAAAACCCCTCCAAATATTTAAAGTACAGAAGGCCTCACATCAAGATTAAATCACAGGTAACAAATAGCTGTGTTTCACTATGATGGTTGAAGTTTATGATTTTACCCTACAGAAAGCATATGTATGCCAAACATTGCAGATCTGCCAAAAATAACAATGCACACACAATTAATGACAAATATAATCATTAAAAGATAACATGCAAATGCATGCATCTGTTGTATGTATTATATACAGTGCAGCTTCTAATAGAGAAAATAAAAAATACAAGCAGGAAATTCAAGAGGAAAAAATGGGGCGGGGGGAAGTAACTGCATACTTATCTCTAAAGTATTTTGAGCTGAAATTGCAGCCATCTTTATAATGACGGTAATATAATAATAATAAACAACCAACCATGAATCAGGATGTTCTTACTGTAGGGACTTTGGAAATGAAGGAAGAACGATAATACCAATACACCAAAACCCCTACTGGCAACTATAACATAAGCATTACAGATTAACAGTTTCTCTCCTTGTACCAGTAATAAACACGTCATGGGAGAATACTCAGTTGCTGCTGGTTATTTATTTTACAAATAATATTTTTGTTTGCATGGCGGACAGTTTGAAGATCTACATCCCTTTAGTTAGACACAGCAAAACAATCAAAATGGTTACCTTGTCAAAAGGTTTACCAATAGCATTTTCTAAAGATAGATCTTCTACTTCAAGAGCTGGATTATAACGTTTGAGTTCTCTCAGACATGCGTTCAAGATGTCCAGGATTGAAGTCTGGATAGCAAGCATAGCAGGGGTCATTGACACATGTATTTCCACCACTTCAGGTTTATGCTTCTCTAAAAATGAGTTCACTGCTATATGAAATCTAAGAGGAAAACAGCTTATTAAGATTTACATGGATGGTTTGCTTGACCTACAACTATTCAAAAGTTTGTATAAACTACAATTGTTTTAAACATAAACAAGTAAGTTAATTGCAAAAAATCAGTTTCTACAGATGTGAAGACTGCAATCTTATGAATAGCCTCAGAAAACCATCTATTCCACAGTTATGACTGTAGTCATTCTAGTCATGCGAGCCTATAGTGCTGGTGAATGATCCACAGAAGATTCCTGCACTAGATTCTACATCATTATTACACATAACAACTATTAAAGTAAAAACAGAAAATGTCATAAGGGAGAAACCGGTACGGGTTCATAAATCCTTTGGAATCACATGGATCCACTAGCAGATTCTGTGACATTCCTAGCTTGTGATTATAAGCAGCAGGTCCTTGTTAGAACACTGCCCTTATAGCCAATCCGGCTGTACAGGTATATAGATGCTAGCTGATTTTTACTAACAGAATGAGGCTCAGAGAACGCTATGTCTGCTGACCTCTGAAACTCAATGGGCATTTCCCTTACTGCTGCACCCCCAGGTCTTTTCATGGTTCAGAAGCCAAGGAAGAAAATTTAGAGAGCTTCTGTTCAACCTTTCCTATCCTAGTTATGTCCATTTCTACTTCTTTGCGATTCTGAAAGAAAGACTGTTAACGAGTTTACAATGCAAAGCAACAGTACATTAAGATGGAGTGAAACACATTCTAGACTGGACTAAAAGAACAAATGGGCAGACCTCCTGCCCAAGGCAAGAGCATTGAATGGGTAACCAGCTAAAGTGCCCAGTTCCATTTGTGGCTCTGCTCCTGAAAGAGTTAATGCATGTCACAAACTTGGCAATTTGGTTTCTATCAGTCATCAAGAAATATTCTTCATACACAACATACATGTAAAAGAAGATTAAAAAAATCTGACATGTAGAAAGAGATCCATGGACTTTCATCACAGTTGGAAACAAATACCTCTATGAATGGCATAACTGAGAGACTGTATTCCTGTTACCTCATGGCTTAAATAATCTGTTTAGTAAGGGAAGTTTTTCGTAAGCTGTTAAGAATGTCACTTTCTGCTGTGATTTCTATTGGCTAAAAGGACAGCTATACCATAAAGTTCAGGCCTTTATAGATTTAATTTGGGTCTATTTTCAAAAATACTTACAGAAATTTAGCATCTTCTGTCAAAAACTGAATTAAATTTGTTTGCGAATACAAGAGGGAACACAGATTAGCAGTGTGACTGCATACACCTCATTTTCTTAAGAACCTGTTGTGACATCCTTCATCTTTTTTTTTTTTTAAGTTTAACTCTCCAATGAAGCAAAGAGGTGCCTTACCTTGGCCACAGATAAAGTTTCCTGACAAAAAGATTTCTCATCACTCTTTCCACGTGGCAAAAGCCAGTGTTAAATGCAACCGCATTATCTGTAAAAGCTTTAATGAAGCCTTGCTTGTTCTTCTGGCGATAAAGTCGCAAGATAAATGCTTCCTGACAGGACTCAATGATTCTGTGCGCTTTGTATACCAAAATGCCTGGCAAAATAAAAGGTTTTCAAGTTACAAAAAAGTAAAGAAAGGTCCAATTTTGTATAGATTTTTCCTCAAAACTGTCCTGTTCTTTTAATGTTTTTTTCTTAAATAAAGTACAATAGGACTTTAAATCTTCTAAAGTGATGGTTGAACAAACTTTCTGGGGTTCAAACCAAGCGGTTCCTCAGTTTCAGTACCATGGAATCCCCAAATAACAGAACTGGGTTAATGATGCATCTTTAGTAAAAAAAAAAAGCTTGTGCTTGAGTGGCAGGACTTACTAGCTTCGAAAATTCTTTACTCCTAAGGCAAAACTTGAGCCTTTTAAAAGGAGTAAAAGCAAATTCAAGACATAATGCACTATTACAACAAAGCAAGTTTGGTATGTTCAAGATTGTGACATTTGAATTATTTTGTTAGAGAAGTTCTGGAATTACAGACTTGTCAAGTATGTTTCATTGGTAACAGTTCAAGTGTTTACATAATCAAAGAACTTCTGAAAACATTTATTTTGCTTTTCCCCCGTTCTGATACTCATATTCACACTTCGGGACAGAAAGTACCACCAACTGTATGAGTACACCACCAATTTTCTTCCTGGCTATAGGTGTATTAGGAAAAAAAGATTTATCGTGCACATTTTAGTACAGAGAAGCGAAACAATAGTTTAACTACATTAAGCGTTTGAGGTGAATGTTTCTGGGATTTATACTTCTCTCAGCCAAGACCTGTTAAAACCAAGGCTTATTTCTTCCTCACACTTAATTGTGTTAAATAGCACATAACATTTTTTCACTCTCCCCCTAGTGAAGTGAGGCTATGTGGTACTTTTATCTGTTCACAGCTTCCAGTGGAATAATAAATGCCTTTCTAAAATGGAAGCAAAGGGCATCCAACATCACAGGTTTTACCTTGTACCTACATAAGCTGACAAACTTACAGTGCATTTAATTTCTGTAACAAGTTTCTTCAACTCAGCACCCAGCCATAGATTTTAATACGCCTTTGCTTTGTAAATGGAAAAGCATCTATAAGAAAAAGACTTCCGTATATAACTGCTAGCTATTCATGATCAAGTCATAGAATAATCTACTAAAAGGTATTTTTCTATCTAGATATTCTTACATCTCTCCTATGAAGCAAATTTCTCAGGACATAATAACGATCGTACTCATTTCTGAACAACTTCCAGTTTGTCAAGATGTGACTCTGAAAGGACATTACAGGAGACACAAAATTTGTAACAGGCCAGTAAGACTATGTCTTTATCATAGTACCTTCCTACTTTTAGTCAATATTTCTCTGCTTATGAAGTGAGTTCATACTGCTGTGTAAAGCCTTGGTAGAAACAACTTGTCACTGTTTACTACACCAACCTGCATCAGTTTTACTACGCTATTAAGTACATCATTTATATTTGGCCAAAACCACCAGGAATAATTCTTCTTTACTGCAGTGATAATTTCTTATCTTCAATTTAGCTGAATTCATGAGTTCATCAGATGTGAATTCACATGTGATTCTACATTGATTTTATAAACAACATTTATAACACCTAGAAACACTTCACTGATTTTTTTTGCAATGTTAACTCCTCAAGAAACACTATCACAAGTTTTTGTCGTACAATTTCACACACAGATAATACACGTTTCCAACGGAACCACGTGTTACCGAAGTTTTAAATGAAGCAGCAAGTCTATCAAAGCTGTTGTCACACTGACCTCTAGTGGCAATGCAAAACCTGTAACAACTCTGTGTCATTCTAGGACAGGACTATTTTTTAAATCTTTAGTGTATTTCTTCTTTTCATACTGACAAAGTCCAAAGGTGTGTGTTATTTCTTTTTGTTTTTTTCTTCTTTGGTAGGGCAGAAAAGTAGAGAGGAAAGAGTCAAGGGGAAGAAGAGAAATTGAAGTAGATTGCCCAGAAAAAATGTGTTCACTTTTTTTTTAACCTAGAAATATCAGAATTGACAAATCTGGCATCCTTTGGCTCTAGCATAAAACTGTTCAAAATGTTTTACAGATTAGAGCTTGTCATACATTGACTAAAAAGGAAGGGGATACAGCTTCTGAAGCAGAAACTTACATTCTTCTAAGCATTCAATATTCAGTTATGTTTAGCCATTAAAATGTTAACATTTAGGTAAAAGTAAAATATTCTTATATCCCTGGCTCTTAGATATCTATTTTACTAGCTCTCCAGGCTGTAACAGGGCTTCCAGCTCAGACAAGAACATAAAAATAACAGTGGTTGGGGAAGAAGGGGAACAGAACATGAGAGGAAAAAGGTAACTGTAACATCCTTCATGTATAACTTCTATACAACAACAAAAAAGGTCACAAGCTAGTCCCAAAATCTTTACAATGATAATAACAGCATTACTTCATAATACTGCTATTTATACAGTGTCCAAGGTGTGTCAAGACAAAGATTAGTAAGGTATTGCTATTTTTTGATGTGAAGAGTCATCAGAAGTAGTTTGCTAATGCAAAAAATAGGTAGTGTGCATGGTTGATAAAACATAACATCTAAAATCAGTTTTAATCATAGGCCAGTGTTCCATAGACCAGAGGACACTATTTCACCAAGTGCAATCAATTATTCTTCTTTGAAAGCCAGTCTGAATTTTATGTTTCTTATGTCAATGGTATAGTTTAACTGCCGATTTGTTTTCCAGCCACTTATTGATATCAGAAAGCCATACAAATGCATGATCCAGTATCTAAAAATAATGTGGATGTTTTCAAATTGTATGATTAAATAAGGCAAACAAGTTTGGAGCAAAGAAAACCATTAAAAAGAAAAAAGAACGAACTACACATTTGCTCCTTTTACCTCAGTCTTTGTGGAAAAAAAGGAAAAAAATTCAAAAGGAATTCAACCTCAACACCGGTTAGTAGAACTCCCTGTATAGAATTAAGTTTTATGTATTTTCAAACAGAACAGTCTTACCTTTATTTCATTACACTCTTACCGGTAATGAGGTTTGCAGGAATTCTGTCAGTAAGGAAATCTACCACAAGGATTCGACTTGTTGCAAAGATGACTCCTCCTTGTGTGTAAAATTCATATCGAGTATTATTTGTAATTTCATTGGTAACACGCCGAGGAAGATGAACAACTCCATCTGACCTCAGCTGATCAATAAAGTACTCCTAAACCAAATACAATAAAAACACAAGACATCATTGTGGTAACTGATGAAATGGATGCAAAAAACCCTTAACTATACATACTCTGTTAATTTTGAGGAGCTGTCCAAAACAAATTAAAAGCATGATAGTATAACATACTACCTAAGAAAGTCAGAATTATTATGGTTTTTTTCTTCTCAGGTATACTTTGTTCCGTTTCAAACTCATCCAGGTGATTTAAAAATTTATGTATTTTCAGTAGTAGCTAGACAATACTTAAGCAAATACAAGCAACTGACACTCAAAGGAGCTTACATTCTCTTATGTTTTAATAGCTCTTTTTCAGAGAATAGGCAATTTTAATACTGACTTAAGAATAGATAATTGGGAAGAGATCGTCTTTCAGTCCACTCACCTGCTATCAAAGACAACTACATCGGGTAGGTCATATATGTCAAAGCTTAATCTTACAAACTACAGCTGTGATATTTATTCACCTACGGTCACTACAAAAAATCCCCAGAACATCAGCTCCCGGATGGTGGGAAATCTCCCTGGTTCCAGGGAAAACAGAGCGGCATTTTTCGTACAAATAGGGACAAATCTTTCAAGAAGTTTCACCCCTTTCCGCTCATTGGCTGCTTACAGATTTCTGCTGTTTACAAGTTATGTGTTTAAGTTTGTTCTAGCTCGTTATTATTATTCGGACTTCATCGTGCTGCACGAGTGGAAATTCGGACCTCGATTCGATCCTGAACGCTTCTGGTCTGACAACATCTCCCCAGTAATTGCAAAGGCCGGGGCACAGCGCCCAGGCACGCACGCCGCGCTGCCGCCGCCGCCGCCCGCCCCTACCCGCGAGCCCGCACACCCACCCGCCTGCCCGCAACCCGCCCGGTCACCCGCACCCCGGCCTGAAGAGCCCCTCCGTTCGGAGGGAGCGGCCAGCAGCCTCCTCCCCCCGGGCCGAGACACTGACAGGGCCGCCGCGCCGCCGGCCGCCCCCGGGATGCGCCCGCCGAAACCGAGAGGAGACGCCGGTGAGGGGGAAGGGGCGGGGCAGGCGCGACGCCGCTGACAGGGTCTCCCCTCACCTCCTCGGCGGGGCTGGTGTTCAGCACCAGCACCAGGCTGGCAGGCTCGCAGTAGAGGCGGAGGAAGCGCAGCAGCAAGCGGTCGATGCCGAGCCCGCGGGCGCAGATCACCAGCCCGTCCTGGTGGAAGAGGTCCAGGAAGATCTGGCTCTCGTGCTCCAGCAGCACCGCCATGGCCGCCGGCCCCCGCCGCCGGTGGAGCGGCGCATGCGCGCCAGCCGCCGCGCCCTCCCGCCGCCGCGCCCTCCCGCCGCCGCGGTGGGCGCCGCCGAGGTGACGCCCCCTGCCGGGCTCAGGCGATGCGGTCCTCCAGCGTCGAGCGCGGCGAGTTTTCCCGCCCCGAGCGCGAGGTCCCTCAGGCGAAGCTCCGGCGGGTGGAGGGCGGCAGCGGGAGAGGAGAGTCCCGAGAACCACCGGCGTGGAAAATGAGGTGGGGAAGGGACTTATCTGCCCTGCAGGCTCCCCACAGGTGCTCGTATTGAGACGTGCTGAAGCCCCCTCTCCTCCTTGCGTGGGGGGTGTGTGTGTGCTGAGTGTAAATATGAGATAGGGGGTCCTTTCCTTTTTTATTATAAATTATTTGTTGTGTTACTAATTACTTGCATTTCTTAAGCAACAAAACCAAACTTGACTGAACTTCAGCCTGCATGCCTCACACAAGGCATCAGTACCTCGGGATTTTCCTGCTACCTCATTTTTAGTGTCCCTACCTCAGTCAGTGCAGAAAAGGCTGTTTGTTCCCACGGGGGTGAGAGACTCTTCAGACCTGCTTTCGGAAGCAGGTGAAAATGAAGGACACTCCTCAGACTTACTCTACAGTTCAGCTTGGTGAAGGGCGGGTGAACTTCTCTCCAGCCCCTCTTAAAATAAACAATTTTTCTGGGCCTTCTGCAGGGGAGATGGATGCCACTTCAACTGGGTCAAAATCGCCCTCAGAGAGAGCGAGGGGGAAGACTGACAGCTTTTTTTGCAGAGTTATTGGGCAGAGGGACAGCGTACAGCCAGCTTCTTCCATAATGTGAATGTGTGGAAGATGTTCCAAATCTTTTATTTACACTGGGTATTAATTCCCATTATTTCCTCCAATATCATCTTCTTTTGGTAAAATGCCATTATCAGGGCATTGAGTCAACTGTCTAATACATTCAAATAAATACTTTCAGTTCTTTGTTTTGCATTGTCACATGTTGGCAGTTGCAGTGGGGTTTCTTTTGGTTTTTGTTTTTTTCTAAGTAAGGGAAAATAAAGTGTACAGCTGCTAACATGTTCTTTTACTGCATACTTATTCAAGCTGACACTATTAATGAAGACGCATTATTTGTAAATTTGCCACACAGTCAGGATTATGCTATAGAATCTTTTAAATTAATATAGGAAATTTTAAAATTATTTTATAATATGTATATTTGCATTTTAAAATGCAGTACAGAGACTCAGGGCAAAGTAGAAAACAAGTCTTTAAAAACTGGCAAAAATTAATAAAATATGGGGACTATTCTGGATTTTTCTCATACATATGTCATATTTCTGAAATTTTATGCTGATACCTGAACAATTTTTTCTTTGCAAATTGGATCATATTGCCAAATGTTGTATCAAATACCATTCTTTGGTTCTCATTTTTAGGTAGCTGCTACTGAGCTCTTTGACGGTTGCAATTAAAACTTATTTTAGACCATAAAAATGTCAGAAAAACAGTATTTTTACTTGGACAACATTTCATTTTTGTGGCCTGCAGGTCATTTTACTGACCAAAATAAAGTGTTACACAATAACATGAAGATTATCATTAACATTTGTTACTATTTTTGAATACTGTATGAAAAGCTGTAGTCCAATAAGGCTACTTCTTTGAAGAATTACAGTATTCTATAGAATTGTCCATATAATTTAGGAACCAGCCATTTCCTTGGCCTACTGTTTCCTACATGAATTAGAAATAATACGTTTTCTAATGGTCCAAATAAAATATTTCAGGCATCTCTGTAGTCTGATTTTTATATTGTACTATATATATTTTTATATCTTTTTACTTTGGCTAAATATAGTATTAATGTAAATTGTTGTGAAATGTAATTCTTGTGCTTATATTTTTATTAACCAGTAGAGGGCTATCATTTGTTACCTTAGAAGAGCAGAACTTAGGCCTAAATCTTGCAATTCATTTTTGTGTGATATTTCTTTGCAAAACATTAGAGTAATATTAAAAAAATATTCGTAAAGAGAATAAGCTAAGATTTAGATATGGTATGCAATTTTTAAGTTGGGAATAATAGGCTAGGAGAACGATATGCAGGGGAGTACATGCTAATACATTTCTGTATTCAACAATGAAGGCTTGCTTTTAATTTTAAACATATTAAAGCTTGTGTTATATATATGTATGTAATAAATATTTTGAGTAACTTTAGGAGTTTCATTCCATATAAAATTATAAACAAACACAAATTATAGGCTACTTGAAAGCTGATAGATTATATGAGATGGTCAGTACAGCCCATTATCAGCCTCCCAAGACAGACATTTACTTGCATGTTTTAAAAAGGCATTAACAGACCTATTTACTTCATCATACTAATACTATATGAAAGGCAGGTTAATTGTATGGTAGTGCAATAGAACAAATCACTGGAGGTGTGATTATTATTTGGTTCACTCATTATTATTGGGATCACCAATATTAATATTAATCTTCTCTTTAAGATACTCTTTTGACAACTAATTTTTTTTAAATTTTAATCTTGACAAGTTATTAATCATTACTAGGGAAGAGAAAAATGCAAGAAATGGTGACTTCAGTCATTAATCTGCCCATTTGTGTAATGCCAACAGTCTTTTTTAAAAACTAGTAACAGTTCTTGTGCATCATATTAATAAACTTTTGTTACTGATAATGTAAAGACCTGAGGAGGATTCCCTGTGAGAAGAAAACCAATATTTATATTGGTTTATATATCTTATATCTCTTATCTTACATATTTATATATCTTATGTAAAACTTTATATTCTTTCTAAAACATCAACATTTTATTTTGTCTTCCATCCTATCATTGTATTTAAGTAAAACTCAGTATTTTCAGCTGTGAAAATGTGGTGAGATTTCCTACTCTGTGGATTTTTTATTGTGTCTTTGGCCTGGTTTGTTGTTTGGATTTTAGCCTGATCAACCCCATTATTTACAGAGAAAAATCTCTGACTGATTTAGGGCATGGTTTAAACCTCAGTTGTGTTAGCTAACTAAGAAGACTAGGGCCAATTTCTTTGAAATGTCCTAAAAATTCTCACATTTTGCAATTTCCCACAGAGCCAATTTTATAATAAGTAAAATCTACTATATTTACCTCAAATCCTGTATACATTTTGATTCATTACCTCTGATTAGTTGTATCAACATACTAGTTCCTAAAATCATTAGCTGATGAATTTTAAGAGATTAACATCCATAGTCCTGTTATTAGAGTTATCTTGCATCATTACATCATAGACTACATATTTATTCTTTTCCACACCTTTAGAAAAACAAAGACCTGCTGGAGCTTATAGTTAAAAAATAAGACTGCTGAAGTAAAGTTGTCTGAATTAATGCATAGTTTTGTTGTCCAGGTTCCTGAGGAAATATATTTATTTTTTTTAAATAAGAACAAACTTCCTTTCTAAGAAAAAGAGCAAAAATAGAAATACTGATATTTATCTGTAGGTATAAAGATACATTGGAAATTGAAAAAAGGTGTTCCATAATTTGGAAATTTATTATAAGCCATCTTTTAGCCACATCTATTCATGTTCTTAGAATATTTAGTTTTGAGGTGGACACTTTCTGTAATTTGCAATTGGCTGAAACAGATTTTTCTCTGTCTACATATAGAACATTCTTTACAGTTTAAAAAATATTTCCCCTATAAAGGAAAACCTAATTATTCTTTTTCAAGGAAGCTATTGTAAAAATTAAACATGACATGCTTTTGCTGGGTTAAAAATGAATTCCAATTAAAGAATTGATTTGGGCTATGGTCTGATGGATAGAGAACATTAGTAAGGAAAAGGTAAGTTCTCATCCTACACTGGCTCTGCACAGACCGTGAGACCCTGGAATTACTAACTCCTTCACCTTCCTTTCCCCCTTAGGTATAATTGCCATACAAGTTACAGCAAGTGTGTTCGATGTACTTTGTCTTAAATAAACTCAGAATTCAACTTAAGCAGCTGTTAATGATTTCCATGGTATTTTTTCTCCACAATTACAAAGCTAGGTTAAAAACTTCAAAGATATGTACAGTTTGTACTTAAGTACCCTGAACAACCTTAATTTTAATTTTTTTTCCCCTCTGCTTGTGCATCTTAAATAATATACGTGGTGACCGTGTAGAATATTCCACTTCAATAGTTTCTAGATGTAAAAGTCATGAAATACAATGAGGTTTCTTTATTGTAGCAATATATAGAAATGACAGATAGATGAAATGTTTTAATATGTTACTTATGTTCAAGTCTATCATGCATTTCTAAGGGACATGGTCGTATTCACTCAGAGATGTGTAGCTGTTCCTTTAATACAAGTACTTTTACAAATTAACTACTTTGTTATTAACAAAAGAAGCAGCAGTTGATGATGCAATGGGGAATATTTCAACAGGGATGTATATAGACAGTATTACATTTGCACCGTTGTGACCAGTGTAGATTTGTTGTATAGTAGTGGCAATGCAAATCTGGTTTTGCAATTTTAATTGAAGATTTTGTGTTTCCTGACCCTAAGTGAAAAAATGTTCATGAAAAACATCATGTTCTGAGCACTACTAGAAGTGGTTTTTGGTGAAAAGAAGTGATCTTGCAATGTTATTACTTAAAAATTTTTCATCTGAACTGCAGATATGTAGCATAAGTTGTTGGAACGTGTAGTTCAATGAGTATTTATTTATCCTTCTGATTCCAACAGAATAGTTGTAAAATTTAAGGATTAGAACTGGAATTTTACAAAAATATAAATTACTGTCACTCACAAAACAGATATTCTATCAAGCTGTTACTTTGCTAAAGAGCTTGCAGAAGATCTCAGAGAAAAACGTGTAAGATAAGACCGATGCAGCATTCTGAAGAGCGTGCTTTTTAGCCACCAGGAAAACAGATAGGCAGTTAAGGAGCTAATTTACACCTCAGCCTGTTATTCTCATCAGTCCATGCAGAGAAAGGAGTGATGTACTTTTCTTTCCAAAGCACACTTGCTTTTGTGGGTAAACCAGATTAAGTAATTTTTTTAAAGCTGTATTCCAAAAACAGTGTTTGCTGTGTAAGTGAACAAGATAACTTTGTATAAAATATAGAGCAACAACATTGCGGTAGTAGTGTCTTGTGGGTAAAACAAGCGAGACAAAATTGTGACTGTTCCTAAATTTCAGTGGTAAAATATTGTTACCTTGCAATTAGTATGAGGTATCAGTTTTATACAGACATTTTTCCTGAGTCATATTATCAAATTTATGGTTTCTTCAATACAAAAGTAGTTTAGCAAGGAAATGTACTAACATGACAATTAAAAACCTTTTCATATTAATTTGAAAATTGTAAATGTGGTATTAATATTGTTTTACATGATAGACATTTCTAATTAGAGTGCTTGTAGCCTCTTACTGAAACAGGATATTGCTGCTAATGTAGGATTACATTTGTAATAATTTACTTAACACTTTAATAACTGAAGGCAACTGCAGTTTCTTCACTGAAGGAATATTCTGATTTTCTCTGTGGGGGCAGATTCATACCTCTATAGCTTCTCCTTGACTTTTAAAGAGAATGTAAAGTTAACATGAAGCAAACTTTCCTGATATATGGAATTTTCCATTCCTCTAAGCGTTTGGTTATAGAATACATACAGCAAAGACAGCAATTGCAGCATTTTTACACTGTTGTACAATGTTCTGTTTATACTTCCTGAATCAGAAGATATATTCAGGGGAATTTGAGGGTTAAAAACTGAGTTGACCAAATCCACAATTACTAGAATTTAGTGCTATCCAAACATGGACAGCAACCAAGCAGAGGAAATCAGGACGCAAATTTCAGGCTTGATCTTCTGAAATTTGCACCATCAATCCATGCCTTGCCCAGTGATGTGAACTCTCCTGTAATGCCCTGTGTAAGTGTGACTGTTCAAGGAAGCCAGGAAAATGACATCTTACTTTAGATAACTATTTTCTAGGAAGAGAGATTTCTGAACAAAGGAGAAGGCTCACCCCTGCTTCTACTACGCCAAGTAAAACAGGACTTGTAAGTAAATAAAATGGCCATCTGCCTAGCTGACATATTCCAGTGGTAAAGCTAGCTGACATATTCCAGAGGTAAAGGGGATGGTTTACTGCTTATAGGAAAGAAAAACTAAGTGTCTGACTGAAAATACGATATATAGAAGCTCTACAGTACAGTGTCACTATTTTCTTAGAATGTTTTTATTTTGGGCAGTTCAAAGTGAGAAATAATGCTACCTCCTATCAGTGTCATATTATTCCAAAGGGATTGTGAAACTTTCTCTTCTCTTTATTTCAGTAATTGTTGGCTTTTACATCCTAGTTTGAATGTATCGTATTTCCCAGAAACATATCAAGAAAACTAACCTCCTCTTTAGTAAATAGTATCTTGAACATCTTTGGAGTGTTTATAAGCTTGAATGAATTTTCTGGGATTTATCACACAATACAAAAATCAAAATTGGAATCTACATCTTTACTTGCATTTCAAATCAATACATTTTTTTCTACTCTTTACTTTAGTAACTCTATGTGAAAAATTAGATATGTACCAAATTATCACACCTCTCAGATTTCTGTCGTAGTAAGATAGTATTATGAATGTGTGATCTGTTCTATTTTTAATGATGTTTTAAATTCAATTTAAAGTAGAGAGAAAACTGTTGGCTTACGTTCTTCAGAGCCTGTAGAAAACCTCTAATTACGAAGCAGCAATAATCATTTAAGACTGAAGCTGGCTTCTTATTTTAGACCTGAATGGTGAATTGTCTTTACTGAGCTCCAAGAGTTCTTTGAATCACTTTTAAGCTTTGCATGCTGCATTTTATCCTGGAGTGTATGTTTCTAGGTTTGTGTATGTTTGTAGGTTAGTCAGATAAAATGTTTTACAAATATAACACTCAAAAACCTCATCTGACTGTTGAACATTTTCTTAGATCCTTGCTGGTGTGAGGCCTACAGACGTCCCAATAATTTAATTCTTTTGCTAAGAAAACAAGCACATTGTTTTAGAGATATAATCTTTGTATGTTAATGAGGAATTATACAAATAAAAAATCTCATTATATGTGAGACTTGATAAAAGACTTAAACCACTTTCTAGCCAGGAAAGCAAACAGAATTCTAAACATGTGAGACCACGTGAGTAAAGATAATACAGATATTAAAGAGGTATGGATTAAATGATTCTTTACAAAAATGCAGTTTAAACCTGCAGCATAAGCATAAAGTAAGACAGACAGAACTAAAGCTACGTAGGGTTTTGTTAAAGCAGTCGGTAGAGGGGTGGGGCAAGTCCCTGAGAAGGAAAACCCAAAATTTTCACATCCCGATGTGTGGACAATATATCAGATAAAGTAGGAAACTAACCCTAATGCTGGCACAAGATCAAGTTAATAACTACATTTTTTTCTTTGATGGAAGTACACACGTCTTGTAATTTTTTCTTCTGGGTTTTTGGGTGCTGCAATGTAGAAAGCTCTAGTGGTGATTTCTTGAATCTTGGGTTTGAATAGAAATATGTGCTATGCAGAAAGATACGTGCTTCTAGGTATCTTATGATATATTGATTCATTCTTTTAGATTCTCCATTGCTGCCTTTCTCTCTTCAACTCCCAGTTTCTTGGGTATTCTCCTCTGTCATCCCAGAACTTCATGCTGTAATCCCAGTCTGCCTTTCCCGTGCATTTCCTATGATTGCTTCAGTCTGATTTTTTTTCCTTGTGTAGGGGGCTTACTTAAATGTGTTAATTTGTTTGGACAAAATGTTATTTTTATTAATCACAGTGAACAGTCTGTGCTAGAGTCAAAACTTTTTGGTTTTTTATTCTGTTAGTCTAAAAGGAAATAAACACTACATGTTTATTTCCTTTTAGACATTCTGACCAATACAATTTTTTTTATACATTCATTTGCTAACTTTGACAATGATATCCCAGTGAAGGATTTTAGAGAAGCAAAATCAATATCCTTGCTATGTCGGTGTTACAGTTTTTTATGTTTTATAAACAAACATTTATTTCTGAAATAATTTTAAGAACCATTATTTTGTCTTGTACGCAAGTGTGTTTAATTGTGTGTGTATCTTGCTGTATATTTCGGTTGCTTTTTATCCTGAAAGCACAGGTGTGGTTTGGCAGTATGATAGATCTAGCTTTACATCTGACAATAGCTATAAAAAAGGTTGTGATCATGTGACAATTATCTGTAAGGTTCACATCCTGCCAGTTCACATTCATGAAAAAAATGTTGGTGAATTAATACTAAACCAGATGACATTATGTGAGAATAATTATTGTTTGCCTTCTGATTATCAGAATAATGCTAGGATAAAATTTGCATCCTATGCTTTGCTTGACAAAATGTGGTTATTTGCTCACATCTGACTGGACTTCTGACTGATTGTAATGTGGAAAACAGGGGTTTCTTAGAATTTGTTTTCTGTGGGAAGTTGTTTGGTTTCTATGGCTTAGAAGACTCTAACTAAAAAAAAAGGTAGGAAAGGCAAGGTTCACATGATCATAAAACAAAATCCTTATTACACAAATACTGATTCACAAGGTGGGTGTGCAGAATTTTCAAAGAAAGTAACTTTTTTAAAAGCATAAGTTGTTGCTTATAAACAACAACATTAATGACTTACTGTAAACCTTCAATAAAGCAAAGTGTTTGTGGGTTTTTGCTTTATGAGAGTGTGATGGGCTGGGATGTACCAGAAAAAAAAAAAGTGGGTGGTTAGTGTTTGAAATGCAATGTACTTCTCAAATAATATTTGAGATGGTATTCTTTCTGGAAATTATGTACCTAGAAAGAATAAAGGCTAGCGCATCAGAAGTACCGATTTTTCAACATAATTCGGAGTAGTAGATATATGCATATTGCATTTACTAATTTTATTCAGCAAATGAATTTGAAAAGTGCTACAATGAAACTCAGAAATAGGTCTTGAGCTTGATTAGGAACAGTTGTGAGATCACGTCTGGTTCATCAGCAGGCAGACTACTGCAAGGAAACGAGACGTAATGTTGAAAATATTCTGAACTACCCATTAACACATTCATGTGCTACAAATCCAGTAAAATAAATTGAGAATATCTCATATAAAAGAAATGAAAGCAAGACATAATATTCTAAAATAATTGCTTTTTTCCAGTCTAAAAATAGTAGCTTCTTATTTTACTTTACCCACCTTTATTTACATTAAAGCTAATTGCTGTCATTGATGATCTCTGAATCCTTGACCCTATTACCCTCTTTGACTCTGTTATCAGTCTTCTTGGAGCTTGAAAATGAATGGCATTGCTTGAATAGAGTTACACATTTTCAGGTTTCCCAAAATTTCTAACAAGGAAGGGTGGTTAAAATTATGATTACTTGAAGAATAGACTAAGGAAACAGTACCCTTTTTTTGCAGTAACTATAGCGATTCTGCCAGCACTCAGTGCTACTTAAGCAACTATTTGGGAAGCCCAGGCAGAAAATACCGAAGAGCTCATCCACATAAATATGCTCCAAAAAGAACCTGGAAGATGGGAAAATGTGAAGGCTTTTCCTACACGGTGGTTTAATTTTCTCTTGAATTTTGAACTTCGAAGTCTTAGGCAGTTTTACACTTTCTTTTGCTGTCATTGTATCACGATTTGCCTCTGATGCTTTGAGACAAAGACTGAATTACTAGAGATGGTTTCCACAGCAATTACAACTATTTGAATATGCATGGAACTGCTTTCTCATTGTTTCCATTTTTCCAAGGATTTTTATTTACCAGATGAATGGTGCAAGTTATAACTTTACGAGCTGCAAGGGGGATTTGCTGAGTTTTTTGGGGAAGGGAGCGGCTATCTTAATCATGGCTTTACTGTGTTTGCCAAAACCATGGTGAATAATTTGGCAATTTAAAAAAATACCATTATTACCTCCCCACACTTGTAGCTTAATGGAACATGTATGTGTGCCACAGCCATTTCAGTTCTCAGGGCATTGTCTTCATGCAGATAGATCATAGTTTAAGCTGAGAGTGGTTGAGTTGTGTGAACATGCTTAGTTTTGCTGGCTGTTCTTCAGAGTGGAGTCAAATGGAGTGAGTAGTGTCATAGCTTGTCAGGTGACATCTGTAAAATCCTTTATTTTGTGTTTGTGCACTAACAAACAAAAGAGGATCAAGTGCTATTTGGGATCTTCAAACTCTACTACGATATAAAAAGCGAGTACTGATAAGTAGATTTGGTCCGGTTCTGTGCTGCCTTTTGCCCTTGAATGATGTATTGACAGGATTTCTGAGTTATGACAAAATTCTCCATTATGTCTACTGTATATGTATCATTTTCTAAATTATACTGTAGTGATATAGCAACAATAAATTGTTCTGCATAGTAACTTTTACAAAGAAGAAAGGCACACTTAATTTGTAAGTTAAATTAATTCAACATGGGGAAGTACCCAGTAGTTCACCAGGAAGTTAGGAAAACAAGAACAGAAGAGCATGTATCATACATGGAAACTATTAGAGTTCTTTATCAGAAATAAATGTCTGTCTTGACTCTTCTCACACTTTGTCAAATTTATTTCAGTGGATTAGTTGTTGTATTACTTGCTGTTTCCTGGCAGATCTTATACTGTGGAATCTCTCTTAGTTCCCCTAGTTCTTGTATTTTGTCCTCTCTTCCCTTGCCAAGCCTCTATTGACACTTGATTTGTGGTTTTCCCTAACAAAAGTAGGGGTATAACTTTCTTCTAGAGTTATTTCTTACATCTGATTATTTGTAGTTTGTTTTGTCAAGTCCTTTTGTAGTCATACAGCCAAAAAATAGCAAGCTACACAGATTTGTTATGAGGTAAAATGTCTGACTCTATATAGTTTCACAGATGGAATGGTGCTAATTTCACAGTGGATGTGCTACTAAAACTAAAAAGGAACAGCATGAAAAACATTTTATCTGTAAGCTAAGATTCTCATTGAAATGTCTGTACTTGGTACACAAAAATGGTGACTGAATGCTTAAGGTGTTTGTTAAGAAATGAACTCAAGCTGTACTTTTTCAAAGTTTACTCTGACAGATATACTAAATTTTCTTTGGATTTTTTAAAAGTTTTCTTACAGGAAGTTTAAGAAACCAGTATTGCCTTAGATCTCTGTAGAATTCCTGCTGAAGTTTGTCAGCACTTTTGAATGTAACCACATGCTTTACACAAACATTTTAGGCAAGAATTTAGAGTTGAATTCTAGATTCTGCCACGAGATGTGCACATGCTACTCCTGTGGCTCCTAAAGAATCAAAGTTAATTGCACTAATTTGCTGCTGAGCTGTGTGGTGCATATAATCAAAATATATAGACTGACAAGAAAGTCTACAGTCAAGCATATCCATTTTAACAAATGAATGATACAATTTCAGTACCATTAATAGCTCATTATGGGTGAGTATTATTTTTTCTGCTATGCCTTCTTTGACACACTCTTAATGTACCAAATCTGCCCTCCCATCTTTCTTTGTGCTGTTATCCACCGCTGTCTCCCCTCTGGAGTTTTTTCATAGAACTTCTCAATCCCCTCTACCCTGTCAAAAAAAAACATTTTACTTCTGAAAACAGCTACTGGAAGGTGCTCCTCTCAGAATATAATACATATGGGATGAGAGACAAAGGACAATACATATCTAGGGTTGCATGGCTGAGAAAGGTAAGAAGTGATACATTCATTGGTGGATTGTCTGACATCCCATACGGACGCATACATCTGTACATTCATCTCCAGTGAAGTTTGAACTAATTTCCTTTCTGGATTTCACTGTACCCCTTTCTTAATGCTTTTTTAGGCTGCAGTAGGTTACAATGTGCCCCTTCTGTGCTGTCAGCATGTGTGCTTAGTGCTGGCTCTTACCTTCCTAGAGAGTCCCCAGTACTGTTACTTACAGATGGAGAGCTGCAGACAGAAAAAATCTCTGCCCCAAGTCCCTTTACATCCTTTTCTTCAAGCAGTGTTACTGCTCAAATCCCGTTCTTTCTTTGCAGTCCTGTCCCATTTATTCTCTCCTTTTGTAATCTCTCCTTTTTGCTGTTCCAAACCTCTTGCCTTGATTCCTTCAACTCCCTAGCCTCCTTTTCATCTTGAAGACAGTGGATGTAAGAAGTTTACATGGGTTTTAAAAAAGTAATTGTGGTATAAAACACCCAAAGCTATGAAATACCAGGACCTAAGCTCTGGAAGGAGGAGCTCCTGTTCAGGAAGTCTCACTGTACACTACCTGTGCTTTCACTCTTCCCTACGCATCCACAAAATGTTATTGTCAGATACAGACCTTTGCTCTGATCTGGGTTGGCTGCTCTTATGTTCCTGACTGCCAGTGTTTACACATCTCCGTGAACACATGTATATTGACTAGAAAGCATTTTGCATTCCATGTCTGTGTATAAACCTGACAATCCTTCCTCTGTCAGTACAGAACATCAAAAAAGAAAGAAGTTATGTTTGAGCCTAAGCTTCATCTACCACCTTACAGAAGATTCTCTGCTCTGTCAGCCTGCAGGCTGACACATATGATAAAGGACTGTTTCCCCTGAGACAATTTAAAACATTTCTGTTTTTTCCTTTGGCTTGTCCAAAACTCGGTTGTGCTGCCATGTTGAGTTGGTTCTGATTACTGCACCCCATCACTTCACATACATCTGAGGCAATTCTTTTTTCATGTGTTATCTGACACTGATGGGAATACTTTATTACCCTCCCAAAATCTAAACATAACTGTGTTCTAACAATTTGTCCTTAGTTGTTACGGAATTGAAAAGGAAATAAGACTTCATTCAGTTATTTTCTCTTGTCTTTTAATGGAGCCTGACAAAAAATCTTTCTTTTCTGGGATTATTATCCATCAAGCATTTCTGGACCACTGTCTTTTCTCATCAGCAATGAGCAGTTTTTCTTTTATAGCATTGCAGTAAAATGCTATAAGAGCTTAAAGAAAGAAGATGGAACTCCTCAGTTGTACCTAAATCTCTGTGTATTTTCTTATTGGGAAGTGATGAACATTATTGAGAAGGGGTTTTCTATTGGAATGTGTGCAGTTAAGGGACTGAAAAAATAAAGTTGGAAACTATTTTCTTTATATGGGGCTCTTAATAGAATACTCATATCAATATTTAGAGAACCAGATCTAGATCATTACTGCAATTTTGTATTGCCAACTATTCCTAGCCTTTCTGTTAGAGGATAATGAAAATTGTATCTTTAAAATTATTGCAATTCATTAACCTTTTACATCTTTACTTTTTAATCATTTATGATATTGCTGAACAACCAAAAGCTGTCTGAAATACAGATTATTTTGAAGATTATCTGGAATAATGTTAAGAGCACCCAACTTCTTTAAGTCTCTCACACAGATAATGAGTTCTAGAACATAGAAGTGTCAGTCCAGTCTTGATAAGTATAATTTTTTAAAAACTTTTTGCCTTTTTTCAGTATTTAATAGGCTGCACAAATATTCTTAGCTCAGTGTCAAGCTTTCAGTTTAAACCAAGAGCACATTTCATTTCTGGATTTGGGAGTTGCATTCGTGTATTATGAGTTTCTGAATTTATTTATCTTATATAAAACTCAGTATCACTAGCATTGTCTTCAGTAAACGCAGTATCAACTTGCTTCTTCATTTAAGAGCTCAGATTATAATTTAGACTCCAAGTATATATACCTGAACACTAAACAAACTTACCTGTGCAAAATACTGAGTGACCCACTATACACAAATTTAGAAATCTGAAGTTGTAACTGTAAGATACTTTTACAAATCTGTAAAATCCCTGTTGATTCAGCTTTGATTTTTTTTGTTCCTCTAATGAAAGGAAAACTCCTCAGAATGGGTAGTTACAAACCTGCCATAGAGGTGCTCAACCATAATCTAAGGCTTTTTTTAATCCTTGCACACTGTTGCTTAGTAAATTAAGTTGAACTAATCAATTCAGTCTTTAGTTATATGTAGCTTTAATTTTTGTAGCTTTATTTTAATTTTATTTAAATGAAACTCTTACTACTTACTTTTGGATAAAGTTGTGCAGATGTAGTCATCATTGTAGGAAAACAGTGGGGGAAGGAAAACAGTAATATATATGAAAAAAAGATGTTCCTAAAATTCACAAAGAATGCTAACATTTTGAATGTGGTGATGTATATTGGGCAGGGGTTCTGATTTTGAAATATTTTAAAGAGTTTTGGAAAATATATCTTGATCTCACTTTTTAGCCTTTGAAGCATTACTACATGACCCCATTTGCAAATGTTCGTAATCCTGTAAAAGAGATATATAATGAGGTTCTTAAAAACCCTTGAACATTGATTACAGTAATTTAGAATCCAAAGAATCGTACTCATATTCATGCATAATAAAACAAGAGCCTTTATATTAAAACTAGCTACCTGCAAAGTCTTCTAGGCGTTTTACTTTTTAATTCTTTCTGCCCTAAGTCTGATGTTTGATTGCTCCTGCAGCCAAATCTCCCATTTAGATTACCAGGGAATTCAGGATTACACTTTCAATGCCTTATTTAAAATACACATGTATTGGAAAAGGAATAGATAAATGGATGACTGGGTAACACAACAGATTCAGGTATGTTTGTTCTGTACTTTGTCCTGTTTTTAACTAGAATGACCTGCCTCACAGTTAACATTTAGTCATATATTTTCCAATCTAAAATAGGAAATACTAAATTATTTCTAATGCCATGTTTTGCTAACATTTGAGTTTTAATGGTATGCACCGAAGTAATGAAAATACATAGGGTTAAGGATGATTAAATGCGCCAGACTACTGCTGGCAGCCAGTGCATAATTACGTATCTTGTAAGCACCATACACAACACAGAGTATCACTGTAAAGTATTATTTGTAGCAGTTGTAATATTCAGCAACTCTTTTGTTGTTTGATTTGTCTTGTAATAATGCTTTAATACTTTCTTAATATTTATCCTAATTAACATAATTTTTAATCCCCTACTTTTGGGGAATGAAATAATTGTAGCCCTATTGAACAAATTACTTTATCTTTCTAGCAGTAGTCTCTTGGCACTTTCTTGAAAAGCCTAAGAGTACTTCCAGCTATAAACTGCACAATGTAGCTTGTTTTATGATGGAGGAATATGTTTTTCATATCTATAGATTAATATTTCAACCTGGCTAATCTTGGTAGTAACTGAAGGTTACAAAGGCATACAAAGGCTCTAGATACAGATGCAAAGTAGATAGATTGATAGTATCAGCCCAATTTCTCTTGAATAGGTGTCCATATCACAGAAACACCTGCCATGATTGGCACTAATTGGCAACCTTGTTGGCAGATTCTGGAATACGGTCCAAAGACTCATTGGATAAAGAGGATGAACTATTGCATCCACCTACGTTCAGAGGTAGCTGTTTCTTGTCAGGATTGACAGCTATTGGTGGGGTGTGGTATGAACCTTGGAAAGTCTTTTCCTTTGGTTCTTTTTCTTCATCCTTTCTGTAGATTTTGGTTCTCAGTGTTTCAGAGTAATACTAATACTTCTTGGAGAAACAAAAATCACTTCAAGACTTAATAAAAAGAAATCAAGTTGATACTGTTCCTGAAATTTCATACAATAAAAAAATGTTAGCAGAAGAGATGAGGTGTTTTTCTTGTCAGTCATATCTAGAGAGTTACTATTTTGACTTCTACCAGAAGGGAGGACTGCCAAAATGTTTTTCAGTATGAAAGGTGAATTCAGGGGGGTGAAGTGATGATGAATCATCTCAATAGGGGCGTGGAATATGCTTTGTAGGGAAAGAATCAAGATGCCATTCTGTTTTTTTCCCCCTAAAGTCTTGGCCTGTTAGCTAAAAATACAGATTTTGGATGATTTTTAGAAGATTTTTCTCTACTGCATTTTTTTGCCTATATGTGTTAATACAGACAGCCTCTGACTGTAGTAGTCCAAGACAGTATTTTAATAAGCAGCTCGTTTTGGTTATTGTGTTGACATTTGCCATGCAGATCTGGTATGTTTGAACATTGGCAGGAGCTCCTGTGCACAATTCCTTACTTTTTCTCTTAGGATTTCTGGCTCCCGCACTGAAAATTAATTTAAAACAAATTTTAAAAGGTGAAAATACTTAGGATCATTTATCCTTTTAATTAAATTGCAAGACTTGAGGGAATGTTTGTGGTCATTTGCGACCACTCACACATTTCAATTGTAAATTAATGGGAAATAAGTTCCCAGAGTCACCCACGAATAGTCCCATGAGTCATGTTATTTGCTGCTTTTTCAGAAAACTTCAGTGAATGAGGGCTGGGATAATCTGATAGAGAAGTATTACAGTAGACTGCAACTTATGAAAAATACCTTCTTCTCCAAATACGAAGTAGTGTTCCAAACATCAAAATATGTTGTGAAGTCTTTACAATGAGTTACATGCTAAAGACCAAGGAACTTTTTCTTGATGGATTTCAGTTTGTAGACCTCTGTTGATAAACATGTTTTAATACGCTGTCCTGGTTTTGGTTGAGATAGAGTTAATTTTCTTCCTAGTAGCTGGTACAGTGCTGTGTTTTGGATTTAGGGTGAGAATAATGTTGATAACCCACCGATGTCTTAGTTGTTGCTAAGCAGTGCTTACACTAGTCAAGGACTTTTCAGCTTCCCATGCTCTACCGACCAAGAAGGCTGGAGGTGCACAAGAAGCTGGGAGGGGGCACAGCCAAACTGTCAAAGGGACATTCCATACCATGGGACGTCATGCTCAGTGCACAAACTGGGGAAAGCTGGCCGGGGGGGCCGCTGCTCGGGGACTGGCTGGGCATCGGTCGGCGGGTGGTGAGCAATTGCACTGTGCATCACTTGCTTTGTATATTCTTCTTCTTCTTCTTTGGATTTTATTCTATTTCAATTATTAAACTGTTTTTATCTCAACCCACGAGTTTTCTCACTTTTACTCTTCCGATTCTCTCCCCCATCCCACCGGGGGGGGCGGGGGGAGTGAGCGAGCGGCTGTGTGGTGCTCAGTTGCCAACTGAGGTTAAACCACAACACACACTTTCCCTAAGTAAAGTGTATAGTCAGAAATATAAAAATAAAAGTTTTCTTGATAGCATGGCATAGAAGTTTATGTATAAATACTATATAGTTGAACGATTTATGATTTTTCATTTCCGATTTTATTAACCCCTATTTAGTAATTTTTATTAGTATTAAATTTGTAGTTAATCTTTGGGTCTTATCTTTGAGACTTGTTCATATTAAATACATAGTTTCATAACATTTGGATCTTTTATTAAAATTCCTTTTCTGTTGTTCATTGAGAACGTGATGGTGGTGACCTGGTCACTGTATGTACTGAACAGTGAATGAAAAGACAGTGCAAAACGTGGTGAGTAATTGCCACTGATGTGGTTGATGGAGGAAATAATGAGTATGTGGGGACAGACTAAATATTTGTTTGAGCATAGTGGGTTTTTTTGAAGATTTCTTTTCTCTTAGTTCCCATAAAATTCTCGCTTAATGACCAAGGAGTTGATGGATAAATATTATAACACAAGAGGATGAATAATTGCCATTGTAAAAAGAGGCCCTTATTGTTCAGAAATTTTCAAATTCTTAGTGTGTTTTGTCACTCTAAAAGTCTTAGTTTGCATTCCTGACATCATCTTAAATTTGGAATTTACCTTTTATGGTAAATGGTACCATAATTATCTAAGAAGTTGCTGGAAAGAAGCACAAAGAATAATTATAAACTTGTGTTTGCTGAGGACTTCAAAGCTCTCTCTCCCTGCAACACTAATCTTACCACAGAAGGGTGGAGGAAGTAGGAAGATACAGACTACACTTCGCAACACAACAGTAATAGAATCAGCATCTGTGGAGTGCATATGGTGACATGTTTATTTCTGATGTACAGTCCCTTCCGAAGCTCTCAGTGGGACCAGCAGTAGGTAAAGCCTTGTAGGTAAAAACATCTAAAGCTAAATCATTAACAAAGGCAGAAGTCAACTGTAGGACTTGAAATGAGCTGTGACATTACACAAGGAATTGTATCTTCCACAAGATGGAGCTGTGTGATTTCTGCTTTTGGAAACAATTCAGTCTATTAGTAAATGATTCTTTGATTACTGTACAAGGACAGGAGAATCACAGTGATCTATCAATGCTTTCTTACTCAGATGCTAAGGAACTGCTGCAGTTTAATTCTAGATGGTCGTGTGGGTGCTAATAATACTGAATTTAACATGAAGGCCTCTGAATCTAGAAGAAAAGCTATATTTTAAAAAAGAAGAAAAATAAATCCATTACCTTTCTCTATGAAGATCACAGCAATTTGCCTATCAGCTTTTCTTTATTTACTCACTTTGACGATGACTGCAATGCAGATTTCTTTGGAATGATTTCTTATAATTTATGCTCTGTAACATCTGGACGAGGGAGAGATACGATTGTTTAAATGATAATTCAAACAAGTATTTTCAGTAACATTGGTGGACCTCCAGTTCTGGAGTGTTTATTAGGTCTAAGCAGATGTAAGTAAAGTACTTCATCAACAGAATGGAATACTGTCTTTGAAAGCAATGACTGGAAAAGATCAAAGCTTCGGAGTAGAAAAATAACAGAACATGAGGTCCTGGTGTGATGCCTTTGCATAAAAAGTTAATGTAATCCTTTTCCTGAAAAAGCAGGAAAAGTAAACAGGAGTAAGTGTGGGGGGGGGCTTGTTTTTCCTCCTTATGTGGCATTGGTGAGACTGGCTGAGGAGACTGGAAGGAAACACAGCACATTGAAAGCTTTCAGAGCCAGGGGCTGGCATCAGCAGAACTGAACAGAAGCAAAGAGCAGGCAACATTGGGATTCTGTCAGTTAAATGTGGGCCAAGGATCATCCAGACAAAGGCCTGGAAAGGTAAAAGAGTTCTTCCACAACATACCAAGAATCTTAAAAGAGTCAAGTTATTGAGGTGTTAATAACCTGGGATATGTCCCTAACAACCCTAGTGCCAACTGTGTAATTACCAATAGAGCTAGTGCAGACCCAACTAAAAAGGGCATGATTACATGTGGCCTCCTAGTTCAAGCGGTGATTGTTCGAAAAGATTCAAGAGCACTCTGGGATACTGGCTTACTTGAATTAACACTGGAGAATATAAATAGCAACTTGTTTGCAACATTGTTAAATCACAGTAAGCCTGATTTTTCTGATCTTTTCCTGTTTTTTATTGTTTTGGATTATAGCGGGTTATATGATTACAAACACTTTGCAAACTTTAACAAATTCATCTGATTACAGTGTGTATGCTGAAGCTTGGTTTCAAATGAGATTATGTCCCATCAAAGTACAGCTCCTTTCTTCATTCACTTTTCATTACTAAAACCTAGCTTCTCCACTGATTCCAAAATATACCGCCAACCACTCCTCTGTTCCCTAGCTTGTGGCTGGGTGAGAAACAGAAGACCTGTGATTGCTTCTGAATTACGTGCAAGTGGATTGTGTGGCTGGTATATACACAATGATCTACTTGCAGGTACGTCAAGCATAATAGATAATTGCTGAGCTTACACAGCAATATTTTCCTCACTGGGAAGACTCATGTCAGTCTTTATCTCCTACTCAGTTGTCAGTTCTTATGGAAACTTGTTGGAACTTCATATCTTTGAGACCAGGTCCTTTTGTCAAATTTGATCAAAATTAACCAATTCATTCAAAAGTTATGAGGGAGGGGATAAGAACTGACAGGCTGGCAGTGCATCTGTGTAATTTATTTCCTTGCAAAGCTAGCATGGAAAGCAGTTTTTTTATTTTGAAAATAGACAATCAGAATTCAGTAACCTGCATTTAACTGAAAGTTACAGAAATTCACATGACTAAGTTGATGTGCACAGCTTACAGTGTTATAAGTCACAATGTTGAGAATCCTCAACATTTTGGGTTTGTCTGCGCACAGATATATATAAGCTGATATATAAATGACATTCACTGCTGGAGAACCTGAGGATAAAACTAGATCGTCTAGCAGTCTTTCAGTTTGTTTACCTAACACAAGCCAATTTTGAAAAAAAATGCCTAATTCCAGCAATGTTGATTGTCCACCTACTTTTTTTCCTGTGGCAAACATTTACCAAAAGAGGAAAGCTGAAGGAAATAGCTGATAGCAGATGACAACTATGTTTTCACATAATCTTAAACTCTAATATGCTTTTTGTTATAGTGAACTGACCTGTCTCATTTTTAAAATCGGACTAAAGAAAAATACTGCTTTTATGAACATTACATGAACAAGAGGCATCATACAGTTACTGAGTTTGCAGTCTGTGGATAAAAACGCTGTTACAGAGTTAGATATTAGACAACATACTAGAGTTGTCTCTTCTTTAACTATACATTTCTGAAAGCACGTAAAGTGAGTGACTTATTTTTCAAAGAAATTAAAATATTGTAAGCACAATGTAAGTAATAATAAAACATGTCCCAAATCCATGCATTTTTAATTTCTATTAAATAAAATTAACCATATAGATATTTTGGTTTACCTGCTTTACTTTTTTACGTTTGTCTTGAGACTTTTGAGGTGTAACAGTCTTTAGTTTGTAAGAACAGCCTTACATTTGAAGAAGTCATAAGAAATGATCCTGTGATCCTGTGGTAGAAAACAGATTTTGACTAGGCACAGTAGCTCATCTAGATAGAGATTTTAACTTCAACAGTATTTGTTGAGAAAGATATGATTATGTATATTCTGTCATTAAACCATATATATCAAAGGATGGAATCTCTGTAATATGATTCTTCCCCTCCTTCCAAGGGTAGAAAATGTAAGAACCTGCTTGGTTCAGACATCCTTGAAAGATTTTCAGAAATGAGTAATTCACATCAATAATGTGAGTGGAATTGCATCCCATGAGGGAAAGCATGAAAAGGAAAAGGCAGACATTACTAGTCAAGCTTTACTTTTGTGCCACCAATAAACAAGATTTTAAGCGAAACACAAAAGCAGTAAAGTGTGTGAAATTCATAATATGAAAAGGAGGCATGTAGTAACAAGGAGAGCTTCTGAAGTAACTTAAGAACCAAATGAAGGTGCTTTATTTGCAGGTAAGTATAGTGCAGCCTACACACTTCAATCAAGCCAGCAGTAGGCTTTAATAAGTGATAATAAAGTGTGAAAGGTGGTTTTCTGAGAACGATGGAAAGATGCATGTACTTATTGCTTGTAATTATGTATCCATTAAACAGACACCAAAATAGACTAACGATGTTGCCTTGCATTATGGCACCCAAACATATTATTCAGCTGAAGCTGAATTTGCATTTTTGATATGGTAAACTCAAAGTTCATGGGTAGGAAATGTCAAATATGATAGTCTGGCTAAGAAAAATATACATGTAGGCGCTTTGCAGGTATCCTGGCAGTTATCAGGCTGTATAATTAAAAGAAGACAGAAGTGCTTGAAGATGATGTATTGGAACATAACAGTTTATTTAACTGGAATGAAATAGCTTGCTTATTCACTTGTAAATGAAATAGGAAGTTAATTTCATTTTGGGACTCAGATGTAGAATTCCCATACTTCTGGGGTGTGACTGTATGTGCTTATGTGGAGTTTCCCTGGCCTATTTCAACTTGTTCACACATTGAATATTCCTGAAGTACTATAGAAATGAACAGAGGCAAAGAACTCTTATTCTGAATGTAGATAATCTGTAATAACTCCATATCCAAGCCAAGATGAAATGTACTCCTAATCAATTTAAGACAAGCCTGATATGTTGTGGAGCAACTTTTTTGTGCAGCCAGGCTCTACTTGCAATAAAAATGTAATAGAGTAATGCCTACTGTGCTCTTTGTAGGCTTTCCAGGGATGCCGTGGACATTGTGTAACACACTCTATGTCTGAAGACAGAGATGTCTCCAACTCTTTTACTCCAAAAGGCTTGCCATACTCATAGGCTTGCCAAGCTGCTGAAGAGGGCTTTAAACTAGAGATGCTGGGGGAGGGGAACCTCAATCCATCCCACTCCTACCAGTTTGATGCCAGGGCCAGCAACAGATGCCCAGAGCCTGGAGAAGGAACACAGGTCAGCAGGAGAGCACCTGAAGAGCAGCACAAAGGAACTCCAGCCAGTGAGACAGCTTCATTGGGGGCCCAACTTAAATGCCTCTATGCAAACACATGTAGCATGGGGAATAAACAAGAGGAGTTAGAGACGTGCGCACGCCTGCAGGGCTATGACCTTATTGGCATCACAGAGACGTGGTGGGATGGCTCCTATGACTGGAGTGTTGGGGTGGAGGGATACAGGCTCTTTAGGAAGGACAGGCAGGGGAGATGAGGAGGAGGTGTTGCCCTCTATGTCAATGACCAGCTGGAGTGTGTGGAGCTCTGCCTGGGGATGGATGAGGAGCCGACCAAGAGTCAGAATGGGTCAGAATTAAATGGAAGGCAGGGGCAGGTGACATTATGGTGGGGGTCTGCTACAGGCCACCTGACCAGGAAGACCAAGCGGATGAGGCCCTCTATAGACAGATAGGAGCAGCCTCACGCTCACAAGCCCTGGTCCTCATGGGGGACTTCAACCACCCCGATATCTGTTGGAGGGACAACACAGCAGGGCATAAGCAATCCGGGAGGTTCCTGGAATGCGTCAAAGATAACTTCCTTCTCCAAGTGGTAGAGGAGCCAACGAGGAGAGGTGCTATGCTGGACCTTGTTCTCACCAACAAGGAGGGGCTGGTGGGGAATGTGAAGCTCAAGGGCAGCCTGGGCTGCAGTGACCACGAAATGGTGGAGTTCAAGATCCTTAGGGCAGCGAGGAGGGCGCACAGCAAGCTCACTACCCTGGACTTCAGGAGAGCAGACTTTGGCCTCTTCAGGGATCTGCTTGGTAGAGTGCCATGGGACAAAGCCCTGGAGGGAAGAGGGGCCCAAGAAAGCTGGGTAATAGTCAAGGATCACCTCCTTCAAGCTCAGGAGCGATGCATCCCAACAAAGAGGAAGTTAGGCAAAAACTCCAGGAGGCCTTCTATGATGGGGTGACTACATCAGTGGACACGGGAAGGGCTACAGATGTCATCTATCTGGACCTCTGTAAGGCCTTTGACGCAGTTCCCCACAACATCCTTCTCTCTAAACTGGAGAGGTATGGATTTGATGGGTGGACTGTCCGGTGGGTGAGGAATTGGTTAGATGGTCACATCCAGAGGGTAGTGGTCAACGGCTCAATGTCCAGATGGAGATTGGTGACGAGTGGCCTCCCACAGGGGTCTGTGTTGGGACCAGTACTATTTAATATCTTCACCAATGACATAGACAGTGGGATCGAGTGCACCCTCAGCCAGTTTGCAGATGACACCAAGCTGAGTGGTGTGGTCGACATGCCAGAGGGACGGGATGCCATCCAGAGGGACCTGGACAAGCTGGAGAAGTGGGCCTGTGTGAACCTCATGAGGTTTGACAAGGCCAAATACAAGGTCCTGCACCTGGTTTGGGGCAACCCCCAGTATCAATACAGGCTGGGGGATGAAGGGATTGAGAGCAGCCCTGCGAGAAGGACTTGGGGGTACTGGTGGATGAAAAGCTGGACATGAGCCAGCAATGTGCGCTCTCAGCCCAGAAGGCCAGTCGTATCCTGGGCTGCATCCAAAGAAGGGTGGCCAGCAGGTCGAGGGAGGTGATTCTGCCCCTCTACTCTGCTCTGGTGAGACCCCACCTGCAGTACTGCGTCCAGCTCTGGAGCCCTCAGCATAAGAAAGACACGGACCTGTTGGAGCGGGTCCAGAAGAGGGCCACGAAAATGATCAGGGGGATGGAACACCTCTGCTATGAAGAAAGGCTGAGAGAGTTGGGGTTGTTCAGCCTGGAGAAGAGAAGGCTTCGGGGAGACCTTATTGCAGCCTGTCAGTACTTAAAGGGGGCTTATAAAAAAGATGGCGGCAAACTTTTTAGCAGGGCCTGTTGCGACAGGACAAGGGGGAATGGCTTTAAACTAAAGGGGGGCAGATTTAGACTAGATCTAAGGAAGAAATTTTTTACGCTGAGGGTGGTAAGGCACTGGCACAGGTTGCCCAGAGAGGTGGTGGATGCTCCATCCCTGGAAACATTCCAGGTCAGGTTGGACGGGGCTCTGAGCAACCTGATATAGTTGAAGATGTCCCTGCCCATGGCAGGGGGGTTGGACTGGATGACCTTTAGAGGTCCCTTCCAACCCAAACTATTCTATGGTTCTATGATTCTATGATTCTAAAAGTAGCATTACTTTAGAATAAATGCTGTGACACAAAGAGAGTTAGTGATTTTTTGAGTCACTTCTTCCATAACTTTTAGGGAGCTTTTGCCTGAGGTATGCATCCGGTTATTTTATTCAATATATTTTTTTATTTGGAGAAGCAATATACTTGATTTACAACATCCTGCCCAGTGGGCATTAAGGTGGGATAACTATTCTTAACAGTAGTTGTAATGAGAATTTCTGGATTGGGTTAAATACTAGAGGGAGAAGGAAGAATAGAGAAAGAATGAAATGGCACAATTTTCATTGTTACATGTATGGTAGAGGCCCCAATTTTTCTGTTGTCCTTCAGTGGGAGGAATTTTGTCTCAGGACTAATTTTTCAGTTATATTGACCTCACAGGAATGGTGGAATTTGCAGGCTAATGGATGAAAAGTCCTCTTAGGATCTCTCCTTTCTATTTTTTCTTGTATGTTTACCACTGTGAACTCAGGGTTCCTTTTCTGCTGGCTGAGGCTTAGAAGATAGTTCTGTCCCACAACACGTTCCTGTTTCTAGAACTTACTCTTCTTTCACATTTAATAGGAACTCTTTAGAAGCCATGTAGTGTATGAAATCCGTCTTCTTCCACAAAGCACAGATGTAAAATATATATTACTGTACAGCGGATACTTGATCAACTTTGTAGTTGAGCCCTTGATGTGCCCCAAAATGATCTGTAAATACAATGAAGCCGTAAAGGAATGTGTCAGCTTGGAATGGAATGTCCGGGCTGAGTACCAGGGCTCTGTCTCTGGGAAGCAGTGTGGTATTGTATTAATATTGCAGGCTCATGAATGTTTTAGCTTGAGTAAATGCAAAAATCCTTCAAACTCTGTCCTTTATATATTTGGTTGGCTGGAAGAATCTGCTGCAGGGTTAGTTAGCTTTCTCCTGTGATTCATACACATGCTTTCTCATCTATATTATTCTCTCATACACTGAATGTTGCTATGTTCTCCTTTCTTTGAAATGAAATGCCTGTTTAGAGTACTAGAACTTAGATATTCTGAAAAGTATAAGTAATTGTCATCAAAAGAATATAGGACTTTTTTGAGGGGTGATTCCTGCTCAGCAGTACCTGTTTGCCTGTTCACTGAACATGAATTAATTGGATCTTTATCTTCTCTCTTTCCTTTCTGTATTTTATCTTCCTCTTTGTAGAAAGGCAAAAGCTCAGCCTCAGAGATCCAGCTGAAAAATCTCACTGCATATAGAAAAATGATAACCATGTGATATAGAACAGGAGGGAGAATATGAGGAAAATGGAAGATAAGAAGTACTTCACTCAGATACTTTTTTACCAAACAAGAGATACAGGTCTAGAAAAGTAAAAAAAAAAAAAAAAAAAAAAAAAAAGACTTGCATGGGCACTCCTGTAGACAGTTCAGCTGTATATTTTGATAAACTCTTTTCTGACTTTTTAGGTGTGCCCTCATTTTTTTGAACTATGGCAATGACACAGGAAACACCTGACAGGATATTTCTGACAAGAAACATTATTTCAATCCCAAAATAGAAAATGGCACATGCACAAAATCCTGGTACCTCTAGGTGCATTTTGATAATAACTTATATGGAGATCAATATTTTAAATAACAAATACTTTAAAATAACTTATATTTAAGAGAATTGGCAGGTGGTCCACTTTTCAAAAGTGCTAAGTGACCGGTTGCTCTTACTAATGTCATTTGAGAGCTAGAAGATGCTTAACAGTTCTAACAATCAGGTAATATATATTTAGTATTGGTTTAACCCTACTCCCGTTGAAGTCAGTGTGAGTTCATATCAAATTCATAGACTCATAGAATGTTTCAGGTGGGAAGGGACCTCAGGAAGTCGTCTAGTCTAACGTACTGCTCAAAGGTGGGTCCACTGTGCATGTGCTCAATACTGCATGATTTTGAATATTGTTCTGTAAAACAGTTCAGAAAAATGCCTGATATGCCAATGCCTATCTGAACCAAGAGCTATGTCTGAAACACTTGAAATGAACCTTTCACCTATCAGGTCTGAGACTTTGAGAGCCTTCTGAAGCTAGATCTTCTTATCAGTAGCACATCACCTGTGGGTTTTTTTGTTTGTTTGTTTGTTTAATCTATTTTAATTTAAAGAGCAATGTCGTCTCATACACTATATATGAATATTAACCACCAATTCATTTAAATAACAGTCTTTAATTGCTTCAGTAGTATTCATCAGCAGTAAAAGTAAATAATTATTCTGGAGCAAAGGTGAGGAGGCAAAACTAAAACATGCAAACAATTTTGAATTAGTATTTAGAAAACTGTTTTTATAGTTAACAATTTTGCAGGGGGAACGAAAAAAAAAAGACGGAACTCCATGCTTCTGCAAAGTATTCCAGTTCCTTGACAACTGCAGGTGTATGGTGAATTATGGCTGAAAATTCTACAAATGCAAAAAGGAAAATGGAGAAATAAGTGCAGACTACAACATGTACAACATGGTAGTTACTAATCCAGAAAGGATGTTAAACCTGTGCACTCTGTGTGCAGGGGTTTAAAATAAAGTATTTTAAAGTTAATAGTCACAAAGGAGAGTTCATAACTGAAAAGAGAGGGATATATGTATGGAAGAGTTTAAGAGATTGCTTGAAGACATTGTCTGTGAAGGGAGCATTTAGCAACTTATCTAAGCAGGAAAAATGAGCCGCCTTTGAATGTGCAAGTGTATAGATGTGCTGTGCTGACTCTTCTGTGGTTAGTCGTTACATTTTCCTCTGCTGCACTGTGTAGAAGAATAAGATATTTCAGTGGTGTGGGGTTTTTTTGTGTATTGGCATTTTGCCAACCCATCATGTTTGATTAATTAATTGTTTACATTACCAGGAAGCAGACGTAAATTGCCATCTTTAGGAAGTTTAGGCTTAGCTCGTGAACAGAAGGGAATGGAAGAATCAGTTTAAGGAGATTGTCCTTGCCTTCTCAGTTCACAGCCTTGCTGGGATAGTTGTTTTTCAACCTGCTAATGAGAACAAAAAAGAAGAGCAGAGCCCTGTTCACCGATGAGTTTATTAGGAAAAATGGAATCCTGAGCTCGTTGCACATATGGATGAAACTGCTTTTATGAGGAGAGGAAAATAAGAGAGTAATAAATAGTGATTTGGGAGATCAGAATATCCTCCATTAAAGAAAGGTCGCACCCTAATAAGTGGATGGGCTTCCTGTTTTTTTTGAGTTTAGAATAGATGAGCAAATATATCAAATTCATTAAAATGATGTCTTTTCCCTCAAACTAGAGAATGTCCTGGGCAGTAAAAACACCCATGGAGTGTACCAGTGGTATCCTCCTGGAGAAAATTCTTCCCCAAATATTTATTTAAACTGTTGCTGATATGAGAAAGTATAATTGTAGCGGCAGTTTCTTATTCTGCCATACATAAAAGTTTGGTCTCTGGTAAAGCCTAGAAAAAGCATGTAGTGCTACAAATAAAACAGTTTTAAGAACTAGGTACAAAAGAGCCTGTGTTAAGAATGAAAAAGAAGGTTTAGTAGTATGTTCCTTTATTCTGGTATAAATTGAACAGATAAAAATGAGTTTAAAGTTTTGTAGCTTGCCTTGTCTCCCTTTTCTAATCCTTCCAAAGGAAAAAAGTTGAAAAAACAAAAATATGAATCTGAAAGGCATGAATCTAAAATTCCTATTTCTATGCTTGTATATACAATATGTATAAATATTTTAAATTTCTCTATGTTCCTGTCCTTCCACATAGAAACAGGAAGTATGTGCTTAATTAATTTTCTCCTCCTCTTTTAAATAGTGGTGACATGCTTGTGTTCTTCCTGATGTTTTTCTCAGACAGATGCAATATTCAATCTTGTATTTCAGCTGTAATCTAACAAACATGATTAAAGTTGCTGACTTCTTTAACTGGATGTGATAACACCATTTTTATAGGAACCCTTTGTTGGATCAATGTGTGAACTGAAAAACAAACAGTTTATACTAAGGAACTAGTTCCATATTGCATGAATATGGTGTAGTGCTCCTTGCATGACCTAATGCTGAAGTTTCCTATGGTCTTGGTATATAAACTTGTAAAAGATGCATTCCAAGAACATGTAAAATAAGATGCACATACTGATTTCCACAATTGCCACCACCTAGCTTTCTAACAGATAAAGGTCTTTGTCAATATATCTGCACATGGAAACAAGCCAAAATGTTACATATGCACATATATACATATTAATGCTTGCAGATATGCCCAGATAAAAGTATGCATGTGTGTTTCTTAAGATTACTTCCTCACTTCTGTGAAAGCAGAAGTTTTCTGCTGAGGGTGAATCATTCTAAGATGATTAGATTCTAGCTTGTAGAATCTGGTTTTTTCCTGTTTAGGAATCATTATGTCAGTTTTACGAGCTTAGATACCAAACTCTTCGTAGCCTGTAATGGTAAGTGATATAGTCTCCAATGTTTAAGGAGGTCCTGCAATGAGTAAATTTAAGTTGAAATTCCAGCATAGTTTTCCTTAAAAACCTATAATGTCTGCAGTTCAGTCACTTTTGTTAATAACTATTTGTGATCCTTTTAAAGAGTAGAGAGAGATCACAGTGTGCTACAAAGAAATATTTTTTAAATTAATCTGAGTGATTCCTAAGTCCAAATGCAAAACATCTTCAGATAATATCATGCATACCTCCTCTATTTAATAAAATGGATACTTACCACAAACTGGTGTAGTTATGCACCTACACTCCGAGTTGACCAGGCACAAGTCTACTGTAGCCAAAAACGCAGGTATAGGTCAGGAGCCTGCCGACAATGGAAGCCCTGAATTGCCCTGATCAGCTTCAGCTGGGACCTCCACCCACCCCCTCTGCTTCCTGACCTGGGAGCTCCATTTAAGCTCTGGCCAGCTCTACCCTGCTTGGATGGTGGGGGACTGTGCCCTTGTCGGTGAGGCTGCTGCTCTGGTGTGTGCTGTGGTCAGCCTTACCTTCTAACTTATCTCCTGGTAGAACAGGCCTGCTCTTGCTGCTCCCTGATGGTTTATTAGTGCAGGCTCAGTATGATGTTAAGGTTGTGATATGGTTCCTTGGTTTGAAGGGGACTTGGACTGAGTGAGGTAGAGCTGGTGCCTGGCAGTCTGTGTCTGTAGGTATGTAAGCATGCCATTAATGTGGAAATTTTTTCCTGGATCTGAATGTATACAGAGATTTGAGTATTTAATACTTTTGTGATAGAATCTGCAAGAAGAACAGATAGTAAGTAGCTGATGAATAATGCTTTTAGAGATCACAAATGACTAAGGCTGTACAAAATAAAAAAGTTGTTCTGGATATCAGTATAGGAATAGGTTTGCCTGGTCAGTATTAGTGAAATTTGTCATGTTATCCAAACTGACCTGAATAACTTCTATAGTCAGGTATTGTGTGTGAACCTGCATGTCAGTGTTTGCCTGTTGCTGGCAGACATCTTTTCTTGGTTACTCCAGCTATATACCACTTTCTCTCCACCTCCAGAACACTTGGGTAAATGAGCCTAAAAAAGGACAAAAAACCCTAATGCTAAGAAAACAATAGAAAAGGCAAAAGTGAGCTGAAAGGAGGAGGATGATATGCTAAGTAGGAGATGGAATAAGAGCAGGGGAATGTTACAAGCCAGTTTGCAGCATCCAGTGATACTTAAATGGATAAGCAGGAATGTCCTTTCGTAAAACACTGCGTAATATTTTTGTGAAGAAGGCAATGAACTCTTTCCATGTCCTCTGGCAATAGGACTAGAAATCTGTCAGCAAGGGTTTAGGTAGAGTTATCTGTTAGGTATGGCTGATCCCATGCAGAACTAGGGGACAGACTCTTTGTAGAGTTAATTATAGCTAAAAAGGAAAGAACAACATATAAAAATTAATATTGAGCGCTCATCTAATAAGAAGTGGAAATGAAGTAAAAAAATAATAATATGAATCTCTGTCTTTACTACATGAAAGGATTTTCTTGTTCTGAGTGCTGCATATGTTTTTTCTTATACTTTTTCTGAACTCATCAAAATGATGAGTTTATGTGGACAGATTGTTTTGGAGATTGAGTGGCTCAGGTGGGTGAAGGAAGCGTAAGTCTCTCTAATAATAATGAAAACCAAGGGAACTATTTAAAGATTGGTTAAAAAAGAGGTGCTTTTGCAGCTGAATGTATTTTTGTATGTTTTCAACTGATGTAAGGAGGAAGGTGCCATCCGTGTTTATGCTTCATTAAATAAGCATAAGGAGACCTGAAAAATAAAAAGGAAAACTGCAACTTTCTTCCTTGTCAGCATGAAGGAACATGTCAGTGAGAGATGCACTATTTAAATTGTGCCAGCCAAAAATGGGGTTCAGGAACAAAGCACATGAATAGAGTCTGTTTCCCAGATTCCAGAAGAAAGAAATCTCAATTATTCAAAGTCAACAAACACCAAATGCTTTTCTATGTAGTTCTAAATTCTGACATGAAGAATTAAAATCACCAGCTACTAGACTGGTTTGATATTTTCAGTATTTCAGAAAATGGAATAATTAATTGTTTCTTCCTTTCTGAAGTTGGGAAGCTTTTTTTAATGATGGATCTAGAAGTTCTGGTTTTGTCTGCTTTACAAATGCTGTTACTAAAGATGTTTGCAGCTACACCTAAGCATGGGCAATGTGCCTTATTACATCATATCACAAATAATTTTCTATTTTTTTTTTAATTTCATCACACACATTTTGCTGTGACTTTATTGTCAGTTCTTTAAATATGATGAAACTTCATAAAGGAGATCCTTGAGTTGTAAGGTTTTATAGAATAAAAACACATTATATATTTGTGCTAGAAAGAGCATTTTCTTGATATGTCTAGAGAAACTGCAATGATGGTCGCTATTGATGTTTTTTCATGATAAGAAATTAGGGGGCAGGGAAGGAGAAAATCAGAGGCCTTCATGAATGCTAAAGCTAAATCTCTTTTGTGATATGTTCTAACTCCTGCATCATTATACCTTTCTCTTGCAGTGCTGGAGTACTGTTGCAGGTTAACACAGTTTGACTGGAGTTCTGAAAACTGGCTTCTGCAGTGGCAATGGTATGTGCTTGGTGAATAGGAATAGATTTTTAATATGTAGATAACAGGAAAGAACAACAATTTTTTTTTTTGGTCATTTGTGTGTTTTAATCATTGATGGTTCAGTCATCAAAGAATAATGTGGAAAACTCTTTAAACAGCAACTGATGATGCAAACCCTTGAGCTCATTCAAACATATGTTCTGTATTTAATTCCTGTTATTATGCTAGGTCTCCTAAATTTTGCTTCAGTGTTCTTTGTCTTCAGATGTTCAATTGGCAGAGTTAGTTTTGTTTTAGTGTCTTATGTTTCAGTTGAGTGAATGTTAAGCTATTTACTTTCATATCCAGGTACCCTTTGGTTTTGAAAGTCTATCTATCAAACACCTGGACTGGTTTTAGGTTCCTCTCTTTACAGGAGTGCATAACTGGTTGTTTCTAAACTTATCCATCCCTTACTATGATTTAGAACTTCTCACTTGAATCTCTGCAGATTATCAGAACAGAAGCTGATGGAACAGGTAAACTAATAAACAGGATTTTCAACCCTTTTGCATTAGAATACCTTTTTGTATGAAACATTGTAGCATAGAAGCTGCATTAAAAAAAAAGTTTAGAACAAAAGATGAATTTGCTTGAGAACTGAAATATATATGAATGTGTTTGTACCTTGGGTTTAACCGTAATGTGGTTTGGTTTGAAAATTCCTTTTATCTTCAGTATTCTGGTAACATTAGCATGCAGATCATTTGGAAATTTGTAAAATGCTTATATTTGTAAAAGGTTGGGGGGGGGGAACCCTAAACCAACAAAAAACACCCCCACCCCCACCACAACAAAAAACCCCAAACCCCACAAACTCCCCACCCTCCAAATCTTGGATTGCTGCAATGTGCTAATGTTATTTGGCTTATTAAATATGAGGGAAAGGCAGGAGAATATATCAGGAAGTGTCCTCTGATTTAGTCAAATAAGCTACTGTCAAATACTCCATTTTTGATTGTTTCAAAGTAGGTACCATTTCTTGTTGTTTTAGGCTGGGACTTCACTGAATGAAACTACTACTAAGCATTCTTCTACTCCATTTATATAAGATGGCTCAAATAATTTTTTCTCCCAAGTGTCTCAAAGTTACTTACCTATAGAGTTGCATTAACTATTTAGGGAAGAATACCACAGGCACATGTGGGAAATTGTTCTGTAAGTAAATGATAGAAAGCATTCCTTAAAAATCACAGCACAGAGTTTTGACTTTTTCCTTTTTCATCTCTTTGGGCCTGTTCTTTCTGTTACATTTGCTGAGAGAAGTCTGTCTTGTAGACTGTCACCATCTTCATGTTATCCTGCTATTGGCAAAAAATAAAACAAGATTTAACATCACCTGTTGTTTTCTCTGCTGGTTATATTTAGTGTATGTATTCTAAGACATGTATATGTGTGTGCTTATGTATCAGTTATTCCATTTTTTATGTAATTCACCTAAGAAAATTTGCTTGTTGCAACTAATCCATTACCCAAATAGTCTATAGCATCTTCTAGATTCTATATTCTGTATTTACCCTTGACAACTTATTTTAGGATAAGCTAACATTTTTTGTAACCTGCCTATTGACTGACTTTTTTAAAGAATGCTTTCAATGTATTTTGAACGTTGAGATGGGGATACATTAATAGCACCAGTGTGATGACATATATAATGGAAGAGAAGGCTTCAAATAATGCTGTTGTTGGAAGTATAGTCATCAGGTGGATGCTGATCAGGCTGCTCCAGATGAGCTTCTTCTCAGTGTGTCTGGTCTGCACTTCTCTGATCTTCCTTCTTTTTTATTCCTTCAAAGCACCAAGTCTTCTTCTCCTATGATGTTCTGTTAAGCCTCTTTGTCAGTTTTGTTCCTTTTTCCTGTTTAGTGTCTGTGCTCTGCTTCTCCCTCTGCAGGGAAGTTGGAGGAACTTGAAGTTCTTTCTGGTTTAGCCACCTAATTGTCCCAAAATGTTCCTGATTAAATCAGTCTGAGCTAGATAATGGGAGCACCTGCTTCATATGATGTCAAGTTCTATCTCCTTAAAGAAGCCTGTTAAAGGTACAATTATCCATGCAACCTGTCAGTCCTAACAGCTGCTCAGGCAGCCATTGTTAGTTTTACTGTTTTGCAACACACTACATACTGGGGTGCTTCAGCACATTCATAATGTTAATCAGAAGCTATAAAATATATGTAACAAGAATATAGCTTGAAATAGAAAGTAGTCTTGAGATGAGTTTGACTGGCATTTTACACTAATTAAACTTCCTTGATATGTTATGCACAGTGGATAAGACATCAATTTCCCAGACACTCGTGTCAACTTGACTTCAAATTTTCTTTCAAGCAAACTTTTCATGTTGTTCATATCCTCAAAGAAAGATACTAGCTTTTTGTAAAAAATGAGGAAATCTTCCAGGGAGCCACCTTCTCTCTGTACACTTTCCTTTGCAGAAATGATGATCATATGAAAAACAAAAGGTTGAGTTATAATGCCTGAATTGCAGATAGCCATAACAGTGTTTAAGTATTGTATATTTAGTTCTAAATTGCTCAGATTACACTATTTTTTTCAGTCATGATAGTATCTCTTCATTCTTATTGAAAAATAAACACATTCATGAAAAAGAAAGGAAATAGGTAGTTATTGCAAATATGTATTACCAATGTCATGTGTGATTAAATGTTATACAATGTCTTAACAGCATATATTAGGAAGTTAGGATTCAGTAGTAAACTGGCTAAGTAATGGGGAAACCTTACATCAGGAGGCTAGATCAACTCCTTAAATTTGTTTCCCTGCTAACACCATTTGAAAGGACAAAATCCTGTCTGCTGTGATAAAAGGGAATACTTTATGCCATGGTAAAGAAGGGTTATTTAAAAAATGAAAAGTGGATTGTATGCTACCTTTTTCTTCTCTCATTAGCAGGACCAGTTCCAGGAATATAGACTGACAGCATTTTAAACAGAATTCAAGATACTTTGGAATTCCTGTGAATGTGACCTCTTTCCTCTCTTCCTTTGCCAATGCCCCATATCTTACTGTATACTGAGCTATTCCAGGAAACTACAGCAGTGAAAAACATGCATGTGGTACACCATACTGGGAGAAAAGTTCACTTGCCAGCTTGTAGTAGGAGGGATACATATTCAAAAAGGCAGGCTGTAGCTAGCTCCTGCTCTTTACAACTTTCTTTAACTTTGCCTTTTATTGTAGTACCCCTTCATGAATATAATTTCACAGAAAACTCAATTCTGTCACTTGGTGTGATCTAAGATTGCAGGTATTTTTACCTTTCTACTACTGTACTGTGGATCCACCAGTGGTATCCAGCTCTTGCCCTGGACAGTTATGGCCACTTAAAGTCTGTTCCCTGTTACCATGCAAGCTGATATGCCTATCTCACAGAACCAAGGTGTTTACTTTCCTTCATGTGATGCAAAATACATGTGTATTTGTTATGTAACCCAGTAGTTACTCATAAATACACTCCACGATGTGTCACAATGGGCACATTTAAGCATCCACTATCTGGGGAAAAAAGTACTCGGGTCTGAGGAACCTTAGAAAAGTTGGTGGCAAGCACCAAAAGTTTACGAAAGGCTCTGTGGATTGTTCTGATTGGTTCTTCCCAGGCAGAAGGATGGCAAATCTTACATGCAGTAGAAAAAGAGCCTTATAATATCTGCTAACATATTACATGCTGCCATCTATACCGTTATTTGTAGGGTTCTTTCTCAAATTAAAAAGCGTTGACTTTTTTTAATACAAAGATCACTATTCCTTTTATGTGATGATTTTGCATCTGAGAATTTCTTATATATATGATAATCTGCTAACATTGGAATTTCCTTTATATATTTGGATGGTATTTGTGGCATTCCCTTCTTGATAGATCTCTGGACTACTTTGTTTCAACATCTGGCAAGAGGAGAACCAGATGCTGACAAAACCTGTCCTTGGACCTAGTGAACCCTTGTCTTTTCTTACCATTTCAAAGTCATGATCTCAGTTCTGTCTCAAGATGTTTCTTTTGGTTGTTGCTTTGACAGCTAATTAGAAGGTAATATATAAAGCTCATATAAGTCTGATTTTTTTTTTTATAAAGAATATTTTCTCTTCAGTAGGCATCCTTTCTATATCAGACTATAATTTCCATCTTTTCACACAGTAAAACTGACATATCAAAAAGAGACTATCCTACAGAAAACTTGGAACTTCTTGAATTGCACAGCATGTAAATGCCATGAGATATAGGATGATTGTGTTGCATATCATGTATGTGCACACATTAAGAAAGGATTGTTACCAAATCTTGCTACACAGTACATCAAATATATTGTATACCTTCAGATTGCTTTTTGATGGCCAGGCAGCTACAGATTTTTGCCTTTGCATCAACACTTGATACCTATTTTACTGCTACAATTAACGTCAAACTAGAAAATATGGACTCTAGCCAGAATGGAAGGTCCATTGTCATTGCAGAAATGTGATTACTACAATTGTAGTAGACAAAACCGATGATGAGCATGAAAGGAAAGAGATTAATAATTTATCTGAGGTCTCACCTAGACCTAGAATAGAATCCAAGCATTCTGATTCCCAGTGCAGTGGATGTTTTGATGGACTGTTGCATGACTTCAAAATTGTGTTCAAATAGTCTGCTGAAAATAGTGCAATGTAAGTGTTGCTATGAAACACCCCTCTGCAGAAATTTCTAATGTTTTTAAAATCAGGCTAAACTTTTGATTAACATTCAAGAACCTGACTGTTTGTGTTTGGGAAATTTTTACATCTTTGAATATTTTTCTGCTTGGCTGGGAAATGCTGAGATATGTTATGAGTTGTACTGTAGGCAGTTGTTTATATACTATTTTTTTTTGTAAATGTAATAATCCTAAACCCATGCCCCTCCATTGCCAGAATATGTGTATGAAATACTGTATTTGTGAATCTTCATGTTTGCTCAGTTATCAGTTTTAGGACACATTCTTATCTGATGTCCAAAACATTTAATCTCCATAAATATAGGCTGAAGTTAGCAGGAGCTGCAGATAGACGGTGCCTCAAAAGATCATATTTTTTTGTTTGATAGATGTATGACAGTAAGACCGGGAAAATAAGCAGATGGTTAGATAGATCAAGGTCTTGACTGACAGCGACATGGGACTCAGTTCAATTTTTAGGGCTTATTATTAAAATATTTAATATCATTTTGAACCCTTGCCCAGAAACCGAGGGGATTTTCCATTTTCTTGTAGCTCAGAAATAAGCACTTTTCCCAGGTTTGCAACAGTAAGACAAAGATTTGAAATAACAGAAATAAAAAGAGGTAACAGGCAAGAGAAAGTAACTACAATAAAATACCAATTTAGAAATACAGAAAAGGCAAAAAAAGCCAGGTTTCCTGTTAGATGCCCTTGAAAGCCATGCTCCCTGCTAGTTATTCTCACTTGCTTTTACTGGATTCCCCTAGTGTAGTTAATCGCTCCATCTGTTAGACAGCTAGCACTTTTTCCTTTGCTCTTTTCTGACTGATCTAGTTGGCTGTAGTACATAGGAGCCTCTACGCTTCTTCAATGAGTTCAGAATAAGATACATGACAAATGAAGTCTTTGCTAAAGAACATGTGACTCCTGGATTGGAGCCTTTTCTTTACCTTCCTTTAAAAAAAACCAACAGACTGAGCCTGTTTTGCTTATAATTTCTCTTATTGAGTTTGAAAGGTCTATGTTTAGTCAAAATAACATCTTCCTGATGACACTTCATTGCTGGAAAAATGGGTGACATTTAGTTCTCCATCCTTGAATGGTTCTGTGTTGTATTTCCGTCTGCTCTACAATTTAGCTGTTATTTAAAGAAAGGTTCCAAAATACAGCGTGTATCAATTGCGCCTGCTCTGACTTCATCCTTTGTCCCACTCTAGTCAATGCGGAATGCTTTCATGGCTTTTTAGATCTGCATGGAGCGTTCCTACCCTTTGGAGCTCCTCCCCGGTTTTCAGCAGTAAGTATGATTAACCAAAAGACTTGCAGGAGGCAGTGGTGTCATATGGAGAATGCTTTGGAGCTCGCTCTCTGGATGAAAGCACTTCCTCTTCTGCTGTAGGCAATTCACAGTGTGTTAGAATGGGTAACCCTGCTTCTGATCTGTGATATGCCTTTTGATGAATCAGTCTTTTATATTGCGTCCCCAAATACATACTGCCAAGGGAATTAGTAAGTATTTGCATAATTTGAGAGGATGGTATAGTAAATAGTGATGATTAGACCATGTAGATTTTTTTAATGTTTCAAACATTTAAATGTTTTTATTTAATTTTGATGTCTTTTTTGATTCAAAATTCCAAACACTTACAGAAATGAATCACTGAGGATTTGGATTTTAGTTTGTATCCTTACCATGGTTTTCGTTTCTAAATTTTGATGGTAAAAGTCCTTGTTTCCCCACAAAAAAAAAACCCTCTCAAACCTGTGGCTGTTAAAGGTTTGCCATTATAAAACGTATGTAATTACTGTGCGGTTGTACCATGTACAATTATTTGTCTTAATTTATGTAGCTGGTTATCTCTAGGAGTATGCAGAGAATCCATTTAAGTTGACGATTAACTGTGAGAGTAGCAGGTAGAATGGTCTGGTTACAATAGTCTGTGCTATTAAGGGTAAGGGAGAAGAGGTGGAGCGCTATAATGACAGCTAGATGGGAGCATAAATGGAGACGTGGTAGTGCTTTACAACCGCTAGTGAAGCGTTGTGAGTGGGCATGCAGGCCAGAGCTGAGCAGCTATGGTAGAATTTCACGTGCTTGTTAGAGAGCAGTGCTTCTCCTCTCATTTCCTAGAGTCTGAGGGATTTTCATGACCAAATTTGAATCGCGCTTTTATATCTGTTGGCCTCATGCTAAAGTCCTCTTCTCTAATCATATTCAAACAAGTTCTCCTTCGAATTATTAATGTCTTTGTGTGCATTTGAAATGATGCTGTCAGGAGGGGAAAAAAAAAATTATATGAAAATCTTTCTGGGTGTCTTTCATGTGGATTCCCTTCTGCCTGTGAAGAATATGTATTGTAAGTTAGTCAGCTTCTTTTTCTTTATACCCTATTCTGAAGCTGCTCTTACTCTAAAATCTTTGTCTGTTGTGGTTTAACCTCAGCTGGCAACTGAGCACCACACAGCCGCTCACTCACTTTCCCTGCCCCGGTGGGATGGGAGAGAGAATCGGAAGAGTAAAAGTGAGAAAACTTGTGGGTTGAGATATAAAAACAGTTTAATAATGGAAATAAAATAATAATAAAAGAATATACAAAGCAAGTGATGCACAACGAAATCGCTCACTGACCGATGCCCAGCCAGTCCCCGAGCAGCGGCCCCCCTGGCCAGCTTTCCCCAGTTTGTGCACTGAGCATGACGTCCCATGGTATGGAATGTCCCTTTGGCCAGTTTGGCTGTGCCCCCTCCCAGCTTCTTGTGCACCTCCAGCCTTCTTGGTTGGTAGAGCATGGGAAGCTGAAAAGTCCTTGACTAGTGTAAGCACTGCTTAGCAACAACTAAGACATCGGTGTGTTATCAACATTGTTCTTGTCCTAAATCCAAAACACAGCACTGTACCAGCTACTAGGAAGAAATTTAACTCTATTCCAGCCGAAACCAGGACACTGTCCTTTCAGGTGGTGGCAGCTGTCTGTTTCTACCTCTTTCCTCAGTAATGTTTTTGGTAGACTTCAAATTCTGATCCCTGAATTCTGGCACAACTCAGGAGGAGTAGGTTTTGCAGTCCTGACAGGAGGCTTATTTAAGATATTTGTTCCCTGGGGTGACTGGGAGGGATTTTCCAGCTGGCAAAGAAAGCATACCTTCAGCCAGTCAACAATACATGAGTAGAGCACAGCAGCTCTTGCTTATAGTCTCATAATGAGACCATCAGTAAAAGGGAAGCATTCTGACAATAGAAAAGTAGATTTTTGATGTATGGAAAACAACGAAATTGCCAACCACAGTAAGAAAACAGAGCAATTCCTGTTTGACAACAGGCTCATAACAAATGTAGATGGCAATTTGGTGCAGATGGGTACATGTTATAGGAAAGCTAGTTCTTATTGCAGAGGAATTGTTAATACTTTGAGTTAAAAATATAGCAGAACAGCCCAAAGGATGGTATAGAAAGTTGATATAAGCTGCTTTAAGGCTGAAAGAAAAAAAAATCTGGGCTCTTTTGCTGAGTGTTTTTTTTAACGGTCCAGAATTCAAAACAGTAACTCCAAACCAATAACTCTAAATTCAACATACATGAAGAGATAAAATAAACAAGAGGAGAGCGGTGGCAGGCTGGGAAGATCTCATTCACTTTTACATGAGAAGGGAGAGGCTGATGCTCTCTACTTGTACATGCATTTGCAGCCACTTGAATGACTGTGTGGCAACCACCTAATGGAGGGTACTGGAGATTTTTTTTATTTATTGCTCAGTAACAAACCCAACAAAAATCCAAACCATTATATACTTGATGTCTCCACTCATATTGTTTTATTGGGAGATTTTATGTATTGCTGAGCAGCAAGCACATCCCATGGTTGCTTGCATAAGGTGGTTATTATCAAACTTATGAGTGTCACCAGCCAGGATCAATTATTTTGATTCTGCACATTTCCCACCATTATGTTTTTTCATCAGGAGGGGGGGAAATGGAAAATTGATTCTTTGGAGTGCGTTAAATCACAACCTGCATTAAACCTGTAATTACGTGTTCATAAAAAAGGGCATAACAGGAAATTAGATTATTCAAACAACATGATACTGCCTCTTCCTCCCTTCCTTTACCCTCCAAGTCTAGCAGAAGAGGCTACAATTTTTTCTAATGGTTTCCTCTGCTTATTCACCAGTTTTTCTTTCTCTTTACCCATGATGTAATTTTCAGAATTGATCCCACTTCTCTTTTCAGCTGCGCATCTGGTGACTGCAGGACTTAATTATAACACTTTTAATGATGAGCTCTGTCATTTCTGCTTACAATACACAGAAAAAACCCAGGATGTGGACGCCAAAGAGTCTTTTTGTTATTTCCTTTCCATCATTCAGTAGCAGTGAAGCAGAACATTGCAGAAGTGAAATACTAAATCAGAGAGAATGTTAAGAAACTTTTTTTCTTTATTTTGAGATCGGTGCTGAAGTCGTCTTTCAGGATGACTTTTTAATCTTTTGCCACTTGGTCTCAAGAGTTCTTTTTCTGTGGGTGTTCAAAAATGAAAGGAATTCACATCCCCTGCCCTGCAGTGTGAGATCACAATGTGAGATTCCTTTTAGGTTTCTTTGTTCCCTACTCTCTAAATATTTCCTTTGTAAAATAAGTTTTAGACATATTGATAATCTGAAGATTTTTAAGTGTTGTATGAATTTTTCTTTAATTTGCTGGAAGGTTCTGTCTGCTATCATGACATGTAGAAATATTCCATTGTCTGTTGAACTACAGCTGAAACGGTATGGGAAATGCAACAATCAGAGGCACTTACAACATACACAATGGGGTTTTGTAGCTACTCTTCTGTGGCAATGCTGATAGTATCCACAGTGTCAATTGAGAAATGACAGTGTAACATCTTACTCTGCTGTAATACATTAGACCTTGATTATATGCATATTTGGGAGGACTTAAACTTTGTTTTGAAGATGGGGATTTTCTAAATTACTTGATATATCTGCCAAATTACTTTCACATAATAAGGTCATTAAGTTCACCAGTTCTTCAAAAAAGCATAGCGAAGTTGTATTTCTTCTTGTCTCTTGATAGATGTAGAATTATTTTACGGCTGGATTTTTGGTCTGGAAAAATACCCATGACTTGTGGAGACTATAGCGTGCCTGAATATCAACAAAATATAAAAACTAGGTGTTTACTTAGGGTACTGAAGACTTTACAAATATCAAGGCTCTTTTAGATATTTCTAGTTGGTCGCTGAGAAACTGATTATTTCTGGACAGCTTTACTAGAAGGATCTAACTGACGTTTTGTTGAAGTTTTCATTTCTCAAAATAATAAAAGAACCTAATCTTGGAGAAAGCATCATGAAAATGTCTATCTTCCTTATGCCACTTTCTTATCCTGCCTCTTTCAGTGCTCTTGTTTCTAAATCTAATTTTCCAATCATTTGGAACGTCTGTTTCTTGTTCCAGCAATATAGGTATCCAGCTGAGTCTGCGGCAACTTGAATAACTTTGTCTCTGAACTCTGTCCCTTTTTGTTTGTTTGGTTTGGTTTTTTAGTTCCAGTCGTTCTCCTTCATCTATCTCAGTTCAAGTTAACTGGAGGAAAAAACCCTTTCATCTTTCCAATTGGTAATACGAAATTTTTTTGACTGTTTAAGGTTGTCCTTTCTCAGTTTCATTGTTTGCCTGACAATTTTGTGGCTGTTGATGACATTGCTGCTGCTTCCATTTTGTACTGGTGACCTGAATCTTGAATTCATTTAACTTGATCTTTCTTCGGTTTTGTGTCCTCTAAAAGCTGTCATTTGTTCGACTCTGTTCCTATGTGTATGATGCCTCCAAATCAAAGTGTGTTACAAAAGTTATTGAAACACACATACAACAGTACAGTTTGAAGTGTTGTTTTATCATTTGGGGCAGTGTTTCTCCTTTGCTGTTTTTGTACTGTGATGGTTTTAATCTCTTTGCAGTTGATTATGAAGAATGCTACTGAGAGATCATTGTCCCTGTAACTGAGTAGCAGTTAAAAATGCTTCATATTTGCACCTGTCAGTCTGAGCTCGCACCAGGACTTAAGTCTACAGTTTTGTAGGTGTGTTTTTCTGTTTCTGACTTTCAACAGAAATAAAAGGGTGCCAGTATTCTTTTCACAACATTTATGGGGTTTATGTTACATTTTCAAATATTTATTTATTGTACTTACACTTTATCTTGGCTCTGGACTGGTAACTGACCACATAAAGGTGTTGTGGATGACTTTATTAAAAATATTTTTCTTTATATGAAAGCATCATCTTTTGCTGAAACAATGTTTTCTCCTCTCATGAGGACAATGTCCAATATACTGGAGAGCCTTCAATAAATGCTTAAATGTGAGCACACTTAATTGCTGTATAGCAATTCACTAGAAATATATTCATCCCCTTACTTCTCCATCATCCATGAGAGTTTATTCATCATCCTAAAATATTTAGTAGAACATATATTTGCTGAAAAATAGAATACTTCAGATGTATTTTAGGTAGCTGAATGCACTCAGGTTGCTGAAATAGGAATTTCTGGTACTTTAACATATCTGAAAGAATATGGCAATAACTGAGGATTAAGTAGCTTTAAGTAATTAATGTCAGTATAAGTAGCTGATTTGTTTGGAGTATATTCTTGTATTTTTTTAACATTTATTTTACAACAAAACTCTATTAAAACACCATTAACCACCAGATACGTATTAAGTTCATGTGTATAGACCAACCCCATATATGGGGGGTCTTGGTAGCATGAATAAAATGATACTGATTGATCAGTTTAAATGAAAAGTACCAATTCTGAATCTAGTGCTGCTGGCATACTTTTTGATTCTGACACCTGCGATGTAGCTGCAGAACAGAAATATTAGGGTTTCAATAGTCACATTATTTAATGAGATAATTTGGTTTATTCTAATTATACTAAAAAAAATTGTTAGGCTTTTTTTCATGGTTCTCTCAAAAAAACTACATTGTAAGTGCGTTAAAAATGAGATATTGAAAACACTTAGGTTTTGGTAACTTTAAAAAACATTTCCTTAAAGCAGAGAATTATGTCAACTAATTTGTCTCAAATGTTTTGGCTCTTTTTTTTTGCTTATTAATTGATTGTGAATAGATGATGTAATTCTTCATTGGATTTTTTGAAGATGCTTGCAAATTTTTTTATCAGAGTTCTATTCTTGACATCATCCTGGGACAACTGAAGGAAGTTTCAGTCAGTTCAGTGAGAATTAGAATGCTTCAATCTTTTTGTGACCTGGTTCACTATGTGTAATTGGAGAAAATATTTTTCCCCTCTTGTCCTTTATCCTGTCCACTTACATACATGATATGTTTTACAGCAGATACAGGTCTTGCTATCTGCTTGTATGTAAGTTCCCATTTTAGTTGCAGTTGTTTTGTGCTACTGATGCAAATATCAGATCAATTATTTGCAAGTCGTAGTGTGCCAGTGAAGGTATATGCTGTTATCTCTGCTTCTTGAGTGAATGAAAGCTAACTAACACAGCACAAAAATAAGTTGAATTGAATTCACCTTCCTCATTCAGATTAAAAAAATTAAATGGATATTCACAGTAGAGTTTAGAGCACTCATAGTTGTAGAAACAGAACATTCATCTGCCAGAAATATGGCCAAATTTAAATTAGCTTTCATATTGTAATGTAACACTGATTTATGGCACTTTATTTTCCACTAGGGATTCAGCTATTGTATAATGTTTTCCTATGTTTTTTCCTGTTAGTTTTGCCAAAATATGTAAGTGTAAAAGGAAGGGATTCTGTTCTGGCTTTCATGATAGCAATGAAGCTATTAGCTAGGAGTTAAGCCTAGTCCCGTTCTGAAAGCCAATATGAAGCTTGTGCATAACAAAGGTTTATTTTGAAGCTTAAGTGAGATTTAAGAGGAGACATATAGAGACTATTTGGAGAATTTCCTGGTCTGGAATCTTTATATTGAATTATGAGTGAATTTACAATGTGTCTCATTTTAGAGACACATATCAGTGATAACCAAGCTAGAAAGAGTACAGATTGACTTCCAGTTATTGAAAATGGTACTTTCATTAAGCATTCCCATTAGGCATTGATGTGGGTTTGTTATTGTTGCTATCTCTAGCATAATCTTAAGAATTACATACTGGATTTTGAAAGAAAAAGAACACTTCAATGCTAAAGCTACTGGTAGGCATTTGGAAGAGCTGCATGTTTTCCTCCCAAAGAGGCAGAATGCTTCTGATCTGCTATCTGGTGCTATCTTACTACTTTTTGATATAAGGCAGTGCCTGTCGAATCCTGCTGTGGATACGTGTGATGTTAGAGCTAAATTGATGTAATGTCTGCTGCCCCACTTATGGGCTCCTGCCCTTTTCCTTGGACTGGCTCCGATGCTCCTCTGACCTCGCAGTGTGCCTGAGCAGAGAACCACACTGACAGAAACCCAGCCCCAATTGACTGGTATTCTGCTGGTTTAGTTCTTTGGACTGGTTCACTGCTGGGTCACAGGAATGGCAAAGTTTGTGCACAGAGAGCAACAATTTATTTCTGGTAAAGGAGAAATAAGTAAGACCTTTCTTCCTAATAACAATTAGTGAGTTATAATAGCTAATACATACTGATTTAGCCTTTCATATCTGCTGTGTGTTGTTGGCCCTTTCTCCTTACTATCTAATTTGGGTTGCTTTTAAGCTTAGAAAGCAAGCTGGACATATATTATGGTTGAAAGATAGACTGTCACGATTTTCTTCCACTTATTACATCTCTGCGGTAGCTTCTCTAACTTACTCTGGATGATTGCCGTGAGCTTAAAGCTGGATGTGTAATATTGCTTGACTGTACTTACAAAACAGGGTAGATAATAGCAACAATTCTTTGTGATTCCAGTTAAGGGTTCAGACTAAGCCAGAAGGTGCAGGCTTTACAGGACTCTCAGAAGACAATGGTGCAGATGCACTCAGTTTGCACTGAGTCACTGCGTTTGCCTTGCCAGATACAGCTTTCCTCTACTTGCAACTGCTTTCACGGCTCTGCACAGTGCACATTTGTCAGAGTAAATGAAGGGCTGCTTTGCACAGATGCAAGTAGCAACCTAGGCTGAGTTTGTGCAGTGCTGCTAATATGCATCATAAAACACTCAAATGACCTCATGAGAGACAGTTTCTACCTCAGTTTCATCAGTGCTTAGGTTGTGTGATGCTTACATAGTGAGCAGCTATTCAGTGTCTGGCTTTGTTGTTATCATTCATTGTGTGACCTCATGCCTTGCACGCCGTTCAGCGTTTGGGTCTTGTGGAAAAAATTCTTGACCGTATGCCTTGGACTATTATATGATGCATAAGACTAATAGATCTGCCATACAGTTGTACAGATGCATGGCTTTCGTAACCTTTTTTCCCCTAAGATATCTTTGCTTATATTTTCCAATACTTGAAAAAGAGTTCCTCAACCACTCAAATTCCGTGAAGTAGGTATTTTCACTTACCCAATCCGTGAAGACAGAACCATTGCAAAAAAATCTTTGCTTCTGGAGCTAATGAAGTAACAGTAAGCAATGGTTTCCTTTGCTGGCCAGCAATCAGAATGAGACGAGACTTGCGTTTTGTTTCTGGTTTCATTAGCTACTGTTGATAGCAAAAGAGTGTTAACTCAGGGACTCTGCACTTTAGTAAAGACTCCTAGCATGTATCCACAATGAGACTTTTCTGACCTATTTTAAGTCTCTCTCCCTGACACTTCCCTTTGGTCCTTGTACCAGGTCTCCCCCACTTTAACTCTGTAGGTGTTCTCCTTTTGCTGAACCCTGAAAGCTCTTTCCAAGACCGTAAGCAACCCCGGCATAAGAGCAAAGCAATTAAGCTCATTGCAATAGTAAACATTGGTGAAGAGTCCTACAAAGTTTTGCTGTCTGCAAGTCTCATCAAATTCTGGCTCTTTCCAAATGCCATTACAACGAAATAGTTTGCTGCATGCCCTGAAGGTCAACACGCACTGCCTGATTTGGACAAAGAGTAGGTAATAAAAAATTGAGTTTTCTTCTTTTTCAGATTAAGTCTTTTTTCTTCCTTTTCTTTTTCTTCTTTGTTAATATATTTGTTATCTCAGGTGCAGGACATTTTGTTTCTTCTCTAGTGACTCATTGTTCAGTGAATATGATAGTGGACTACAAAATACCAAAAAGACAAAAACATTTAAAATACTAACTGTGCACTTGATGTGTATACTTGGTGACTGTTCAGTGTTGTTTACTAAAAACCAGACCAAACAACTTATATTATAGCTTCTCAGTCTTATTTTAGCAAAATTATTAAATGGCAAGAGAACAGCAGTTACTTTTTTTCTGTGAAGTAGTGTTGTTATTGATTTCAGCAGCTGCTGACATGTCCTAGAGCTCTTATTCAGAACACTAGTACCTGATGTTTTCTCCTATATGTACATTTCAGACATATTTTCTATATGTACATTCATACATTTTTCATATTAAATAAGCAATATTTAACATTAAAATTACATTTCACACAAATGTGGTCCATCTTTTTTTGAGAAGTCCTGTGTTTTTGTTGTTGAGGGAAATGATATGTGCTTGTCAGACCTCATTGGTTTATCTATCTATGCTCATAATCTTCAAAGTCATGGTCACAATTGCTATTACGCAGATACAGAATTAAAAGAAAATGAGATTTTTCCTCAGTTATTGCAAAATTCCTTAAGAACATCAAATAGAAGATTCAGAATTAAAAATTTATTGTATTACAAATAATAAATGCATATTTATTTTCCTGGGATTTGTTTTCCTGCATGTAGTGGTGTTTCCAAGGTGATGCAAATCGAGAGAGCTACTGATACTGTATAACTTGTGGACTAATACAAGAAAATCTTCAAAGACTAAATACAGTAATTTTAACTAAAGCATTTTAATGGCACAAGTTTTTGTGATTTGGTATGTATATTGGACTTCAAGTTATACTGTTACTTTGTTTATATCATGAAGGTGAGGTAAATTAATACTTAAAAATTTTTGATATGCCTTCAGAAAAAGTGGATTGGGGGAAGATTTTAGAAATATTTAAGACTGTTTTCTTATGTGGAAGGACTTGTCTTCTGCTTAGACATGGAAATATCTGGTATGTAATTCTAGCCAGCATCTTCTTGTATAATTAATCTTTCTGGCTTCAGAAAGTTTAATCTGTAACATTGGGCTCTTGCAGGGTGTTTTGTAGTCTGTTTGTAGACTGCACTTAAGTCTTTGTTTGGGAGATGCTGGGAAATATAAATCTGTATTATAATCAATTTGGAACAGCAGTTTTCTGCTGCCTGCCCTCGCAAGGTACACTGACAATAATACAGATGCACTTCTAAAATAACGTAGGTGGCTGTTTACAAGTCTGCAAGCAACCTTCACTCCCTGCAACTGTTTTCAGGGAACAGAGTCAGTGACAGATGCCCTAGAAATAACTAGGCAGAGAGAGAGTGTGTGTTGCTATGGAAGCTATTCTACTCTTTGATGCGCACTGTATCATCCAATTTAGAAGAGCTTTGGAGCCAATCAAATAGCTTTTTTTCTTTTTTCTTTTTTTTCCCCTAAAATTTGCCTTTGGGGGCAAATCCTGTGAATCGGAGCACAGCCTAAGCAAGTTGAGAACTCCAGGAGCTAAAAAAGAAGTAACCTGATGTTTGGTGTAACTACTCAGCTACTTTGCAGCCACTCTGCAACTTTCCAAGGCTGTGTTAGTGTTTGTTGTGTATGTATATTCTGAGTGGTAAATTGCAGTTTTGTGGCAGTTGAGTTTTTAGTTCTGGTACAGACTTAAAGAGAAGTCTTGTACTACTGAGGGTAACTTCTGTGTGTTGGTTTCCCAGGTACAAATGAATGGTTTCTTTCTCCCACATGCTGTCTAATCTTTTTAGACTGTCAGTGCTGCTATGCAAAACTTCTTTTAATGTCTTTGTATGTCTGGTATGATGGGACTCCATTCTTAAAGCTGCTGGAATATGAACAGCAATGAATGAGTCAGAGCTATTGCCGCTCCTTAGCCTCCTCTCCCCTAGCCCAGGGCTAGTGCAAGATAAGAAAGAAGGATTTTTCCTTTTCTAAAAGATGTGCTTTTGCATATTCTACTCTTATTTTTGATGCAGTAAAACTGCCAGGTTCCAGTGTACTGGGGGGTGGAGAAAAGAAAGAATTGACTGCTGCATTGGAGCTAAGGGAAAAAAACAACATCATTGGGTTGTTAAACATTTATGTTCAGGTTTTTTTTGAGGGCTGTGTAATCTTTGCTACTATGTTCTCTTTCTCTCCGTTTCTTTCCTTTGTGCTGGTTCAGAGGTGAATGTGATAAATTCCCATTACAGGGTTTACATTTTCGTGATGCCGAGTACCTGCTGTTTTTCCTGAGCAGGGAATGTTTGGAACTTCCCAGCAGAGGCTAGCACCAGTTTCTAATGAAACTTTAAAATAGCTGAAGCAGTTCTGTTTTAAGTATTTGGAAGGATATTTACAGTATCTAAATAATTACTTGTGCCATATAGGAGATATTGTTGTGATGTATATTGAGCAGACCTTATAATTAGTTCCCTAGGGAACTGAATGAAAATGTGACTCCATTCTGCACTCTCAAATAAAATGTGGCCTTGCTAATTAATCAATTTTAAGAATACCAGGTACAGTCACATAAAACTCACCATTAATGCTGGGACAAAGGTTGACAACCTTTGCTAAGAATACAAATGAAGGGGAAAACAGCAATGATTAATCATTCCCCTACTTGAAAGTGATTTTTATTTAAACCCATCCTCCCTATTATATATAACTGCAAGCTTGTTAATGGCTTAAAACTTCTTACTGCATACTGTTAAGTAGTTTGGCAGATCACAAATGTTACTTTAAATGAGCACTTAATAACACTGAGTTAGTGACTTTTTAATGTAGTTAGCAAAGTACTAATACTTCCAGTGTAAAGTAATGTTGTGCGAGACCGTGGCATGTAAAAAATGAAAGATGTATTTTCTTCAAAGCAGAAATCCAAAGGCAGAGTACAGGATAGTGTTCCTTCTTTATTGTTACTCCTGGCAAATTCAGCTGCAAGGGGAGAACATCTGTCTCACGTCTTGAAAATGTGTGAAATACCATCTCAACATCCTCTTCCTCACACTTAAACTATCTGGATTAATTACCTATTTTGCAGCATGAGCAGAGGGGAAGGGAATAATTGTAACTGCAATTTCAGTTCTTCACTGAGCCACAGCAGATTTAGTACCCTTTAGCAGTAATAACCTTGCACTAAGGTTGTAACTCAGTAATAAGCATCCACTATAGTTCAAGAATGGCGTTTTGATTTTTTGAACCGAGCCACTGGTGGCAGAACAAACATACTTGTCAGTGCCATCTGTATTCCTCACACCTTTACCGTGGCAGACTAATGTTTCAGGATACCAAATTGATGTCCTGTGTCAGCAAAAAGTTTTGCTACACCCCTAGCTAACTAATACAAAATAAAGACAAAAATTATTTTAACATTATACATTTAAAGCTATAGCAGCAAGAGAAAAATGAGTGCTATACAACTTATATATGTGGGGGGGGTCTCTGTGTGTGTGTATATAATGCATATACTTTCTCCATGATGAATGTGTCTCCTAGATGCACCATGTCAGATCAGAAAGAACTGTCAAAAAAAATTCTCATAACATCTTAAATTGTGCAGCTCAAATCAGTTTCTCGTGATCTCCAGACCCTCAATGCATGTGGCTTCATGGCTCTCTGCATCTTAACAGACACTCTGATGTTCTTAATGCTGTAAAAGCATTTCGAAATTTGTCATCATCCAGAAGCTCAAGCTAATTAAGAATTAGGTAAGTAGATGTAGTAATAATCAACACTTTGGTGGGTATGCCTTGGTGCTGCCAACTTAAGGGGGATTCCATAATATATCTGCTTTCAATTAGTAGGTGTCATGCCCTAAGTGCAACTCCTTCCCCTGCCCTAAGGCTTTGGCTGCCTGTACTCAAAGCCAGCTTTGATGTGGTGCAGCTGTGTAACCTTGGATCAGGCTGCTGTGGGAAGAGCACTGGGAAGTCATGTTGGAGACCTCCCTGTTTTTGCTTGGGAGCTGCTTGCCTGAGCTTTGTTGCCTGTGCTGGGCCATTTACCTTGCTGATCCTGATCTTGGCCCACTGACTTGACTTCCTGGCTTGAACCCAGACCTGCTGCATCGGTATGGACTTGGGTGGCAGTCACTGAAGTGTGTCTGTCTACTGTTTCTGGCCAGCTCTGCTCTCCTTGCTCAGGTACCGTGGCATAGTGCCCCATGTCAGCAAGGACACTGCCTGTGTGTACCTTGTCATGCTCAGCTCCTGGCTGGCACCCTAGTCCTGCTGCTCCCTGACACTAAAGGCCTTCTTGAACAGTTTGTGGTTGTGGCAACTCTGGGGAATTTTGTGATGAGAATTAATAAATATTTATTTCTTAGTATTTTTTGAGACATTGAAAATTATTTAGAGATGTGTTCTTTTACATTTCCCAGGAATGAGTTTTAAAATATTTTTTTTCATCTCCCAAAGCTTTTGGAATACATTTGTGTGTATAATCCTCACAGGCAACCTCCAATAAGCACTACAAGGCCCACTCCTTCCCCCCACCCCCAGTCTTTGTTGTATAAAAATGGTTTGCTTTTGAAGATATAGAGAAACTGTATCTCTTATGGTAAGATTTTGAAAACAAAATGGCAGCTATTCAGAGAAGCTTGGAGAGGTGGAGGATATAAAGAAATTACTGTGGAGTTAGTAATTGGGAATGCTGTGCAGTGTGGACCTGTATATGTAAACTATCTTTGCAGTATATACATATGGATAGGTCATGTCAGTCTCCCACTACTTTGTTGCATTTATAACGTGTATTTCAAACATCAGTTTGAATTTCACTGTTTTTTTCCTCCTTGCTTGAATAGAAGCTCTCAGGGCACATAAATCCTTACTGTATTTCTAAATAATACCAGTACAATGAGTTCTTAATATTGGTGGCTCTAAATAGTATTTCTGTAGGTAGACAACTAAGGACTCAGATTCCAACATCCACCAGAAGTCTCTGGATGTTGATGGCCTAGTGCTGTGCCAATTTGAAGATTCATCTATATTCGTTATGAACAACATTCTTCTGATTATAGTATTCTCTGTTGCAAGGGAATATGCTGCAGAAGCAATGCTTGTTTAATATGGGATTGAATCACTATAGTTACGAAGGATTAAAAGAAAATCTCAAATTAGAATCATTTGTCATTTTTTTCTCTCCAATAAAAAGTGTGTTTATTGTTCCTATGCAAACTTAATTTGGTAGCGTGTGTCAGTTAAATGAAGAAAAAAATTCTGACTGCAAAGGGAGAATTTTGCTTGACATGAATAGAAGATTTTTTTTTATCTTAAGTTATGAAGAGTGTGTGTGCATGCGGACACACACTTTTTTATAAATGCAGAAGGGTACAATACAAAGAGCTGTTTCTGAGAAGCTGAGCCAAGCTTGACTGAGCAGACTCACTGGCTTAAACTTAATTCAGCATAGGGAGCGGATGCTGTAAAACAAAAAGGCATGGAGCAGGAAGGAGGCTCACCAGGCAGGTAAACAAGGCTGAGGAGATGTTTCATTTGAACAAAGTCTTGAACACACATGTCCTAACTGTGAAGGTTGAATGCCTTTTGAGGTGGAAGGGGTTTACAGATTCTGACATGCCATCCTGAAGCAAAAATAATGCACATTTCTTCTGATAGCACTGTGTCTGCCTCACTTGAGTCTTTTTCCACTTCATAAAGAATATTATCTCCTATGCGGTGTGGCGTGGCTCCAGTTATTTACTCAGGAGCACAGGCACTGTCTGACTCTGTAAAATCATTTTCACATGAAGCAGTACTCAGGTTTTGATTGCTGTTCAGTTGTCCCTCTCTAGATTCAAAACACATATTTGAGACAAAAGAAGAAATATTAATTTCAGATTAAAATCTTGGTGTGAGGCTTGTATGGGATCTGATTCAGTATTACTGACAAATAGCTGAAGACTAGCCAAATTATTTAAAAGACAAGCCTCTGACTACGTCTTGAAGTCCAATGTGCAGTAAATTCTGTGAAATGCAAAGAATAAAAGCTTCAGATAACATGATATATTAAAGGATGGTGCATTGTCTAATCTTCGACAGAGGTTCTTCACCCTTGTCTTAAATACAGCTTGCCTTATCTATTAGATGAAGAGGTTGTGTGATGAGGTAGCAGGCTTATCCCGGAATAAATGTTTTAGTGCTTGCTCTATATTTGGAAGTCTTGGCTTCCAGCCTCTTAGTTGTGTACAGAGTTTTGCCAATGCGATTGCGGTTGGGAGCTTACCACCAGGAGCCAGGCCACTGCTTTAGGCCATCCCAGATTCCCTGGGATGCTACAATTAGTGTTAATGCCTCACCATACTTCCCAGTCTACTTTGGCAACTTTCTCTTGACTTTGTACTTTTTTTTGTTGTTGCCATATAACAGTTTTGAAAAGCTTCTAGTTAGGGTGGATCTCTAACCATAATTACTACAATTGAGAAATAAATGCATACCACGAGGTTTTTTTAATAAACATGTGTTGGGTAATTCATAGACTATTTTTGTCTTTTGTGTAACCAGAGGGTATAATCAGAGCCTGTTTGTGGCACTATATTTGGATATCCAGGGAAAAGTCATTACACATGCTATATAACATTTAAAATCTCCATAACAAGGAAGGTGGCTTGCATGGGATTTTTGTTTTCTAAATTGAAATGAAGCTACATCAACAAAGTATTGTTCCCTATATTTTTTTAAAACATGGAGAATATGCACGGTGCTGGTAGGATTAGCAGTGGAAAGTTATGTATCCCAAACTAGCAATCTTTTTTTCTTTCCTTCCATTAAGACAAGCTGAATTTCTTTTTCAAAGTCTCTGAAGATAAATGCAGTCTTTCATGCCGGGTTTCAGCCCCTGAAAAACTTTTTATTTAGTAATAAATCCACTGGAAAAGAGGTTTACAAGAAAAGCGCTGACACAACCTTAACCATCATGGCACAATTAGTTTAGCTGCAGGTTTGTTGTAATCCCAAAACAATAACAGAAAATTGTCATGTCAAACAAATTCCATCTGTCCTCTGTATCATGCAGTCCCTGGATTATAACTCTTTACGTGTGATTATGTCCTCTTCAATCAAGCTTTCTAATATCAAAATTGCATCCAGCTTTTTAAGTACTTCAATACAGCTACTCTGAATAGAGAGTGAGTTGGCCAAAGACAAAGCGCAGAATAAATACATCTTAAAGGAGATACTGGCATTCAGGTATGTACTACCCTGTGGTATGTAGAGTTTCCTTGTTTGTTTTCTCACTTTTTTTTGGGGGGTGGGGGTGGTGAGAAAACAGTCCTGTATTTAAGAAAAATGTTGACCAGAATAAGTCCTCTTATATGCTTGTTACAATGACATGAAGTATTAAGTGAGCAACAGTAACTCTTCTGTCTTCCTGATCAGCACTAAGAACAGATAGAAAAATTGCATTTAATTTTGGTGTAATTGTTTAAGCTATTCATCACCACCATGACCAAATGCCAAAAGGGGTACTAAAATCTTTTTGCTGGAAAAGTGGGAGGGAGAGATGACTGCAAATCTGCTAAATGTATATATGATTCCTTCACTTCATCATTCTCAGATGAGACTCATATTTCTAAAAGACTTGCAGAGGGAATATTTTCATGACAGCAGCACACTGAGATTGAACTTAACTGAAAGGGATATATTTTTTACTCTGGTTTTGTAGAGACAGCATAAAAATCTGTGGTAAGAAAAAGGCAGAAAATAGTATATTATTGTAGAAAATGGAATCCTGTTCTGAGAAAAGAAGTGGAAATTGCCTTCTCTCTGCAAAATTTCTTGGCTTACCATTCCCATAGATGCAAAACCTAGGAAAAGTTTCTTCTGTTTCCAGGAGAGAAGAGATAAAGAAACAAATTGATTCTTTGAGTGCTTAGTTAAACATCTTATAAAGAGTTCAGGTGTTACTCAAAAGCTATAAACTGTAAGCAAGCTAAATAGGTGAGTGTTGAAGTTTGCATTTTCATTGCCATTCCTAGCGTTGACATCCCCCGAGTTCTGGTGGGTGTGGGTGGCTGTGACAGTCACAGCTTTGCAGCGGTGGATCAGTTTCTTTCCATTTAGACCAGGACTGTTTCTGTCCCTGCGAGACTGAAACTTAAAATCTAGCAATGACGTTAGCAAGAGGACAGTGACAGTTCTCATGTAAAGTTAATGTCTAGGAACATCTGTCCAGAATATTTGGCATAAGGAGATTTTTATTTTTTTCCAAAGTTCTTATGGAACTTTATGGCATAAAGGCTCTTATGCCATTGTCACCTGGAGGGAGCTAGAACCAGATATGCTTTGCATGTGTAGACTGTCTTTTGTCTGCTTAGTTATTGGCTTCTTTGCTACCCTAAGTGTAAAAGAACTTAAGCAAACTGATACGTATAAGTATGAATTTTCACACTGATGAAGTAAATGGAATCACATTTTTATAAATGTATTCAATAGAACAATTTTTTTCCAGGGTTTTGAGGTCTTCCTTTTTATCCAAGGCACAATCTAGCAGTAGCTAGTTCATCGATAGATGCTGATATCCCTTAGAAAGGAATAGGATGTAACTTGGTTCCGACCAAGGTGTGATCACATTTCTCTCACTTACATACAAATGTTTCTTTACACAGAGCACATAGTGCTTAGTTTCTCTTCTCATATCTTTTAAAAATTCAGGTGCCATGCTTTAAGAGTTTATTCTCTATCTAAGCTTGGCATATGGGATTGATTGTCTTGTCACCTGGCCCTAGTTCCTGATGATATGCCGTAGCTGTATTGCATACAGTTCTTCATGGGATGTGCCCTATTTTTCCACACTGTGTTGTTTCATGCTTGCTCTGTCCCGTTTTTGATTTCAATTTAAATTGGAAAAGAACTCAGTAAGGATGTAGTCATTGAACAAGTTTGTTACCACAAAGGAACTGAGAGTCCCTTTGGTTCCTTTATTGCATGCTAATGGTCTTAATGTTCTGAGACTGAACTCTGCCTCCTTCCTATGAGAGAACAGATAAATGGTTACAGCAATACCAGATGAGGCTGCAGTACTTACAGCTGTTGTGCAAAAAGCATTTTATGTGTTCAACAAATGGGGATGGATACTTTGCAGAATGTGCGCGTGTGTGGAGAGCACTAGTTAAAACTTCCCCCAGTGAGCTCTTGTTTGAGTGTTTGGTAGAAACAAAAGAGCAGTTTCCACAACCGAATGTGTGCTTGTTGAGAATGAACTATGTTTATACAGAGGCAAGAATCCAAGCTCAAATAATGACTTTTCCTTGATGATGATGTATTTCTCTTGTGAGGTTCCTTCACTTGTTATCTATGATCTGCCCCATTCTAACAGCCCATAGGAATGGAAAAATTGAGTCCTAAACCAGAGGATTCTGATGAAAGCTAGAACCTGAGCTGCTGTAGGGGAATATGCTGGAATATATGTCTCTTACAAACACTTAGAGAATGATATTTCCCCCCTTCCCCAGCATGTAATTCTATTTTATTTAGATTGGTTTAAGAGCGTGGTCAGTTCTGACTGTATCCTCTTTATAGCTATGTAAATGACTATTCCTGCGAAATGAGGCAGGGCATCAACTTGCTGTATTTTTCTCCCTGAATCAGAGAGTTCCTACCTGATTTTTGCAAAGGTACATAAAGGATACCAGTGACACAGCTACATAATAAAGCCCTAGTTTTAACAGCCATCATGAATAAACGTAATATGCGTTCTCAGTGCTAACATAAGGAATAGATGAGTCTGTGGAAATAAATGGTTTGCTGACACAATTATGTGATAATTTTCCTCAGCCTTTAAATTAATGGGAAGATGAATTAGCGGCTGTCCCCAAATGTTTCTTCAGTGGGATACTGAGAGGCAGTTGAAGGTGGTAAATCTAGCAGCAGCAGCTGTTGAAAACAGCATCTTTAATCTTTCTGTGGCAACTAAAGAAGTTTTACTCTACAATTGGAATAGAGGCAATGGTTTATCCAGTGCAAAATGTAGGGGTCAATACTGGTATATATTGCAGACAACAGAAGGTTTGTGCAGTCAGCATAGGGGCACTAGTAACTACAGAGAAGCTAGCAGCTGGAATTGCCTTACTGTATTTGAATTGCCTTACATTTTCTTGCTGTGTGAACTGTACTTTCTGTACTTGATTTTCTTACTCCTGAGCCAGTGTAGTAATCACAGAAAATAACATTACCACCTGCACAAAGAGGTTGTTCTTCCTGCAGTATGTCACCCCTACCAGGTCTGCTGTAAGACAGCTTCTCCTGAACTAATCAGTAGCCTGCAAAGCAGCAGCACATAAATTGTTCAAAAGCATCACTTATTTGTATTGGTCGCCTCTCCTTATCTGGAGGGCATGATTCATCAGACCTTTTCCAATAGCCTCTGTCAGGCTTGGCCTGTCCACCATCACTTACTCATATTGCTGGTAAATTGTTTACAGGCAGGCTGAGTGTACTTGACTCTGAAAGCCTGGAAGCTAAACCAAACCCACTACTGCTGCAGGTAGCTCTTCTGCAACAGAGAAATGAACTTTATTACATAGCTGAGTGGTGAATGGTTGTTGAGGGCTTTGGATGTGAGTCGTTTGAGATCAATTGTTCTGTTTTGCTGAGTAAAGCAGGAGGGTTGAGCTCAAAGTTTAGGGATGATGGCTTGGAGGGAAAAAGAAAAAGATTAAGGACAGGCAATTATCTTCAGCTTCAGTGGTAGTTATGTGGCTAAATTCCCTGGTGGGGCTTGAGAACATTGGTGCTTCCCTACAATCTTTAAAAAAGAAAAAAAAACCCAAAAACCCCCTCATACCAAAAGCAGAGATTCAAGAGCTCTTCAACTTTAGAACTATTACTATTTCTCAGTTGTTTGGAATACTGTGGGAAAGCCTGTAACTCCTTTTTTTTTTTTTAAAGTTAAGCACAGACAGTAGAATTCATCAGTGACTGGTAAATGCTATCAAGGAATTGCTAAAAAATCCCACAGGCCTGTATATGTCTATAAGAAACACCAAAATAGCCACGCTGGCTTTATGTAAGCTCCACAGAAAGGCCAGAAGCTGAGGAGTGTCTGAAAGAGTCTGGGAAAATACTCGAGTGAAGAAATATACAGTAGAATGGATGGGCACGTATAAAAGTTTGGCCACAGGAATAACCACTGAAGCAGAGGAGAAAAAAAAACCAACCCTCTCGTAGAAAGTTGTCTGTCAGGAACTGCTGTACCTTCCATAGGGAGCTCGGTCAGCCCTTCCTGATTTTCCTTCTAATGTAGCCTAGGATACCTGACGCTGCTTGAAGTGTCCAGTGAAATAAATCAGGCACTTGAAAAGGCATTCACCTCTTATATGCAACAAATCCTAAAGCTTTAAGTCCTGTGTTACTTAGAGTGGCAACAAAGTTCCAAATTCTATACTTACACCTAACTCAATTTTTGGTAGTAAGTGAATAGGTAAGAATCTACAGCCATCAACTGAGTGCGGGGAACAGGCTGGTTGTAGTGCATTCTCTAAGGACAACAGTCCATCGTTGTATGTACACATATGTAACAACAATTCTGGTCTGTTTCTGGACTGCACATACAGTTTTATAACTCAAATGACTCTTCACTTTTTTTGATTAGCTAGTAGTAAAAGCTATTTCATATGTGAGTTGGATAGTAACATTTTATCCTAGTAGTGGAATATCACCTTTTCTGGAATTTCTCCAGTACTTAAAGGATGTCGGTTGCATCTGCAGAGCAGTTCTGGTGTGCTTGTACTGGGTTATTTTTGAAAGAAACAAAACCAGATATTCTCTTCTAGGTGTACAGCAACTCTGCTTTGACACCTAATGGAGATGTAAGAGTCCAAACCAACGACTCGTTGTTTGAACAGCTTTGAATTGTGCTTATGATGGGAACATTCAGTCCAGGGATGAGACTAAGTAGAGTTTGAAGTAAAACTCTTGAACATCATATAATGTAGATAGATACGTGGACCTCTTCATTAGCTGTTTTGATCTCCTGATTAGGTCCTGTTTTATGAAATTATTTGCTGAAGTATCTGTAGCCGCAGTGTACTAACATTTTCTCTGAAAGCAGTGGAAGCACTTTGAGCTAAATTGTTTGCTTGCAGAAGACAAATGGTTATTATTTTATTAACAAGATCTGAGACTGCAATGTGCAAGAACAAAACAGTATCATTCTGGGAATTTTTTAAAAGTCACACTTTATTGATTTTTTTTTTTTTCCCTTGGTCCTTTTAACTTTCTCATTTGTACCTTCCTGTGTTTTTTTTTTTTCTTTTCTTGCTGGTGTTATAATTTAAATCTAGAGACTTGAAACACTTACCTTTGCCAGTAAGCAGTAAAAACTTTACCAGAATTCCATCAAACCTTTCTCATTGATTAGAATCTAAAAGCTGCTGTAAGAGAAGGTCGTCCACTGAACTTCAATGTATTGTCCATTAGTAAACATTGTGCCTACATTAGTCATCTGTAATTCAGATCTTTTTCATGTCAGCATCTTATTTGCTAGTGTAACTTTTCCAATATTTTAGTTTTTTAGAAACACAAACTACTTTGTGATGTTAGTGGATAGACCCTTAGACATTACAGTGGACTGAATACATGACCTAGCAGGCACTTACTTTCCTCTTCAGTGTATGGATGGCTGTTCTGGCCTATGAGTACTTGGCAATATATGGTACAGAATGCGGACAATAAATTGCCTGGGGAATTGGGAATAAGGGCAAGTAAAGCAAGTTCCCCATAGTAATACTGATTTTAAACTACCAGTGATTTCACAGGAGAACATGTGCATCGACATTGATCCTGGAGTAGCTTGTCTTGCTGTAATTTGACTAGGAGATCTTAGGCTTAAGGCTTTCCCATATGTTTGACTTGGTATTAGTATGGGAAATCACCGTTGTCCTGCTATGCTATTGTTTCACTGTGGCTTTCATTCTTTTGGGCAATTTCAATGGAAGGTTTTTCTTACATTGCATGCAAATATTTTATGCGCTTAGTGGACATCTCAGTAAAGAAAGTAGCAGTGTTGAAAAAATTTATAAAATTTTATTATGGCTGGAGAAGATGAAACTTTGAAAAACTAACTGAATTTTTCCTGGGGGCTGAAGGAACAGGGGTACAGGAAGTGCATACGAACGTTTTCCAAGTCTTTTGGTAGATGGTAGGGTGGGAGGACTTTTTAGTGCTTAGGGCATTTGCTGTAGTGTTCTTTGTCTGATCATTTATTTTAAGCTTCTCTGTATCCCTTGTTTCCTTTCAGACATTTCATTAATACTCGTCTATATTCAGTAGGATCTGAGCTGTAATACCTGGTGGCCTGCCTCCTGTCTGAGCAATCCCACCTCTCTCATTAGCAATGAATAAGAAAGAATTCCCTGACTAAGTTTTGAGTTTAGTTCCTTTCAAGCAGTAGACTTTTGGTTGCATATTGCGTCAAATCAGCTGTACATGAGTGAATGTGCCAGTTTGGGGTTAGAATAGTGTTTTGTCTTAATCTTTTATATATCAAAATGTTGCAAAGTTTTTTGGCTTTTTTATATATATATATATATATATGCACACTTCCAAATGCTCATAACTTTCAAAAACACTCTTTGAAGACTCAGAAATGCATGGCTGTTTTGAACTATTACTTTGTTGTCATTTTGGGCCAGATTTTCAGGTGATATTGAATAAGACCATTATGTTGACTCCACTGGATCTATACTAGTTTATAACAGCTGAAGATTGTCTAGGAGTTCTCAGGTTTTGTATTAATAGTGATGCCAATAAAAATTGCACTCACTTCTAATATGCTTGTAATAAAACTCCAATGTTCGTTCTCTGATTGTGGGGCTATGCAAATCTTTAAGAAATAAACTAACCCGCCAAAGAACTGCACTGAGTGACACTGGCTTATGTGGATTCACATTTAAGTTTTTCTTGAGCAGTGATCCTCTGTTCTCAAAGGAAAATTCCCTTGCTAACTTTTGCTTCTTTGGGGGGTGTGTGTGTGGAAATATACTGTCTAGGCAGAGAAGGAAGCTCCAGATGGATAAGGTCTTTTGGTATTTCTTTTAAAAAAAGGGTGCACTTGTGTGGTCTGAGAAAAATGTGGGACACCAGGTTTATTCAGAAAGAAATTTATCTGAACTTTTCTGTGTCTGTCACAGAAATGCCAGGTTTGTAAACCAGCAGAGCCAGCAGAATTTTGTACTCATTTGCAATCATCCCTCATTTTTCTCACAGAAGTGTAATTTCCCAAGTGGACAGTGTCCTTAAAGATGAGTAGCATAAGCGTGTGAAAGTGTCCATCTAGAAACCTTTAGCTAGTAAATCAGTCTGTTTCACTTTTTTTCTATGGGAAGCCGTTTGTCCTGATGTAGGCTCACCTGCCCAGCCACGCTAGCTCATTTGAAAATGTTATGAAGGAGTGTGTGTGTGTAGTGAGTGAAATAACCTAGATGAAAATGCATTTTAGGTGGCTGACATAGAACTTATTCTCTGAAAGTGCCACTACTTCATCCAGTATGCTATAAGGGATGCAAGGTGAGCTTGTTTTCAGAATGTGTCTTTGTTTTACTGATTCTTTTGGTTTTACATTCAGACATGCTGCCTTCCTGTTGGGCAGTGGAAAAACACTGTGTCTACAGAGAAAAGTTTTTAAGTAATTGAACTAGATATGTGGAATCAGGTATGACACATTTGCATCCCAACCTTACATCTTGTATATTTAAGACTGGCCAGAAACAGGGGGGCATTTTTGAACTGACAACCCACTTTCGTTTTCACTTCCCTTCCCCTGTACAAAACTACAAATTACAAAATTACAACTTTGCCTGATGATCTTCGTGAAGAAAATGAGATCAAATAACAACAAACTATTTTAAAACAATAGTACAGAACTCCTTGGCAGCACTGCAGAACATGTACTCAATTAGGGTGAAATCATACCATTTGCAAGCACTTGTACTCACTGGCTGTTCCAGTGCTTGACTGTGGTGGAAAGGAAGGGGAGTGCTGTTTGCACACACTTTAACTTGTTGCCTCTGAGGATTGTAATGGCAGCTGTGATTTGCCTGCTAGACTTTTTTTTTTCTCCCTTCAAAATAAAGCAAGATCAGAAAATGCGTGGGACTTATATTTTAGCATCCCCCTCCTCCTGTTTTTTTTCCTTTCCCCCCACAATCTTTTTAGTATCATGTGGAGTGTCAGAAATTCTGGTCTCTTGGCTCAGGCTTCTTGGAGGGGCAAAGCCCAAATATTGTAGATGTGTAGTGTGCCCGGTTGCCCTGTAGAATCACTGATACATTTTAGTTGTAATGTACCATATCACCTCCTGCTCTTGGTGCATTTGCTTTAGATATCTAGGTTGTATGCATACGCTTGTGTTTTCTGGCTGGAGTTTACTCTTATCTATGTGGAAAAAAATAGTTTGCTTTGCTATTGGTTTCTTTAAAGATCTGCTTTTCCCAGTTGCCAAATAGTCTGTAGACAAAATCAGAAGAGCTCTGAGTTTCAATGTGAAAGTGCACGCTGAACTGGTGACCTGACAGCCTCTGAGAGCTTGTGCTGTTTTGATATTTGGCTAGAACTTAGTGAAATAGAAGATAAATAATGCAAGTTGAAAACATGTCACAAGTGGTAGACATTTTGAAAAGATGTTCTACATCTGAAAGCAGAGGCTGCAAACCTATCCTGGGTTCTCTGTCTGGAGAAAGAGTAATTGGCTGCTTCTGCTCTGAGTCTTGATCTGGTTCAGAGCCCAATGCTCTTTTCTTCCAAAATGGATCAAGTATCAGGCAGGAATCTGACTCCAAACTTCCCTTTGGACATTTCCGATTTTACTGTCCTGTTCTTGCATCCTTGTTTTCTCTAAAATCCACATTTCCCAAGCATGATAAGAGTAAAAATCTTCTTACTGTACCAGTCCTGTGAAGAATGAGGGACTGCTTTTCAGATGGTAACTACTGGCTCCAGTTGCATCCTGACTTCCAGAGTCTTCAGCTGCTGGATGTGCAGCTAAGACTTTAAAGGACTGCAAATGTAAATAAAGAAAATACCAGCATCTTTTTTGCTGTATTTCTTGCCTATACTGATCAATCTTCTTTTAAAAGCATTTAAGTGGTGTTGGTTATGCACAAATGAAGAAAAACGTACTAAGGAAAGTTACAATTGAGCTGCTTCTGTGAACATCCCTATTTCCCTTTTCATATTCCTCAAAGCTTGTGTAATATAAAATTTGAGAACAATGAAGGAAAAAAAAAATCCAAACCTGCCATGCAGTTAATCTGACCAATGTTCTGAAAGTTTATGCTATTTTCTGAAAGTGTGAATGCTTAAGATTGCAATATCTAACTGTGTATATATCCACTGATTTGATTCTTTATAGAGGCTTTCCCTAAATTTTTCCTAAGTATTTATATGATAGACAAGAATAATCCAAAAGAGAATTTACTGTAGTCTCTGCCCTTAAATTTTTATAAATATGCATCTCCATTACAGTATTTGTTACAGCATCTTTGGGACTGTGAATAATATTTGCTGTAAGGGTGGGTGGGTTTGTTGGTTTGGTTTGCCTAACTAGGTTTTGCATTTGTATTACACATGAGAAATCATAGAATCGTTTAGGTTGGAAAAGACCTTTAAGATCATCAAGTCCAACCGTTAACCTAACACTTGCCAAATTGTGTTACCTGCTGAGTTTTTTTGATGGTGTCTTTGCTTGTGCAGGACCTTTGAAGGAAATTACCAGACCCTGAGGTTGCCCTTGGACAAAAATGACATGCGTTTCTGAAGATAATACCAAAACTTTGTAAAGAATGTGGTCAAATATCTATATTAGCGAAATGCTTTAAGTTCCTCCTGAACAGTTGGCAATGACTACTTGTTTCATTGCTGAAGGAAGACTGTTTGGGAAATGAGGAGAAAGGAGAGAGACAGAATTAGTGTATATCGTAAGGCCATGCAGAATTTGGATTCTAAAAATTTTGAACAACAGCTACTAATAATTTTTAGTATTACTGCAATACCCCAGGCCCATAACAAGCCTCCGATGAGCATGTACCATAGATTTATGATATACAACTTGAACTAAGTCAATCACATGTGAATACTCATTTCATATGTGAAGAAAAGTGTCTTTTTCAAAGTATTTCTTCAAAGTGTTATACTTCATCTTTTAGGGAGAGTATACAAAGACGGTCATCTGCTCTATATTGTGGTAACATTTAAACAGAAGTGTTGGGGGAACTGGAGGTTTCCCATTCTACTTTAAATACTTGTTTCAGTTTACACAAATGTGGCAATATTAAAGGATGAATAACTTCTTTGAGACTAGCTGTCTGGATAAAATCAGCTCTAGGACAAATGTCCTCAACAGAAGTCTGTTCAGGGAAGAAGCCTTTCAGGGAGATCTTTAAAGATTTTATCAACATATTGTGATTAAAATAATACTGTTAACTGCATTATTTTATAGGATGTTGTTTGGAAACTTTCATAGTCTTTTATTTAATGTTGTTCTTCATGTTGCTAGTGAATTTAAAACTAATATGGTGCAAGGAGCTATATAATCTTGTGTTATTTTGCTGTAAGCTTTTAAAAAATTAAGAGGCCGTGTTCACAAGAGCAGGAATAGATAAATTGTACCAGAAGTCACTTACTTGGTGGGATTTCTTTTTTAGAATTGTCAACAAACCGTGTCTTAGCACAGTGCAAGTGTATGGGTAAGTCTTGCTCCTTGCAACTTTATGGGGAAATTCCATGTAAAAACAAAAGGTTAAAAGAAAACCCTTTTTTCTGCAATAATGCAACTATTAAGGCAAATGTCTTGATCAAACCTCCAGTAGCTCCTCGTCTACTTACACTGTTTTCAAAAAGAAGGAAATTGAAAATTGCTTTTTTCTGGTTTTGCTCCTGAAATAAAATTATGTTGTATGGCTGTGCTTCATTAAACAGCTTCTCTGTTTTACCCTGGAGATAGTTTTATGCCTGTACTGTGTGAAATGATCCCTGGTTAGCAGCAATCTTTATATAGCAATTTAAGAAAGGTTTGTAACTGTTACCTCTAGTTTACAGTTAGAGAAACTAAGATGCAGAGCATTATTTGCCCAATTGCAGCACTTACTGGGTGTTTTTCTTTAAAACTTTTCTTTGCTTCCTGCATATGGAAGATACTGAATTTGATAACTGGAAAAAAATCTGTAAGAGCTCATCTCGTATTTCAAATTATATATGCCAAATATGCAGTTTTGAAGTTCGTGGCAAGATAGTGGCCATCGATGTTGAGAGACTTAATGCATGCACTATTGTTGCCATTTTCTGCTACTTTGCAAATACATCGTTCCTAAACTATTTTGTAGTGTCTACCTGAAGTTTTATAGAAAATTATGTGGAGATTCCTCTTGCTGTAGCCATATTTTAAAGAAGAACCTATGCCTACTGCCCCATATTCAAGTACCCTGTTATAAAAAATATAGACGATAACCTTTTTATAGTTAGAGAGGCAATGATTTAAATAAGGGCCAAAGTCAAGAGAGTTGTGAGATTAATTAGAAAGTAAAAGCAGTGACTCTACTATGCCTGTATGTTCTCCTTGCTTGCCTAGGAAGTAGGTGGCAAATTTACCAGTCATTTTTCATTCTTGAAGAAGAGAAGTTGCTTATTATAATTACCCTGCCCAAATTCCTGAGTGCTTTTAGCAACAGCTATGTCCCATAGGCTGAAATTACAGGTTGATGAAGAAAAAAAAAAAATCTGTAATTTCAAATCACTTATTTTAAAATAGCTGAATGCATTTTATGTGTAGACTTTAAGATCTTTAATATTTTAAGAGTTTATTCACATTTTCTTGACTTTTGGCTTCCTTGCACCAGAAACGGAGCACTGATGTGCTGAAGATAATATTCTAAAATCGTACAATTTCCCCTTTTTTTTAAAACAATTTTCCACCTACTGTGTGTATTTTTTTGTGTTTTTCCCAAATGACAATAGAATGTTATGACTGTAGGGAAAAAAAAATACAGTGATTCTTCTTCAGCAATGCAGGTGAAGGTCACCCAGAGTTTTCTCCTGCATTTTGAGTAACCACACAAATCACAGAATAACTCAGATTGGAAGGAACCTCAGGTTTTAAAATAACTTTGGGTTTGGATAAGAAAAAGGTGTCTCAGAACCGATTCAAGGGGCTGCTGCTGTTTTCAGTTATTTCCTACTTCTTATCCTATTTAACAAGCCCTTATTTCTAGTCTTTGGATTTTAACATATAGCTATTTAAAACAAAGCTCACATTTTAATTGCACAAAGGAATGCAAAGAAACAGGTGGGAAGGCAGGTGTTTTCCTGCTATAAATTTTTCTGGTGATTGGTGATTCACTTGTACTTCTCTCTATGTCAGTAATGGATGCTATATATAATTCCAGGTTGAGAGAGGGCCACCTGCCTCTCTGAGCTGGCGTGTCTCATGTAATGTATCGTACAAATACATCCACCTCTTGCAGCAAAATTTCAATTCTTTTGCTGTAACGTTTATTAATTAAAACAAAAAATGCTCAGCGTTTAGGATATATGTAAGTTTTTATAAATGAATCCATTATAAGTGCCGCTTATAAAAAACCCAATAACCTAAATTCAGATCAGAATATGACCCTAACCCTGTGCTGTATAGTTCATCTCAGAATTTCATTAGATTTAATGGGAAAAATGTAAGACAATATGATGATATAGATGGTACAATTACTGTTTATAATTAATTGATATGCTACTTGAAAGTGTAGTTTCTACATTAAAAAAAGTAATTGAAGCTACAGTTTGAATTGGGGGTGCTATCAAAGGTGATTTGCAAATAGTCATGGCTAAGGAGCCACTTTTTTGCCAGGACTGACTGAAGGATTTGGGTTTCCAGGCTTGGCCAGACCTTTCCCACTTAAACTGAAGAGCTGTGACTGTTAACAGGCTTCATTAGGAAGCAGTTGCCCCTCAGCACATCTGCCACAGACTCACGGAAATGAGGGAAGATATGCTTAGAAACCAAAAAGCAACCTCTTAAAGATCACGTGAACACTGTGATGCATTTCTTCTTACAGCAATAAAATTTGCACCATGGGAGACCAGTGAGGCTCAGTGAGGTCTGGGAAAAGGTGTCCTACAGACCACAGGGGGTGGCAGGCCGTGCACCTGCATAGCTGTGACCATGGAGTGTGACCGGAGTGATAAAGTTCCCCAACCTTCCCAATAAATTTGTGCTTCATTAATTAATGGGTTCATTAATTAATGGATTAATTCTGGGCACTACTGGGGAACTAACTGGATCCTCCCCGTATGGACTGTTCTTCATATGCTGTGTGGTGATCATATAAGGGACAAAATGCAAGATTACAAGCTTACCCCCCAAAGTTTACTCTAGTGATTGGTTTCATGTAGTGCTCTTCCGTGTTGAATGCACTTGCTCGTTTGGGTTGTTACCTATTGGCATGATGAATTTTCAGTTACCTGGTGTATGACTAAATGAACTGCAGCCCACAAATAGGTTACTTTAAAAGTGCAATTCACTTAATGCAGATTTTTTTTTATAGACTGCACTAATGTAATCATTTGTTTTCATGTGTTTGGTTATACTTTGCTGCTTCTCTTCTTATGTTAGGTTCTAATAATCAGAGGGCTGCAATGTCTTATGTATTATGAATCAGACATCTTTTTAGTTCCTTCTTTCTATGTCTCTGCATTTGGCCTTAGGTCCAGGAATACATGCTGAAGTGCATATATTGCATGCCTTCCCCCGCTTGCTGTGGAGAAGAGGAGCAAAGAAGGACTGAAAATTTCTCTTTGCCCCCAGTGGCACTGACTGGTGTGATGTACTCCTGCAGAATTGTTCTCTGGTATTGCTACCAGCTGGTGATAAACGTACACTTTCTCCCCAGGCCTGAGCAAAGAGAAAATTGGTCGGTAGTTTGTTTTTTTTGTGGAAGGCTGGGAAAGAGTTGCTGTTGTTCCTAGGACAATGTAAGAGGCAGCATTGTGATATTCAGAGGTCATGTTTGGCCTTGTTGCAGTTCTGGAAAGTAATCCATAGCAACCTATTTGCTAAGGTTTTGACTTGCTCCTCTTCAGAAAATTATTAGATCTTAACAATATACTACATATTTTGATGATAAAAGGTATTCTACTAATATCATTAGTCTTATCTTTTGAATTATTTTTTTTTCCCCTTTTTTAATCTCTCTTTAGTTTTTCTCTAGAGTGGAAGCATTATGTTGTTGTAATACACAGGCTTGAGAGACCTGGTTCTAGACTCAGCTTGCCACAGGCAGTTTGTTGCTGTTCTTATGTGATATGTTTATGGATACAGGTCTTACATTGAATGTTACAAAGACTGTATGTGACAAAAAGACCCTGTTTTTTAACTTACAAAGAGCATATGAAAGGAAGGAGGGACTGAAGAGGAAACAGATAAAATGAAACATATTGTTATTTTTGCATGTTAGGAACTGCTTGGGTATTTCTCCAACTTTTTTCTCATCTGTACTTATGACATTTAATTGCCATTTGTGCTTGTGGTGACTTGCTTTTCCTGCTGTGATTAGCCACACTTGCATGGTTTAGTCTGTGTCATCTGAGGTGGTTGTAATTCCTGTCCTGTGAAAACAGTGAATGTGGTCCCACATAATTCAATTAATTACTGGGTTGCTCTACTTTTTTAAAGACCCTTAGGATAGGAGGTTATTTGAAATTTGGGGTTGGTTTGAGTAAGGCTTAAACTCCCTATAGATGAAGGCACTCTGAGACCTTTCCAATCAGCTGCTTATTGATTTATTATTCCTAAAAGAAAGCAGGATTGCACATGCATCACATTGCTCTGGGATCACTTTGCTACTGGACAAGATTCAAGGATAGATGAGTAAGTTTTTCTTAAATATTTGATAGCATTACTGGAAATCATTAAACAAAACAATAAAATAATGCAATAAACCAATTCTGGGTTATAACTTACAATTAGTTTCTTCTTTTGTTGCTTTATTGTATCTCTTTCATGGCTTTATTGTCTCTCTTTCACAGCTTTAGTTTCTCAGTCCACTGGAAGACTGGTTACTTATTTTCACTGCTTAATTCCCCATGTCCTCCTCCTTCCCTAGTCATACCTAGGCTGCTGTGTACTGTACTGCTGTGCTCATGCATCTCTGTTTCTCTAGAGTTAGGTCACAGGCTTTATATATTGCACAGGTTTGTTTGGAAACCAGAGAGAGAAGGTGAGACCAATCTTTTTTTGTCAGCTGAAGAACAGTGCCTTTGTGATGAGCAGCAAAAGGAGTGTTATGACTCAGAAAACATGCCTTCTCATCAGAGAGATTATACTTCTTTATTTCCAAAGGTGTTCTGAGGCCTAAATCACTGATATTTGCAAAGTGCTTTTTGATTCTCCTTTGAAAGAATTATACTGTTCTGTTTGGTGAGAGCAAAGTTTGAGAAGTTACTTAGAATTTTGACAGTTGCCCTCCTACCGAGGACTCAGCCAAGCCTAACGCAGAGCACTACTACTTAAATTGTTAAAACACTTTTCATTGTTACACTTAGTGAATCACAATTTTGCTTTATGCTTCTTTATGCAGGAGCACTGGCATAATTTGAAGCAATAGCTACTTTAGTGGGATATAATGAGCAATTAATGAGCAAAATAATATCTGTGGTGTTCATGGTAACTGCATGTCATTGCTCCTTTGTTCCTGTTCTCATCATCATCATCTTCAGCATCTGACCTATAATCAGTTTTCTTTTCATGCTTATCTTACAGTACTTTTACTTTAGGCAAGGCCTCATCATCCCTTTCAGCACAGAGAAAATTGATAGCGTGAAGAATTACATGAAAAGAGAATAATATGCTTTTCTTGAAATAACTAGTTTCCCTTGCTCTCCACCTGTGTTGCTAGCAACGACATTCTTAACCAACTTCTTGCAGTCTCCTTTTCCTCAGAGTAGTGTTGTTTATAAATTACATGTTTCCTTTCAAGCTGCAATGTGTCCTGAATTCTGCAGTAGGATTTGCAGATGTGTAGTCTTGAACCTTTTTAAGTCCTGGTGACTTCTAGCGTATTCCATAGGGCCTCATGTTCCAATGAAGTTTTGAGAATCCCCTTCCTAGAGACATAATCATGAGGAGGCAGTGGCATGGGTCCAGCTCCACTCCTTGTCTTTGCATGGCAGCTGCCTGCTCCATGTTAGGTTGGGCAAAGGAAAGTGTTTTTATGTGGAGTAAGGGTCAGAATAGTCTTTTCCGTCACCAAAAAACTCTGAAGAGGAAAAACAGAAGCTGGGAAGAAATGTTTCAGATGTAACTTTGTTTCAATAATTCAAGATTCTCAGAGCTATTTATTCTCATTCCCCAAATGGTGTTTGTCTTGAGAACTCAGGGGAATCAGCTGACTTCATTTTAGCCTCAAAGTGTATTAAGGATGGTATTCAAGAGCAGTAACTGCACTGGAAATGAGGAAGTAATAAAGAACAACTTATTCTAGAATAATTTGTTTAAAATTTACATTTGTACAATATCAGGAGTTTGTTTTTAACATGGAGGAAACTATTTTCAGCCATGAACTTTAATACTCCTAAGAATTCCAGTTTACTTTAGTAAAAGATGTAAAAGTTAGTTCATTATGATTACATACTCTCTATTTCTGTACCCCAGGATAATAATGTGATATCTTTTTCATAGGCTTCCTGGGGAGGAAACAATACAGTGAAATGTAAATACAGCTTTTCCATAGTGATGATGGATGCTACAGTGCTCAGACATTAATACTGAGTAGTGTTCCAGGACAGTATTATATTACTAAAATTGTAATTTACCTGTAAGACCTAGAAAAAAATCTTTAAAGCTATTTTTAAATAAACTCAGGTAGATGAACTCTTTTTTTGTCAAGATGTAGCATAGATGTGCTGAAAAGCAGGGTCGAAGTTCTTGCAGCATAATAAGGATGCCCCTTTTCAAGTGCATCTTCATGGGATTGCTTAAGTGTGAAGGTAAGCAGGTGTTTAAAGTTTTGGACAGATGAATGGAGAGGTGAAGGTTGAGTCATAAACCTGGAGCCAGCTGCGTTGTGGCAGCTGCATATAAAAGATCAGGCTGTAGTTTTTGAAAGCTTGAGAAACTTGCAGGCTGTGTATGGAAAGGCAGGGACATGCAAGTGGGAGGAAAACTGTCCGTCCTTTATCCAGAGGAAAGTTTGCTGCCATTTGGGTAGGTTTATATTTTTATTGTTCTCATTGTAACTGTGTGGCTTTGTGTATTGTAGTTTAATTGAGTGTGTGTCAGGAGAGTTGGAAACTTCTGAGCCTGAGAAATAAATATTCTTTGGGAAAAAGGACTTGGCCAAGTCTTGGCCAAGGCATGGTGGGAGAACACTGAAAAGAGAGGTGAAGATGGAGCAGCAGGTCATGCAGATTTACCCAAACTAATTTTAAACTGGAGGATCTGGTTTGTATTAAGTTTCACTGTGGCAGAACATGTAGGCAATTGGAACTAATGATAAATCTGAATCTTAGTGTCCTGGTACCCGCAAATTCTAAGGCTTTAAAGCATTTGCTCATGTGTCTTTTTTTAGCATGCCAAAGTTTAGTTTTATTGTTTGTTTCAAGCTTTTTGTGCTTAACGTATGCTTTTGTCAATCCTCCCCTGATAATTATAGAAAACAATACTATTTTGCTTTGCTATTTTGCTTTTGCTATTATGGAAGGTGAAGCAGTGAAAGAAGCCTGTGTGGAGACAGGGTTTATGTTACCTAATCCACAACAGACAGGCTTCTTTCCCTATGTTAAGAGATTACAGGAAAAGACTTGTGGCAGTTCAAGCCATTCTACCTCCTCTAATTTGCCTGCTCTCATTCTTCATTTTGGAGTACCCTGAAAAACGCTGGTGTTCTTCCTTGCAGAAGCAGGCATATCTTATTTTGACCCAATCTGTTTTCAGTAAAATCCTCTTTCTATCTTGATAAAATTTTCCCACTCTGTTTATCTGTGGAGCTGAATTGCTGATTTGGTAAAGTGTGATGAAAAAGTAATTTGTCTCTCTGAAATAAAGGTTAAGTTCTGCCAGATTTCACTGTTCAAAACAACTGTTCTTTGCCTAGAGAAAAATGAGTTAGAGGAAAATAGAAACCTGGTAAAAAATCACTTCCTCCCATTATTCATAAGGCTTAACTGGCTTTGCTAAATGTGAATTGCTTCTTTCTCAGATGAGGTGAAATCTGAGCGCGTAGATTCAAATCAAGAGTGATCTCCTCTTAGTAACTATGCCAAAAAGAAGAGTGCAGAGTTGGTGTTCCCTCCTGAAGCCTATGCAGATTGAGAGAGCATCCATAGTGTCATGCATGTTGCATTGCACGTAGAAGTTGAAAGGCACGCTGTAAAATCCCCCTTGGCTCTGAATGGGCTGGTCTGCCTACCTGACGCCGTGCAGGTCATACAGACACCCTAGCTCAGTTTCGTGAAGCAGTGAAGGAACAGCGGCATGTCCCTGTGCTCCCATTAATTGCCCTGGAGCTGAGTGACTTGCCCAGGTCCCACAGGCAAGCCACACAGTCCTCAAGGTGCAGCCTATTGACTTACCTTCAGGTATTGTAGTATGTCCTAAATATATTTCTTGAAACTAATAGTACTTAGGAGTCATTCAGAACTTGATGCATTGCCTGTTTTCATGCAGAGAAAATATTCCTACAATTTAGTTATGGGAATATTTATTTATTTATTTATTTTTCTGACAAACACAGGAAAATATTTATAATAAAGATTCTCTTGCAAAGGGAATAAGCAGAGGTGTGCTGACAGGAAAGAAGTTATAACGTTTTGGAAGTTTGCCTATAGAATATTAAATTGGATTCCTACTGCAATATATATTATTTTTTAACGTCAGTAGTAGGTTGAATAATCTATAGTAGTGGTCATATAGTCATTTTATAGTAATAGCCTGCATGTCTTAGGCATTAGTGTGTGTTTCATTTAGAGACAGATAACTTCTAAAATAATTTGAATATTTTTGTTTTTAAGCAGGAATAAGTGCTGACATTTTAAAAACTTGTTTTGGCACAGATCATATGCACACAAGGTAAAGGTCATACTGGTCAACATAGACAACTTTTGATTCATTAAAAACTTGAAGGTGGAATAACAGCCGCTAGTATTTGTCAAGTGATTGATTAGTTTCTCAGTGATAAACATGAAGGAAAATCTTTATGCCACAAACAGTTTTGTCAAGTAGCTTGGAGAGCCTGCGTTTGATAGATAGAGCCTTCAGGTTAGAACCTAAAAGGAATCAATTGTTGTCCTGACTATAACTTAGCATGAGTTCATTATTAAGCAGCTCTACTCATTATTAATTCTCAGCAGTCCATCTGCCTTTGTTTTATGTTCATATACTACCTACATTTCACTCTAATCACCTAAAAAAATTTGAACTGAGTATTTAACATCCAAAATACTTGTCCCAAAAGCTAATAGCTTCAGGCTTTTGTTCCAGAAGCATACAAGGACTTGTATTTGTCAGCTAGAAGGAAACAGATTTTAGACTGGGAAGGGAAAAGACTTGTTTACAATTAAACAACAACTTTTCTTCTTGTGTCACTAGCAAGTCACCATTCTTGCCTTCTGGCATACCTGCTCTCAGGTTAACATCAAATCTTTCACAGCTGATTGAAGGTGGGCAAGGCTGTGTTTGGTCAAACTGTAAGGACAGCAACATTTGCTGCATTTTCCTGTCCATCTTTTTGTAAACAACCTTAGAAATTACTCTTGCTTTTCTGATCCTTTGGGTTCAGGTTATTGTCCAGAAACACTTTGGGATTCAACATAAGGGGCAATACCTGGTCATCTAGACTGGCAAAATCAAAGGCAAATAAAGAATGAAAACAGGTTGCTGTTAAAGATTATGCAAATCTCTAATTGTCTTAATTATATACAAGTGTCGTGGTTTAACCTCAGTTGGCAACTGAGCACCATGCAGCTGCTTGCTCACTCGTCTCCCCCCTCCCCCCCCCCCCCCGGTGGGATGGAGGAGAGAATTGGAAGAGCAGAAGTGAGAGAAACTCGTGGGTTGAGATAAACAGTTTAATAATTGAAATAAAATAATAACAATAATAATAATACACAAAGCAAGTGATGCACAGTGCAATTGCTCACCACCCGCTGACCGATGCCCAGCCAGTCCCCGAGCAGCGGCCCCCCCGGCCAGCTTTCCCCAGTTTATGTACTGAGCATGACGTCCCATGGTATGGAATGTCCCTCTGGCCAGTTTGGCTGTGCCCCCTCCCAGCTTCTTGTGCACCTCCAGCCTTCTCAGTCAGTAGAGCATGGGAAATTGAAAAGTCCTTGGCTAGTGTAAGCATTACCTAGCAACAACTAAAACATCCCTGCCTTATCAACTTTGTTCTCATCCTAAATCCAAAACACAGCACTGTACCAGCTGCTAGGAAGGAAATTAACTCTATCCCTGCCGAAACCAGGACAACAAGATAAGGTCCATAAATATCCATCTCTTCTGTGAACTTAAGTGGCTTGTGATTTGGGCACTTTTATTTTCTTGAGAGAGACAGTGACTTGTACAACAGTACTTCAGTTTTTCTTTTCCAGACAATTATTTTTGGCTTAGGAGTCTCAGCTGCCTTGGCCTTTTTGGTTTGCCAAATAGATACCGAGGAAAATTTTGCATTTGCCAATAATAACTGAGATCAGGGTCCCCAGATAATATAAATCCTCCTTTTATTTTGAGCTTGGCTTTAAAACTTTACCTAATCTTCACATTTTACATTATCATCTATGTATTAGCAACCATTGATTTTAAAATAAAATCTTCCTATTCATAAAAACATGCCAAACATCTCTGGAAAATTTAAAATACTTCTTTTGTATTCATCAGGGACTCTAATGCAGCTATCATGATTGATGAATTTGATTTACTTGAAATTGCTGAGAGGAACTGGGGGGGAGGGGGGAGAAAAGAGAAAAATGGTTTTCAGTTTTTGTACAAAATGTTCTATGTCAATTTAGAAAGTAGGGGGACAAATGTGAGCCACAGCTTATAGCAGTGGCAGAACACGTGCCTCTGCAGCACAACTTTGCTGTGGGAGGCAGGCGTTTGCTCTGGAGTCCCAAACCTTGTGAATTTGGCTTTTAAATTGTAGTGTGACTGCTCAGGGTACCCACCATAGTAACAAATCAAGGCCAACCATGCACAGCGCAGTTCCTTTGGAAGAGAAGTATAATCCCTCAATATGAACTGATGCTAGACATATCTGGTGTAGGTAACACAGGCAGGATTGTTTAATAAATTTTTTTATATGTTTTTTTGTCAGTTGGGAGGGAGAGCTCTGAGTAAATTTGTGATATCTTCTTGTGATTTTGAGAAGTAGAACTCTGAAAATTTTGCGTCACAGATGAACTTTTGCAAATCTTTGTTTAAATGGCCACAGCTATAGAAGGTTTCACAGAGAATGTTTGCCTTGTGCCTCATTCTTTGTACATAATGCTAGAAATGCTTGGAGAGGCAGAAGTTGGAGGGGATGTATCCGAGGAGGGGAATGTGAAGAAAAACTTGCAAGCTGCTGTTTCGTGGTGAGCCATTTGACTGAGGTCTGTGAGAGATGATTTAATATTTACCCACTGTTAGCAATAAGCAGCACACACAGTGGAACACCAGCTAAGATCACCAGATGTTCCTGTTACGCTTTGGTGTAAATCAAAAGTAGCTCAGTTGAAGACAGTTTCAATCGTGCAATGAAAAGGAGATATTATCTTACTTGAACACATTATGTCTGCTAAGTCTATAAAACATCCATTCCATACTCACAGTTCACCAGAAAAGCTGCTCTTGTCCCATTTATTTGCCAAGGATTCTTCTTTCACTCCCTGAATTCATAAGGATTATCAATGTACTCACATACAGAGTTCATCATAGTCTCCTTTTCCATTCATTTGTATTAAATGAAGCAGGAGATCCACAGCAATAATCAAACTCTCCCTCTTTCTAGCCTCTGTGTTATGCTTTTAACAGGAATGGAAAGAATCAATGATTTTAAAAAAAAAAAAAAAACAAACCCCAAAATTTCCCACTGATGTTTTAATGAGGAATCCATTTAAGAGGAGTTCATTTTAAATTGTCTGTCTTGGTGTGCATTTTCTATACTGATAATAAAAAGACACCATATATGGAAGCTTTAAATTTATGTTCAGAAATTACTTCAGGAAGCAGTTAAACAGAAGTTAACGGGGGAGAAAAGTGGTGATGTGTCACCTCTTTATTACCTGACCTCTTGACTCTGAATGTAATAGGGAGCAATTTTGTTTCTGGCTATAACCTGGCTGGGCTGGCAATCTCCAGAAATCTGGTATAATGTTCTTAGATTTACAGGTGCAAAAAGATGTCCATGGAAACTGAGTTAAATGCTAGCCCTACTTCGGGATTCCTATATTTTTCTAGGAGTTTCCCCTCTCTTGCTTTTTCTGGTTGTCACAGATTTCTGCAGCAGTGTTTGCAACTTGAGCGGTAGGTTTTGTGCTAACAGTCACTACCCTCAAGTGGAGTCTTTATAAACATTTTCCCACCTGTGTGACAACACTGTTAAAAGCACAGATCCTAAACCACCCGTTATGGCCAAAAAGAGTCTGGTAAGCATTCTGAGAGTAAAGATGATTTTTCGGCTACAATTACATGTTGCATAAATTGAACACAAACTTTGGAGAGATTTTGATGCTTGTAGTCACACAGTCCAGTGCATTTGAGAAAAGTATATTGAAACCAAGTCCACAGCTGGCCTTTGTAGATCTCAATTTTGTGGAAATAAAGAAATGAAAACACCTTCTGGGCTCAAGTGAGGAGTGACCTACGTTGCCACTCTTAGCTAAGTGCTCACTGAAGAAAAATCTGTGGAAGATAGGATGGTTGTTCGGCACCTGAAAGACCTTAGTAAAGAACTTAGACGTTTTATGTAGGCCCCAAATGCGCAGGGATGCTGACGAGACTACTAAGGCTCATATTATATGCTGGAAGTCCAGGCCAAGTTGAACAAAAATGTCCCGTGTTGGGAGCTGAAATAAAAAAGAGTAACAAAACAAGCATATGTTTGTTCATCTAGATTGGAAGCCATAATGCAGTCTTTGTAGATTAATACTTACCAAGAGGTTCCCAAATTCCCTGTACATTTATGGGAGTAATTTGTTAAGCATTGATAATGGGAATATCAGCTTTACAAGAGCTGTGGCAACTGCTGTTTCATGATTAACACTGCAGTATTTACTAGTTTATCTGCTTTGCCTGCGTTAAAGTAGCATAAGGAAGCTGGACTGGAGTCTAACCTGTGGGTTACTTACACCTTCTTATGTCAGAGATTCCATGACTGTAAAGGCTATGGATTTTTTTTGTGTGCTTGTCATCCTATTTTTAATAACTAAATAAGAGAAAAAGCACAATGGAAGTGGGTTTTCCATAGAGGGGAAGGATAGGGTCAGGAAGTGCTTGGTAGCGAGGGTGCTGAATCTCTTTATCGCTGCTGCCTCAAATACTCTCTAGTATTTTGCGGATGGTCTGCTCATGTTCCCCTCATGACCACTCGGGAGTTCTTGGACCTTTCCAACCCATTCCTGAACCTCAGGCACACCATCTTCAGTTCCCAACAGCCCATCCCAAACAGCAGAGTTAACCTGTTCAGTGCCCCCTACCAGATTCTCTTTTCCAGGACCCCAGATCCCCTTCTCTTCTAGTTCTCCCTGGCACTAAACCTCCTGTCAAACCTTTCATTTACTTCCTCAAGATCCTTAGTTTCTTCCACCCCAGGACCTCCACTTCTACAAACTCACCCGTTGCATTTCCAGCCTTCAATCCTAATTCACATTTTTCAGTTCTGCATTTTGATTTTACATTCTTGCTGGCTACTGGCACCACTACCCTCCTGCACTCTGTATTGAAGCACGGTCTAAGCTTCTGGGCTCTTTGTTGGTAGTTTTTTTTCTTTCATTTGCTTGTTCAAAGAGCAAAAATCTTTGATATTGGGAGCGGTTATTGGAAACCCACCTGGACAGGATGCTGAGAGCAGAAATGTAAGGTATGCATGGGAGTGAAGGTGGAGTAATAACATATACCTATATATCTTGGTCAAAGTTTCTCTTTAAATAAACAAGTGGAGAGAAGAGATTTTTAGGTGCTGTTTGTGCAGAAATCTCTGATCACTCTTGTCTGTCCAGGGGAGCTGCAGGTGGCGTTGGTTATATTGTTCGTCAAGTATTTCAGCAAGCACAAACAGCAGCAACTTTCAGCACTTCTGTTTACTGCAGGGCTCATGGCTTAGTGCACATGGATGGGAAATTCAAAGTCTGTAATAATTCAGGAGTTGCAGTGACACCTACCTACCCATTTCTTTCATCCCCTCTAATTTATTTGAAGATAGAATTTCTGCTGTTGTAATTTACTTTGCTCTGGGTCTGTGCACTTACTTTTGTACTTTTAACAACAAAGTCATCAAAATACTCTTTCTAATGAAATACAGTTATCCAAAAAAGTATAGAAAATGCAACAAACATGCTTTAGGGCAAATAAATACAACTATGTTATCGTGTAAATAGAAGTGTAACTTTTAATTTAGTGTGATAGTACAGTAGCTGCTGTGATCAACATTTGGAAGTACTTTTTGGAAGAAATGTTTTGTTTCTCAGCAGAAACTGACAGAATCCAATACAGAAAGTTGTAATTGGTCTTCCAGCATAAAATGCCGGTTTCCTTCACTCTCCCCTCAATATAGCACAAGACTATGTGTTTTTATAAGCCTGCCAAGCTGAAATCTCAAGGAATAGATTTACATGGGGCATTAACTGCAATATGTAGCTAGGAAGTTGTACAATAAAAGAAAGATATGCTGAAATTCCTGCAAATTACAGACCTAATCCACTTCCTGGGTGGCTCCAGGCAGCTCCATTGTAAAGGATAGCTTCATCTTAGCAAAGAATAGATGAGCCTGTATGTACCTCTTGTAATTAATGAGGAGAAAAACCCTGAAGGTTCAACTGAAAGAAGGTAAAATTGCAGAGAGCAGAGTGGGGAAAGCAGGATTTTATATGTAGAATGGGACAATTAATTATCTTTTTTTTTCCATAGGAAATAGAACTGTTTAATCATAGAATCATTTAGGTTGGAAAAGACCTCAGCAACACCAGCTGAGGGGTGCAAGGGAAACCACTTGAGCTGTGTAAATCTCGAAGATAGCTTAATAAGTTTCTGACCTCTCCTGGAGTTGTTTTCAGTCCTTCAGAGTGACCGTGGGTATACCTCGGTACCTCAGGATACTTCTTAACGGAAAAGTTCTGGTTTGTCTGTGCTCCCTGTTAGAAATGGCCACCAAGCTACAAGAAAGGAGGTGCTCAACCTTTTTTCACATTGGTAGTTCGGTCTGTAAAAGAATGGACTCAATTATAAGCCGTGCATTAATGAATGTGCTGGAATAAGGCATTAATACTAGATTGTACATGTGTATATTAAGATTAATGTACCTTTAATGTGTTAGTTTTTGTGACAGGATATTTGTGAACATGTGTACATTTAGACACTATTTTATTTAGTTTCAGTAATCTTTGTTGTTGTGATGCAGTGACTACTAGTCTTTCCTGGGAAGACATGTAGATATGAAAGGAAATAATAATGACTGTTCTTTCAGTAAACTTTGACTATATCCTATTCGAGCATTATTGGAAAGTCCACTTATACTGCTATAAATATTTTTGCATCTTCAGGAAGAGCTTGTATTTTTGTGACATACTGATGGAGAGACTGGCAGCTTTGTTCCATACTTTAAACTTACAATGAATTCTTCAGATTCTAGAACTAGCAAGTGGTCAGTAGGTTATTTATCTATCAATCAATCTGTAAATAATATTTTCCCAGAATGATGTGCCTGAATTGTATGTTATTAATGGAATGCATTGTATAATGCCATGGCTGGACAGTTTGCATAAGCAGTTGCCAGACAAACTAGTGGTATTTTCTGATTTGTTTTGAAGCAATGTCATTAGTCTCGGGGTGAGAGGCCATTCCAAAGTGTATTTAGTTAGGTTGAGATCCTCAAAAATAGATTTAAGTGTGGTTTTGTGTAGGCAATTTTCAAATTAAATTTTGGTTTGACATGTTATTGTTTCTTTGAAGCTTTAAAACTTAAAATTATTCTTATATTAAAGAAAAATAAATTCAGGGAAATATTACTTAAACATGTGTGTGCTACATAAAGATGTCAAAAGTGCTATAATTATATTTCATCAAGTGTAACTTAACATTTTAATAGATAGTGTCTAAGGCTGATCTGACAAGGCATTTTTAAAGTTTTGGAATGAATGCTCAAAATAAGAAAACATGCCACTTAAATTTAATTAATCATTTCTATAAGGTAGGGGCTTGCTAGGAATGCCAAAGAAGTATTTCTCTTAGAAGGGGCGCTATTATATTCTGAAGTGCTCTGAAGTAGGAGGTGTTTGTTCATTCACTTTTGATTTCAAAGCATGAAAAAAACCCCATACTTCCCTTTTACCTACTGTTGTAGGTGCAAATTCTTCAAAATATAATTAATTGCATTACATTAAAGTTATCCAACCAGTCCTTCAAGTGCATAATCAACAGCAGTAAGTTGACAAGTTTATCAATCATTTTACAAGACAAATCCTGATTAAATAAGAAGGGGACTTAATCTTTATATTACAACATAAATCATGTGTACTGCTCACTAAGAGATGGGATCAATTTAATTTTCTACAGCTGTGTAACTGACAGCTATTGTTTATAAAGCAACACAGAATTACTTGCATTAAATCAAGAACTTGATTTAATGATGGAAGTGTAAGTTGCATATCAGCTTGCCTGAACCGGAAGACCAAGAAAAGACACATAATATCTGTCTTCATGTGATGTAGCATCTCCTTTTGCCAGGCACTGTGACTGGTACGTTTACATTTGAGGAGAGACAGTGCAGCAGAGGCGATTGGCGAGGGCGAGACCCGTCTGCTATTAGAGCAATGGAGATACGGAGATGTTCTGCCCTGCACGGGTAGGGATTGTCCATTGACTATGAGTATCGTTAGAGAGTGCCATAACTCATATTAACATAAACAAGAGGAAATCAGAGACGTGCGCACACCTGCAAGGCTATGATCTTATTGGCATCATGGAGACATGGTGGGATGGCTCCTATGACTGGAGTGTTGGGGTGGAGGGATACAGGCTCTTTAGGAAGGACAGGCAGGGGAGATGAGGAGGGGGTGTTGCCCTCTATGTCAATGACCAGCTGGAACGCATGGAGCTCTGCCTGGGGATGGATGAGGAGCCGACCAGGAGCTTAGGGGTCAGGATTAAAGGGAGGGCAGGGACAGGTGATGTTATAGTGGGGGTCTGCTACAGGCCACCCGACCAGGGTTTTTCAGCCTGGAGAAGAGAAGGCTCTGGGGAGACCTTCTAGCAGCCTTCCAGTACCTGAAGGGGGCCTACAAGAAAGCTGGAGAGGGACTTTTTACGAGGGAATGTAGTGATAGGACAAGGGGGAATGGCTTTAAACTGAAAGAGGGTAGATTTAGATTAGATACAAGAAGAAATTGTTCACTGTGAGGGTGGTGAGGCACTGGAACAGGTTGCCCAGAGAAGTTGTGGATGCCTCAACCCTGGAAGTGTTCAAGGCCAGGTTGGATGGGGCTTTGAGCAACCTGGTCTAGTGGAAGGTGTCCCTGCCTATGGCAGGGGGGTTGGAACTAGATGATCTTTAAGGTCCCTTCCAACCCAAACCATTCTATGATTATACCATATGCATGGCATGTGTGTATTTACATGGTTATATAGTTTATGATGGATCTGTACTATGTATGTAGTTAATCTAAACTATGGCTTTATTAAACCCTGATACAAAAATTCAGTCTAGAGAGGCACCCATAATGACTACAGCTTCTTACCTTTTGCTTCCTCCTCTCTCTCTTCCAGGCCCTCTTTTTTCCTAGTTGTGTTAATTGCCCCCTTTGTTTCTAATTTGGTTACTGAATTCTCATTGTGTATCTAATACTGGTGTCCAACATTGCAACTTAATGACTTCATTTATATGGGATTAAACTTAAAGAATCTTTGAAGTCCCTGATATGCAACTGGTAAATCCTTGTGTTTTTAACAGCATATTTGCAAAAGATTTTCAGAAGATGCTTAGCATCTGACTGAAGCTACAAAACCAGGATGAAAACATAAAGCTGAGAGCCAAATTTTCTGCTCCAGTACATGCATGATGCTTTCACCAAAAAACATATTCTTCAAATGAAGAGAAGTTTCACATGTTTAACAGAGGGAAGTATTCTCAGTGCTGGCATCTGGCTTGTTTTTAAAGAGGGGGAGGCCCTAACTGATAAAATCTGTGCTGTACATCCTCAGCAGGGTGTGTGGGGCATATATTTTTTTTTTTAATGCAAAACCTCATGTCTTTTAAATATATTCGTCTTGGTTGTAGCTGCAATTTACTGAATATTTCTGAATACATTAATGTATTTTTTATTAAAGCATAGAAAAAAGTTTCCTGCTGTTTGTGCATTACTTTTGGTGGTTTAATTAATTGTCTAGACTTAAAGGTATGATGTAGTTTTTAGTTCAGATGTCTCATGCAGCTAAAGGCATGCATTTCTTGAAGGGATTAAGTAGCTATGAAGGCTGGGGAATGAATGGACTTTGGAAACCTCCCAAAAATTTCTTGTGTAATGATTTTTGTCATGGTGAAAGCTACAGTGGCTGGGGCTCCAGGCAGAAAAATTAATCTTTGTTCCAACACAGCAAAAGAATTCCTGAATAGTTCTACTGATGTTCCTCTTTAAAAGCAAATTGCTTGTAAATATTTGTTTATCTTCCACTTCTAAAATATTTGACTGCAAATTCATCATCATTTTGTTCTCTTGGTGAAGAGAGAAGAAAGTTCCTCCTGCAAAGAATGAGAGTGAAGCGTTCTGCACTAATGAGTACTAGTGAGCTAATGAAATTCAATTATTACTGGAATCTTTCCAGTGCTGTTTTCCTGAGCAGAGGGCACTGCCAGGCCCACATGAAATCATGAGACAGCCTCTTTAACGTGCTGCAGCCAACAGGCTTGGGTGCTGTTGGTTCAGAGCACCAGCACAGCAAGAGAGAAGCTGCTGCTGTCCTCACAGTTTGTCTTCCCTTTCTCAAAGTTTGGAGCATGTTCTAGTGAGCGTAGCCATAGTCTCCCTGCCAAAAGCATAGAACTTCCCTTTTTCTGATTTTGTCTGTGCGAAGACTTTGGCATAAGATCCTGAGCCACTGAGATTCCTGCTGTCTCTTAAGAAGGAGCAGGAATCTGAAATGGTGAAATTGCTCAGAAGTTCAGAGTACTTGTAAAGCATGGAGGCCAGGTACTGAATAATATTGATATAGAGGTGCTTGTCTCCCTGCTTTCTTGGCTCTCGTGAGGTGTCTGTCCAAACACTGAATAGGCTGGGAGGCAGCCCCTGGTAATTCTGATATGTGCTGGTGAAGATACTAACTGTGCTTCATGTCACAGTGGAGCAATATGGCGGGGTGTGTACAGGGAATCAAATTCTTGACAAAAGCATGCTTCGCCATGAATTAAATTTGATGTAAGTAATCTGATTTCAGTGATGACAAAGAGAAAATTAAAAAGCATTCATGGAAAAGTGAAAAATTGCAAGGAAGTGTCAATATCCTGGAAGTTTTTCACTGGTGTTGATTAAAAAAATAAAGATAAGCCGCTTTCTGGGGAATATCTACAGTAGCCAGCTTCATTTTCTGGTCTGGATTTGTTCACTTCACAGTTCACTTGGGACATTAATGGGATGATTCTACTGATCATAAGAATCGCATGTGTTGCTGTATAAACACAGCCAGGATTGGACCTTGCTATGAGATTTGGTACATATGTACAGTAGAAGGGTCCCTCTACTGGCAAGCTTGTCATCAAGTAAATGAGACGCAGTGATAAAATAAACAGTGGTGAAGAACCAAAATACTATTAATAACATTTTATACATGGAAAGAAGAGATATACAGAAATTAAAACTGTATTTGGGGTTTTCACCTGGGAGACTACCTACAGTTAAATGAATCATTTATTGTTGTGATGTGCTGTTGTATGAAACAAGACGAGTTAAAAATATATTCCTCAGTATCAGTGAAAAGAAAAATGAGAGCCTGGGGGAGAGTCTTCATGACACTCTGAATTTTATTGTCCCTGTGGATTGCTCTTTGATTTCCTGGATCAGCTTTTGAACTTGATTGTTTTTGTGCTGTTATGACTCAGCGGCCAGGGCAGTGGGAGTGAGATCATTCCTCTGCTTTCCTGAATTTGGGTTAGAGATGCATACTGCAATGGAACAGGGCTCACTGGTGGGTGCTGGCTGTAGAGACCTTATAATATCAGGGATGCACAGAGGTGCAACAAACAAATGGCTAAGCTGCTCTGCCTGTCAGTGTTGCTGGCTTCTGGCTTTCCTGGGCTTTATGGACAAAGAATAAACTTTAAAAGCTCTCCTCTATCCCCCTGCTCCCCCCACACCATTTCAGGCAAGCAAGCAGATCAAATATTAAAGAACCAATCCTTTCATATTCATTGAATATTTCCAAATACATTTTGGACATTGTGAGCTATAAAATCATGTTGAGTTGTATTTACAGGTAGTGCTTATTCTAAACTTTCAGTGCTGTTGTTGAGACAGTCTCTTTTGAATCTTACATGAAAAGTGTTAGAGATTTTTTTTTTGAAGCATGCATTCCTTAGCACACACACTGCACTCTGTCATCACTGCCCTGTCCACTACTGCTGAAATGTTTTCCCAAGCATGATAAAAGGTTATGTTTTTGCAGTGTCTGAAATGCTCAGTAGAATATTCAAATGTCTTTTGATTGCTAAATTGTGAAATTTATTATAAATCCTGATGATGATTCATTACACTGTTGCTCAGAGGTGACAGTGACTTCTTAATGCGTATTGAGTGAAAATTGGGTGTGAGAAATTGCACTGGCAACATTAGTTGTTAGTCATTAGTACTGATCTGATTGTGAATTTTTTTTAATTCAACATGCACTTCACATGCTCATGCAAGCCACCTTGGAAATTTATGCTTTTATAAAGAGAAATGCACAACTTGAGTAGCATCCACACAAACACTTAAAAATGTTATTAACGATTCTAACTCTCTCTTGCCCTAGAGTTAATAGAAATGAACACAGAAATTAATTCATTGGAATTCACCTTGGCTTCTTTTTTAAGATTTCCAGCAAAAATACCAATTATTGTACAAGGGGTTGGGTTTTTTTTTTAGATTCCTTCATGATAGCTGTGGTCACTTCCTACATTGTCTTCTGAGCTTTGTGAGCACATCATCCTTACCTGTCATCTTTGAGCCTTCTCCCATTGCAGGGGTTCATTGATAGATCACACCAGGCTGCAGTCTACTCCAACTAAGGTGAGTAGTCCAGGGCAGTAGCATAGCACGTATGCTTTGTCTGTTCTTCAGTTCCTGTGTTCCTTATAGTAGAGCGAGTTCATGGGTAGAGCTTAGGAGGCTATTTTCAAGAGATGTAGAACTTGGTCTGAGACCATAAATTGTTAGTACTCTTCGGAAGACTTTCCTGGAACCCTTTCAATACAGTGTAATTTTTTTAGAGAAAATCTTTTATATTGACTTCGGAACTTCTTCCAAGGTGTTTATGTGTGCAAATCATTTCTGTAAACAGTTGCAGTCTTAAAAAGCTACATTCGTGCTTCTCATCCTGTTTTGATGTTTTCCATTGCCATTGTCTGTGTGTATCTAAGATGTGAAGCCTCAGAATGAAAAGATGTCTTAAAAGAGCTGTCATTGTAATGAGAAATGCTACTGGTGAAGGTAGTCTCAGAATTTTAATTGAATAATTCCATAGATTGTCATTTTTGTTTGACAAAGGAATGTCATGAACAGTATCTTGGACAAAATAAGACAGTCATGAAAACCTAAGAACCAGTAGAACTTAATTTATACTTTTGCCTGAAAAGGAATATCAAAAGGCATCATTGCATGTTGCTTATGTAAGCTTACACATTCTATTCGTATATATATTTGTAACTTCTAGATGTCAGTATTCAGGAAAATACCTGATATCAACCTTATGTTGAAAAAGAAAAGCATTAAAGCAGCCTGGCCTTGTTGTCTCTGATGTGGATCAAAGGTAGTTGTATCCATTTGGGGTAGATGCTAAAGTAAGGGAAAACTTGCATGATCTTCAACTAGGTTCTTTATGTACCTTGAGAAAGAAGACAAAGTAGCATGATTTTGGGAGTAACAGGTAGCTCTCAGCTGTCAGGAGGATGTCAGAATCTTCCTGATTTTAAAAAAGAATTGATCTTTAAAAATAGACCCCTGTATCCACATTTAGATTTACAAAAAAAATCTGAGTGTAATTAAGTTTGTATGTCAAAACTAGTCAGATTTTTTTTAGCACTTCTTTTTTAAGTCTCAACACAGCTATTTTTATTTCATCTGATGAATTAAATCTTTCATTGCTACTTCCTTTATATTACTGAATCTGTGCTAATCTCTGTTTGAAGTATATGCAAGAATATTTTATCTATTCATTGTATTTTCTTTTCCTGGCAACAAAAATCTGCCATTTCCACAGCTGAACATTAGAAAAATCATAGTTTCCATTAACTTTGCATTTATTATTTCTCTGTAGAGTTGTTGTTTCAGAAAGTCGGAGAACTTGAAATGTTATTACATTCTCAAATAGAAATGAAGAATATAAGTGGTCCTTGAAAAGGAAGTTATGAAGAATTCTGAAAAGGCAAAAGACACTTTTGTCACCAAGTTTAAAAAGATATTCCAAAATACGTCCTTTTCAATATGATTATTAAAATATTCTATGTATTTATATTCATATTAATCAGAATAATATATTCCATATAATAGTGTATATATTAAAAAGCTGAAGTAATAACCATACTAAATCTTCAAACCACTGATAAAGTTGACATTTTTTTATTTGCCTTTATTGTTCACATTTTGATGAATGCACATGTGGTCAGAAATAATAATTTTGATAATTGATAATATGATGGTTATTACTATTTGATCAATCAAAAAACTGATTTTTTTTTTTTTAAATTGACTCCAGTATTGTTACACTTGTTGGAGTTAAAAACTTCTGCTGGAGATTTTGTGTAGCTGGTGTATCTTCTCCTGCTGTCCTTCCTTCTGTGCTGGTACTGTCAACAGACTCAAATTTTGCACAGATGTACTTATCTAAGTCTATGTTATTTTTTAATTTTAAAGCAAGCAGATAAATATGCTATGGAATGTTTTCTCAGGTTCTACAAATGAAAAGGCTTTTCCAGGATCAGTATCAAATCTCTTCGTAGTTAAAAAACAAGTTTCAATTTCTTATCTTTACAATTTTAGGTGATAGCTGGGAAAATTTGAGGAGAAAAAGGAAAGACAACCTGCTTAAAAATACAGCATGAAGAGGTTTCATCAAGATCTTGTGAAATAGGCTAAAGTCCAGAATTCACACTGGGACAATGAAAGATTTCAATTATGCCAGAGGGAGGTTGTGACCACTCTTCTGGCTCTAAGTCGAAGCTTCTGCTCAGTTTGTTGTAGAGACAAAAATGTATTTTTTTAGCAGAAAATTGGGGAAGAGAGAGAGACAGGCTGACTCTTAGACATCTGCTGCCAGAACTTGGTGAGATAGCTGGTGTGAGCTCCATAATACCTTGTGCAGGAAGAACTACAAGGAATATTGACAGAAATGTGTTTTGATGGGGCTTAACGTGTAGCTGAATTAGCTTGCATTTGGAGTGGATAGGTGCTGTCTGTTGGTTGTTTCTGTTAGTTTAACTTGGTATATAGCTGAATTGCATGTCTCTGCTATTTGTGTAGAGACGCAGGGTGGCTTTCAAACATCAGACTTGCATGGCACGTAACTAGTGTGATTTGCTTCCTCCTTCTCTGTTGTAATATCTCCCAATTGCCTAGATTAAAACTCTGCACCAAGTTCTGACAGTATTGATGAAAAGTGCATCAGCCAGTCTTTGTAACTGTTGCTGATAATTAATGTCACAATTTAAGATGAACACGAGGCAATACTGTTTGTTTTTGTTAGTAATAGTATTGGATCATCAGTGATTATGATGATGATGAAACTTGAAATCCATGGCAGAATAAACCCAAAGCGTTTAAAAGGTTAGAGCCTTTGTATTGCCTCATACTGGCTTTCCCAAATGTGCTGTTGTGGTTTAACCTGGCAGGCAGCTGAACACCACACAGCTGTTTGCTCGCTCCCCCCTGAAAATCATAATAATAGAAGATAAAAGAATGTACAAAGTAAGTGATGCACAATGCAATTGCTCACCACCCACCAATCGATGCCCACCCAGTCCCTGAGCAGCGGTCACCGACCGCTGGCCAACTCCCCCCAGTTTATATACTGAGCATGACGTCACATGGTATGGAATATCCCTTTGGCCAGTTTGGGTCAGCTGTCCTGGCTGTGCCCCCTCCCAGCTTCTTGTGCACCTCCAGCCTTCTCAGTTGGTAGAGCATGGGAAGCTGAAAAGTCCTTGACTAGTGTAAGTCTACCTGGACTTCAGTAAAGCCTTTGACACGGTCTCCCACAGCATTCTCCTAGAGAAGCTGGTGGCTCACAGCTTAGACAGGTGTACTCTGCGTTGGTTAAAAAACTCGCTGGACAGCCGGGCCTAGAGAGTTCTGGTGAATGGAGTTAAATCCAGTTGGCGGCTGGTCACAAGCAGTGTTCCCCAGGGCTCGGTTTTGGGGCCGGTCTTGTTCAATATCTTTATCGATGATCTGGATGAGGGGATCGAGTGCTCCCTCAGTAAGTTTGCAGATGACACCAAGTTGGGCGGGAGTGTTGATCTGCTCGAGGGAAGGAGGGCTCTGCAGAGGGACCTGGACAGGCTGGATCGATGGGCCAAGGCCAACTGTATGAGATTCAACAAGGCCAAGTGCTGGGTCCTGCACTTTGGCCACACCAACCCCATGCAACACTACAGGCTTGGGGAAGAGTGGCTGGAAGGCTGCCCGGCAGAGAAGGACCTGGGGGTGTTGGTCGACAGCCGGCTGAACATGAGCCGGCAGTGTGCCCAGGTGGCCAAGAAGGCCAATGGCATCCTGGCCTGTATCGGAACTAGTGTGGCCAGCAGGAGTAGGGAAGTGATCGTGCCCCTGTACTCGGCCCTGGTGAGGCCGCACCTCGAACACTGTGTTCAGTTTTGGGCCCCTCACTACAAGAAGGACGTTGAGGTGCTGGAGCGTGTCCAGAGAAGGGCAATGAGGCTGGTGAAGGGTCTGGAGAACAAGTCTTATGAGGAGCGGCTGAGGGAACTGGGACTGTTCAGCCTGGAGAAAAGGAGGCTGAGGGGAGACCTCATTGCTCTCTACAGCTACCTGAAAGGAGGTTGTAGCGAGGTGGGTGTTGGTCTCTTCTCCCAAGTAACTAGTGATAGAATGAGAGGAAATGGCCTCAAGTTGTGCCAGGGGAGGTTTAGATTGGACATGAGGAAAGAGTGGTTAAACATTGGAAGAGGCTGCCCAGGGAAGTGGTTGAGTCCCCATCCCTAGAGGTATTTAAAAGACAAGTAGATGAGGCACTTAGGGACATGGTTTAGTGGGCATGGTGGTGTTGGGTTGATGGTTGGACTCGATCTTAGAGGTCTTTTCCAACCTTAATGTTTCTATGATTCTATACTTAGCAACAACTAAAACATCGGTGTGTTATCAACATTATTCTCATCCTAAATCCATAACACAGCACTGTACCAGCTACTAGAAAGAAAATTAACTTTATCCTAGCTGAAACCAGGACACATGCCCATGCCAGACAGCTCTACCGGAGAAAAACACCAAAATATGGCATAGGCTTATTATAAAAAACGGAGGTTTTGGTTCTTATGCTATGCTGGCACCCTACAAGTTATCTTTGCTCCCTAAACAATCTTTGGACACTTCAAAGCAAATTAGAACTGCATTACTTCAGTTAGGCTCTGTTCTACCTTTGACAGCCAGTTTGTATAGGTACATCTAGCTTATTTTCTCTGAAGCTAATTTTGGATAATTGTGTCTAAAACATTCCTTATGTAATAGTGAAAGACTGTGAAGCTCTAGGGGAATAGTAAAGAATAAAAATACATGTTTGTGGACTCCTTAATGAATTGAAATGAAAAGAAATGTTTTAGTTGAACTGGCTACTCCATTAATTTTTCTTCTGATATATAGAGGAAAATATTGAGATGAGATCAGAAGATGAAATTTCCATTTCTTAGGCTCACATCTGGAAATTAGTTGCTGCAAGTGCTTCAGGTTGAGTACCCAAAGTTGTAAGCTGTTTTTAGAAATCTTTTTCAGAAGAGTTTTCTGAATTGCTATTTATAGGCTGCATGAGTTTGTTATGAACTTTACAAAACTAATGCAAAAGTCTAGGACATGATATAATGTAAGTCAGTGTGAGATCTGTAAATAAATTGATTTTATCCACTTGCTCGTTCTTTCATAGATTCATTTAATCCCACTCCCAGGTATGACTTGTGTGCAACATGGCAATTAATCATTTCTCTAAATTCTGCTGTCTATCAGACAAAAAGGAATTTTTCCTCAATAAAACCTCAGCATGGTGTTTAGCTCTTGATCTGAAGTGAGAATGTGTTTCTGGTAAAGCTCATCTTTTTGGAGGCTACTATAAACTTTTAAGAAGGTTATCTATGCCATGAAATTTGCACAAATCCAAAGTTAATGCAAACATTTCTGGAGGTGTGTTTAATGGTGTAGATGTTATATGTTGACCTTTACATTCTAATGAGTATCTCCCAAAGGGAATATTTCTGGCTTTTTCTTAGTAAAAATTTTTGGAAATGGAAAGAAAATTGATGATGGTAAGAAGAAAAATGTTTTTTTTCCTGAATTTATTTAATTTTAATCCGAATGATAGCTGGTTCATTCTTTTGCTTTGTCTGTGCTTCAGTCTGCATCTGGCCAAGCTTGTAGATTTGTACCTAAGTTACTGAAAAAACTGTGTACTGAACAGATCGCTTCTAATGATTTAAGTATCACTTCCTTTATTTAGGACAATTTCTTATATATTGGAGTTCATTCACTGGTGTATGAAGTTGTTTGTCAAACTCTGAATCCTTTGTGGTCCTGCACAAAGATTCTGGTATATTTGGCCATCAGCATGGAAAATAGGTTTAGGTCTAACAACTGCCTTGGAAGAATTTTAATCTGGATTAAAATCAAAATTTTTCCTGAAACTGAAGATCTGTTTTCCTGATTCAGGGATGAAATCAGAAATACAAAAGATTAGAAGTGATTTAGGACTACAAAGACTATGAAGTGAGTCTCAGAATTTCCATAAATATATAAGAAATTAATCATAACGTTTTATAATTAGTAAATTAAAAAACTCAGTAAGGACCTCAGTGAGGAAAAACAGATCTCGGGAAGGCAAAAAACCCCCAGATTAAAACCTAGGATAAATTTATCCAAACAAGCAAAGTCTAATGCCAGACAGGACTTTTCAAGTGGATCTTGGAATCTTTTGTCCTGGGTTTGTTCAGGGCCCAGTTCTAACAAATATGCTTGTTAATGATTTGGGAATGGGAATGGAGAGGAGACTTCAGGGGTGGATTTGGGAGAGAGTTCCTGTAAAATGATCGCAATTCAAATCAATCTTGAAGGACCTGGAGACATGGTCCCCTATTAAAAAGGTAGACTTTCATAAAGACAGAGGCAGTGCAATGTATTAAGGAAGCAAAACTGCTCGGCACAAGTACACCGTGGCATCCATGGGCTTTACAGCCCACAACAGGAGGGGCCCTGAAATGGAGTGGATGCAGACTGACTGTATGCCAGTTTGTCAAGAGACTGAGGCTGCTTATTTCATTAAGGCACACCTCACTTTGGGATGGGTTAGCAAGAGCTTTGTATGTAAGAAACAGGAGGCAACTAACCTGTGCTATTTGGAGCTAATGAGGCAGAAATATTGCTCAGATTTGGACATCGTGCTGATGATGTCTGACATGGTGATGTCAAACATGCTGACAAATTTTGAAGGAGAGCAAAAGGAAATCATGACCTGTGAAGAAAGGTTAAATGAAGTAGGTTTATTTAGTCAGAAGAGAGGAGAAGGCAGGACGATGTGGCTCTTCAGTTGCTCGTTGCTTCATGCCTAGGTCAGGCAGGAAGAAGTAGAAAGCAGATTGCTGGCACTGCTGCTAACGAAAACAAATACCAAATCATGAGAGCACTCGAAAGCAGCTGCTGGATTAGACAACTGGTGCCTTAATGCTGATGTCTAATGTGAGGGATGAATTTTACCCAGTTGTATGTCACTCCGCAGCCGTTATAATGTTAACTCAAAGCTGTAAGGAGCAAAGGTTACCTTGTGAGGAGCCAGCATGGAACTGCTGGGTCCATGCTGAAAAAAATGAGCACTGACAATTTATCTCTCAATGAGAGTAGTACAAGCCAACAAACATTTATGATGGGGCAGGTAGTAGTATATTACTCCATTGCCTATATGCATATTCTTATCCTGCATGGAAGTAAAGTAATCTGAGGTAGTTTATCCTCAATGGATTAAAAATGTGTTTTCAAAAACTTAATAAGACTGTTTTGAAAAATTATATTGATTAAAAGATTATTTTTTTAAACCAGCTGTGGGACTGTGTGTAGTATTTATGGAGTCAAGGTCATTACGGATTCAGGCAAATACATTGCATTGTATATTTTTAGGAAAGAGTAAGAGCAGGAAAGCACTATAGCAGGTTATAGAATTTCCTTTGTTGCTTGTTCAGAATAGGTTTGGTAAATATCTGTCATAGAGTACATCTATATTCTTCAGTCCTTAATGGAAGGTTTGTATTACATAGTCTTTTGCCATCTGTTCCAGACCTCTCTTTCACTGATGCCATGAAAAAATACACAAAACACTACCTTTTTTTTTTTTCAAACTAAGGGTTTTTTTCACCTTCCTCCAGCATCTTTTTTCAGTTCACTTGATTTTTTTTGTCATCTTGTATGATTTGTTCTCTGATCACACCTATTTCTCTCAACAAAATAAATGCAGCAAATAGTTAAAAGAGAAAATACTAAGCAGTAGAGAAGAGGTAAAAAGAAGATAGGAGACAGGAAGGAGATTTGTCTAATTACAGTATTGTGTGTGCAGAATCCAAAAGGAATGCTCTTGCTGTGATAGAGTGAAATGCTGCAGTAAGAAGTAGGTGTAATAAAGAGGAAAGCAGTGAATAAAACAGGATAACAGAGCAGGTAAGGGGAAATTCAGAAAGCTTGTGGGAGTTGAAAGAAGAATGAAAACAGCCAAGGCAACTGAGAAGAGCTGATAAATGGAGACAGAAGCTGAAAGGGACTAGAGTGGAGCAGATGGTGGGTGGGGTGGGCAAAGCAAGAAAGTGAAATAGCTGAAAAACTAGTCCAGAGAAGGTAGTAGAAATGGGAAACGGCAATATCCAGGGAGAGCTCAGTAAAAGGACTGGAGTTGGGGGGGAATGGCTGAAAAGTGTTGAAGGAAGCTGAGAAGGAATCAAGTGATTAGAGATGACAAAGAATTAGCGTTTGAGAAGAGCAGACAGCACAATGTCAAAAGCAGAAGAGCTCTACAAAAGGCTTTTCAGACCCTTCAGCCAACTCCTATTTTAGAGCTGCTCTTGCCAACAGCCCTATAGCTTCCTTTTCCAGGCGCTGGTTATTTATTCCAGTGTTAATATAGCTTCTGCAGCTTTATCTTAAAATCCTGGTTTGATCTCCTGTTTGAGATGTCACTCCACAAATTTAACAAACATTATCATCCATTCTAAACACATAGGAGAAAGCTTGTTTACCCTTCATTTCCTGGAACAAGAAATTCTGAAATGTTAGCTATTCTGTGCAATTTTGCCTGTTTTACTGTATTCACTCGGGACTTGCATTATAGAGATTTCACATTCAGCTGGTCTACCTGTCTCTAAATGGGTTAATAACATTTTCATGCCATTTACAGTTTCAACTTGAGTATTTTTTTTCATTGCTTTCCTGCTGCTTAAGTAATTGGGTTCAGCTAGTCAAGAACTTTCCCTCCACCATTTCTTTGCAGTAAGAACAATAGTGAACACATTAGTGAACAACGAAATATGCTTTGATGTGTCAGTGGCTTTGGGAATCACATCACAGGAAGTGAATTACAGTTGGTTGTGATTCACGTAGCTTTATTTCATATGGTAACTGAAGAGGGAAATGCTAATTTTTTAATTGCTCTTGGAAATAAAGTGGCTTGAATTTAGTCTGCACTCAGTCTGTTGTGGCTGCAGTTAGTTATTCAAGGTTTTGGGGCTGTACTTTCTTTCTAAGCTTGTCTGTTGTTGCAGTAGTACAGTTATTCCTGAAGAGAGGGGCAGAAACTCTTTCATATCATTGATGTTCTGCCCATTAAAAAAAGCAGAAATAAATTAGTAGTTTATTAGGGATTGACTAATTCATTTCTCCCTTGTTTAAAATCTACTGCACTAATCTCACCATATCCTTGGCAAAGAGTATGAAAAAAGGAGTAGAAAAGGTGAAAAATTCCTCTAAATGTAGCTGAAAAAAAAGATCGTGGAATAGGGAAATTAAAACTATGATACGTAGAGATGTAAGTGGGCAATATAGCACAAAATAGCACTGACTCAAAATTAAGTACAGCCTTCCAGTTGGTATAAAGTGGTGGATGCTCAGGAACATCACCTGGGATTCTGTGCTGTAGGATATGTTTGTGGGGTCTGCATGCCTCAAACTAAATACAGTATACTTGTGTGTGCCAGTCAGGTTTGTAATGGCATGGATGACATTTTACCGTTCCTATCTGTGTCGTGGATTCCCCAGTCCTTTCCTTTTTAGATGAATATTTTTAGTTTTGTGTGGTGATATTGAATCATGTGATGGGGAACCTTCATGAAGGAAAGGCAAATTATGAGGGGGAAAAAGTGCCAGCACCTGTTAGCAGTTGTTCAAAGACATGAATGTCCCTTTATGTCTTCATCCTTAAGTAATGTAATTTTCTGCAGTAATACATAAATTTTGCCCCATGAAATTCCCTTTTCTATGGAAAGGAATACTGTCTGAACAAGGTAAACAGTCACCTATAGAATTTAATAATCTGAGTTGATTTTGTTTAATTTTTAATTATTTGTTAGTAATTCTTCACCATGTTTACTGTGCCAATATTTGGAATAAACTAGGGTAGTACAAAAGCAATACTTTTTTGAAAACATACTATAGGTAAGATCAGATAAAGCAGTGTTTGTCATCATTCATATGAAATGATGAATTATGTAGAAGAGAGAAATTCTCATTGGAGGGTAGGCATTGTTCTTCCAGTTACTTTGGTTGGGGATTGAAATTCAACATTTACAAGAACTGAAAATTATGTTGAAAAACTGAAGATGAAATCCGATCACTTACAGACATTTAAGGTTCATTACTTGCTATTGTATAATTTATTTAGATTGCTTTATAATGTAAATAATAACTGTTTTGGGGATTTAAAATGCTTTTTGTATTTTTGACTTACCCCTTGAGGCACTTGTTTTTGATCTTGGCAAAGGTTTTCAGTTTTATGAGGAAAAATAAGAAAATAAGTAAAAATTTAATCATGGGGTATTAGGCAAACGAGGGAAAAATAAGACAAAAGGAGGACTGCAAACCTATCCATAGTTTTCCAAGGCCTTTAGTGTCAGTAGCAAATCTGAAGTCTGATGGTTAAACATTTCCATTGTGTTATTCTCAGAAAAGGAGAGTTTTAATAGCGTTCTGATTAAACAACTTGAACTACTCTTTTGAACGGTAACAGATTTGTTCACAAGATTTGTTGGAGTAGGACTCTGAGCCAATTTGGAACAGACAGTAGTAGTGCCTTAGCTATGCGAAAATTAAGCCCTGCAGATACCAGTTTTTCCAGTGCTACAAATTCTAACTGTGTATCTCATGTCTAATATGAGTGAAAACCTGTAAGGAAAAGGTTGATGGAGGGGAGAAAGGGCACTCTTCCAGCCTCTGCCCCAAATCACAGCAGATATCATATGCTTCACTTAGTGGAAGATTAAAGTAGTAAAGCCATGCATTCACCCTGGACTATTTTGATGGAACTCCATTGTACAGAAATGCAAATATTCTTATACGTTCTTGCAGACTCCTTTTCTTTGTGTCCTGTGAGAGTCTTAAATTAAGCTTCTATTTCAGGTGGTGCTCAAATGCCCCACTAAACTCTGCAGGCTTTACATTTTGATTAGGGGAAGAACGGGGTAGTCTTTCCCTTTTTTCCCAGATCTTTCTCATATCATTTTTCTTCATGTTTTTATGCATGGGGACATAACTAATAATTTCGATATTTAAAGTATTACTGTTTAAATCTTGTATGCTCATACAGAGAATACAGCAGGTCATGTTTCTCAGGATTATTATGCAAAGTCCAAAAAATACAGGCAGCTGTCATGATGCTCAGAACACTTAGTTCGTGTTTCAAGGTTATCTCAGTAACTGCAGGAGGCAAACACTTGTAGTGAAATCTGCTAAGACAGATGGGGTCCCAGGATCAACTGAAATGGCTGTTACTGTCTGTGCCATACACCAAGATGAAAACCTTGAAAATAAAAAGGAAACAGGAAAGGCTGCCAGACTACCAGGCCCCACGTGGAGTGCTCTCACCCTAACTTTCTTTTGAAGATCTGTCCAATGTAGTTTATAAAACTTATATAAATGAGGAAGTTTATTCTCATATGTATGTAATAGATTTGAAAAGACTTATCTTTTGAAATAAGTATTTTAGCCCTGGTTTATCAAGGGTTTTTCTCTATACCTACTTTTCTTCCTTTTCCTTTTCAACCCCTACCTTTGAACCTGCTGGCCAATTTTAGCTGTTTTGTAAGGGGTTAGAGATCTCAGAAGAAATATATTTCTTTTCCTTTTTTTTTAATTTATTTTTGTGAGGTGGTAGGTAGGCCATGTGAGTGCCTCCACTGAAAGCAATAATGGAAAGTTGCTTTATTTGACATGAGAGAATCTATATGAAATGAGGCACTGGAAATCAGCCTGTATTATATCACTGCTCACAGATTTATTTCTAAAACCTTCCATCTGCTGTTGTAGGAGGATCTGTTGAACTTCTGGGGCAGTAGAAGTTCATGACTTCTCATATAATATTTGCATTCATTTAATTAACTTACTTTGCAGTCAACCCTGTGACTCTGGATTTCAGTGGTCAAACAGTTAATAGCATGTATGCTTAGGCACTCTTTAATTTATTATTTGGCTATGCAATGGAAAGAACTAGGGGATGCATGCTCAGATTCTTTAATATTAAATTTAATGGCTCTGATATACAATTTCTATTAGAAGTTAGATTAGGAAACAAATTTTGGATGCTCCCATTTTTAAAGTTCCAAGTAGAAATTGTTATGACAAATCTCTCAGTCTCTGAAATAACTCTTAATAAGACAAAACAAACCCTGAGAGAGACCTATTTGGATCCTCTCTCTAGGCATGGAAGCTGTATGAAAACATATCGGAGTGCCTTTCTTTTATCAGACACTCTAGCAGCAGAGTTAAAACAGCTCGGTCTGCCATAGCTTCTGTTCTGCTAGCAGCCCTGTGTGCCAACTGGCCGATGTAACCATCTGTGGGGTTTTTGTGAGGTTTTTTTAAGCATTTATCATTTTGATCTAGGATGTGCATGATTCAAGTCCTTGTAAATGTTTAATATGTATGTATTTAAAATGCCATGTACATTATTCAGGCAAGATATTTTATAAAATTCTTGTAAAATATTTCATGTAGGAAATACTTCATTTAAGATTTTGCCAAAGAAAGCAATTCCTGGTTGCAAGTAATAAAACACTTACATGGCTGTTTTCAATGATTTATTTAGCTTTCAGGGTATTATCTATCTAAAGAGAATGGGAAATTAAGGTTGTTTTTGTTTAATTTATTGGAGCCACCTTGAAAATCAGAAGCCAAAGATTCTGGCAAACACTTGAGAGGTTTGAGTATTGAGTAGTGTGTAATTGCTGAAGATCTGACGCACACCTGGGCATGATTTGGACAGTGTTTGCAGCTCCTCAGAGTGCTAAAATCATAAAGAGGGTGTGAAATAGAACTCATCACTGCTGGGGACTCATCTGGAATCATCCATTCATTTGAAATATTTGGAACAAATACCTTTTAGAATAAGTTTCCCTAAAGAGTAATTATTCTGAAGAGAGAGTGCCATATTTTTTGACATCAGTAGGGTAAAATTCATAAACCTGGGATAAATTGAAGCAAAGAGTGCAGGAACTTACCCAGATGGTGGCATATTTATCCTGCATCACTGAGCTGAAGTGTGAGGCAGAGATTATTTACAACTACAGAGTCATGTTGCAAGTATGATGCCTTACACAGAATGCAAATAAGTGAAGTTTTTAGGGTTGGTGAGCAAGTGGAAAAATAATATGTACCTGTTTGGATCAAATAAATTTAAGTTTGCTGTTTCTCTCATTAAAATGTTTTTCATTCAACACCAGCCATTGTTTTGACCCAAAAAAATCCAGTTCTTGGAAAGGAAACATGAAATTAGAGTTATAAGCTTCTTTTAAACAAAGCATTTGTCCTTAGAGCTTTTGTGCAAGACATGTGAGGGGTGGGTTCCCAAGGTTTTCTTGAGGGACCTGAACTGCCCTTCACACAGCCCAAGGAGGAGCACTGTCAAGCTGGTGGGTGAAGGTGGACAGGTAGGCAACCTGTGTGCTAAATTCTGCTTATATGCAGATTGCCTGGAGTTCTGGGCACACCATTTAATAATTCTGTCTTGTTTCTTCTGTTAAATAACAAAAGACGACTAACTTAAAAATGAAGTAAATAAATGTAGTAAATGTATTGGGATATTCTTTTGACTATATTTTTATTTGGGCAATATAATGTATTCCAGAGAAAATATTACTTTAGAAGGAAGTTAAGATTGCAAATTGAAGGTTCTAAAATTAAGGGCTGCCATATTGAAACATCTTTGCTCTGAAAACTGGACCAGGCATAAACGGGCTGGGGAATGTGGCTAGCTGTGTGAATGTTTTGCTGTGAATGGGAATATGTTAGCTGGTGCTGGTGAGTGAGGTTACATTCGCGTTTCCTTTTTGATAAACCCATGACTGGGCATTTAGTGTATATTACTTCAATCCAACAACATGACTTTAATTAGAATATATTTTGTTCTCCATTCAGGAAGGGAGGAATGATTTAGGAATATATATATATATATATAAAAATATATCAGCGCTGCTGACACTTCAGGCAGACACTTGTGCCTGTGAAGTGCAGGTCTGTACTGGTCTATAAATAATGTAAGGTGATGTTCTCGCCAGCCAGTTTGTGGATGAAATGATGTGTTGTGAACATCTCAGGGTTTATAATGGTAATTTGTGTTTGTGTTAGGGAAATAAAAATATTGTTAAACTATCCCAAGTGATTTAATTAAAATGAAGAAATGAAACCCCCTTAATCCAGATCCTTTGTTCACCTCTGCAAGTTTGCATTGATTTGAAGATACTGATAGCAGCAGAATCCTGATTTCCATCGCTGAATAGAGGCTTGGCCTGCCAGTGCAGAAGAGATTTCTCAGCTCCGATTTGACTTGTGGATAACCTAAAGGTTCATTCAGGACTTTAGAACAATTTATTTTCCTGATAGAAATAAACATGTGCTACTGTGTAATAATTTAGTCATTTAGTCAAAACAGGTGAATAAACTAGAAGAAAAAAGTTACACATTTCTAAAAACACTTGCATAGAATGAATGACTATAAGAACATATTTTTGAGTCTAGGGAACTTTTTATAAAATGACAGATATGAAAAAGTATCATTTCTTTGCACTAAAGTTATTCAACTTAGGAAAAATAGTTTTAGTCATAAGACTATTTTTGATGGTATTCAACGGTAAACCAATCTTTTGGGTAGGAATCTGCTCAGATCTGCCGTGTATTTCCTGATGCTTGCTCTTTGTGTAGAGCTCTGCTTTCTATAATCACATTTGCTTATATGATCACTATTCCACAGTTAGTGTGGATAGGGCTTTTCTAAACAATCCTGCAGGCAAAGTGGGCTGTATGCAATTGCTTCAACTTCTGTACCTGCACAGCATATATATATGCTATGCTGATCCTCACACTGATGATATGAAGGGCTAATATGCCTTCCAGCCCCCAGTGCTCTTACCCAAGCGAATGAAAAGCTTCCTGCTATTGGTTTATGGGTGGAAGAAAATTTAGGTTTTATGGTTAGGTAAGTACTTTTCTTGTTGTCCGTTCTCAGCTCATGAGTTTTCCATTGCATTCTGTGCCTTTGGGATCCTCTTGTCATATTTACAAGCTTTCTGCACAGTTGTGAGAGTGAAAATGCTAATGCGAAATAAAAGGCAGATATGTTGGCAAAAATATTGTATTTTTGAGGGGAAAAAAACCCAGACTATTATTAGGTGATAGCATTCTTTCCTTTCCTGTTAAATGCTAGACACATTCCATAGGCTGCTGCCTGAAGGATAGAGGTGCAGGATAAAACATCTGCAGGGGACAGAAACTGAAAATTTAGAATATTTGGCATTTGTTTTATTGGACAGAAATATGAGCAGTGTGCTTTTATTCAGTGACCTATGGCTTTGGGCTGGCTTGAGCATTCTTGTGGCTGTGAGTAGCCACCAGAAGCAGCCAGCTGAGCATGGCTGGAGAGGAAGGGCTCCAGTGGAGCAGACTTTGTATGCCGAGGGCGTTACAGACCAGATCCTGTCCGTGCAACAGGGGTGCAAATGCAGCCAGGTAAATAATAATGAAATCCTTAAATCCTCCATTTAGGGTTAATACTGCTGTGCATAAATTAAAGACCGAGATACGAAAAAATAAAATTTAACATGATAATCCATGGTTGGAATCTAGAGTGAAAGTCTTTTATTGCACTAATAGGTTTTAATTTGTCTAAGCAGTATTGTTGAAACACTTTCCATTTGGCAACCCCCACCCCCAAACTGGCACAATGGTGTAATTATTGATGCATACAAACTAATTATCTATGCAGAGTTTTGATCCAAGGACACTACTGAAGTGGTTGTTGCCACAATGTTTGTTAAAATCAGTATTGATGCAATTCTGCTAGAGTGTTTTCATTTTCAGTGCTGTATTTCCCTGCTCACATACATTCACAAAACACAATGCAGCGTGTATGTCTAACAAACCCACGAAAACTTATACTCCTGTGCACTCTGATTAAGTGTTTAGCTGAGATTTTCAAAGGAATCTAATGAAATTAGCACTCAGGGTTTGTGTCTAAGGGGTGACACGGTGCCTGACTCTTTTGACAGCTTTTTATGTGAGGAAAATTTTTGGGTTTCTTTAATCCAAATCTTCCTTAGGATTTATTCTGTAACTATTCTGTGCCTGGAACTTGGCCTGCAGTGCTGAGAGCAGCACCACAGTATGAGAAAGAGAGAGGGGTAGAACAAAACAAACAAAAAACAGACATGCTGGGCAATAAAGTCTACAGAATTCATATTCTCCTGATCAAAACTAAGGCGATCTAATATTCTAAGTGCAAACCAGATTTTGAGGCAGGTAATGTTAAGTTGGAAAAAGTTCTTATTTCAGAATAAAAGCATCTATGTGGTAAAGGGAGAGATATGAAAGAGCAAGTATGTTGAATTTCCAGGTGCTGCTTTTTAAAATAAGGAGCTTCTCAAAGAAGTGTAGGCCACAAGTTCAAGGTAGAACGTTTTACTTTCCAATTCGTTTGCTAGAACTTAGATTTTCATCTTTGATTTCTGTCTCAAAACCAAAAAAAAATTATATATATTTACAGCACTACCTTTGTGCCTTCTTCAGGTGAGGAGTCGGGCTGGCCCCTGGGTGGCATTGCTGTCTCCAGGCCATGGTGCAGCTGTAGGTGCTTTTATTGCCTGTCCTTTTTCTTTCAGTCTTAACACGATAAGGCCACAGTCCTTAATGAAACTTGAGAGCCTTATGCTATCTTTCATAAAGGGAGAGAGTTGTTTGGATTTAAACAAGGCTTAGCTGTGAAGCCATACAGCTTTGTACTACCGTTTTATTTAACGATACTGCTTCTCCAAGTAGCAGACAAGTAAACTAGAAAGGCAGTGTTGTATCGCACAGCAAATGCTTCAAGTAAGATGACGGGCAGTATGGTCCGCACAAGCCTGTCAAGTCTTGACTAGGTGCCTCACCCCTATTCTCCTATTTTCATGATGCCCTTCTTAGTGTTATAGCTAGATGATACATTTCCATGGCTTCCAGCCCACTGTACAGGATTCACACTTTTTCTTGCTGGTGAGGTTGAATGGGCTTAAACAAGGGTTACCCAAGTTTACAGCCAAGCACTGTGTGACTTTGGAGAAGATGAAGTGTACCTTGGCAGGGCCTGACAGCAAGGCTTGCCTGAGCTGCACCAGCTGCTGTAACGTAAATGATTGGCAGCAGTGATGACCTGGCTCAGGCAGTGGTTGCTTGTGCATAAGTGTTACACCTGATGCACAAAAAGATGCCTTTCTCTTTTCCCTCCTCCACTAATCCTTCTACTGCCAGTAAACCATTTATTTAGCAGTAGTGTAGTAGCTCTTCCTTTTTAGGGTGATCTATTACTAATAAGTATATGAAAGTATGTTGTTTAATCTAAGAACTGGGGAGTAGCGTTTGACTTAATCTGCAATTACTATGTGGTGGTTAATGAAATTTACATATGAAACATCAAAAAGTGATTTTGCCAGTAGCGAATGGAATTAATCTTAATCGTTTTTGGAATGCACTTTCAACGCAGTGACCTAGCTTTATTGCTGTGATAATGCCATTAATAACAAGATCTGAGTTCTGGAAGTTGGTAAGATCTACAAAACATTATCACTTTCACCTTTGAACTTTATTATTAGTAGGAAATACGTTATTAGAAAATCTTATTTTATTCTCTAAATGTTTTCTTTGTGGTCCTGTGGATGGTGCTTGGAGCATCTGTTACAGGGTGCTGTATACTTTATTGTTCCCAAGTGCTGTAGTACCAGTGAAACTCCTGTTTGTGGTACACTGCAAATATTGTCTTGTATTAAACTCGTGCTGCATCATGCTTCCCAAAATGGTCACATACAGCAAGGGATGAAATGACTGTGATAAGTTTGTGAGTACAGAAAAGGGCTCACTGACATGGCTGGCTCAACCGTTGCTGTCTTTTTCTGAAGGTAGTATCGATGGTTTAGAAATAAATCAGGAGTATTCAGTTGCCAGGGATATTCCACGCTTTCCACCTGTCTGTGCTTATCACTGGGCACAGATCCTGATCTCAGTGGCTACTTCCTTGTGGATTTGTGTATTGTGGTCAGAAGCAATCCTCCTTGCCTAATCTGAATGCCTCTTAATTCCCACCCAAGGCCCATCAAGTGTTATGAGCCCATAGTACTCATTCTAATACTGATAATAAACTGCCTGAAACTTGACACATACCCTTGAATTTTAAAACAGATTTTATAACATTTGTAAACAACAGTTAGCAGGAAAAAAGGTAAAATTGTAAGTGTCATTCTGTTTTCTACCATACATGATTTGCAGTTCAAAGTGAATATATTTAAATGAACTCCCCTGCAGCTACTGTTTACAGTAGCCTTCAAAGAATGATGAAAGCTTTTAAATAATGTAGAATATTACATGACTTATTTTTCAAAACACATGCGCTGAATGTTTTAGAGTGAAATGTCTGTGTTTCAGATTAGATGGATTGCAGACAGCTGCTGCGTTTACTGAATGTTACAGATGGAAGGGAAAACAAATGTAGGGAGAAGACTAAGAAAATGAAGCATTCTTAAAAGTGCCTTATGTCTGAACAGCAGTAACTTAAAGGCGAATGAGATTATCTCAGACATCATCTTGATAGCTAAGAAAATCTCACTCTCTTCCTCTTAAAAAAAAAAAAAAAGAAAAAGAAAGGCAAAACCAGAGATAGTCTCTGGTTTCTTTTATGCGTATTTGCTCTAAGTTTTCTGAGGGAGGGATGTGCTACTTCTCATATTCCCTTCCCAACTTCTACTTGAGCTGGGTGTTACCTATTACCAGCGGTTTTTGTCTACGCTGTTTTACCAAGGAAGCCTTTAGGTGTTAATGTAATGAAGCTATTATAGAGTTTAAGAAGCAGATAGACATTTCTCTGTGAGATTATACGTTTAACTTTTTTTAGCCAGGAATTCTTTCTCTTGATACATTTGTAATGCACTAACTGCTGCTTATGTGCATGCATCTTGACTGGGTGCAAGGTAAGTAGTGAGAAGACTGACCTAACTTCACACTGATGGCTGACCAGCCACATACCTACCCACCTTTTTTTGGATGGATTTTGCATTTTCAACTAAGCTTTAGGCTGTCAAAATGACATTGCTTACACTATGCAAGACCAATTGAATTTGGCGTAAAGTGTGTCTACATAGACCACAAGCATTACTGCCTTGTAAAAGCGTGGTAAAACATGCAAACAAAAATGTAATTGTATGTATTTATGGGATAATTAAGAGAAATTTTTATTTAACCTCACCTCAGCTAGTGGATGAGTTATGCCCTGAGCATAAAGCTATATACTTCACAACTTTTCAAGTTGAAATTCCTCTGTGGGTTTGGTAAACTCACTGTTTTTACACTTTTTTTTTTGTTAGATTGTTACAAATGAGCTCTTCTACTGATTAAAACAGATTGAGACCTATTAGTTCTAGAAACTGTGCTACATCTCTAAAAAGTAGAGCACAGGATTTATTCCCCAAGTGGAATAGGGTTAAGGGAGCCCTTTTTCTGCCTTCCCATCCAAAAAAAAGGTTACAAGTCTTCTAGGAAATGCTAGATAGATTTGAACGACCAACAAAATTGTGGTGTATCCCAGAGCCACCTTACGGACATCTGTAAGTATAGGAGTCTGCTCAGGGCTTGCTGCTTTTATGTCCCCTGGATGCCTGTTATACTGGGGCATGGAGGACAATGTATTTATGTAGTTTTATGGTGTGCGTGCTGGAAGAAGCAGGTTTTCTAGGAGGCCATGTTCTCTTAACAAAACTGGGGCTGGGATGAGGATTTCAGGGGATGATTTTTTTTTTGCTTTTGGTCTGGAGGTTCCTGAGGTTTAATATTTAGGAGCTTTTCTTCCTTAGAAATGAGCACTTTCTGGCTTTGTTACAACTGCTATAGCACATCTTATGTTGAGTCTTTCTCCTCCCTCTTTTTTTTAAAAAAAAAGTACCTGCAGATGAACTACTTCTATGTTTATTACCATAAAATTGGCAAATGAGTTAAATAGGATACTGTGTCTCTTGTGGTACTTACCAGATTAAATTGATAAAACCCTGAAATTTTAACCTATAACAAAACAATATTATACCACAAACATAAGGTGATTTATTTCCATATGGTATCACAGTTAAGGAATATTACAGAGTCAAAATAATCCTTAATTATTATAAGAATTATAATCTGCGATAACCTGCTGCAATAGCAATAACCACTTCAGGTGCAGGAAAAGGAAAACTTTCTTCTCTGGAAAAAAGCAGTGCTGTGGAAGCTTTGAGGTCTCCAAGAGAAATGATGTTATCTGTGTTAGAAATAACGAATAACAGAAAAACATTCTATAAACACAAAGTTTGGTTGGTTTTTTTTGACATTTGCACCATCTGCGTGACGTCTTGCTGGTTGTTCTTGGCTTTGTACCCTCTGACGGCTTCTGACCTTCAGTGTTCCTCTGCTGCTTTCTCCTTTAAACCTGTGTTCTTGGTTGCTCTTTGTTTTCCACGTTATGGTTGTTCTTTGAGTTCAGAGCCTTGTTCAAAGTCTTGTTTTAAATGGAATTTGAAGATATGGCTAGCTATATTCGTATCTAATTACTTTCACCATCTCCGATATAAAGCAAGCTTCTATTACAAATGGGTCAGTGCCAGTAAAGAGCGCAAGAGGCCACCTGACATGTCAGCCTCCTTCTTTACAGGTATTTAATTCCTACCTGGCAAAAATCAGATGGATGGCAGACACAACAGACACTAGGTAATGCCCTGGCTTGCAGTTGCACAACCCAGGCTGAAATCAAATAGGTGCAAAGAGTGAATTATTCTGTCACCTTTATAAACGGCTCCACTAGCTTAGGACAAGTCTTGTTTGACAAGGTGGTGTAAGAAAGCTTGCATCATAACTGTCTATACATTTACTAACTTTTTGAGCTGTAGACAGAGCACTTAGACCTTCAGGACTTATCAATCCATACACATATTTTCCAGCATAAATTTTTAGTTCTTTTTAATAAAAAGCTGTTATTCAAAACCAGTGACTAGCTAGTATTCTCTAGATTCAGAATTGAAATTGGGCAGATATTACTTTCCTCTCTCAAAAGTGAAATTACAGTAAATATGTTATTTCATCACTATATATTATTTATGATGCCTTTATAAATGTGGTCTTTTGCAGAAGCAGAGTAAAAGAAATGAACCTTTAAAATTTGTATCATAATGAGAGTTAATGAGAGGAAAAGAAATGTAGTTTCTTGCAATAGGAAGCAACCTTACTAAAATTTCATTCCCCTAGCTGGGGAGAAAGAAGTCTTCTGATGAATATGCAGAAAATATCCATTATCATAACATACATATTACAGTAGCTGGAAACAACCTTCCTCGGTAATATTCTTGTAAAAATTGTGTTAGGGTTTGGATATGTTCTTCTCAGCAGGGTAAAATAGCCTATGTGCAACTCTATTCTGCAATGGTTTGGTTGATCCTTATTCCCTAATGTCAGTAGTTGTGAAGAAAAAAATAATAAAATGAAAGCCTTGGGTTTTAATACAGCTGATAGGTGAAATGAAGGTGAGGGAATGGTTTTTTGTTTGTTTGTTTTTTTCAACTAGGAATTATTTTGGTTCTATTCCCTGAAGTCTGATATTTAAAACCAAAGCCCCCTGGTTGTTTATTATGTGAAACTGTTTTTCCCGAGCATATTTATATATCTTTTGCAACCATGTTAGTTAATATGAGCTAGCTGTATAGCTGTGGTTTAACAGCCTGGTTCTCTATCAGTGTGTCTGCACCTCTCAGGTTTGCCTCTGAATATCCCTTCAGCCCCTTGGGATGCCCCGCGGCCTAGGCTGCCCCCGGGCTGCAGTGATCCATCGCTGTCATTACCCTGCCTAGCTACTCTGGGTGGAGTGTACAAACTACGGTTAAAGCTTTGAACTGCTGTTTGGACATATCCTGAATCTAAACTTGGCCATTTGACAAAAAAATATGTTCATGTACTTAGGATATTAGAATTTAATATTGGCATATATTGTCTTCCATGGCCTTGGATAAAATTTCTTTTCCCTCTTAGCTTCAGTTATGGCTTTCTAGACTGAGGATAGCAGTATTGCACTACTTTGAGAAATGTTCTGCAAAACCATATACTAAAGATATTAAAATGGATGGAAAGAATAATAATGAGATCCTTCACATATTCCCTCTTGGGCTATAGGTTTTATGTTACCATAAAACAAGGAGATAAGCCATCATCCCTTGTCCAAGAAATATCAAAAAAGATTTAACAAAACTTGCACAGAGAAAAGGCATTCATTCATTGGCTCCTCCAGTACAGTCATCTTTAAAAATAAGTCTAATTTTTTAAAGAAAAGATTCCAAAAGTAGTATTGTTTATTATGGTATTTCTATTATATTACTATATACACTCCTTATATTCAGATCTTGATGGTCTGTGTAAATAAAGTCAAGATTATCCATGTTTATGCATTTAGGTTTTTAGGTACTTTCTATTAATTAAGCAAATGATATGAAGGGAATGTGCACTATTCTGAAGCTGCACGTCTCTACTCAGTTGTTTCTTTTTGGAAAAAAGCAAGTATCAAAAGACATTTTTTTCTGTTATACGGTATGTAGTACCATAATTTAAGAAGTGTAATCCCTCATTTTCAACTGTTCTACTGGCATACATAAGTAATGGGGAAAACAGATCTTTGGGAGTGAAAAACTGAGTCATACAAAATAGATTAGAGTTTAATCTCAATTAAATGTCTTTCTTCCAAAGCAGAAGTTTCAGCCAACAAAACTTGAATACAAAAAGTTTATTTAATTTTGTAATAACTACTGATTTGTGTAGTTCAAGTATGATAAAGCTTTAAGCTGAACAATTACACTATATTTCATGTTGTTCCAAGTCTGAGTTTTCTTTTTGGTAACTATGCCAACAGTACAAAAGGCTTTTATTTATTAACGTAATTATTCCAGTCCTCTACTTTAACTGCTCTTTACATATGTCTGTCTTAGATACATGATGCTTTATGGTTGTAAAGTGTATTTCTTTGACAATGGTATGGAGTCTACAGTAGGGCAGCTGAAATTTGTGTGCTCTAAGGTGATTTTTGGATCTGGGTGATAAAGGAGCGGTACAAGGAAATAAGTTCTGGATTGAAAGGTGCGGAAATCAGCAGGGCAAAATTCACGCTAACAAAATAATCAGAGAATATAATAATATTTTCATCTCAAATGGCACAAGTTTGTAGAAGTGCTTCCTTTATTGGCTTCTGAAGGTTTTTGCATGTTTTTTATTAGATGGTAATAAATGGTAGTAGCTATTGCTGTATAGCTGTGTCCTTCCTCCTGATGAAACAATTTTTTGGTGGTTGTTCCCAGAATGACCAGCTAGATGTATAGATTTTCATAGTGGAATAGGAAAAAATTGTTCTGTGTTCTTCGGTATCAGGCCCACGATAATTTCTATTTAAGTCCTTTTTTCCAAAAATATGAGAAAGTTTGGGGTAGTTCTTCTGTGGGCAACTTCTTGACTGAATCAGGCTATCCTTGTTCTTTCCTGTTTTAGTGGATAGTTCTTGTATGCTGCCTATTTGAAAACAGTTATTTTCAGGAAAAAACCCCACCATGATTTAAATAGGAAATGTGTATGTGTTTATACAAGGCTTTATTGTGTAAAAAGATTAAGAACCTTATGAAAAATACATGACAAAAAAACCCCAAACCCACACCTGTCCTAAATACTTACTCAGTGTGTCTGCATTGTCTTCTCTGATTTCAATTACACTACCCAAGGGGTAAGTTTAAGACTCAGAAAATCTTCCTTTATTCAGTTCTCTCTCTCAAATAATAACAGAAATGAACTCTCTTGAACACAAATGGGTATTGTGAATAAACGTACCCATGCTTAGTTGAAATAAATGTTTGATATATCTATAAATATATCAGGAAAACATAGACTATATCATGAAAATGTGGTACCTGAGACTGAAAAGCACAGTATGGTTTTACGGGAACAGAATTGCCATCAAAGCATATTATTAATCTGAGGTCATTGAGCCTAAAGATCTGTCTTCATTGAGCAGTTGATCTGAGATTTTTCCCAGATTTTGAACCTTCTTGAGAGTAGGTGGTATATCGTGTACACACCCACACACCCTCTTTTTCCTTTACTGAGAGGTTCCTGAATTAAACCAAGGCAAAGTAGACCCTGGAGGAGATACTCTTAATCTGTTTAACAGCTCATTCTTATCTTTTCCCACTATCTTTATGTCCAGGATGACATCTTTTTATATAGTGGTTCTTAAACTGAAGAACAGAATTCCCTATGGGACTCTGTCGCTGGAGACTTGCAGAGTGGGAGACCAGCTAGGAGGAGGTAACTGAGGAGAGCAGTAGCGCTGGGAGGAGTGTCAGCAAGTGCAGAAAGCAGGAGAGCCTGCAGGAAGCCACAGTGCTGCTTCTTACTGGGGCTTCTGGGCTGGAGGATAATATAAGAAAAAGAGGGGATATAGCTTCTGGTGATCATGGGCTATCTCTGCTGCTCCTTCTATACAATCGATCAGTCTGAAACCTTGTCTTTGGCATTTAATCCTCTTCTGACACTAATGCCTCCTTCATGTAGGATAAAGTGTGGAAGCAGGAAAAAAAGGCAGTATTTCTCTGTACTCATCAGCATGCCTGTGAAAGACAGATTCTTCTGGGCTTGATGCAGTTGTCCAGAAAACCACTCCAGAAATTGTCAGCGTACGAACCCCTGAAACTTGCCTACAATGTCTTGCAGAAGCAGTGGGAATGCATTGTGATGTGTGTTTAACTTTGGTGTTGGAGTTATCACCCCATTGTTAGCCTAAACTAGATCCCTGAATGATCGGTAAAGAATAGTTTGATACTCTGCTAATGTTTTTTATGCTGAATGAGGCATGCTGTCAAAAAGTGTTTCATGCCCCATCTACCACTGACTGTACTACCAAGTGCTTTTAAAGGATTGTCTCTCTCATTCATCCAACAGAATGACCTTGACAATTGATTTCATTATCTAGGCGAGTTATTACTGTGTCTTGCTCTGGAGTAACTGCAACTCTGGAACTGATAATATGTTCTTAATTTGAAATAATGTTTTAAGCTTGTGGTTGCTGAGGCCAATCAAATGAGAAACAGGAAACCAGCAGAAATCACACCAGTGGGAAATTCTTTTGTTCATTACCATTTTAAAACTACATTGAAATGCATAGTAATGACTGTAAAGATATATTAATTTGATTTCATGTAAGCATCCAGTTCTTAGCAGGTGTAAGCCAGTGTATTGCGTAAAAGACAAAGTCAGTAGACTGGGCTCTGAAAACTGTATTTTAAAGGTTTTTATCAAATCAGAAGGAAAAAGAGACTACAAGAATCCATAAACTTCTATATATTTTTCTATTGAGAGCATCTGCAAGAAATTTATATTAAAACATCATTTTAACTTCTCTGTAACTGTTTAACGCATCATAAGATCTTTAGAAATTCAAAGTTGATATTGATCTTCATCCATTTAGTGAAGCTTGAGTACTGAGTTACTCTTTGTTCATTGGAACCAGGTTGTTTTCAGCATTATCTTTCTCTGAAAGTGTTCAGTTCCATTCATACCAAAGTTGTGTTATCTTATTTCTTTTGGGATTTCTGTTGCCCCATCACACTTGACATCAAAAAAACAAGGTAAGCAGACAGTGCTGTAATTTGGCACCATTGTATGAAATGTCTTAATGTGAATTACTGAACAGCTGGACATACGGACTTTCTTGAAATCTGATCTTGTTATAATCTTGGATTCCATCACTAATTAATTGCTCTATTAGTGGTATGTTGTGGGGATTTTGATAAGTTCTCACCACAGTCCTATATCAGATCCTAAAGAAAGTTCTTGGATGCTGAACAGGATCTGGCATAGGCTTTTATAAAATATTGCCTAAGAGGTTTGAGGCCAACACAACCTGTTCAGGGCTAAACTCTTTAGATCCAGGAAAATTTAGATCGAGGTATGTTGTGTATTAAGGTTTCACAAAAACAAATTGATAAAAGATCAAATTAGAAATTCTCTAATGCAAAGAAAATCCTAGGCAGTCTCTTGCATGTCCTAGTGTCTTCTTTCTTATAATGTTGATTATCATCTAATGGGGCGGAAGGGAAGCTAACTATGAAAATAAGGTCATCCTGTTAGGAAAGGACTGGCCATTACTGATCTGAGCTACACTACTGTAAACCTACCACAGATCAATTAAGAAGGGTGTTGAGAGTTAGTTTTTAATCACTAATATCTCAGTTACTGTAACTGGAGGAGGAATAACTAAGGTGAATACTAAGGGAAAGAGGATGGCAATTGCTTGCTGTGACCTTTCAGCATACTTTGCTCTTTCCTAATTTTTGAAGTTTCAGTTAGAGAGGTAAATGCCTATAACTTTCCCTACAGTTTCTTGCCATTATATGTTACAGAATTTCTTTTTAATGAAAAGCATAAAGAATTTGAAAGGAAAGAATCTTCTTGATCCTTATATCAGAGCTTTCCTACACAGATTTTATTTTTGCCGTCAGTATGCTTGTGGAAAACAGCTCTTTGGTCTTTCAAGTGCAAAGACAAATCCATATTTGTATTTCTTTTGCAAAGGCCCTTCACTGGACATCTGTCCTGTAGGGAATACTGATTGTAATGAAAGAAAGATCTTTGTCTCTTTCTTGGCCATAGCTCAAGAAGTTAGTCTTATGTATAAGAAGATATAAGCCAAAATATATTCATCATATGCCTCAAGCATCTGTTAAAGCTATTATTTGAGCAGAGTTCTGCATCCTGAGCAAATCTGTGCTGAAATGGGTTGCAACTGATTTTTGACAAACATTTTAAGATATCCAAAATTCATACGTTTGAGACTTCAGTTGGCTCTTTATAAAATAAAATTTTGATTATATATCAGAGCGTGAGGGAAATATTTCATTATGAAAGTGCTTCCAGGCTTCAGGGTGAATGGGCAAGTATCATCCTTTAAATGTTTTTATAGATCACGTGTAACCACAAGTCTGATGCATTAGTGCATTTTTCTGTCTAGTATGGTTCTGTGTTCTTGCTACAAACTTCTGTCATGGACCTCTGGTTTATGGTCCAGTTTGGAAATTATTATTTTATTATAATCTTATAAATTTACTTTGAAAATTTTGGAGTATTAAGATTACTGATGAAAGCCCTAGTGCTACAGCGGTTGTCTTTTTCTAATGTTGGTATGGTTTTATCTATTCTTTAACAGATTCCTATTTTTGACCATTGATCTCTAAGGGGAGTCCTTCAATTCAAAGCTTTGTTGGGATGTCTAAAAACGGCACTAAGATTCTTGCATTTACCTAATGAATTTCTGTGAAACACTGGAAAAGCAAACACTGTACAGCACGTCACCTGTAACCTTTCGCTGTCAATGCCTGCTAAACTTCTTTGAGTTTCATGATAATTGCTTCTTGCTTTTTACAGCAATTAATAATCTGACATATCAAGGAGAGAAAGTGGGAGGGAAGATGTCCACTGTTTTGTGACTCCAGTAAAGGGACAGCATTCTTAGTTCTGCATGAAATGTGATATATTTTTAACAGTGCTAATTAAATTATGATCCAGTTGAAATAGTACAGCTCCTCAGTGTTACCAGGGTCATCCCTCTGTGTACCAGGCAGGTAAGTGCATTTCAATAATGTGTAAACAAAGCCCTTTATTATGATGAAAAGGACACATTAGCTTTTGTTTCAGAGAATTAGGGCAATGTAAAATAGATATGGTGATTAAAAATGTAAATGGAAATATCTTTTCATTATTTGAATTTTCCTAGTCTGTCTCCTGTTAACAATGTCGTCTTCTGTAATGTTTTGTTATTAATATAAACCCAGATTTCTAAAATCTGAGTGTCATGCAAATGTTATCTAACATATCTTCAAAACAAGTATATGTTTTGGGGAGAGTTATTCCTTTTTATTTATTAGAATCTAAATTTTCAAAAAGATGATGACTTGCTGAAGTCACAGTCTGTGGCAGATGAGGGAACAGAACCGAACTCTTGTGAGTCTGATCACAATTCCTGTTTAGTCACTGAGTGTTTAAAGATGTTCAGATGTTGCTTATTTAGCATATTGTCTGTCCCACTTTATAACCAAAGATAGGGTTTAGAAAATCTCTCTTACAGTAAGCGATGAATCTTTCTAAAGTGTAATCCTGAAAAGCAGCAAAGCAACTTTGAAGTCTGTTGGTAGTTATGACAAAAGCTTTTCCGAATGGGAATAAAGATTTCCCTTTCTTCGTGAAGAGTTTAAAAATGGAAGGTAGTTCCATGGTGTCATACATCTTGAGACAATACAATTTTATGTGAATAGATCATAACACTTTTAAAAAGTTTACTTTCTTATATTATCTGAGCTGGAATTGTTAAGAAACTATATAGGGAGGCATGTATCTGGTCCTGTTCATTGGACTCAGTTGTATGCAACGTTTTGGGGTGTTTACTCTTTACTAAGCATATTTGGACAGTGGGTTACATAGAATTAGAGAAAGCGTGCAGCCACGGCTCACTTGTGGCTTCACCTGCAGCACAGCCTGCCCACAGGTGTGTTGTAGCTTTTCCCATTGCTTGACTGGAAAGGGACTATCAGAAAATTAGTTTTAGGACCTTAGTAATATTGGCATGTGATTCTGACTTTCATTTCATTTGATGCAAAAGAAATAAATACTGGAGAAGTACTATAAAAGAATAAAAAACCAAACCCAGAGCAACTTGTATAGATTTTACCTCGTTAAGTAAGCATGAGAGAAATGTGAGGAGTTAAGCACTGAAACCAGGCTGCCCAGGTGGATGATGGAAATGCTGCAGGTGTTCAGAATTCAAATGGACAAAGCCATGAGCAGCCAGACCGAACTTTGCAGTTAGTTTTGCTTTGATCAGAGTTAGGCTAGATGATTTCCAAAGGTAGCTTTCAACCAAAAGGGTACTATGATTCCCTGAAAGCAAATGCTAATATTGCTGAGAATCTTCCATGCAGTTTGATTTTTGAGTTCAGTAGTACCAAATAGACTACAGTCACACAAAGCTACTAGTAGTCAATCATCAGTACACAGAGCTATCATGTGAAATGAGAAGCAGAGCACTCACTACCCTGAGCTGTGTGTACGATAACTGGGTTATAAACCAGTGTATCAGTACTCTAAAGATTGGCTGCAATAAAGTGTCAATGCAATTATCTGGTTGTGACCCACTTGAGCACCCTGCAAGAAGAAATATGTTAAATACTGCTCATTAACTAGAATGCATATCATGATCCAATTCACTTTTTTCTTAGAGAGTTAGCATTGGAAATGGCTTGTTTTAGGAATTGCAGCAGCCATTTAATATAGGTAGAGGTTCATTAGTACTTTGCTAATTGGCACCAGTAAGCTTAAGGATCAAGAAAAGAGACTAGAAAGTAATGTATCTGAACTAGTTTCCTGACCTCATTCCTATTGCTAGATAACATTAAACTGAAAATGTTGGCACCAAACTGAATAGTGTATAACCACTAGCTGCTAATTGCCAGTGGAGGAATGAGAGAGGTAGTGAACTTTGAATGTCTTCAATCTTACCCTTAAAGTCAAATTCTCTTGCCAGGAAAGGCAATCTGATGAGTCTCAGTACTGCCATTAAGTAAAAGGAATTGATCAAAGGTTTTAAACAAGGTTTCTTAGGGATTTTTTGAACCATCGGCAGCCACAGCTGACTAATACCTCTTCCTATCCAGCCTTGAAGGCTGGCTGTATTCATGAAGACATTTATTTTCAAAAGAAAAGCTGTCAAGTAATTAAGCTAGTTAGTTTCTCTAGTGAAGCTTATGTTTACAATTTTCTAAATTTCTCAGCTAGCCAGTAAATTGGAAAATAACACTGAAAATCAATATGCTTTAAATGTGTTACCTTTGAGGTCCCTGACAGTCTTCAGAGCTGGGCTGGCTGACCTGTTTGGCTGGGGAAGTGTCCTGGTTTTGGCAGGGATAGAGTTAATTTCCTTCCTAGCAGCTGGTACAGTGCTGTGTTTTGGATTTAGGATGAGAATAATGTTGATAACACACCGATGTTTTAGTTGTTGCTAAGCAGTGCTTACACTAGCCAAGGACTTTTCAGCTTCCCGTGCTCTACTGACCGAGAAGGCTGGAGGTGCACAAGAAGCTGGGAGGGGGCACAGCCAAACTGGCCAGAGGGACATTCCATACCATGGGACGTCATGCTCAGTGCATAAACTGGGGAAAGCTGGCCGGGGAGGCCGCTGCTCGGGGACTGGCTGGGCATCGGTCAGTGGGTGGTGAGCAATTGCACTGTGCATCACTTGCTTTGTGTATTATTATTATTATTACTACATTATTATTATTATTGTTGTTATTATTTTATTTCAATTATTAAACTGTTTTTATCTCAACCCATGAGTTTTTGTCACTTCTACTCTTCCAATTCTCTCCCCCATCCCACCGGGGGGGGAGGAGTGAGCGAGCGGCTGCGTGGTGCTCAGTTGCCAACTGAGGTTAAACCACAACAGGAAGGCATGCAGTTCCTACCAGTGGCACAGCACAGTCCTTGCCACACTAATATGGCTCCTGTCTGCCCCCTTGTAAGGGATGGTCCTCCATCGTCATGTAGGCTGCCGGGCAGCTGTCTCTGCAGCACACTGTAAGCTCTTGTCTTTTTTTCAGTGGATTCTTCACCCCTCCTCTACCATCCAAAGAGGATTTATTTGTTACATAGAATAACATAGGCTGGAAAGAATCTCTGGGGGTCATCAAGTCCAGCCCCTGCTTAAAGCAAAGCAGGGCTAACTTTAAAATGAGGTCCAGTTGCTCAGGGTCTTGCCCAGTGGAGGTTGAAAGTCTCAAAATGGTGGAGATTTCACAGCTCCTCTGAGCCTGATGGAGGCACACGGTGAAGATCAAGCTCTTACACAGAGATGGGGGGGTTACCATAAGCTGCCTCTGCCAAAAATCACATCCCGTCAACTGCTTGCTTCTGAAATTACCTGGGAAAGAGAACTGCTAGAAACGAGCTGTGGTGGACTCTAGTGGTTCCAAATGGGGAGGACTGTGCTGTACAGCGTAGCTGCTGGGATTGACTGTGGGGGTCTTTGGGTATTGAAGATGAAAAAGGACTGAGTTGCATTCAGACTGGGGGGGTGACTATAAAGTTTAACAATCTAGTGACCCAGTGAAAGGCAACTTGGAATTCAGTGGCAAAATATCCCTCAAGGAAGGGGAGGCGGAACATAGATGGCCGTAGAAAAAAACTTGATGTAGTTTGGAAACAAATTGAGTTCATCCTCATTCAGTGTGAAATTGCCCTAGTTCTTTTGAAATCATCAGTTCATAACAAAAAATATTCACCGACAATTTTTTAGCTGGTGTTGCTAGGCCACATGATTTTACAAGAAAAACATTCCTATGAAAAACAATAGAAGAAAAGAAATACAGACTAGAACAGCAGTATTGATTGATCTTGGTCGAATCCTATCTCTGCAAGTTGAAGATGTTTACCATGATGTTGCCTGTTAGAGGTGGTGACTCATTTCACTCTTGCTGCTGCTGTATGAACAGCTCTCTAGACAGAAATAGCTTTTTCAGTTGATGGCTGACTGAAAGGTAACTCTCGGTTGATGCAAATCAGTGTAACACTACTGGCTCTAGTGATACACACCATCTTTGAAGATGTAGTAGGGTAGAGGACAGCCAATGGTGCTACCATAATAGATATGTTAAATGGAAAGTAAAAGGATAGTGAGAAAGGAGGAAGATTGTTGCCTCTCTCGTTCCTCATCCTGCCACTCCATGGCTTCTGTTTTCTCCAAACATTTGGTATACTGTGTAGTAATAAAGCTTACTTTGCTTTTACCCCAGTCTCACACAGAAACTGATACTTGAACATCTAAGGAAAAGGTAGCACTGTATAAAAATTAAATGGATCTAAAGTAAATCAAGTATATATTTTTAAAAACATAAGCAACTGAATCATGCATCGGAAACAGGTGTCCTTGAAGGATGTTTAGTCCTGTGATCCCATTTTAATGGATAATATTGGAGGTATTTATTGTGACCTTAGATAGTGAGCATGCTTTCTTAACAAATAAAGCAATACAAAGAGCAGTAAGCATGTTAAATAAATGTAGCTTATTATTTAGCAGTTTTTATTTTCAGAAGCTTCTGCAGTTGCATATTCATTTCCTCTCGTGCAAATATGCAAATGAGATGATAATATGTCATTAGAGTTGTCAGGTTTCCATTCTCACTTTTTTTTTTTTGTTGGGTTGTTTGGGGGGTTTTTGCTTGTTTTTTGGGTTTTGAATTTTTTGTTTTGTTTTAGAATATCTAGAGCTTTCTTCTCAAAAGGTTTCTTCTGTTTTTGTCTTGATAACAGTGAATAAAGAAAGATTTATTCATAATTTAAACAGATGACAACTTTCTGATTTTGGTGGGTTTCTTGGTTCATGTATACATTTTTACTACTGCCAAACTTGTTGCAGGGATATTTAATAATCTGAATATCTAAAGTTTCTGGGTAACCACCAGTATCTGTTCTCAGAATTGCAAAGAGAATTTGCAGTTGTAAGAGAAGGGACATCTTATGTTTGGCTCTTGGAACCAATTAAAACAATGTAAGAGGCAAAAGCATACTTATTTAAGTAGAGGTGTATTCATCTAAGATGTTAAAATGTATGTGTGCAAACATTATACCATCCTCAGTGTCGCATATAAATATGGTTTTGTCAGCTGAGAACCTTGCCAGATTTTGAAACTGAGAAATGTGCTTTCTGAGTACTTGGGAAAATGCCTTCTGTAACAAGTCTCACAGCAGGACTAACTGAAACAGAGTTGGAGCCAAATAATACAGAAAAATTTTGTAACACCTTTGATTTGTAAGGGCCTTCAGAAACATCATCTATTTCACTATGTAAGGTAACTGCATAAAGTGTATAAATTACCCATTTTGTAGACAGAGAAACAGAAACAAGGCAGGTTTAAATAACACAATCTGTGTACTTGGTTGTTTTACTCCCAAGCCCTTGAACATGAAGGTCTGTCTGTCTGCATGCTTTGGCAGAGGTTCTTTGGAAATTAAAGTGCCATACAAGGACATGTCATAATATAAATATATTCGTTGGTTTAAATTAGACAGAAAATACTTTTTTCTAACATTTAATGCATATTAAACATCAGTGTGAAGAAAAGCAGCACTGTCACATGTAAAAGAAGCTGAGGAAGAAGCAGCGATTTGGAGGAGGGGGAGCTACATTCATTCTGCCTTCTGCAGCTGGGACTGCTCTGCTGTATATCAGGCAAAGCAGTGGAAAGATGTGGATGTGGCCTGTGGTTAGTGCAGGGATTAGTGAGGCAAATATTTGTGGAGAAATACAATAGAAAAATTGAAGTGAACAAATCTGCACACATGTAAATCATTCACGGCTAACACAGCTACTATAAAGTTCAGAAGCATTGGTGTAGCAGTTTTGTGGAGAAGGACGGTGCAATTAGCTTTTCTGGCTGCAATGATGTCCATGTCTGCATGAGGCAGTGATGGCCACGTGAGGTGGGGCTGAATCACCAGCACAGATTTCAGGAAAACTTTCTCTTGGAAAGTTGCACTGAAATACGTACCATGAAGCTGACCAATAATATTGCTGGTCTTCATTCACCGCTTTAAGCTACTGACACTCAGAAAGGTTGGACTGTGAATTTCTGTCTCCTTTGCATTCCTTTCCAGATGAGGCAGCTCAGCTTAGAACAATTTAGATCTCTAAGATGCAAAGTAAGCTGCCTTTTGCAGATTCTACTGGGTTCATCCTGGTCATGTTACCCAGCAAGCTATCTGTAAATAGCAACACAAAACAAGCCCTTCTATTATAAGGCAACTTGTAAAAATCATCATAGTCCCGTTAGCAACTGAAAAGGTATGATAGTCTACCTTAGCTGATGCTCTGACTCCCTGTAGTTTACCCCACATGTTATTTTGCAGTGGGCAGAATTTGATAAGCACTGGGAAATGTCAGCAGTTAGGAATTAGCAAACTGTTAGCCTGTCCTTTCTGGAAAATTAATAGCATGAAAATACTTTGAGCAAAAGTTTGTCTTGCAACCTCAAACCTTACTTAGTTTAGTGAGCTCAGCAGGTTATGAGTATATAGTGAGTTTCAGTTAAAGGTTTATACGTACCTAGTTGTAGTAACTGTTTTAAAGAACTCAGATCCATGAACTGGACTTGAATTCACTGGGATAGGGTACTGGTTTTAGGGAGATATTGGAGCTTTTTTCTCCTTCCTGCCCTTAACTTGCTGAAAATTTTAGCACTGCCTGGCAGATGTGCACGTTTCAGCCCAAACGAGACATTGACCTTATGCTGTACGGTGCCTTCCTCAATAGCATAACAATGTCCTGTCACACTGTTATCCCAGAACTGCAGCCAACAGTTATTCAGATAATACTCATCAGCAGATTTAACAGCCCTTCTGACAGTGACGGATGTTGAACACTGGTCCTGTAAGCCCAGAAACGGCTTTCTCATTTGGCTTATGGCTCCCATTAACTTCCAGGTAGTTACCTCCTCCCTGGCATGCCAGGGCACATGTGAACCTCCTGAACTTTCTTTATTCTGGATCTGTGGATTGAATGGAGCATTAATGGTTCTTAGTCAGGGCTATGGGGAGAAGGTTTATCAAATAGCACTGAGCACCATCTGTGCTTATATGTAGAAATGCATTAGGGTTTAAAATGTCAACAATAAATTAAGCCAGGTGCTCCAACATAAAAGGTTTACTGCTGTTCTCTTGTGAGAAATCTAATTAGGATGTCTTAGTTGGTAAAACGGTAGATGCTCATGTTCAGTATGCTTTCAGCCTTCTTAGTAATAAGATTTCTTCCTTTTTCTGCAGTTTATCACGGAAAGCTAGTTTTCCTCTATTTGTCTTAAAAGTACAACAGTTACCCATCTTGATATTTGCACTGTCTTGTCCCTGTAGTATGAGATTTTCATGACTTTCCTGTCAGGTTTACTGCGGTATCTTTTGTGGTGGGTCAATTGGCTTCACATGCACTGTTCCCAAGCAACCTGGCTCCTCTGAGGCTGGGTTTCCCTGTATCCGCAGCGAGTGGGTGTTCCGAGAGACACAGGTATCACTCAGTTTGCCTCTGTCTAGGCTGTGCTGATGAGATAGAAACTTAGCCACCACGTGAAGATGATCTCTTTTGTAGCAATGCATGATGTTGCAGAAGATAAATGGACCATCTAAAGCCAAGTGGCACGTTTTCAATACTCATTTAAAGGGGTATAGATGCATGTATGGGTGAGATGTTAGAAACTCTGACAGTAGAAAGAAAAGCCACAAGAAAGAGCTAGCTGAACAGGTAGAACTGAAGCTTTTAGCTGTGTTTTTGTATTCACGAAGTATGTAAAATAAGTGACTGACTAAATAACAAATTGGAAAAGATATAATAAGGGCAGAAGAAGGCAGATAATTCTGAACTAATACTATGTCTTGGCTTGGCATCGTCTCAGTGGTATTCTTGATCAAGAGCAAGAAACTAAAGTTGAGAAGCTTGAGGGCATTTTTCTGTGGCCTTGGTGCTTTCACAAAATGTCAAATAATGTTGGAAGAACAAGGCTGACGAGTTTGGTGCATTTATTTTGAAATGTTTGGGTAAGAGAACCCGAAATGTCTGTGACTCTTATTAACATAAGGCAATGCTTATGCAGTGCTTGCACTTGAAGGCAGCGTTAGTCTTATGGTGTGGTTAAATGTTGCACTATTTGGAAACTGTACATTGCAGGATGGAGTTAAAAATGAGGTGTCTGAACACTAGGCTTCCTGGTTGTCAGCTTAGGCAAGCTGTGTATCTCATTCAGTGTGCTGAAGACTTCTTTGGAACAGAATTCTGTAATAGAAAAAAAATTATTATGAGAGCTGTCAAGTCTTGCTGATTCAGTCTAGGACATGCAGTTTGCAAATGGGAAGCAAGATGAGAAATCCTTATAATTCTACTATTTCCTTCAGTCGAGCCACATGACTGATTTCTGAGCTGCTCCAAGTCACACTTTGTCCTTTAAAATCAGGCATGGAAAAGGGAGAGTGCTGGGGAAAATCAGAGGGTCAAATAAAAGGCAGTGGAAATTGAGCTGGGAAGAAGCCAGAAAGTTTTCAGGCTTCAACACAAATTTTTTCTAGAGAAAACAGCAAAAGTAAAAAGGGGCCTCCAGATGGGTGGTTGACATCAAAATGTATTTTATTGCTTTATGAGTGCAATACAGAACCAATAAAGTATTTATGTTTTAAAAGCACTGGCCAAAAAAAAAAAATTACGTCATCAAACATGTTAGAGCCATAGTGAAAAAATTAGTAAGTGGGGATAAACTGAATGTTACTGTATTTATTTGTAGAATTAAAATGGTACTTCAATGCTAGTCTTTACGCTGGTATTTCCCTGATGTCCTTTTACCTGTTGCCCAAATGCAAATCATGTGGGAGGGGTTGTGCTTAGAAGACTTCTGGAGTCAAATAGTTGGTGTAAGTGGTAGAAAATCCCAGGACCTTAAACTGCTACATGATCTTCTCTCTAAGAGTCTTCATGTATTTTATAGGTTGAATTAAACCCCACAGCATTCTTGGTATGTGAATAATATCTCTTTGCCAATGAAGAACAGATCTAAATGAGAATGTTTTCGTAATATGAATATCCATAAATGGGGTGTAAATCTGAATGTATTGAGATTCAATATGATGTTTGGAGGAGCAGAGGTAAAACTGAATAAACCTCAGCCTTTGAATTCAGACCTAGGTGGAAATGTGAAACAATCGCTGTCTAACAGGGAACGCTTTCCAATTAGGAACGTACCACCAGTGCCTCTTAAATATATGATTATTCCCTGCTATTCACGAAAGAATCTGAAAATAGAACAATTTAGTGGCTCTGAGTATTTTTTTCGGTCAAATACTCCCGGAGTGACCATCAAAATATAATCATCCATCCAGATTTGCTGGCTGACATGGCTTATGAGCAGAGCTCTTCATAAAAACTTGATAAAATACACTAGATAAGATGTTCTTTTATCTAGAGCCTATTGTGAACATAGTTGTGATAAACTGACATTGTTGACTGCAGAACAAATATAAATCTGTCTAGTTAGTATTGATCTAACAGTCTTAAATTTCACTTAATCACGGAAGTTTTCTTAGCCCCGTCTTTGCAATGAAAAAAACCAAAATCAACTGATTGTGTTGTCTTTGTTTTATAATAAGCAAACATACTTTTTTGTTGGCAGTGGTTACAAGATGAATTCATTAGAAAGAAGACTGAAATGAAAACAGCCCAAGATATATGAATTTTGCTTTTTAATTAAAAAATAATCCAAAAAATAAAGTTGGTGTAGAATTTAGTAGAGAATGAGAATAAGTATTGTGAATTGTCTGATGATGTGGTCTAGAAGTAACACAGATCCTGATGAAACTTACACACACACTCACCCCCCCGCAAAAAAAAAGAAAACAACCCCAAAATGACCACCCCCCCAAAAAAAAAACCCCAAAAATTCTTTCAAAACCATATTAAACTCAATGTAAAGTCTCTGTGAATGTGACTGGGGCCCTAGGTACTGCCGTCGCTTGTCATATGCCATACAGAACAAATTACCACCTCTGACCAGCAGTAAGAAAGCAAGCAACCTCTGCAGATGATGAGAAGTAATGTATTTCTTTGCCAGGATTTTGAAACACCACAAATGGTCCACTAAACATCTGGTCATCTCTAACTGAGCATGGAATTGTTCAGCAAACCCCAAACCTATAGTATATAAACTGTATATGAAACTCTTTATGGTATTTTGCAGAAAGCCGGTTCATTTATCCATTCTGGCAGCTGTCATACCAACCTGCATTTGGTGTGGGTTGGTTGTTCATTTTGAAATTGTTAATATTTTATATTTATATGCTTGACATTAACATAACAGAAAGTAACTCACTTAAATTTTTCTGCAAAATATAAATTGTGCTTAGCTAAAATGTACTTTCTGAGGAACCTTGTGACTTCTTGTGAGTGTATGAAATGTGCTGGATGGCTGATGGAAAGCTGTAGTACTCAGAATTTGTGAGGAGTTGGACTGGAACACAAAATATTTCACTCTGATGTGGTTTTAAGTTGTTTTTTTCACTGATTTACCAGTATAGTATACTATATGGAAATATAGTCACTTCCTTAAGCAGAAGAAAAGAGATATCATAAAAGATGCAACAATATATTGCAGTAAATTGTTTTCCTCATTTAAAAGAACCCAAACCTGTGCTGAGGTGTTGCCATTTCAAATAGAATATGGTTATACTCCTGCCCTGTTTTCCTGTTCGTCATTTTTGTCTGAAACACCCAGATGGAATAACAGTTGTACCCAGGTTTATAAGTAGAAATCTGTCCCTGCATCACTCCAAACAATTCTTATCACTTAGCTCACCGAAAATGTAATTCATGTGCCTATAAAAGAGGTGCCTGATGTAGCTCTGCTTGAAGCGTGTAGTCTAAAAACGACATCATGAGGGGTGAGTCAAACCAAACAGATCTTTTTGTGTGTCGGATACTGATGTATCCCTCCCTAGGCATTCGTTTCTGTGCTGTGCTAAGAGTACTGCGAATCAAGAAGGTGACTATGCTTTTTTACTCAGCAGCTCTTTCATACTATGCTTATAAAGCACGTGAGAGGATAACGTCCCAACCCCTCCTTGGGGTTAATTGTTAGGACTATTCTAGGGAGTGTCATGACAAGGTTAAAATATTTGAACTACTAGTTCAAATTAGTTTAGTTTAGAAACTAATAATTGTGAAATAGAGATAGAAAAAAAAATCTGAAAAGCAGATGTCACATTTTATATGGGCAGTGTTGTTTCACATTGGACATCTACATCCACCTACATTCTTCTGCCAAACACATGAAGATGAAAAAAGATTGATTAGATGTTTTTCTGAGTACGAGTCTAGCAGCATACTTCCATGCTAACGCTGTAAGTGCTGTTGCAAGACAGCCTCAGAAAAAAATGTGAAATCTTGGAATATATTACTAAATCACTGTAGTTACGTTTACTGTGTAAATTCCAGTTAATTTGGCATTATGCCCTTCTTCATAGTTGACTGACAATAAAACTTGCCTCTTATTATTACTTCTGATGGTTTTAGCTGACTGATATAGTAACCTTTTGAAACACTTGATCAAAAAAGTCCCATTAAGACTATTAGAGACAACCTTTACAATCCAAAACCAAAACCACAGAAATGTAAGATTTGTTATTGAAATACCTAATCCTTGTCTCACTTTGGTTTTACAGTTTCTAGCCTCCTGTGATATACAAAGGCACTGTGTTCTGGTGAAAAAGTATTCTTTCGCCAGAAATCTAATGTGGAAAGACAGGGTAACAAAATTGCAATTTAAACATGGAAGGAATACTAACTGAAAGTGATCAACTACCAATTTCTACTTTTAATTTGCCAGAATTTTAAAACTTTCTTAAATCTACTCAAGCTTACCTGGTTTCTTTTTCATACTTGCTTAGAACTATTAGTATTAAATACTCTTAACGTCAATGGGAATTTAGATACCGAGCAGAAAATACATCCCGCTGGACTCTGTATCCAAATTTTTAACCAGTATCTAATAGATTTTATTTCTATTTATTTTTTATGAAACCTTTATTATTAATAGTGTTCTCAAAAGAAGCTAATGAACTGTAATAGATTTGCATAGTTATGAAGCCTAATAATTTATTCATAGAGATGGCACACAGAATGAGGAATTAGCATTAATTCCGCTAGAAGTTAGCTGAGAATACACACTGCTCCTCACTCTGTTTTGGGGCTTTTCACAGCAGTTTTCAATGAAACAAAAATAGAGGAAAATTCCACTTAACAAAAGTGTCCTGTTTGAAATATTTTGCAAAGTAGTTCTGAAATAATTCTGGCATTGGAATTATCTAGATTTGATTTAAAAATTGTTGAAATACAAGAAGTAGTATATCCTGCCAGCAGGTGTGTTCTGGGTGCAGGTGAGTAGGGCAGAAATAGTTTTTTTCACTATTGGCACTAAACAAACACTTTTTCATCCCGTTCAGAACAAACCTGTATGTCTGTAGCTCTGCAAGTATATGAAGGCAAATGAATCATGCATCATACAATCAGCAATGTTACCTGAAACTGTACTAGCTTTTATGTTCTTGCAGCAGTTAATAAGTGAGACTGAATCTTATATCGGGCATCAGGACACACTGGCATTTCAGGGCCCTCAGTAAGTGTGTGGATTTAGTGGGACTGAACTAAAAATAATATTTTGCTCTTTTTTCCCACTTTCCTTCTAAACATTGCATAAACTTAAATCCTCACATCATTCCCCGGGAAGAATGGTACGTATTATCAGAGGAAGCAAACAGCTTACAGTAGTCAGTGCTCTTAGCCAATGCAGCCCTCACTGCCAAGTACAAATTGTCCATTGCCCACTGTTCGGACAACTTTGATCACGACTTGAAATTCAAAACTGTTATTTTCTAAAGAAGAGATATTAGGCAGTTGGATTCTCTGAAACTGCATGCTCTAACAAATGAATGAAATATTTACTATCTAGGGGTTTGATACCTGAAATGTATAATCTGTGGTGAGGGCTCGTGTTTTGGGAGGACATACTTTCCCCGTCAGGTAATTTCACTTTGAGTCGTTTTTCAGTGAGTCATGTTTAGTGGTTGGAATGAATTGAGTTATGGCCTGAAATTTGCTTTGTATGAACATTTACATTTGACCTTTTTGCTCATACAACTTCTAGAGCAGCACCGAGAAAAGGGAAAGGTTTGGTAAAAAGACCTATTGTATTTCAGATTTACAGTGTGTGCAGCGCTGGGATTTGCTCAGCAATAAATGATTGGGCAAACTGAAACAGAGATGCTAGATGTGCTGCAAAAACATCTGCAGGAGAAAGCAATATGATTTTGTCATTTCCATTCTTTATTAGAGAAAATGAAGCTGCAAATTTAAGCTCTGAAACTGAACTGGATTACTTCAGAGATGCTTAAACCAGGGATTATTTTTTAGGTTGCATGAGAAAAAACGGGGTGGCAGTGACAACAGTATTTAGCTTTAGTTTTGTGGTGATTCTTGGTACTAACAAGTCCTAAAATACTACTGACAGAGTTCCTTGGGTTTTTTTTAATAAAGTAATTAATATTCTGTAATCTTTGGAAGAGAAATCTGGATTTAATTTTTAACATGACATGTTATAGATGATAACTGGAGACTCTGTTAATTCTCATTCTAATCTGTCCCCACATACCTGGGCAACAGTTACATTCATTCCTAAATTCACATCCTGCAAATACAAGTGGTATAAGCTATAGCTTTGCCTGAAAGTCAGATGAAACGGTACATCTTCCTTATTTTTTTTTAATATCAAGGTCTACCTGAAAAAGAATTCTTTCAGTTACAAAAGAAAATAATGTTCTGACCTATTTCTCCTTCCCCTTCGATTGTCAGCATTTGTGGATATCCAGATAGGCGCTGCGTAGGCTTTCATAACTAAAATACCTCCAGAAACAGAAATAACCTGCAGAGACTAAAGCAGAGCTGCAAATATTTGTGGGTTTTCTTCTCCATTTTACAGATGCTGTGAATGCTTCCTCTCAGAGTCATGCCAGTTACAGTCTGAGGCTCTTCGAGGGCCTTGAACTTGCCAGATTTAAATTGTTTCGTTTAATAATACTGTGCTGCACCAGTTCATTTCTCTTGCTACATAAAAAGATTAAGATGATCAAAATGATGTTAAATCATAAGGCCTTGCGAGCTGTCACACCGAATTGGCTGTACTCGCGCTGCTCTAACACAGGATGTACACATCTTTCTGACTACTGAATTGGAGATAAACATGTTCCTGGTAACTGGCACTTTACAGTTTGGCTAACGGAGACACTAATCTTGCTTTAACAATATACTGCAAGCACCCGTGTTTCCATGTTATTTTTATTGTACCGGGGCAGGGAGACTCTTAAAGAGAAATATTTCTCATTGCATTATTAATTATGTCTTAATTCATAGTATGGATGCTGTCATTTGATGTAGACACAGATAATTTCTTTACAGTCAATGTTTTCAGTCAGACTTATTTTACGTAAGGGATATCACAAATCAGAGAACGGTGGGGTGTTGAAGTGACGTGTGTGTTTGTTTCTCCTTGGTAGTTTACACAATTTGTATTATGAAGAAAAAAGTACTTGCAGTGAAAGTGTTTCAGTTTTTTTTCTGAAATCATCCAAAGTCAGTTATCCAATAGCTAAGAGCACCCAACCTCCAGTAAAATAAAAGTCTCAGCCTTTTGCAAATATTCTCTATAGAAGAACCTAGTATCATCCTTTGCTTCTGAGTACCAGCACTGCGGGGTGATCCTGGTTGCACTGGTAATAGTGACATGTCTTGTCATTTAGAAGAGTCCAAACATAGCCATCCTGGATTCCTGATGTTTGGTTATCCAACTAGAGAAAATGTTCCTCAGCACTAGAAGATAACTAGAACCATGCTGTCAGAAGTAAGTAGCTAATATCAGGTGAGTTTTCTGAAAGTAACTGTGGATTTGTGCATCTGTCTCCATATGTTACTTTGTAAATTGGGTAATTTTCTAAAATTCCTGTTAACAAACTGCGGTCACTGGTTCATTTGAATCTATGATTTTTTAAATCCTAGTTCTTTTTTATCTATACAGGAAGCACTGAGAAAAGGAAAGTAGCTGGATATGTTGAGTTTTGAAAGCTATAGCAAGAGTCCATACAGGAAGGAACTTTATATTAGAGTCAGGAGCTCTACACTGAAATGAGAAGACAATTTAAATTTGGAAAGGTTTAGATCATTTTCCCTGTTATAAAGAACACTTCATTATCAATATTAATGGAGAGGGTTATCTTTGAGTTTGGGTCACATGGTAAAAGGTTACTGGTTCCAAACATGTCAAGAACAGTCCATAGAGTATCACATCACTCTTTACGGGGTGGAACAAGTCCAATATACTTGAAAAGTGGGACGTGAGAGGAAGCTTGCCCTGGTCTGAAATGTGAAGACATATCAGTCTGAGCCTGAAAGAGTAAATTGCAGGATATTTACCTTTTTACCTTTTTTGAGAAATCTGCCTATCTTCTTTTGGACTGATTTTCATTTCTTTTCTCTGTGGCCAACTAGTGAATTTACTCATTCCTTCTTTTCCAGTTGCTCTTCTCCTGAAGTGTTCCTGAAGAACAAATTAACAAAAGGATTCAAAACAAGTTTCCAAATTAGATTCTACCTACACTTGTAGGCAAGCAGCAGTCATGTGTAGTCCATCACGATGCTGATTTTTGTTTGTAGATTAACTCTCAAACCAACTGTCAAACCAACCATCTGCTTGGTCTAAGCTTTCTTCCTGTTTCATCCAAGGGGAAGTAATTTAGCAGCAGAAAAACCTTATATAAAGAAAATTAAAAAGGCTTTCAGAAAAGCTGAAGCTGCTATGCTTTTAATTAAATTTTCCTTGTGTTTTCGCAGTTTTTGGGAAATTTGGAGTTTGAGGTTTAGGAAAACAAACATTTGAAATAAACTCCAGAAAGTTAAAAAAACATCCCAGATATGGTCATTCTCAGGAATGTCGAATAAATGATAGATACTAATTATCTTCTCTGTTATAAACTTGAGGAATAAAAGAATGAACTATCAAAAAAAAGCTTTTGGTTTGTGTGGTGGTTGGTTGAATCTGACTGCTAAGCATGACAATGACATCTTTTGACTTGCAGAAAGTTTGCGTTATGGATTTTGTTGAAGTAGTGTCCTGGTTTCAGCTGGGATAGAGTTAATTTTCTTCCTAGTAGCTGGTACAGTGCTGTGTTTTGGATTTAGGACAAGAACAATGTTGATAACACACCGATGTTTTAGCAGTGCTAAACAGCAGTGCTGTTTTAGCTAAGCAGTGCTCACACTAGTCAAGGACTTTTCAGCTTCCCATGCTCTGCCGACCGAGAAGGCTGGAGGTGCACAAGAACCTGGGAAGGGGGCACAGCCAAACTGGCCAAAGGGACATTCCATACCATGGGACGTCATGCTCAGTGCATAAACTGGGGAAAGCTGGCCGGGGGGGCAGCTGCTCGGGAGCTGGCTGGGCATTGGTCGGTGGGTGGTGAGCAATTGCATTGTGCATCACTTGCTTTGGATAGTCTTTTTTTTTTATTATTATTATTATTATTATTATTATTATTATTATTATTATTATTATTATTATGTTATTTTATTTCCGTTATTAAACTGGTTTTATCTCAACCCATGAGTTTTCTCACTTTTACCCTTCTGATTCTCTCTCCCATCCCACCGGGGCGGGGAGAGTGAGTGAGCGGCTGTGTGGTGCTCAGTTGCCAGCTGAGGTTAAACCACAACAAGTAGAAAATATTTTTATGATATTTTCTCTTTAGATACCATTTTAACCTTCTAAAGCTATTTAGAGTACATATCTTGTGATAACTCAATTTCCTGTATTAAATACACATCGTTACTTCCCAAGATGAAATGGGCATGCTGAAAATACCAATTCTCCACTTCTGTTTCCTGTCTGGAGAGGAAGGTGGCTTTGAGAGGTGTGGACATTGGAAGAGCTCTAAGTGAACAAGAGAGGTGCATGGGAGAGGCATAGCAAAATGTGGTCCTAGTTTTTCAACTTACCCTTTCAAAAAAGAGTTGCTTAAGACTAGCTTTTAAAATATTTTTGAATTCTAGAAAGGTGCTAGTTTGACAATCCAGAAGTAAGAGAGCTCTTTTGGGCGCAGTGAGAGTACTTGCTTTATGCCTGCCCTCTGGCAATCATTTTTAACACTACAAGGAAGTATCCAATAGACTATAATTTTGCTGACACACAGGTGAAGAACAATATTGAAGTACTATCAAGTTCAAGTTAATTTTACAGAAGTCCTCAAGTATCAGTAACACACATCATGGGTACAGTCAAGCTGCACTGAAATTTTAGTGGTGAAATGGCTCAATATGATATGCTGAGTTGTTTGTCCTCTCTCCCCACTTAGTGCTGATTTTTTCTTCTTACTGAAAATAGTCATAATAGGTCAAGACACCCATTGAATTTTGATGGTTATTTGAAATTTTTTATAGTATTCTCAGTAAGGAAAGTCCTGAAATTATTCACTAATACTTCTTTTATTTCCTGTTTCTGCTTCCTTCCTAAATGAAGACAGTATTCTCACTTCTGTTTTCTTTGTGTAATTTTTCAGCACTAGTTTTCTGTGTTGCCCATTCTGACTGTTGTATTTGGCTCTTGCCTTTAGTGCAGGCTTCACTGTGGCAGGAATCTTGGTGGTTTTTTTTTTTTTCTTTCTGTATGCACACAATAATCGAACTGTAGTTCATGTTGTTGGCTTTTGTGTGCACTGCCTCAGTAGCAAACTTACTGAAAGGCAGAAAATGGAGGTGGTTCTTGGAAAAAAAAGTGATATTTGGAAGCGCTTGAAGAAGCCTAACTCCTCCTGGGTGTCTCATTCACTAGAAAAATATGGTCTGCAGGATTGTTTATATATGCTACACTAAACTGTGTGTTTGGTGTCCTGTATTGTATGCTGAATGAAGATCCAATGTCTGTTGAAAGTCTCTTGGAAATCCCATTCTAAAGAGAAAACGTGTATTCCCTAAGCAAATAGGAGTAATCATGTCAACCCTGAGCTTATGTTTCTTCTCATTTTTGCTGTTCTAAAAATATTCATAAAGACTGTACAGTCAAGGGGGTAAATAGATAAATCTAAGTGGATCAAGTCTTAACTGTGATCAGGTGCACATTGCAGTGTTTGGATAATATTCTCCGCTGAAGGAAATTAATTTTTATTGATATTTACACATGATCTCAGCATAGAAGCTTTTGCCATCACTTCAGGTGAGTGCTGTGAACTGGAGGTACACTAAAACAAAAAATATTTTGAAGAAAATGTATCTGATAAAAGCCCAGAGTAAACATTCAGTAAAATGAAATGATTTGCTATTTAAGCTTGGAGTTTTAGAAGCTGAATGTGTGAGTTTGTCTGTAGGGATTGCAGTAGCCAGCAGGTACCCAACCAAGAGTCTCAGAATTTCAGTACGAACGTATGTTGGGCAAGTCCAGGCTCTAACGGCCTTGGAGGATGAGCCTTTTGCTATGGATTTCACTCCTTTGAGGAAAAATGAGATTTGGGTGAGACTCTTCTATCTTTAGGTGTAGGTATCTACATGTAAGCTAGGCATCTCGATTCCCTTCATAATTAATGGACAGGCTTCCTTTCATCTCATCCTAAGGCTGACATCTAAAACAACTTAGGTGAATACTAGGTTTCTGTTCCTGGACTTCAAAAGGAATCAAGATGACTGGCTTACTTGAAGGTATCCAAGTGTATGGGAGAAGCTCATGCCAAGTGTCTAAAATAAAAAGGGGTTCAAGAAGTTGAAAAAAAATTAACTCTTAAAGTTAGTAGCATAGTATCTGGGAATGCAGGTCCATTTCTAAGCAGAATTAATCATGTCACTAAATGCAACCGTGTGGTGGTTAGAGAGATGAATGGAAGGGTGCACAAGTCTGTGCTAATAGAAAACAGGAGTGCCTTCAGTTCCCTTGGCTACATTTGTGTCTCTCTGTTCTGTGTTCTCAAGGTAAAAGATTAAGTAGACTGATTATGAAGTGCTGGCTTCCATTGCCAAATCTTCCGCTTACCTCTAAGGACATGATGTTGAGTTTGAAATGTCTTGGAAGGGAGCAAAATACACAGTACATCTGCCGTTGGTTCATGTTCTTAAAACACCTTCCAAGTAAAGTCTTATTTTAGATGATGAAGTTGTAGCTTAGGGCAATGTTTGCTTTGAAATCATCTGTGTAATAACTTATTCCATCAGTTATTGGAAAGAAGCAAAAAATCCCTATAATTTGGCATAAGCTAGCAGAATAGAGTATTTTCATTATAGATTGGATTATTTAAATTTATGCCTCCCCTGAATGAAACACACAGTGCTATTAAATAACTTTACATTAAGTCAATGGGCAAAGTTCACACTGAATCAAGGTTCACTGCGTTCATATCATTCCAGACAAGCAGGGAGGACAGACTCGCTGTGCATTCTGATCTGGAATTGCTTCACCTTATGGCTTGGATAATGAGATATTGATTTTCACAGAGTAGGTCATGTTAGAGGAAAAATGAGAGACTCAGTTGCAATTATGAAAGTAATTTACAACTGAAAGTGGGGAAAGATTTTCTTTCTGGGTAGCAGATAATATCTTTACTTAAGACTTTCCTACAGTTGCCAGGATTTGATACAGGGAGATATAAAACTGAAAATAAAAAGACTCTTTATCAAATATATATGCTTCTATTTTCATAGATCAGGAATATTTGTGATAAAGTGGTACTTAGATGTCCTCAAACTATTTTGCAGGAAAGATAAACGGAGTCTGTTAAATACTTAATGTCTCAAATTTACAGCCTTACGTCACAGGGACTTTGCACAAAAATCTAGCAACGCTATCTGGTTTCAGCTGCTCTTAGCAGTCTTTTCAGCTGACCTACAACTGCTGAAACAGCAGAAAACATAACCTTCAAGATGCTCTTTTCTTTTTACAAGCACAACATTACTCATTCCTAAACTCAGTTGCCTACTCACTAAAATCAAACTCTTCCTCCCTAGGCATGGGTCTCTGGCAGCCTTTCTTGGGATTTGATGGAAGAGGGCGGTGAGCACGCAGGAGAGCTGTGAGGCTGGCCAGGCTGGAGCAGTGCAGGATCCCACTGTACTGGGGCTGGCGGGGATGGAATTCCCTTTCTTCACAGTAGCCGGTGTGGTGCCATGCTTTGGATTTGTGACACAAACAGTGTCGATAACACACCAGTGGTTTAGCTATTGCTCAACAGTGCTTGCACAGTGTTGGGCCTTTCTGTTTCTCATTCTGCCCCCCCCAGTGAGTATATTAGCAAGTGTCAAAAGGTTGAGAGGGGAAATACATGGGACAGCTGACCCGAATTGGCCAAAAGGATATTCAGTGCCATATAACATCATGCTCGGCAATGTACATGGGAGGGTTTAGTCTTTCCAACGTAGCAACTGGGTGGATGCTTAGTTGCTGGCCAGGCTCAACTCATCACAGCTAGCAACATTTTCACAGGGCCCTGTGGAAGCATCACCTTTCCCCTTGGAAAGGTGGTGGCTTCCCCCTCTGCCCCATTGAAAACACAGCAGTAAGAGACTAGTCTCCTATTTTCTCTTTTCCTCCTGTTGCCTCTCTCTTGCCTCTCCTCTCTCTTGCCTCTCCTCCTGACTTTCCCTCCCAGTAGCCATTTGCTGGAGTTGTGCTAGCCTGGTTTGCTGCAGGTATTGTGGCAGAGGGCACATAGCGGGCTGCACCCAGGCAGTCATCGCCACAAGTGGTTCTTTGAAGTTTGATCACATTCTGCTTGTTGAGAATTTGCATCAATTTCTACATGTGATTTCAGGTTAATACCTTATTACATTTAATTTATAAAATTCAGTTTTTCCACTGAGAGACTGATTAGCAGTCTAATCTGTAGTATTCTTGTGGGATATTATCTTCTCCAGCCCTATTTGGAGTAACTTTATTGTAAGATTTTTAATGCCTAGCTAAATAATTTGCTCAGGAAAAGTGTTTGTGTGAATAACAGAGATGATGTCTTCAGTGCTTTCTGGCTAGGAAAAAAATAAATAAATGGGTCCTTCAGGATTTCCTTTTCAGTTTTTCCCTGAAGACATTGTGCTTCTTTTTAGTGTTCCCTCAGGAATACTTGTTACAGGGTAAGAATGCTGATTAGGATTGTTAACGTGTTCTTTACAGTTGAACGACTACATAAAGTAAGGAAATATTAGAGAATATTCTGTTGTATTACATATGGACTACTTTGGACTATTTTTTTCTGTTTCTATTAGTAACTGCCCTGCTATGTCCTCTCCTCTGGTTTTATTCTCTGTTTATAGCACACTTTTCTCTTTGAATGCTTATAAGTTGCCCTGCAACTTCCAGTGTCTCCAGACCAATAAAATGAATTAAAAATGTGACTATGAAAACACTGTATTGAAAGAAAGTAATGAAATGAAGATGGAAAATGCCATAATAAATTATATATTTTAATAAATGACTGTATACTGTAGAATTTCAATTACAGAAAAAACATACTTTACACAAGTAATTACCAAAGGAATTACTGGAGAAGCACAGCCATTCATTGAATTACAGGACATAAATTCTTCCTCTGATTGCATCTTCCGTTGTGAGGAGAGCAATCACAGGCAAACACCAAGCTCTAATAACACCATCTCTTTAGGATTAGAACTTACTGCTGGGTGGGGAATGTGCAAAGACTAATAAAAGATTGTTGCTTCATGTGCACAAAGGGAATGAATGAAACTAGTTAAACGCAAAGCAAGAGCTTTGATCGTTGGCAGGTAACCTAGCCATTTCTTGTCTTTTACATACCTTTCAATAGGTATTTGGGTTCAATGGGTCTTTAAGACATTTGTGAATGTGTTATGCATACATATGGCTTGCTTGTGTGCATTTTATGTACACAATGTAATTATAACCTGTAAGAAGAGAGTGGAACATACTTGTAGTATGATAGGAAATACTGTGTTTCCCTGTTGTGGAGTGTATTTATATGAGATTGACTGAGATATTGGTGGCTTTACAGTCCATTCTGGATGAGAGCTAATGGCTGAAATGTTTGTCGTAATTCAAATGGGTAACACATGCTTTGTTACCACGAGGATCTGTAGCATCACCTCTCAGCCTCCCAACCATCCCTGGAGCTATCAGCGGGGTCAGTACAATCCAGTCGGATCTTACCCACCTATGTTGGGAACTTTGAAGCAGAGACTGGTACTGCTCTAAGAGAGGAAAAGATGAGCTGGACTGTTCACAGTGGTGAATATAGCACATCCCAAGGCATCGTCATGTTTTGGGGTTCAGCGTCCAGCTGACCTGAGGGGAAGAGGTCACCTCTGGCAGTGGTTTTCAAAAGGGGAAAGAAAATGGAAAGTGTCCTGAATGGAGGTGTGATGGAAGAAGTTTGCAGAAGGGACCTGCTTTTTTGATTGCTATATGTTGGAAATAAGAAAAGCTGGGGGGGGGGGGGAATTAAAAAATCTAATGTAAACAGTGAAATCAACAGATTACATGGGAAAAACATGCAGTATATGCAATGCAATATTATATGCACAAAGTTAGCAAAAAGAAAAAGAGAAATATAATCTCATTCATTTAGTGTACCTCTTTCCTTAGGTGACGTGTGGACCCATGTCCTGTTTCAGTTGGTTCATGCCTGAGACCAGTCTATTGATTCTAGTGTGTTTGTTTACATCTTAGATGATAAAGGTTATATTTGGTAAACTAAAAAAAAAACAACCCCCAAAAAACCTGTCTTCTCAAGTCTATGTATTGCAGGGTATTTTCTTTTTACTCCAATAAATGACCTTTCCTTTTATTATGTAATTAGACATTTTTCTCTGCCCTGATGTATGGATTGAGTTTAGAAGTATTAATGTATTTTTAACTGCTATCAAAGCAAGGAAACGTGTCCATTTTTTTCCCTCTGTGTTTTCTATTAATGCCATCTTTTTTTTTTTCCTCCACTGGTAACATTGGGGTTTTTTATACTTCCTTAGTCTATTCTTATTATGCTGTGAGTTCAAGAATATTCTTGTAGAACCTGGTTATATTTTCATCGTAATGTTACCAGTGAGTCAGTTCAGCACACATTCTTATTACAGTATTACTCTAGAATTTTTTTATTTAGTAAAAACCATCTGAGTTATCTTTGAATTTTCTGTGCAAAAATAATCCATAAAGGTCTTCAGAAGACACTGCACAAAGAAAAAAATGTATCTATGAGAATACAGTTTATTCCTGTTGTCTGGTATTGCTATAGGTTTTTGATCAACCCTTTACAGAGAAAATGAGAAGTTCTTTTGCTTAATTTCCCTTTCATTTTCTCTTGGTAATGATTTAAACATTTATCAGCTTCTCTTCCTGAAATAATATGTATGGTAGGAGTACAAATATTATCTACAAGATATTCAGTCTATTACTTTAGAACAACAGATAGAGGAACAAAGCTTGTTCTGTTACAGTCTGATTCTTTCTGAAGCAATTTCAGAATTCACAAAATGTTTGAACATAAACGTTGCACAGATATTTGTGCTTCCTAAATCACAGTTACACAGGTATTTGCTTGATGTTATTATTTTCCGTAAAAATGTCATGAGGTACTAATGTAAAAATCCATTAATACAGATAACACAAGATATTTAAACATCTTCAAGAGCCAGAAAAACTGTACTGGGATTAGTCCATACAGCTTGCCTATAATTCTGGTTTAGATCACAGTTTTAAGGAAGGGCACTGATCTATCATTATAACCTCTGTTTGTGTTTTATGCTCTGCACGAATTGTCTCTGAGACACGCTTACATATGGAACACTAAGTTGGCAAACACTTCAACAGCTCGGCATCACTTCCATAAATTTGCAAAACAATTGTTAATACTGTGAGTATTTCAATGCAGAGACGTTAATGCACTGTAAGTTATGTTATAAATTTACATCACCATGGGTATTTTGCACTAACTCTCTGTATGGACACGTGGATTTGCGTGGGTAGTTAATGTTAAGTAAATTGGGTATGAATTTGCAGCACACTATTTTAAAGCAACTCTCATAGCAATAAAGTAAGGTTGTTGTCAGAATGCCTTTCCTGAACTCAGCTGTTCCAGAGGGGCTACCAAATCCAGCTGCTTCAAACTGCTGCTTCAGACAGCAAAATCCACAGCATTATATCAGATGGTTTAAATTGCTCTGTGACCCCACTTGGGTGTGTGCACTGACAGGAGCTACTCTAGCTGCAGGTCAGCAGGGATGGGAGTGGCTGGTAGCTGACATCAGGGACTTTTTCTATCAGCACAGCAAGACCTGACCCTTCCTGGTCTTAAGTACTTAGGAGAGTGAACTTTATTTCTAAAACAATAAATTCAAACCCCAGCTTATTAGGCACAAAATTCCACACAAATCTGAATCCTCAGTCTGTTAGTATAAGCAGATTGCAATTTTTAAAGCAAAATAGTGTTCAGTGCAGATACAGGTTTTTTCAAATTCTACATACCTTAAAATTGTCAACGTTTTGTTTAGAAAATATTGAGAAATCATATCAAAATACATGGCTTCTATGCTTTCAGGATAAAACATTCTGATTTTTGTATTGAACTGAATTTAAAAACAAACAAGCAAACCCAAACCTCTAGGCTTTATATAAAAAGAGTTAAAATGTCAAGACCAGTATGGTATGTTTCTAGGGAACACAGATTGTTTCTATCATATCCTCTACATGTCTTTCTATGAGATGTATTTTAGGGAATGTCTCATTGGTGATATCATCTATACCCTCTTATATGACTATTTTGTATTTGCTTTACTTGCTCTTCACAGGAGATAACGTTCATCCCTGTAACTGTACAAGGTGGATGTTCAGGGATGATGCAAACTGGACACACTCAACCTAGTGAGATTTTGACGTTTAAACAGCGCCTGTCATCCTCTGTACTGGCCACAGCCAGTTCTGGTAAGCTGATTTAGCTCGTACTCCTGTGTTGAACTTGCCAATGTCTTAATCATAGAATCATTAAGGTTGGAAAAGACCTCTAAGATCATTGAGTCCAACTGTCGACCCAACACCACCATGCCCACTAAACCATGTCGCTAAGTGCTGCATCTACACGTCTTTTAAATACTTCCAGGGATGGGGACTCCACCACTTCCCTGGGCAGCTTGTTCCAATGTTTAACCACTCAAGATGCAAAGGAGAAAACTGCATCACTGCTAGCTGGGACGTACCATTGGTTCTTATTTATTTATTCCTGCAAATATGAATAGAGATCACTGATGTAAAAACAGGCTGGTTGAGAGTAGATACTGTAAAGGGCAAAGGGTTGTTCGTGTTTGTTTTTTCTTGCCTAATCCTCTCTAGCAACCTCTGGAATATGGACTAATTCTCTGTGAAATCAATTAAACTGGTTATAGTGTCATGTAGACGTAGCCTTAGATATACTGTTTTATAATCATAGATTGAAATGGGCAATTTCAAGCCTATTTTTCATTGCTTTGAATGGCTTAAACACTGAGGTAAATGGGAGAGAACTGCATTCTTTTATTTGTGGAAAGGAAAACACTCTTCTTGACAGAGTGTCCAACTTCCAGAAGTATGTAGCCATTAGAGAACTGAAGGTGCTGCTTGCCCTGCATACTGGTAGGCTGCACAGTTAAGTTCCTGTTAAACTATCATGCGCCATGGAGGTGCTAGCAAGCACATTAAAACCTGTATTAATAGAACAAGCCGGGTCTCATTTTCATGCTCTGGTGACACCTTTCAGTTCTAAGAACAAATCTGAAGACAAAAAGAAAATATTGAAGAAAACTATTTTTGTAAATGGCACATTTTTTTATAGCAGAAAAACAAAATGGAATAATAGTAATGTTGAAGTGAAGTTGTGGTGAAGTTCCCACTGACTGGAAAAGGGGAAACATAATCCCCATTTTTAAAAAGGGAAAAAAGGAAGACCTGGGGAACTACAGGCCAGTCAGTCTCACCTCTGTGCCCGGCAAGATCATGGAGCAGATCCTCCTGGAAACTATGCTAAGGCACATGGAAAATAAGGAGGTGATTGGTGACAGCCAACATGGCTTCACTAAGGGCAAATCGTGCCTGACATATTTAGTGGCCTTCTACGATGGGGTTACAGCACTGGTGGATAAGGGAATAGCAACTGACGTCATCTACCTGGACTTGTGCAAAGCATTTGATACTGTCCCGCGCAACATCCTTGTCTCTCAATTGGAGAGACGTGGATTTGATGGATGGACCACTCGGTGGATAAGGAATTGGCTGGATGGTCGCACTCAAAGACTTGTGGTCAACGGCTCGATGTCCAAAAGGAGACCAGTGATGAGTGGTGTTCTTCAGGGGTCAGTATTGGGACCGGCGCTGTTTAACATCTTTGTCGGCAACATGGACAGTGGGATTGAGTGCACCCTCAGCAAGTTTGCCGACGACACCAAGCTGTGTGGTGCAGTCAACACGCTGGAGGGAAGGGATGCCATCCAGAGGGACCTTGACAGGCTTGAGAGGTGGGCCCATGCGAACCTTATGAAGTTCAACAAGGCCAAGTGCAAGGTCCTGCACATGGGTCAGGGCAATCCCAAGCACAAATACAGTCTGGGTGGAGAATGGATTGAGAGCAGCCCTGAGGAGAAGGACTTGGGGGTGTTGGTTGATGAGAAGCTCAACATGACCCGGCAATGTGTGCTCATAGCCCAGAAGGCCAACCGTATGTTGGGCTGCATCAAAAGAAGCATGGCCAGCAGGTCGAGGGAGGTGCCCCTCTACTCTGCTCTGGTGAGACCCCACCTGGAGTACTGCGTTCAGCTCTGCGGCCCCCAACGTAAGAAGGACGTGGACCTCTTGTAGCGATTCCAGAGGAGGGCCACGAAGGTGATCAGAGGTTTGGAGCACCTCTCCTATGAAGACTTGCTTGAGAGAGTTGGGGTTGTTCAGCCTGGAGAAGAGAAGGCTCTGGGGAGACCTTCTAGCAGCCTTCCAGTACCTGAAGGGGGCCTACAAGAAAGCTGGAGAGGGACTTTTTACAAGGGCATGTAGTGATAGGACAAGGGGTAATGGCTTTAAACTGAAAGAGGGTAGATTTAGATTAGATATAAGGAAGAAATTGTTCACTGTGAGGGTGGTGAGGCACTGGAACAGGTTGCCCAGAGAAGTTGTGGATGCCCCCTCCTGGAAGTGTTCGAGGCCAGGTTGGATGGGGCTTTGAGCAACCTGGTCTAGTGGAAGGTGTCCCTGCCTATGGCAGGGGGGTTGGAACTAGATGATCTTTAAGGTCCCATCCAACCCAAACCATTCTATGATTCTAACTGCAAAGCAAACACACGTTTGCTCAGATGCTCGTTCACTCACTCTTTCAGTTAAAGCTTTTGCTTTTGGGAGCAGGTTTTCCTTGTATGGTTTTGGCCCTTCCATGTTTGATTACTTCAACTTCAAATTGGCACCAACTACTAAATTGACCTGAACTTTATGGGGCAAAACTAATTCTAATTCTTAATCTCTGTGGCAAAGGTTGAATCAGTGTGAATCCAAATGTGATACAAATTATTCCATCTATGTGCAGCAGAGGCATTAACAATAGTTGGCTTGCTCCAGAGGTCTGTTTCAAAAACTGTACTGTGAACTGAATGCCTTCTCAGTGATGCTGCCTGGAGACAGCACCTGACCACAGAATGGTCAGGCTCTGTCCGCTGCGCACGCGTGGGAGCTGGCCGGGGCTGATGAAGTGGGAAGGAAGAGAGTTGAAACAGTTGGGCCATATAAAATTCTCTTTGAAAATTCAGTTGTTTGGGCATCCAGTGCAGTTGGTCTTGTGTCAGGCATCCTCTTGACTTTTTTTTTTTCCCCTCTTTCTTTTAAAAGTTCATGGAAGGCTTGTAATAGTTTCTGATTTTTCCTGTATGAGTAAAAGTTTAATGTTAAAATGCCAAAGGTTGCAGAGCACTGAAGGGCATTGGAGGCAAACAAACAGCTAAATAACAGTGGGACCTAGAAAAAGACAGACCACTGTCCCTAGCTGCCTGTCTTCAGTGCCCCTTGCGTTTCATTCCAGTGGTACTTGCGAGTTTGCTATAGTGAAACTGCAGAAGTGCAAATGCGTTATGATGCCCATTAGTCCTGAAGCAGCTTAAGATTGCTGTCTCTAGGGTGCTTCCTTGGAGCTCTCAGAGGTGGACTGGATGTGCCACTATGAACCAGCCATAGCAGTGATATATTAAAAAATATATGTGTGTGAACATATAAAATATAATTAGAATATAATATATATATTTAATATAAAAATGTATATTAAAAAGTCACTTAAGTCAGTAGGAATATATACAGAAATATATCTGTAAGAGAGTGCTAGAAAGGGAAGCGTCAAGCAGTTCAGTTCATGTTTTGGACAGTAGAGCGAGTGGGAAAAAGTAAAGGGAATTGGGAGAAAAAATGTATCCTTGGAGAGCTTTTTGTAAGAAGGCAGAATCCAGGAAAACGAGCCTGGAGAGGGAGAGGCTGTGTATTTTACAGGCCTGTAAACTTTGGATGACACCTCTGGTTTAATCTTAAATAAGCTTTTGCTTTCCATTCGGTCTGTTCACTCCAAAAAGCCAGGTGTGTTTGTTTATATTTATTCTATGGGTTAGGTATGTATCTTTTTCATGCCTCTGCTTGTGTCCTATGAGATACTGAACATCTGTAGGATCCTGATGATATCACATTTTTACTGATTTGAAAATGAATTGAGAACTAAAGATCTCATTCCTCCATCTTTTACCAAGTGCTACTTGAGATGTCAGTGTGATTTTTTTGCCAACCCAACTGATCATTAAACACAGAGTTTCTCTCTCATTCTGAAACCCAAATGATTGGGTATGATTTACTCATTTACATTTTTAAAAAGTGCTTCAGTCTTTTTGTTTACAGACCTTTTAAAGAGCAGTGAAACACACAATGATATCTTTCTCAGATTTTTTCCTAATTAATCAAGAGTAGCAGAAGAAACAAATGAAAAAAGGAAACCGTGTAAGTGCAAGTCTGCAATTGCTCTTTGTTAGTTAAAGAAATAAATTATTTATTACCTTGAAGTATGCCATGGGATCAAAACACACATAATATTAATGGATACAGATTTTTAGTTTTTTAAAATATATTTTTATGTTAATTCTCAAGGGAAAAAGCGTTCTTTGACTATAGCTGTATTTTTCCCCCCAAAAGTTAACACTCCCATCCTGAAATACATACATGGTATCATGCAGACCCACTGGCTTATGTTTAGCAATATTAAACTCTGAACACAGCAGAACAAAGCCAGGTAGTCATAGTACGCTATCCTTATTTTAGGTTTGCTTTTCTTATTCAGGTATATATATTTTTCCCCCCTTTTTAGAAAGTCACTTCTGTAAAGATTTGCTTCAAACTTCCATTCCAAACTTCTCAATCCAGAGAAATAAGGATTAAAATAACTCCAAAGCTCACAGATGATAAAGTTTTTGAAAACCAGGCACAGCAAGGGCATTTTTTGTATGGGTTGAAATGCCTTTGTAGGAACAGCAAGTGGGCTCTAATGAAGGCCATGATTTGACAATTCATAAAGAATCTTATTGGTGACGTTTTTCTTTATCTCTAAAATGGAAGTGAGATGTTAATGATGGCTGATTTCAAGTCTCCTGATGCTGATGGAGGATATGAATCAAATTGAGCCTAGTTATAAAATAAGCCCCTAAAAGAAAATTCTAATCAGACTCCTAAGTGGTTATAATCGCTGAGGAATGGAGTAAAAGGCTGTTCAGAAAACATCCAGCTGTAGGCACTGTGAACCCTTTAACCAAATCCGAGATTGGTTATTCCGATTTTCTCACATTTTCTCTTTATGCCTAGGTCTGTGGTTTTCTTTCAGGATGAATGTGCGCTAGTCATCTTGTTATGTTTATTTAATTAAGACATTTCTGAAGTCAAAATCTCAGTTTTTAAATACACGTAAATACATGTGTAATGTGAAAGCACTCAGTGGTAGAAAATTGAGTGGTGGAAGTAGAAAGGAGAATATCCATTATCAAAGAAGACAGACCCCTGGCAAAACCTTAGCCAACTGTATGGCTTTGATGTCATTGCAGAATCCCATGTTGCTTCGGGACAGGAATGGCAGCAAGGGCTGCGCTGTACCGAGGTGCTGCAAGCTGGGATGAGACCTGTGTGTGAGAGTCCAGGGCTGCAAGACTGTGTATGACAAAAACATCCATCAAATGTGGAAGTTTTCTACCTTTCTGCTTGAGTTAAATACCCGAGGAAGGAGAAAGCTATTGTAAGCAGATGAGGAAATTAAGGCTGATATATCAAATGTGTGAAAACCTAAAGCCCTTTGTAGAAATTAGAAGGATTAAACACAGTATTCGCTATTTTACATAGCAATTCACTGTGGAAAAGCAAAACAATTACTAACTGAATTCTCAGCCAGCCACAAGGAGGTTCTCTGTGATAATACTCAACTTGCATTGCTGACAATATGAAGGGCTGTGAGGAAGTTAAGTGTCAAATAGTACCAGGGTATGATGGATTACCACTGTCAACCTGCATGGGCAAAGTTTCAGATGCTCCAGCAGTGACCTGTAGACACTGCGTGGCATTGTTCCTGTTTTGCTTAGGTAATTTGGTACTGGAAGTAACATTTGTTGATCAAAGTGAATGATCTAGTTGAAATTAAACCCACTAACATTTGAAAATAAATAAATGCAATTAGACACGTGTTCTGAAGCATCAGTGTGCAAGGTTTTCCTCCAGGAAGATGATTAGTTCTAATGGGGAATACCTATTTCTCATGAGCTTAAAATTTCAGTTAGAGCACATCAAAAATTTATTGAATGAGATTATGATGAGAAGATACAAGGTAGAGCCCAGTGAACAGAGGAAAAAAGAAAAGAGAACAGTATTTGACAGAAAAGTGGATGGTCTTAAGAGGAGGTTGCAGTATAAAGGGAAAGCCAAAATGAACAAGCTTAACATAAGAATGGGAATTAATCTGTATTTATTCTAAGAACTAAATTTATTCTCCTTTAAATTATATTGGATGGTTTGCCAAACAAATTATTTGGTAACAACACTCGTTATGAAAGAAGCATAACTCTTTGCAGAAGTAATAGCTTTTATCATTATCATTGATTCAGGAAATTGGAATAAATATCTTTGCTTATTAGCATATTATGTAGATGACTTTGGAAAAGGCTGAAAGCTGTCTACTATTTCATGCCCAAAATGAAGTAGTTCTGTCTCCTCAGAAAAATAGGTAAGTAGTGTGTTATTTTCAGAGCTCAGAAGCAAGTCAGCTGAAGTTTTGAGTCTGAATGACTAAAGATACTCTGCCTACGTGTATAATCAGTAGCATGTGGCTGTAGTAGGTATACTGACGTACATAAAGTCAGAAGGCTTAGGGCAGCAACAGTTGACAAGTGTTTGGTGGCAAAGAAACACAAGACCAGCTAATATCATTGCTGTGGTAGACACCTTTGCTCAGCTATGGAAGCATTAGGAATAAAAGATGCTTATCCATCCAGTGTCTTGGGCCTGATTTTTATATTTTTCTTTAAATAAGTCCTTTCAAATAGGCTCTCCCAGGTGTCAGCTGTGTAAAGAAGGAAGCCATTTGTACTCTTTCATGAAATCTAGTTTATTGCTTCTCTTATTCAGGTTTTTCATATATTTGTAGGGGTTTGTTTTTTTTTTTTTATTATGGAAGTGACTTAGGCATGGCTGGTGATTTGAGCATGGTGTATTTTCAACTTATACCAACTCAGGTGTAAATCAAGTCTCTAAATGCCTTCTGCATCTCTAAAAATGTAAAAAACTCCAAACCACCCCAAACCACCACCCATCTTTTTTTAGGCAGCAGACTGTCTTTAACTGATGTGAAACCACGCTTCTGTTGTTTTGTTGTTTTCCTAGGCTGAGATATTTTTTTCTCATTAGCTCATGTTCATATCTCTATTTGCTTGTTCAAATTAGTAGTTTGGTATTCTGTATTCCACGGTAAAAAATGTTCCGCCATTGTTGCAGTATAATTTTTTCTCATGGTGTGACATGGGGTTCTTCTGAGGGATTTCAAAGACTAGAAGTCAAACTAAAATACTACTGAGATTCCTTTCCAGGTATTAATTAATTTTACTAAAGCCAATTTTGAGATGAAAAGTGAGGTGAAAGACCAAGTGCAGAGATGAGATAATTTTAATATTGAGAGGGTGAGACCATGATTTTGGAATCGTGGTAGATAAAGTAGCACTTTCCATGATCTAACAGTATGGTATATGGAGTATATGAATGAAGCTAAGCGATGGTCAGGAATACCCTCATTCAGCTGAACCACTATCCAGTGCTGCTATTCTGTTTTATAAAGCTCAGCAGTGCTATTGAAGGCGTGTACAGGTGTGGTTTCTAATCACACAGTGCTGATGAAGAGACATGAGTGTCTCAAAACTGTATGAAGAGGAAGAGACTGTTCCTAAAACGGGCTGCAGGGCCTGGGCGGTTCATTATTTAAGATTCATCAATATTAACAGCAGAGTCTGGGAAGTTCATAATTCATGTTACTTTCAAAGTCAGACCTGTGTGTTAGTATGAGCAAATTAACATTTGCTCCCTGTTCAGTGTGATTAATGGGGTCTAATTCCTGTGATCCCTTTGATACTGGTTAGCCTAGGCTGTGCCGGCCTTTGAGACAGCTCACTGGACCTTTGGACAAGAGAGAAGTATACATTTTTTGTTGTGCTCGTTTATATTGTTTGAAGCAGTAGTTTAAATATACTGACAAAGTAATTCCACTAAATATCTACAGAGGAGGTCTGCTACTGATGTAACTATATAGCGACAGAACCTCTAAGATATATTAGTCCTTTGTTTCCCACATTTGAAGACTCGGTGTCATCTGCGTTAACAGGTGAAGGAGCTGCTACAGGCATCCATCAATTAATGCCATTTGTCATTTTAAAGTACTCTGCTGTCTTGTGTCGGCTTGTTGCCTTCCCTTTGCCACCATCCAGCACTATCCACCTCACCATGTGAAACGAGCAGTGGCAGAGGGATGAGGCCGGTTCCTGTCGGTATGAAGAAATGAAGAACCTTTGCAGCGCTTCAATGAATTGCTCTGCAAAGCAAACACAGGGGATTTCTTTCAAGACTTGATTTTTGACACCCTTGTGCTGAGCAGTAAATTTCCCTGAACCCGGGTAACCTAGCAGGTTTATGTGGAGCAGACCTAGTTGATAAGAGTGAGGGTAAAACCATTCCTTGGCGAGCGTTCTCATAACCTGTCCTGAATACATGAAATAACCTACACACATTCCTGCCTTTTATGCTGCACTAATAATAAAGGTCATTTGAGTTCCAGGACAGGTAGGAAAACAAAGCAGCAAGCAAGCTTACCAGCGGCAACTCTATCAAAAGATGTTCTGTTTCAGTGTCTTTTTGTTATAGAGGAATGTGTGATATAATGTAATAAAATAAAGCAGCCAAAACCAAGGACAGCTTTACTGCTTCTACAGCTTCTAACTGTGCCTGGGTTTACAAAGGAAGAGACTGAATGGAAGGAAAATCAAAACCGTGGTTTCAAAAATAGGATTGTGTTTCAAACACGCATAGTATTTCAAAAAGAATTTTGTACAATATCTCTGTCTGATTTTTATGTTCTCCAGTGCTGGAGTATACACATAGGTATACTGTAAATTCTCCAGTCCTTTTAGTATACAGATCATATTAGCAAGAAGCTTTTTTTTTCTTCAGACTTTTCTATAAAAATGGACTGCAGATGATATCATGTTTACAACAATTAATATTTCTATATATGTGTATTAATGCTGAGGTACATAAATTCAACGTATACTATAGCATCTATATTTTTCTGGTAATATGCCTGTTTATCTCTTGTATTGATTAATGCTGCTGTAGGTACTGATTGATCATATTTGTATGAGTTTTTCTTTATTATCTTGAAAATCTGTGTTATATTAAGGTTTTAAGTAAAAATAACCACTTATATTTCTATGAGAGTATTTTAAGAGGATATTCTTTATAGTGGCTATTACCTTTTTGTCAGTTCATCTCCAAATCATTGTTTGCAGAGGAAAAACAAATGTAAAGCAGCTGTGAGAACTTCAGGCTATGAGTTTGCTGCGTTATCAGTAATAGAAATCAAAAAAGGCTCTGCAGCTGGTAGCATCTTCTTAGAATAGTAGGGAAAACTAGGCATGTTCTCAGGAATCTTTACTAAAATTGCTGTACTTCTGCCAAAAACAGGTACTAAAGGTTCTGCACACCTTCAATGGCAATGGCTGGACCGGTGTGTGTTGCTAAGAACATCAGCACTTATGTTTAAACTGACATTCTGGATAAGAAACAATTCATGCCATATTTGTTTCTAATCGTCTACATTATATATATGGGATCTGAGGAGTTGAAGATACAGCTCTTCAAAATGCAAGCAAATAAGTAACTTGGTATTATTTATTTATACAGTTCAGCTAAAGCTCAAGATCTAAAGATAAATTTGGTCATCTGTCTCCTCTTTACTGCTCTTGATTTTTTAAGAGTCCCATGCAGGAGAGAAGGTTCCCTGCTGTGACTTCCAACTGGGAGTTTACAGTATTATTAAAATACCTATTTACCATTTTTCCTATCAACTTACCCAAAATATATTTGGCATGGGTATTCTGTTGATGGTTTCGTACATTTTTTTGGCCATTAGAGATAATTACTAATGACACCATATCAGTCAGGGAACATACAGAGAGATTTGCCTGAACAAAGAATTCATAACTGGATCTGGTATATCCTTTTTTTGAGCAACATAATACAGCAATGCTCAGATGAGGTGACAGAAGAGCTAATTTGACAAAATTATAAAAAAGTATACCCAGCCTTGACTCAGCTCTGTAGAACTGGGGCTTTTTTGAGATTTCATGAGATAATAGCATCACTTCTACAGAGAAGTGTTGCACTTTTGATAAGTTTTTGTGGTATTTCTCTGTTCTATTGCTAAGGCCATGTCCTTGAAAATAGATTTTCCTGGCATTAGGGCTCGCCGACTCTTCCTGCTGCCCATCTAATGTACAATTTTCTGTTTTGAAGTTCGGGGTGCTACATACATTTCTCTCTAAATGATTATCTGTTGGACTGAGCTTACGACTGGCAATCTCCTACCTTTTCATGATGGAAAAATTTCAAGAATTAATGAGTCCCTCAGTTTTGGGTTTCCTATCTCTTTTTCTGTTGTGCTGGTATGTACTTCAGCTTCATAAACCTTATTTTTATGGCAAACTATTACAGTCATGTAGAGTTAAAATATGCAATTAATGAGGCTGTACGATATATTTCATTCAAGCAAAGTATTGTCTGGCAGAGTAGTCACAGGCTCCCCGGTGCCTGCTCTGTGCTGGAAGACTGACACTGTTTCCTTCAGTGCCAGATGGCAGGTCAGTTGTAATCCATAGTTACCAAACATATACTGTGCAGTAATTTCCTTGGGCTGAATAGCTCATTCTACAGGATGCGTCAGAGCCTGGATCTGTGCACATTAGTAGTGTTTCGCTCTAAATTTCATTAAAGCTCTACCGTACTGGTTACTTCTGCATTCCCAATATAGTTATTAAAAGACAAGCAATTCAAAGGGCAGAACCTTGAAGCAGAACCTTGTTCACCCCTTGTATCTACACCTGCCAATAGCCTTTTATTACAATGCAGTGAAAACTGGACAGCAAGTAGACGATGAATTTATCAGCTGCTCCAGGCAGCTGCATGTCATTATTAGGGCAGTTACGTAGCTATAAGAACATTTCAGGATGTCTTGCCTTAGTGATCTGCCTGTGGCACGACTGACAGCGATATGCATGAGGCTGATGAGCCATTTGGATGGGGACATTCTGGCATTGCCTACAGCAAATGTAATGAGAAGTATTGTTTTCTAGTAGCAAATAAAACTCACAAAGCCAGGGAGCAATAAAGAGAAGCTCAAAGACAACATTGTGAATTCCTTATAATAAAAAACTGTAATGCTTACTTCAAAATGGTTGAACCTCTAGCACCAGCCACCGGTTAGCTAAGGCTTTCTTTCTGTTCTTGCAACTCCCATAAAGAAGAAAGCAAGTTCATCATCTAGGGAAGATAACAACTATGCTATCTCAGGAAAGATTATACTTTCCTTGTCAGGGTAAATTTATTAAGCAGCAGAATATGTAACAGGCACAAAATCATACCAAACGCTAAGGAACAGGCACTCTTCCAACTCTCTGCAGTTGAGCAGAGGGAGGACATTATTACTCTATGCCTTACTCTTCTTCTTTCCTTTTTTCCGACCTCCTCGTACTTCTGAAAGCACAGGTTTTCTGCACTGTGAGTAGACGCTATTTACAGTCTGCAATTAAATGATCACTGCAACCAAATGTTATGTGTTCCCATTCTTTAGTTTCTTCTTGTTTGGTTTTTTTTCTTAAGTTTTGGAACAAAGTACTGGTGAATTCATGCCCCCTTCTTGTGCAACTACAAGTTGCTTAAGTATCCTGAAGCCTGCTGAGGTCAATGAGAAGATTCCTGTTGACTTAGCTTTTGAACTAGGCTTTGACTGCACATAATATTTTTATTGATATTTAAAGTTAGGAAGAAGCATCACACACTAGATCAGCTAAGTAACACAAACGTTGATTTCACTTGCTGATAGTTTTAGAGAGATTTAAGTTAATTGTTTATTACTTAGTACTTTAGGCTAGAACATGAATTAAATTAAATATTCTCCTCCCACTGCAGCACCCAGAAGTAAAGAGAGCTCAGCACTTATATATTCTGTCTCTTCTATTGATCTCCTTGGCACTCAGCATAGGTCCTTTCACTTCTCTGTGCTTCTTCCTGCTTCTGCAGGGTGACTCCATAAAGTTAGGTAGTAGCTGCCTGGGGCAAAAATTGTTTTTTGTAGGTTTAGAGCCTGGTACAAAGAAGTCACGTATAGCTACTGCTAACGTGCTTTGCAGTACCAAAAATGCTTGTTATATTATTAAACTGATTGACATTTAAAACATATTACCTATATGTGGTTACATTCCTGTTGTATCTTACAGGACTTTTTCATCAGAAATTCCATCAGGCCCAACAGCTTTTGATGTGCTGCGGATGAGCTGTCACAAGATCCAGTAACACTGTAGGTGATAGGAATTCAAAGCCTGAATCGTGCAATGAGCTCAGTACTTCATGGGATCATCAGACAGGTGGGTAAGTGTGCTCCTGTTGCAGTCCTGGCAGTATGCTTATCAGCAATAGCAGCAATGCTTCAGGCTCAAATATAAATCAATCTGGGTGATAGGATTTGCAGTTAAACAGGGACAGTCCACTCCACACACAATGCTTTCACATACAAATGCAAGTCTGTAAGAGCAGGGCCATGGCAGAACAAATGTGAAGGATACCAGCCTAGTGGAACCAAAAGGTAATGAGTGTTTGTAGTTCATCGCATTTCATGGCATAGCCCCGCCAACGATACAGTAGTTCAATATTTGGAAAAAGATTGAATCTCCAGGAGTGCTTCATAAGCATTGTTTTCTGCTTTTATTTGAAAAAGCATGGGTTTTTTTCTCTGCTTGAGTTAAGTCAATAGAAAATCTGCCTGTGGTTTAATCAGTAAAGTAAGAAAAGGTGAAAGGGAGAACTTCATAGGATCTGAAAAAACCCTATGCATTGGAAATTTAATAGTTTCAACATTTTTGGTAAGGCGGTGTTACCATCTCACCACTCAGACACCTGTACCCGATGTTAGGTTATAAGGGAAAGACTAGTGTGCTTCGCTAGGAGAAACACAATGGAAAAACCAGTCATTATCTTTTTTTACTTTATCACTCAAAAGTGTGCACAGACATCACGTGGAATGATGATGTCAACTTACTTTGGTTTCCTCAAGATTATTATCTCCAAAACCTTGTTACTCTTCTGACTTCAAAACACAAAACCTGGTGTTCATTTCCAGTCACTAACTGACTTTCACACAGTTATGCCCTAAGCTTCAGCTAATGTAATTCCAGGTAAACAGTTGGAACCGCAAACAAAATATTATCCCTTTAACATCTAAGTGAATTATGCCACTATTTAATCACCTAATTTAAAATTAAGTTTATGATTCATTGAAGTAATAATGCACAGCAGATGGATTGTTACTGCTGCTAAATGGTCAGATATGTAACATTCCTTCAGCTTGATATAAGGTTTACGTTCAGTCATTAGCTGTTTGTTGAAGAATTGACAACGCGTGTATTACAGTTCCAGTAATAATGACATGGTACAGTTATTCTGTGCCACAAGAAAAGTGGAGGGGTTTTAACCCCTTCTGAGAAGGCAAAAATGTAAACTCAGAGAAGTTAGATCTGCAGATTTCATGGGAGTTTGTGTGTAATTTAAGACAACTTTTTGCAAGTTTGCCCCCTTAAATTTAACTTTATATTTTGGGGAAAATGCCATTGTTAACACACTGGAAACAGATGAAAGAGAGACTGCTCATGTTTTTTATTTCTGGAAAAAAAGACAGAAAAAGGAGATGGGAAAAATGAGTTAAGTTCAAGAAAAACAAAAAAACCTGCAGCTTTTCAAATGGAATAGATTCAAGAGACTCTTCAGGGTAAAGGATTCAAGAGAATGTATGAATTATTAAGTATTTGCTCAGTTGGAGAACTCAAGAATGTTCTCCAAATTCTGTTGTACTTGCGAACTCACTATAAAAGTTGTCAGTCGGTCAATATTTTACAGATACTTTGTATAGCTGCACCAAGTATCATTTGAGGAGCTTTCACAGAAAAAGCAGACTATAGATGAAAAGCAAAAATGTCTGTAACATTTATAATGAGCAATATAGAAACCATGGAGGATCCTTACACTGAATCTAGTGGTTCTAAACCTTCTTCCTATATTGTGGACCAGAAACTGAGCTTTCCAGAACTAAACAGTATTTATCATAAGATGACAGAAACATAAATGAAATCCTGAAGATTGTGACATAAAAGGCCTCTCCATACATACCACCATGTAAATACACCATCTACTGCATTAAAACTCTAATATTTTAATAGTTAGGAGTATCACATTGTATATTTGCTGAGAAGGCCATTCGAAAAAGATATGGTGACACTTAAATGCCATTCCAGATGTGGTTATATGTTTTCAGGGGTCTTCTACTTTGCAAGTTTTTCTGGTTTGTTTTTTGTTTGTTTGTTTGTTCCCCCCAAATATTGATAGGAATTTAAAAGAAATATTTTTGATATTTAAATCAATATTGTGATGTAGGAATGTTAGAATATGAATTTTTGAAAGGAACTTTTCACTTTTCCATTTTTTTCTTCTCTGTTTCATGCCATTTTTGAGGTAAGTGCAATGTAATGGAATTTACTATGTTCCTTTTTTCAATTCTTTGCTAGTTTTTCTACACTGGGGATTTATGAAGAAGGAACACAGACACACCTGTTGGGTTTTTGGATTTTGTCTGGTTTTGTTTTTTTTTTTTTTTCATTTTAGAACTCCAAAACTTATACAAACTTGAAGATGAATTAAAAAACAGAGTAAAAAAAAGGTAAAAATGAGGAATAATATTCCTCTATCCTAAAAAAATCCAAAACCAAACACCTGGAGTGAGAGGAAGAAGGAAGGCAGAAAAAATAGGGAGTTGAAGTTTGGAAATTTTCTATTTTGATGAAGGGTTGGTTTTGAAAATGGCCAATTTTTGTTAAAACTATTTTGAACAACAAACTTTGACCAACTGTAGCTGCTTCTACAGGAACTTGCTGTTCACATCCATGGAATTCACTGTATCATACCACTTCCTCTTAGGAAAATCAAGTTTACGACCCTGGAACAGGATGGTGCAAAGGCCTGCTCCTCTCTCCAAGGAGCTCATCTTCTCCACCAGTTCTCCCCTTTGATTTTAATGTCCTCATTTTGTAGTTGTATTTCAGACCAGGTGAAACGTGAAAAGCAGATCTGCCTGAGAAATAGATAGTTATACAAACAGAAATAGCACACGGCTGCAGACTTCCAAGTCTTGCTGTTGGCAATGTGAATCTTCCTTTTTTTCCTGCATGTGAATTATACTTTAATGGACTTTAAGCTGCTTCTTCTTCTCCTTTTTTTATTTAAATAATTCATTTCTTTGCTCAAGAGTGCTTGAGAAATTGTTAATTAAGATCTATTTTAGACTAAGAATTGATCATTGCTACTGCACTTAGTATCTACTGTTTTAATTTACTAGCGAAAAAAATTCATCTTGGACCTAGACCTTAGCACAAGAACCTTTGCACTAGATAAATCCACTTTCTATTTTGATGATTTCCGTATGGTCACAGGCAGTAGGGAGAAATTTCACCCTATTAGTGTTGTGTGATTTATTTCCCAAATCATATTGTATATTTTCTGATTTCATTACCCTGGTAAGCCTGAGAGATTTTAAGATAGCCTCTCAAATACTTCAAGTGCAAACACTGTTTTTTCTACTGCCTCCATGCACCCTTCAAGTTTAGTTATTGTCACCTATCAAAGTTTTGTTTCAAGTGAATAAACTGGATTGCAAAACCCCGAAGTAGAGTTTTTAAATTTAGTTAGTTCAAATGAAGGCTTGCAAACATTTATTTGTAACTTTTGTATTATTTTAAAAATACATTATTATTTTAGATTAGTCTGAAATAAAAAATATTGTTGCTTGAGTGAAGTTCCACCCAGAATAAATAGCTATTAAACAGATTATTGTAGCTTTTTAAAATGATAACTTTTGAGTCTAAATTGAATAAATGGTATCTCTGTAAGACAGTGTACTTGATAATGAAATTAAATAAATGGTACAAACATTGCAATCACTTGCCAGTAGTTGGTCACAGTAACACAGCAGGAGCTGGTCTAGTGGAGTTCTCTGGTTTGAGATCTAAATGCCACACAATGAACAAGGGGTTTTCAGAAATATTCTCAGTACTGTCGTTAGTTGAGTGATGGTCCATCCATACTGAATGTTGCTCCTGGTATGGAAGAGACAGTTTAGTTCCTCCTTATGTAAAAGAGGATAGATACAGCACGGCGGCTGGAGTCAAGAATTGTGTTGGTAAGGGTCTCTAGCTCTGCAGGCTCTGCTTCACGTGTGGCAGCCTCTGAGGCTTGGTCTTGGCCATAAGCCAGAGACTTATGGTCTGGCCATATAAGCCACTGCAGAGAAGCAAATTTAGGCTAGAGACTGAGACCACCTTGCCTGGTGGGGGCTGTCTTGTTCCTTACCTGGGTACAGAAAAGATAACTCAGCCTAAGAAGCAGGTCACACATCCCATGGAGAGAGGTCCTGCCAGATGCTGTTATTTTTGGCTATATCTATGTTCTAGGGTGAAGGGTGCAGTCCCAGTTCCAGGGGGCATATCCTGGCTGCACTGTGAAATACACCTCACCCCTTGTCCCTGACTATCTCAGCGGGGTATACGCTGGAGTACATAGTGACTCCATCCCCACCTGCGTACTCTGTTTCCTTACAAGGGAAACCGGAAAACTTGAAGAGATTTTGTGTTGACTAAATCCAATCCACAGGAGCAGTAATTTTATGTTTTGGTTTAGAAGGTCTCAAGGCTTTGGAGAAGAGAGTGATTTTGGCAGTAAAGGATCTTATTCTTCTCTCCTGAAGAATCCATCTTCACTATAAAGAAATATGGATATTTCCCTGCTCTATGCCCCTCCTTCCCCTCTTCAGTCCCTCTTCCCCAATATATGGTTGAAGTACTGTACATACTCTATGGTTGTTAATTAGACTTTCTGATGATTTAAACCAAGTTGCATCTTGCCGATTAATTCCTACATTCCTGGTCCAGGGACGTGCTTTCATTTATGCAGAAAAAATCTAATACGGTTCCTTGCTTCAAATGCACTGTGTAAGAAATTTGATCCCTACAATATAAATAAAACTTTACTTCCATTCTCATCATAGGAGATCTCTCTCTTTTTATTCCCAGACATTTGACACTAATTGTGTTTTTCATTGCAGAAGTTGATTTTAATGACAGCAGCTCAGAGTACAGTGTAGCAAATCCTGAAGTTGATCTGTTGCAGAGTATAAATGGGTTCCTGGTGCTTGATGCAAAAGGACATACGTAATAAGTTCTCTGATACCAAAAGTTAAACTTTTGAAATCTTTGCAGTATATTTTGGCAGTGTTATAGCAGGAAATGTGTTTTAAACCCAGTATTTTTAAGGGTATCTGAAACTACAAATGCCTTTTTTTCATTACAGTTCAGAAGGCAGAGTAGACTATATTTAGTGGTGTTATTGTAAAAAAGATATATACCTGCCCTACAGCAGTTAAATGTTCCAATCTTTCTGTTGCTTTTATTTTTGTGTTTTTGCAGTATAGCAACTGAAAGTGTGCATGTTGGATTGTGTTGCTGAAAGCAGAGTTAACCCTTACCCAAAAGGCAAATATAGAGCCTGTGAATGATGTAAATGAGTTTAAATGCTGGAGGTTGGTAGAAGTTGTGACATTCACATGCCATGTGCCTATCCTTTTACAAGATGCGGTTTTATTCGAAAGGCTTGGTCCAACTCCTAGTACAACTTAGTGGGAACGTTAGAGATTGAGCCTTAACACTACATGTTGCTGCCCTATTTAGTTTTTTGCTTTACCTCTTTTCCAGTCTCTCAAGTGCTACTTTGATAGCAGGTCAGTAATTTGCAGGAATAAATTCTATTCTATTTGTGTCTCTTAAATCTGCATTATCTTAGTATCTTCTGGTAGCACATTGAACAGAGTGATTACCATTTGTCATATATTCTTACATCTCTTAATCTCTCCAGAAGGAGAATTATATGCAGTTGTGTTTGGGATTTAAAGATAGTCGGGTCTGCATAATTCCCCTCGGACAAGATGAATTTGCTTTCTCATCTAATATTACAGGTCATGTACTTTGTACTTCGTTCAAAACTTCAAGTTTTGAAAGGGCAGAGGAAGAGATTTCTCTTGCTTTAAAGAAAAACATTCCACTGTTGTGAATGCAGTTGCTTTACAGTATAGGAAACTTTGGTTCAAAACCAGAAGGCCTTCGTGCTCATGCTCTAATGTCATAAATTCTTTTGATTGCTTTGATTCATTGTCTGTCTTCTGTAACTTCTTGTCCTATTCAGGACCTCGTTTTCCCTATACCCTTTCTAACATAGAACAGAGTGCAAAGGACATAGGAGAGACAGACAAGTGGTGCTGTGAGTCCTTCTGCTGAAGTTTTACAATGACAATTGTATTACTGCTCATAATCTCTTCAGTAGAAAAAACCACGACACTTTCTTTCTTGTGTGTGGCCAGAAGTTCTCCCTGTGCCTTGAGATTAACTAAGAGGAAGAAAAAAACCTACAAAAATCCAAACGCACAAATCTGAAGCGGGTTGGTGTGTTCATTTAAGAACAATGTACAGTGAATTGGTAAAGCTTAACTTTAATCGTAATTCTCTATCCTTAAATTCAAGTATTTAGGACTTGTTTTTTCAAAAGATGTGTTTAGTGCTTTCAGAAATAACAGCAATCATGGATAGATTCACAGGCTTTCTGCAACCAGCAGCTCTGTACTTCCAGCAAAGCTTGAGGAAGTCTGATCGTGCTTCAAGGGCCATTGCTGAGATCCCAGGGTGAGCTTATACTAAAATAGTGCCCTAATTCCTGTCCAGTCTTTTCCCCATAAATCTCCCTGTCCAATCTTTCCCCCATAAATCTTTTTCCCCATAAAACTTTCTGTAGTTTCTTCTGCAGAACTTGAAGGAAAGAGTCTGGTCAGCTCTGTTAAAGCCTTTTAGAAATTAGAATTTCTTTAGCCAAATGCCTACCAGTAAGCCTGGAGAAGAGTGGCTTTTAAAGACTTATGATACATTTTTAGCAATCTCAGAAGTTACCAGTCTCTACAACTTTTGCAAATCTTGACAGCCGTCTTGGGACGTCAATATCTGCATTTGAAATGGTAAGCTTCTAGTATCGGTATTCCTTTAAGCCAGTGAGTCACAACTGGGGAAGTTCAGTTTATCACTGAATGGACTCAAGGGATAATGTTTCAGGACAGTTCCACAAAAGTAAGTACCTAAATAGGAATGAAGCCATCTCGGAAAGATATATCTCATTGTAGTTGCAAAGAAATGTTGAATAATTTGCAGTTTCCAAAAAATAAAAAAACTTTTGAAGAAAAATTTCTGTAAAGGAAAATTCCTGATTACTCTTTTTCATTATATTTCCCCATGATACGGGGAATAGGTGTTTAACTTAAAGGTCTCAACTAGAAGCCCTATTTGTCTTTTCATTTTGGGTCATAGAGGAGTACTTAGACTAGTACTTAGTGAGAGTTAGCTGCTTAAAAATTCAGGTTTTTGAAACTGAGTTTCTGTGCTTGAAAAAAGACTTAGTTTTCTCACATCAGGAAAACCATAGTTCAAAGGTAAGAATAAATATTAATTCAGTCATTAGTCACTATAATTTTGCCCTTAACTTAAAAAAATAAACACAGTCATCATGTAGTGAGTTTTTTGTTCTTATTTATGCATTTTAGGAAGTTTGTTTGCAAACTGTTTGCTTGTTCTGCTGCTTTTGAGCACCTATATGTTAGTGTTACATCTGAGGGACTGGTCTTCATGCTGTTTGTTTGCTTTCAAAATACTGTGTTATTTTTACCTAAAATTTTATCCTAAAATTTGGAGATGTCAGAATTAGCTTCTTCATTGAATATGAGATTCTCCAGATATTCCTGGAAACAAAACGTAACTTAGCGAGTTTTCAAAGAAATATAGATGCAAGGAAGAGCAAAAATGGCCAAAGAGTACTAATTAATTATATAGGTTGAGCTAGTTAAATTGTTTCTAGCCTTCTTAGTTCTCCAAGCCTGTATCATGTGGAAAAAATAGTTGGACAGATGATGTCGGAACAGCACATAATTTGTACAGTTCCTCTGTTATTTAAAATTAATTTGTAAAATCTCTGGGAAATGCTGGATTCCTGTCAGCATTCTGACAGGAGTTATACAGTATCTGTAGTAACTTCAATTTTGGAACAATTTTATTTCCTCAGCAGAAATAGGATGGCTTCCCAAAGATAAGTAAACTGTTCTAAATAGCTAAGAACCTACCTAATAAAATACAGCTGAATGCCATGAATGGTGTTGCATGAAATAACATGAATTACACAGCTGTTTTATAGGACACCCCCCACTCTCATGATGTTCAACCTCATTACCTATTCCTGTCATTATTTGTACATTCTTCTTTTGTTCATAGATCTAAAAACATTTAAATTCTTGAAGAAAAAAAAGCGGATTTTAGGGGCAGTTTTATTTGAAAACAGCATTCATTCTTTAGTGTCATATGCATTTATCAGATTTATTCCCTGCAATCATATAAGTGACAAGCCCATATTTAATGATGGCAATAGTTCAGCTAAGTTCTCTAGGCTTTACATCAGCTTCGTGCAGCTGGATTATACTGTTTTCTGTACTACCGTCACAACTGTCCCGTGCCAACCAGGGAATTGAAGGGAAATCATGCATGAAAGGAGGGGAAATAAGTTCAGTGTGTTGAGAAATGATGCCCAGTACTTTAATACATTGGTTGCTTGGCACAGTTTATAATTCACATGGCTAGAATAAAAATCGTGTATTTCTTCAGTCTCTCTCTCCCATCCTTGGGTAGTTACATATGGTGAAACAAATACACGCACACTGAAGGCTAGGAATAAAACCCAAAACACCTGTGTTCATAACCAGAATCTGTGCTCATGATAGCAGGATTTATAGAGCTAATATCAAACTCTCATCCTATTACACAGCCTAACAGAACTAGTGAAACAGACTATTGTATTTTGCTTGCTCACGGTGAGAATAGGCCACAACCGAAAAATCATTGTTCCTAGAAAAGTATTCTGGGACATTTCCTTCTGTATTTCTGACCATTTTCTTTTCAGAGACATGATGTTTTAATAACATTAATCCGTTTGTACAGTATATTTGTACATTATAACGTTGAGAGGGTGACAAATCAAAAATTGACTTATACTACTAGGATTTGTGTCCTTTATTGAAAACTCTGATTTCCTAACTGTAGATTGAAGAACAAATTTTGCCATCAATAGTAGTGTCTAGGTATTCTGGAGTGGGATAGGTGACACATTTCTTCACAAAGCAATTGCTGAATCTGTGAGAAACTTTCTATTTTAGCTGTGCTCTTGGTTGTTAATGAGGGTATTATAGAATTGCTTATTGTAGAAAATACAATAGACCAGGAAATCACTAGTTAAAATCTGCTTATATTAAACTGAAATATAAAAAGGGTAGATTTTGTGTTACAAAAGCTGAAGTTCTGAAAAACTCAGGAGTGGAGGAAAGTGAGCCAGGCATTCTTAACGAATTAATTGGTAATTCTTGATTCTACTCTCAATAAAATGTAAGTCTTTAGGACATCTTTTAAAAATAAGAGTAAATAAATAACAATGTTAATGGGAAGTGGAATATGACATGCTGTTCCTTTACCAGTGATAAATCAGGTGATCTTAAGGTATTATTTTTGAGAAGATAACTGAGAAAGAATTTAATCAATCTGGATTTGATTTCAAATAGAAAATTATTAATTTGGGTGCAGAACTAATGATCTGTGCACATCTTTATGCAAAAATTCAAAGGTCAGTGGAAGCTAGTAAACAATATATAATGTTGGTTTGCAGTGAAGGAGAAAGTGCCAAACATGTATTTAGAATTCCCAGGAAACTTTTCTTGTGATCTTGGCATAAAAAGTACAAATGTGCTAATTAATTTGCTTGTAACTCAGACTCAAAGATGACATCAATTTGGAGAAGAAGTAGATATTAAACAGGAAAGAAGGGATGATATTGAGGGTTGTAATGATAGAAATAGGATGAAAATATAAGAATACAGCATGTGAGATCAGGAAAATCTGCTGAAGTTGGAGACTCGGCAATTATAATCAAGAGTCAAAACCCCACCACTGTGCAAAGGTTTCTTGCTGAACAGCAGGAAACTATTAGCTGCTGTGTGATAAAAAAGTGCAAAAATGCGCATGAGATTCGAGGAGTTGTTGCATGGGGGGGGGGTTATAGCAGAAATTAATGCCTTCATAAAAGACACTAGTGGACTGAATCTAGGATGCTCTGAACTACCCTGGTCAGCAGTTGCAAGGAAAAACTGTTAGGCTAATTGTGAATGAAAAGCCAATCTTACAAGAAACTATAAAAGTATGGCATGTAATGCATTGCTATCTCTAAATATATCAAGAAATTAAATACCAGTTAGTGAAAAGGTGGATTTGAGCTAAAAGATAACACAAAGTCAAATTGTAATAAACTGATTATAAATAAATTTTAAGTAGAAATTATGAGATGGTTTCTTGCTGTGATGGGTGTGTTGTTCTGGAATAGGCAGACAGGAAAAGTGGAGACAAAATCTAATGAATGTTAAGGTTGCCCACAATGAGTTTATGAAGGAGAGTACGCAATGTTGTTGCCTGCAATAAAAAGGGGTACTGGGCTTAATAAAAAAGGAGGTCTTTTCCAACCCTATCTCCAGGAAAAGGCAAAAATATTATGGGTTGTGCAAGCAGACCAATTATCTCTTTTTTGTTCTTGAGAATTGACTCATGCACTCATTTTAACTTCAGATCTCTAGAGTTCAAACTTAGATTTCCTTGTTAGTCATTTTATATTAGGGAGGAAAAGTGTGGTGAGAGAGAGACAGAGAAGTAGGAGGAAGTTACTCGTCTAAGTGATCGGTGTGCCTTAGTTCAATGTGAGTTCTGCAGCTTTCCTTCTCATTGGCATTTCAAGACTGAAAAATGGAGCAGGAAGGAAATGAACACATTTGCATTTGGTAAATGAGTATTGTGAACAAAAAATGTTACATTATGCTTATTGATTATCACTAAAATACAGCTTTCTCTCCTTTTACCTTTTTTCTTAATGACCTTGCTGGGTGTTTGCTTGTTGTTGCTATGGGCAAGTTGAAGGACACCTGTTATATAAGAAAAAGAAAATTGAAAAAAGCATTTACTATCAATTGTAACATAATTGCATGGTGAAGAATTCTTTCTTACTTTAGGATATTACGTTTGGTTTTTGTTACCATATATAAAAATTATTGGATCACTGATTTACCATAGCATCAGTGAGTGCATAGAGAACAACAAATATGTTTCAGAAATCTTATTCAAAAGGGTGTTTCTTCTTGGTTGAAGTATGTGCATTTGCATTTTTACAAATTGCAGTTCTCTTTAAGGATGGGGTTCTGAATGTTATGTGGAAGATAGCAATGCATGTCTCTTAACATGGTAAGGATTTTATTCATGATAGTCCGTAAACCTTGAAATGTTCTCTCTTACACCTCAAAGTTTTCTCAAATGATCACAATATTAATCTGCCAGGGAAATAAACACAATATAAGGTACTCCCATATGCACGATGCATGCAACTGACAACATTCATTCAGGTTTTGAGCTTAGACTGTAGCCTGTCATGGATTACAAACAAATCCCAGTGACAGACACTATGTATAATATGCTTTGCTGAACCCAGTGTTGTTCATTAAATAGAAATACCTCTTTATATGCACATACACTTTCCTTTATATTTGTATTATGTGGATATTATATGTATATGCAATAACTTTATAGGGGACCTGAAGGATTTAGTACTACTTCATGCTTATGTTTTACTTGTAACTGGAGAAAAAGCCGTTTTGGTGTATAAACATTCCTGTATTCTGGGTACGACCTGAGTTTGCATCATCTTAGGTGATGCAGAGCGTCCTACTTTGTCCATCTTGCAGCTTTTCTGCAGTCAGGGGAAAGAGGAGCAGCTAGGCTCCGGGGAGCTCTATACAAGTTGTCTTGTTGCTGTTGTGTCAGAGTAGGCTTTGAAAAGCAGCCTGTGGCACTGCGGCACACCTGGAAGGAGATGATTAGTGTGGCTGACAGAACGGAAGAAAATGACTTTTGCATGAGCTTCTTGCATTGCTGGGCGCTGCCAGAAACAACGGCTGTGCTGCAGCCTGTCAAGTGTGTTTAACTGCAGCTAAACAGCAAGTGCCCAGGACTTGAAATCTCTAGTGTTATAAGCCATACTGAACGTTGTGATTTTTAATTGAATCACTGCTGCTCAAAGTCCACAAGATCTGTGAACACAGGCTAACAGACAGTGTGGTCCTCAGTGAGGAGTTATCATGCAGAAAGTTGCAAGAAAGCAGGTCTGAGAGCGTGGAAAAGATAGTCATGTTTGTGTGAATTTGATATTGCAGTGCTGCTACTGGACAACTATGAGTCTGGGAAGCTGAAATATGAACCCAAATATGCCATGATGGAGCCAGTAGACACTCAGTACTTCCGCAGTTCTTTAGGAATGCCTGGCATGAGCTACAACAAATAGTCTTAACATTCACATGTTTTTCTTATATTATTTGCTATGAACTTACATTTGCATCCAAATGACCATTTAGATGGCCTACATGGCTGAGGCCACACCTGGAGCACTATGTCCTGTTCTGGGCTCCCCAGTAAAAGAGAGACATGGAACTACTGGAAAGAGTCCAGTGAAGGGCTACAAAGGTGATGAAGGGACTGGAGCATCTCTCCTGTGAGGAAAGGCTGAGAGAGCTGGGGCTGTTCAGCCTGGAGAAAAGAAGGCTCAGGGGGATCTTATCAGTGTATTTAAATACCTGAAGGGAGAGTGCAAAGAGGACGGAGCCAGGCTCTTCTCAGTGTTGCCCAGTGACAGGACCACAGGCAATGGGCACAAACTGAAAGATGGGAGGTTCTGTCTGAACATCATAGAATCATAGAACGGTTTCGGTTGGAAGGGACCTTTAAAGATCAACATCAGGAAACACTTGTTTACTGTGAGGGTGACTGAGAACTGGCACAAGTTGCCCAGGAAGGTTGTGGAGTCTTCCTCCTTGGAGATATTCAAAAGCTGTCTGGACATGGTCCTGGGCAACTGGCTCTAGGTGGCCCTGCTTGAGTAGGTGGGTTGGACCAGATGAGCTTTCAGAGGTCCCTGTCAACCTCAGCCAGTCTGCGATTCTGTCATTCTGTAGTTCTTAACCTCAGAAAACACATCTGTGCCTAGTTTAGACAAGGTAAACTACTTGGTGCTAAAGGCATAACAATGAAAATTACAGCAAGCTGCTTTATTAAATCCAGTGATAATAATAGCTGGGTGTGTTGGTGACTGATTTACTTATAACTCAGTGAATTTTCCTGAATTGTTGCATCTCTGCTGCGTAGCCTCCCTGATCAGCTGTACAGAAATATATATTGTGTGTCGTAGTGAAATTAAGCCTTCATCTCCGATGGAAAAAGCTAGCTGGTCCTTCCTGCACGTTAATATGCCAGGTTAAGAAAATACAGGAATCCCAGTGCTAGAAGGAAAAAAAAAAAAAAAAGATACTTCATGGCTCTGACATGGAAGTGAAGAAATAGGAAGTGTGAGGAAAAACACATTGCAGATTTTATAGCATGTGAATTACTGAAGTCTGCTAGACACAGTGATGAAAGTGGATCAAAATTACTAGCAGATCTTAACCATCTGTTGAGAGGTGGGAGTTGGGTCTCTGCTAGTCCTCCTTCCCATCTTATACTCCAGCCCATTTGCAACTGCCTGAGATAATTGCTGCTTGTGAGCTGTCTGTGACTGTTAAATTGCAAGTCTTAGGTATATGTTTCAGCTATATTTTTTCTTTACATATCGGTTGTCTTCTGTATCTGAGTATCTATTGTGCTGGTACCCATTACATTAGCATCAGATCTGTGTAACTATTTCTGCCATTATATATGTCCAACAAGTATCAGAGCCTAAAATTCCAGATGGAAAAACTCCTTTTTCTGAACAATTACAAATTACTTTTGTATGTATTAAAAATCATTTAAATTATGATGAATGTAATTTTGTTCTTGCTGTGATTGTTCAGGGGCCTGAAATTCGTCAGTGGGACTCTCACATCTGTTCTGAGAGTGGCAAGATTTCTTGGAGGGGTCTGCCTTTGTCAGTAACTAGCATTTGTGTCCCATCAGCCCTACTATCATTATATGACTGAAGGATTCAGACTGTTAGGAGGCACTTGACTATAAAGAGAATATAACGTTCAGAAATACTGGCGCTCCGTCATCTGCCAGTAGGGATTGAGTAAATGAAAAAGAACCAAATCTGGGATATCTAAGGAGTGGGCATACTGTCTGAAGCTCTGCTGGGAAGTTCTTGTAGGCTTTATGTGTTTACATGAATCTTTTTGGCTTTAAGTAGACATCAAGTTCTAATTTTGAAAATAGTGTTACTGTATCATTGTAGTTAAGACAGTGTTTTCCTTGGTATTCAGTGAGAGTTGATTGGTGTAAACAAGGGAATAGCAGAAATGTGAACCAAGATGCTCTGATAGACTCAAAACTGGTTAAGCGTGCAGATGGGAAAAAGGAATGTTCATCAAACTTCGAGTTTTTAAACTTTTTGCTAAAAATATAACCAATCATATGTATTTTCTTGTTTTTTCATTATCACAAAAGATGCCACTATATAAATATGATCCAAGGCAGTTTTGGAGTAAGGTTGAATTAATTTACTTCTTTCTCTGCCATGAAATTCCTCATCCTTTCCTAAATCACTTCACATGTAAGCCCTGGCTTTTATAACTGGACAGTACAAATAGTGAAAAAGGCTTGGGAAAATGAGAAAGCATATTGAAATGCAGAGCATATGAATGCTGAAGATGCCTAAAAACTTATACAGCTAGAAGGCTTCCTTAGGTACAAAATTGTCCCACTAAACTTAATAGAATTACTCATATGTGAAATGTAGCTGGAGTGTGAGTATTGACTGCTACAGGTGATTACTAGTACTATTTATCATGCTCACAACAGAGCTGTGGTCCCTACCCTCACCACTGCGATGAGAAAATAATAACAAATGTAGAATGGGGCATAAAATACCCAATGCATTGTGGTTCTCCTGCTCTATATACCATGCAATGGTTTAATAAATTGTGATACAAATAAAACAAGGTGTTAATAAGACAAAATCATAATATATTCTTATAAAGCCAAACAAACATTTAGCAAACTGTTCTTAAATTTACAGCAAGTTGATTAAAAAATTTCTTTTCATCTCCCCCCCCCCCATATGAAATTAGAAAGCATTAGTGAGGGAATTTGATAAAATAAGTTAACTAAGAGCAGGATCTCATACAAAGCATTAATTTGTCTCTGATCAAAGTATCTGAGCCACTCTAATTAGCCCAAGTGTTCTAGCTTTTGAAAATGGAATTGCTTTTCTGTCACGGAACATGGTATTTCCTGTAATACTCCGGTGCCTCATCAGTACAGCAGAGAGAAAGGTGAACTATTCCCTGAAAAATTAAAGTAAAATTCATACGAACAGCACAATTCTATTACTACCATGCTGCCTAATCTTAGCAGATCCCGTTTTCCATCCAGATCTTTCTGTGGACCAGCTAAAGCATCAGTGTGTATGTGGCATAAATAGTTGTCTTCCTTTAAAATAAGCATTGAGAAAAGTAATTATATGTTTAGAAAATAGTGCTAATTGTCTCCCTCCTACACCTAAACTCATTGTGGGACAAGCTGGGGCCAAGGAAGCAGCACTTGGTTTGTGGAATGGGAAGCCCAGAATGGGTGCCCTCCTTACAGTTAATAGGACTAGTTGTGTGACTTGGTATCTGGCCTCTTGGGTTTTCCTGGGAATTGTAGGAGAGTTTATTTCCTCTGGAAGCCAAGGGCTGCGTGTAGCTCATGCTTGACTGACAGCAGTGAATTTGTTGGACATCTAGCTCTGGATGAACCTGAAGGCATACTCATTTCAGCCGTAGGAAAGTAGCTAGTGCTTGACTTCAGAAAGCTAATACTTTGAAGGTTAGTACATTAGCCTAGAGAAATGTCGTCTTCTGATTTAAGCTCTTCTGAGAGTCTAAAATAAAGCAGCTCCATTTAACATGAAAATGGTACAGTGTTGTGAGCCTTTCAAAACTAAACCAGCCCAGCCCCTGGCAACACATGACAACACGAGCCTCTCCTCCTTCCCGCACGTGTCTCCCTTTCATTCAGCATAATACTCAGAAAGTCAAGCAGATCCTTTCCAGCATAGAATAACTAAATAAACTGTATGCAAGGAGTTAAGCAGGTGTTTGAAAGCACGCAAACCTTCCAGCTTAAAGACAAGACAGCTGTCTCAGAATACTTTTCCAAGCCATGTCCAGAGCAACAGGATGCCTTGTCTCCCGAAGGCATCCCTTTCAGAAATTTCATGCCACTTGATTTCACTTATTTCTCAATTATATTCCTTACTCTGATCAGGTCACCATAGAACTGCTTTTGTGGTATGCAGCAATTGCAGGACCTCTCCTGAAAGGAAACTTCTGGGGATCAAAATGTGCCTTCTCCTCCAGAGCAGGGAGCTAGCTGTGCATCTGAAAGGTTAGCCTCTTTTCTGGTCGAGAGTATTGCAAAGTGCTATTATAAGGCAATTATTTATTTATCCATAGGCTTAAGGTTTAGAGACAAGTCATAGCATCCTGAGTAACAGCAGATACAGTGAGGGCTGGCAGTGAATCTAGTATTAATGAAACAGCTGTGCCTGTTGAGCCCCGGGACATTAGACTGTAAAGTATATTATATTTTTAAATTTCTTTATGATTGTGCCAAATTTTAGATCAAGCTGTTTGTTCATTCACTCAGGAAGTGGCAAAGGTTTTAGGAAACTTGGTTTAAGGAGAACATTTCCACATTTTAATGAACTTCTCAAATGTACCAGCGGTTTTTATTGCAGTGACGTGTTCATGTTTGTGCTGCTGGTACCTTCCCCCCGCTCAGAGCAGCTGGGTTTTAGTTTGAGGAAATGTATCATATTCCATCTGCTCTGTGGCAGTCAGTGGTGCATCACTGCAGTCTTTGGATTTTTTTCCCCTGAAAGGCTGTGCAGCTGTTGTGCATGTCTTGACGAAATATTTGTATTTGAGTTTTTGACTAAATGTCTTTGCAGCTTGTCTCCAGGACGGGACGATGGCCTGGTCTATATGGGAACAGGATGAGTCATTAGCAAACATTTGTGTGAGACTATTTTATGTATTAGGGCAGGATGTGTTATGCCAGCTAGTTGTACTAGAGGTGAGAGAACTTGCTGCTCAATAGTAAATCCACTCCTGGAGTCTCATTTATCTTTTCCCTTTGTTGTTTATTCTAGTGGAATGAAACCTCATTTTCATTACCTAAAAGTTCATGCCCAAAGACAGAATTTTATAAGCATTTGAAAAGGCTTTTAAAGATGGAAAAAAAAGACAAAACTCTATTTGACTGATAAGCCTGTGTTTGAAAGGACTGTGGGAACTAAGAAGATAGGACCTAGTAAAGGTAGCTAGTATATTTGAAGACCACTCAAATCTAGCTTTTCCTCCGTGATCTGGACTCCTGATGGAGTATAACAAGTTGGGGTTTCTTGGCCTTGACTGCATGGCGGCTTATACAGCAACACAATTGCAATTTCAGTCCAATTTGTAGCTGATGAGCCTCCTGTTTGCTGGCACTATCAACACAGAACAAAGGATTGAATTAGCAGAGAGTTTTAAGTGAAAATCCTGTAATTATTCTCTGCAGATGAGGGATGAAGAGCAGTGATGGGAATAGGCGATGTTTCATTATCAGTGCCCATACTGAGAGCAAACAGAAGGTTTCCAGTAATGCAGCTTTCACTCAATTAAAATTCATTATAATGTTTTCTTAAGAAATATTTTATATGTAATAATTAAAAAAATGTCTTACATTGTCATTATGACTTATGTAACTGTCCTTCTCTTCCCGAGAGAGTAGAAAATAGTAAAAGGATTAAGTTGGATTCTCAGCTGTTGCAGTTGCTGAAGCTTTCCTGATTTATAATTGAGGACAACCAAACACATGACTCGGATTGTCAATAAAAAATTCTAAATGTATCCATTAACTGCTTATCTGGAGCTTTTAAAATACTCTTTCAGTGACTTGACAGAACACAATTGGAACATCATCACAGTTACCCTCCTTTTTGGGAGTTGTTAGGTTTCTTTTCCAGATACTTGTAGTCTGTGCCTTTGGTTGCTTTTACTTAGGATAGGATTAGGTTAGATCTGAGTACAGTTGTGGAATAACAATATAAGCCAGTTAGTGAAATTAGGGAAATTTTCTTTAAAAAATGTAATGCGGGGGCTCTTGTGATGTATACTGACAGAAAAGACTGACTTCTTGGGTCACACATTTTTTCTAGGCTATAAGACACTTGGAGTCCAGCTGCAGTCCTCTGTCTGACTAGTATGGTGGCAAAAGCTCAGTTTTTTAACCTCTCTTTTCTGATTTCCTGGCTTTTTTATCTTTAAGCCTCTGCTAGGACTTTTCTGTGATTTCTGGGCATCACAGGGACTCACCTTTGATTTGAGATCACCGAGTGTTGTTATACTACAAGCAGTTAGTAGTAATACTACAGTACTGAAGTACAGATTACTAGCACAGCTCTTTTGTCATTAATGAATCAAATTTCAACACCTTACAACACTGTGCCCTCAGCAAAGAACTGGGCTTAACGCAGTGTGCTCTCCTGATTCCCCTCTGTCCTTTTTTAAGAAAGCAAGAGACAAGCAAACAGGACTCTAAAATACTCTTACTTACTAGCTACTGTATATTAGCTTCTTGAAGTCTCAATCATTATATTTCACCTGTGCATCCAGGAACATCTCCTTCCTTTGGGTAATCAGAAGTTTAGATTAATTATGCTAATCAGCTACTCCAGGCGGACACAATTAGCCAAAACAGGCAGTATCTCTGGAAATCCGTACAGGATCTTTCCTACTTGATGACTCTAATTTCATGATCCAGTGCAACAATTACAGGAAAAGAGAGAGCTCTCCATTTGTGTTTTCATCTCTATCATTCCACATTTCCACTAACTGCCATAAAACTTCCCCGAGATTCTGGGGGCAGAAAGTCCCTTCGTCAGACTGCCTTTGCACTCGCTGCTCTGCAGGGATTTTTCTTTTCTGTTATCTCACAACTTGAAAGGTATGTTTATACACAGTTACCAAACATTTAACTGAAGCACATTTGTGTTAGACTCATCGCAGAAAGGTGCCAAGAGGCTCTCCTGTGGATCTGGCTAGTGGAGCAATGGATCTACGTGTGGCAGTGTAGATGTAGCTTGTAGAGCTTAAACAGGGAATTAAATTATAGAGAACACAGAGAAGATCAACATGAAAAGCTAATGAAAACTCACCTACCCTACTGCACTATGAGAATGTGAAGAAATATTTCTGTTGGTGTTTTTTAAACAGCAATAGTAGTGTTTGTGTTTAATTTAATGGTAGCTCTTAGTGTCTCCAGGATAAAGGGAGAAGATCTTATCTCCAAATTATATTCTTCTCTTGACCACAAGTAAAAATACCATTAATACCAGTATGAACATTCCTTGTAGATGATGTGCAGACCTGTAACATCTGCATTGTAACTAAGAAATCCAATAGATTAGAATAGATCAGAATAGAATCTTTTGCTCAGGATTTGAATGAGAGGAGCTAGTATTTTATATATCAATATTATAAAATATTGATTTTGCGTATTACCATTTCAGTCAAGAAATGTAACTGAGGAGAATTTAGTTTTTGTTCATATCTGTATATTTTAAGTGTAACTATTTCTGCTTGATCTGGCTAAGCTTGAAAAGAATGAGAGTTGCGTGCCTGCAGTCTTTTCCAGACAGAACCCAGCTGTCTGCTTGCCAGCTCCAAACCAGAGGCCACGTTTCTTGGTGTAAGCCCAAACTAAAGAGGCCTGCTGAGATGCTCAGCCCCTTGGTAACGTGGCCATCATCCTTCTGACTAGAGCTGGCTTATGCTCATCACCCATCATGCAATATAGGCAGAGGTTGTTCACCTCTACCTTCAAAATGCCATGCAGACATCATCAGTAACATTCATTTTTATAGGCATGAGTTTTTCTAGCAGTAGGAAGCATAACTATTTCCAAGCTATTTCTAAGTCCCATGGGAAGGAGCAGTTTTGAGAAGTTTAAAGGACTATCATGACTGCAGGTGTTCATGAAGAGATTTTTCTAGGTGTGAAGACAACTTCAGAGAAACAAGTCATTTGTTTGAAAATATAATCAGTGAGATTTGGAGGTGAGCATTGTGGTTGCTTGATCTGTCAGTACAGAATGATACTGATAAGAGGCTGTGAATGACCTTAAAAACTGCAGAATAGAAAAAAGAAAACTAATGGAAAAGATGGAGAAAGTTTTGCAGTCTATAATTTTAATTTCTCTTCTTTCTACTGTATTACAGGTCAGCACTGACACTGAGTGCTTAGTCAGTCTCTTCAGTACTTTTTTCTTTTCCTTGAGAGTATTTTGTTCTTTCACTTTCTCTCCTTTCTCTTAAAAGTCATAGTTGCAGAAGAGAAATGTCACTTCTCTGAAAGCTATAAATTTTAAGTTATGCCTTTCTTAATATGCGCTCACCCCTCTGACCAGTAGTCACACTTGTCTTATCTGCTTGGGAAAATCACACCTTCCTCTGCAGACATAAAAATCTGTGTACATTCAGCTGTCAGGCACTCCATTATAGTATCTGCCATCATCTTCTTTGTCAGGAAGCTCTGAAATTGGTGTTCAACCTGTTGTATATCTGCCTGTGGGTCAGATGCGCAGAATGCCTCCTTGCATTCCTAAGGATGATAAAGCATTACCTCACCTTTTTCAAGCAAGTAGACTACAAATGGTGGATATGGGATGACATCCTCAAATTAATTTTCCAAGAGGGACGATATATTCACACTAAGAAGAAATGCCTTTTTTTTCTTTTCCTATCCATTATGGGTGCTTGTGCTCTAGTCACTGGTAAGCGACCTGTTTTTGCAGCAGTAATCTGAATGGATATGAGTAGGCCGGAGAAGAAGATACTTGAGAAGGTATTTGAGACATGAGATAATGAGATTCTTGACAAGAATTTGGCTTGTGGATATTTAAAGTGATTAATGTTTAATGTAGTGATATTACAACTCAAAAAAGGGAAGAGAAGTAGTAAAGGAAACCAATCAAATTACTCTGTATAGTACCACTGATCTAGCTTTGAAATTCCTTAAAAGGATTACACTCTAGTTTAATTAAATCCTTTGCTCTCCCTAACATTGCTTAACAATTTTTAGTATCTCCCTAGATTTCTAACATTACAGAGAAGAGAGTTATGAGTCAGATTACTTTGTGTGTTGAGTTTTAAACATGAGCCATGTATCCTTGAAATCCTTTGTTGTTTAAGCAGAATACATTTTACTCTCTCCATTCAGGGTTTAGTCATCCTTTTCGTAAGTCTTTTGATGAATAAGTTCATTAAAATTAACACAATATTAAAATAGCTGTTCTCAGTAATTATAATGTTTAACCATGGTTTCTCCTGAGATTAAAAACTCTGTTCATTTTACCTTCCAATCCAAGAACTTTAACAAACCTTGTTTATAGCAACCCGAAGACTTGTACCTGGGTATAGCTTAAGGCAACCACAATATTCTTCTTTATCAATGACATCATATGTTTCTATGGTGAAGTAACTTTTAACACTCATTTTCACTCGTCATCTCACATTTAAATGTGTTGCTTGTTTTTTTAGTAATAATTTAAAAAATATTTCAGTCCTTCCTAATGCTAATAGGTATTTTGTTTGATACTCTTATTAAGTTTTCCATTAACAAATTTTACTTGTCACATATTCCCACCTACCCATTAACTGAGTCACTGTATGTTGACACGTATTGTGTGATGGGTTTTATGTAAGAAGAACCAAAAGTTTTGTGCATAATAAAATAGGGATTGAGATTAAATTTATGGAAAAAGTTTTCTCTAAAAACATATTACAAGGTTTCCACTCTACTTTAATATGATGACCAGGACCTGCTGGAACAAGAGAACCGTAGCTAAAATTTCATGCCTCTTAACAGTGGTGAATATGTTTAACTTCCTGTATTTGAATGGACCACTTCTGTAAGCTATTCTTGTAAATATTTGCTGAACACTGACTACAGGTAGCTCTAGCGAAAAAGGAAATTGGATATGAATTGGGTGAAGATGGTAGTTACTTAACTATTGTAATTCAACAATTCATAAATCCTTTAAAGTAAGAGATTCTGACTTTCTGCAGCAGATCACTAACTAGTTGGAAGGCACATCAGTACAAAATGCTTGGCAGAGCCTCTTGTGCACTTGCTTGTGTTCATACATCAGTCATTGTCTTGCTGAATGACAAGGTGAACTTAGTTAATGGAAAACGTTGCTTTGATGCAAATACCTATATTAACCATTCCCAGTGAATGAGCACCCTAAAAGCTTTTGGGTACCTTGAGTTTTCATAGTATGCACAACACCGTAAGAATCCCAGTGCTAAGGGTAACCAAACCCTCAGCTTCACTTGGGAGATTTATCAAAAATCTTTTTGTTTAAATAATAGAACACACATAGAGAAACAAAATGGAAAATATATTATTAACAGCATATTTAACATAACAAATGTCATTATTGGCTTAAGGATGCTTAGGTGATTTTTATGGTAGCTGCTCAGCTGCTTTAACTTTTCCAGTAGTCACCTACCTTGAAGAATTTATAGGGGATTTTCATTGCTCCTAAGTGGTGGTTGGACCTATCTAAAGGAGCTGGTCTTTGCAATTGGCCCTTTCTTTAGCCTCAAATGAAGAGTCCTGCTTCTTCCTCTCAGCTCCTGTTTACTTACCCCTTATCTTCTGAAACTGGGAGCCAGGATATCATGTAGTTCTGTGGAAAATCATAATTTCTTCCACTTATCTTTACTATGGCTTTATGATTAGAATCTCTGTCAAATGCCCTAGTTAGCATATTTCTGGCTCCAGGCTGTTTTTTCTTGAGACTGCTTTCAGAAGAAACTTTTATAAATCATACTGTAAGATCTCCTTAAAAATGCAGTTTTCTTATTGGATGCATCACTGTTCTTTCTCTATGAACATCATAAGAATATTAAACATAATTCCGCAGAGAATGAAAATTGTGAGTGATGCCACACTATTTTTAAGGAAACTTTGTATTGTCTTTTTAAGTATTTTCTAGCATAGTTCAGGCCATACCAATTTTCTTCATATTCTATTTATAAAGTATATTTTCAAAAAAGTTGAATAAAATTTTGCAGGAACTTTTTTTGAGGAATTCTGCTAACTTTCTACTTCTTTGTCTGTAATATCTTCTATAAACCTTCTCTCAGCTGAGATGAGTAAACTCTTCTCCTGGGCAGTGCAAACTGCAGCAGGCTGTGAGCTAATTACCTTACATTAGCCATTTCAGAAATTACTGGCAGCTAATCTTTGTAAAGCTAATCAGTCAGAAAAGAAGGCACCCAGCGAATAAATACCACGCATCTTTGTGCTTGAAACAATTAGGACTGACCCTAATCTGATTTAAAGAATTGGAGTGCTTCCAAAAAGGGAACAATGTGTGGCTGCCTTCACTAATTCCATAAAGCTCTTGTGTTTTTTTAATTGACCCATCTTCTTGACGCACTTTGTTGTTTTTCCTTTCTGATCCCTCTGAGCTTGCATTTTCAAAAGCTATTATAAATCCAGGAAGGTAATGTCAGCTTACCACCTTCATCAGTTAGTGCTAGCTTTTAAGTCTGCTCTTCCAAACATATAATAAATTTCAAAAAGTTAATTTAAATATTTGTCTTTTTTTAATTTCACTCATGCTTGAGTTCTGGAGAGAGTGAGAATATTTCCTCTTTCATATAGGATCTCTCCTCCTCCCACTCGCTTAAAAATGTCCTGGTTCTGCTATGCTGCTCAAGTGGTTTTAAAAATGATACCACTTCAAACAACAGTTTCCAGGTTTTGCTGGATATGGCTTATGCTGCTTATCGCTGAAGAAAGTAAATATCCTGAATTCAAAATACTTAGAAATAATTTAGCACCTTGGTACCTTGCCATGTTAATTAAAATCCTACAGGACACAACTAAGCATGTTGTTCAAAGGGAAATTCTGCAGAAATAGGTATATTTTTAATACAGATGACATAAATCAGCTTAATCTGAATGCCTCCAAACTTTGGAAATACTAAGTCCCTAGCCGTGCATCATGCATTGGTGTGAACATTACATTAACCATATACTTATGGGAAAGAAGAATGATCTTAGACTATCAGGGAAGTCAGCGGAGTCAAGAGGTGCTTGGCATTCAGCAGAGCAGACTAATGCCTGCCTAAAGATAACAAGTCAGTCTTGTCTCCTGTGCAGTCATGTCTACTCCTATGTGTAGGCAGAGAACAGGCTATGCAGTTTCCCTAACAGGAATGCTAAATGTTTTTTTGCAAGGTGCTTTGAGATCTTAAAATGGAAAATGCTGTAACTGAGTGTTGGTGGTTCTTCCACGGGTGATTTCCAAACGAGAAGGTTGGTCTGGGATCAAAATGGCATTTTTTTCAGCTGTAGTTGAAATCAATTATGCAGAAGTTTCTAAATGCTAGATCCAGAAATCCATGTGCCCTTTGGAGCCCTGAAAGCACTCTGAACTACTTGACAGTTTGTGACAATTAAAAAGCAAGGAAAATAGAGAAGTATTATATATTGTCACTCCCAAATGAAATCCGGGGGAATGCTCTTAAGATTACCCAATAACAATCAAACCCAGAAGAGTACATTAATATTTCAGATAGAAATGCTGTTATGAATAGTGTGGTGTGACAAGATTGATGTAAGATATCAAATGATTGCTGGACTCCTAGCTTCCATTAAAACAAAAGAATAAAAGAGCTTCCAGCTCATCTTCTTGATGGTATAGGAATGTCGCATGTAAAATGATCACTAAGGAAGCTTGTCAGTGAAAAAGACTTATGCATGCTAATTAATTGGATTAATCATTTGTACATTGGCATATTAAAATAAGCAGCGAATGTCAAAGCTGGAAGAAATTTCTGTTGCCCTTTTTCTTTTTTTTCTTTTTTTTCTTTTTTTTCTTTTTTTTCTTTTTTCTTTTTTTCTTTTTTTTCTTTTTTTTCTTTTTTCTTTTTTTTCTTTTTTTTTCTTTTTTTTTCTTTTTTTTCTTTTTTTTCTTTTTTTTTCTTTTTTTTCTTTTTTTTCTTTTTTTTCTTTGCTAGATCCTGTCATGACCCACTGCTACATATCTTTCTTCCTGGGCAAACAGCTGTGTATTACAAATCTGGTTGTAGTCCTGGGTAGTAGGATTGCATGTGATGAATTAAACTTACAGAATTCTCTGTTTTGAACACATGACGTCTGTGACCGGATCCACTGGGTGTTGGTCACTGTGGCAGCTTGTTCCATAAACTTAAGCCCAATGAGTTTGAAGACCTCTGGAGTTAACAGTATTAATCTAATTTACGAACACAGACCTGTTCCCAGCTGCATCCGGTCTTGGGTCCCCAGTACAAGGAAGATGTGGATAAAGGTGAGCAAGCCCAGTGGAGTCCAAGACGGTAAGGGGGCTGGAGTTCCCTGTGAGGCAATGCTAAGGGAACTGGGCTTGTTTAGCTTGGGGAGGAAAAGGCTGAGGGGGACCTAATAACAGCCTTTCAATGCCTGAAAGATTTTATGATTTCATGTGAAGTAATTGTACTTAGTGGAAAAAAGGCCTAAATCACTGAGCGAACAGGACCTGGTGTAATCTGGGGAACAAATGCAGCATTCTTGCACTCAGCTAGCCTTGCATTGGGCTGTAGGCGCCCTTTGCCTCACTGGTACCCTGATGGTTTTGAAAGGTCCCAGTGTCTTCCAGGTGGATGAGGATTTGCAGCAGAACTTCAGAATAAACAAACCTGCATGAATCTCCTTAGATCCATTGTCCTGGATCCATGCTTCAAGTTACAGAGCAAATATCAAGATACCCAAAGACAAAATCTGTTCCAGGAACAATGTTTTTGCTAAAGGATGAAAGAAGAAAATTATAAGTACCTTCTCCCTATCCCGAGTCAGACAGGCAATGGCTATGTGGATTCCTTCTTCTCTTTTTTCCCCTTTTATATCCCTGCCTATTTTATCTTCTGGATTCTTAAAATTATATCTAATATTAGATGGGAAAATTAGGAATCTAGTAAAGAGTCACTAAAAGTAGCTGTAATTTGTCTTCAGTTTGTACTTACAGAAGGAATACAATGACAGGCTCTGGCTGCTTTCTCATTTGTTTCTTGTTTTTCCCTCAGTCTTTATTCTTATGCCTCACACGTTTCAAATGCACCCAAGTGATATGGAACCTACACACTATTTTTCCAAAGAACTGTAGTGTCCCTGTGGTGTTGAAAATGTTATGTGCAGTGTCTGGTTATTTCCAAAGAAACCCAGGAGATCCACTCGTGATACACACTTCAGGTTGCCAACTTAACAATTCAGGCCTTGGATAATCCTTTCCCAAAGATGACAACTTTTTTTTCTCCCTCAGTTCCTTAATTTGGCTTGCAATACCTGGCTATAACGCTAATAAATGCCTTTCCTCAAGAGAATGAATGGTGCTGCAAAAGTTCCTTCTAAAATAGTGGGTTTTCTGTTCATAATAGCCACTATCCCATATTTTTTCCTCGATTCCTGTAATTCTACACTGGAAGCAGAAGCATGTCATACCTCCAAATGAAAGGGTTTTAAGACAGCTGCATAGTTGTCTTTTACAGTAAGTTTTCTGCTTCTGTCAAAACAGCCATCACCCTCTTTCCCAATGCTTCTGCAAAGCAGGCAGGTCAATGGTTTGAAATTTCAATTAAGCTGGCTCTTAGATTATTGGGTTATTGCTATAAATTTGCTCTTGCCTAATTTGAGTACACAGTAATTGGTACTTTGCACTGCAAGTAGATTTTCAGTGTCAGAATAATCAAATTAACAGGGATGACCCTTCAGCCATTCATTGATGCCTCTGTTGTGTTTTCAAAGGTCTCATTTTATAATTTGTCTTATATATGTCAAGTTCTTATTGTTGCTGTTTGTTATGCTAAAGCATCTAGATGTGTATTGAGCATGTTCTAAAAAAAACGCATCCCAAACACCTCAAAGTTTCGTTTAGACTATTAAAAAAAAAAAAAGGGAAAGAGAAGAAAGTGCTGTAGTAGAAGAGTGCAAACTATTACATCAAGACACATATACATTGAGGGCGAACAATTTTTTAATTTGTATAAATAATTATTGTCTCATCCTAAATTATGATGTATAATTAGACACTATTGTTGCATGCGGGTAGTAGCATACAGAAGGAAATCCAGCAGGGGAGCAAGGCTTATACAACAGTCTTTGTTGTCCGAACTGGGAGCAAATGCCAGTGCTTGGAAATGCAGCAGAGGTGTATGGCACGATTTAGTGACCTGCTCGCCAAGTGTACAGATACCTCTCCACCTCCTCCTTAAACAGCCAACAATAAAGCATGTGCTTAAATACTTTGTGAATAGGGGTGATCTGGAGCCCTGTATAAGTCTCAGCTAGTGTGACACTAGGCAGAATTAGTGCAAAATCATTCCCAGTTTTATTAGCTAGCATGATAGGTAGTGGTGGTTCCTGGCAGTTAGAGTGAACAGGGATGAAGATATGGAAAAGGCTTGTGTGGGAAAAATAACTAATTTAATTTTGTTTGAAAAAAGCAGTTTATGTTGAACGACAAAGATGCAGAATGGCTGCAGTTACTCTGGTTTGCCTTCTTGACTCTGTTAGTGTAGCTAGGTACTTGATTCCTGTATAAATGAATCAGTGTAGCAGAGCAACACTGAAACTGCTAATTTAAAATTGGGATGATTTAAGAGATATTTAGCTGTAGCTATGCTTCACCATATTACTGTGCTATTTCCTCATAAAACAGTTTTCACTCTGAAACTGTTACTTTCTCTTCCTTTCCAAAAACCTCCCATCTATGTGGACTGGGATACTATGTTGTCTCAATGTTTTTCCCGGTTGGGATAGCTGCTGTAAGCAATTGGGCTGCATTTGGGCTTGGTATAGCTTTTGAAAGTAATGGTATTCAATTACGGTGTTAGGATTTTGACGCACAGTCATAAAAGGCAAAATAAACAATCAGTCTTCTGCTTCACTTTTTTAATTTGGGATGTAATCCTGTTGCCCATGTGATGCTGAAATGGCTGACGCACACCTTGTGCTCAGCAGAATTTCATGAGAAAAATAAGAAAAGAATCTTAGTGCCACTCTTAAACATCAATTTAAAATCAATTCTGAATGCTTATATTCTTTGGGATATCCTTTTTCGATGAAACATATTTTGGAAAGTAACAATATTAGTAACAAAAATTTAGAAGTTAGCAAGAAATAGATTTTTTTTTTCAAAAACTTGAAAAGAAACCCTGTGACATGGAAATAAGCGTTAGACTATTTTAGAAAGCTTTTTGATTTTGTGGCTTGGATTTATTTTTGACGGGTAGTATTTGTCACAGCTGTATTTACTGCTTTGATATTTGATTAAAGAAAACTAATTCTGTGACAAAATAAAAGAAAAATAGAAAAAAGGATGGTATACTTAACAGGTAGGGTTTTTATTAAAACTTAAACATACTGTTCCATTTTCATCAGTGGTCTAAATTCAATAAACATAGAAGTTCCTCAGTGTGCTATCAGGGGAACTGATGATCTGACAAATAATAATTTCAAATATGATCCATAAACTGTACTGACAGATTGTCCAAATGATAATAGTAACCCTTGTGCTTTAATTTAAATATGGTCATGTTATTTCAGTCCCTATATAGATTTATGGAATGTTGCTCTGCCCATGAGAAATCAGTTTCAGTACACATCAGAGTTGCGTGTATTTTTGTGGGGGTGGGAAAAAACCTTTTAATTTCGTCTTTGCCTTAGAATATACTCTGGTCCCAGAGGCTGTTCTGAAAAGGTTGCATTTTTCTGACAGCTGTTCAGTCATCGTGGGGGTATGTCTTCAAGGGAAAGGCACTCATTTCCAATTGGCAAGTTTCTAATACTAGGTTTTAGACTATAAAAAAGTCGCCCCCGAACCGTTTTTTACTTCACTGCTTCTTGTTGATAAAATCCAATCAGCCCAGAGGGAATTTATAATTCTAGCAATTGCACTAGATGATTACTACCTACAGGAGCAATCACTTACAGTACATCACCTGCGGACTGATGAACCATTTATTATCAAGCTTTTAATTGCTTGTAATACATCCTTGTGGTAAGATACACACACACATATACCTAATTTATACATATGTTTAAATATAGGCCACTTATGTTTGGGATGGAAAATGCTCAGTTCAGATTAGATTTTGCAAAATGAAAAATACCAAAATTCTCTTAGAAACACTTGAATCTAGAATTACAGGTTCACAGTCTGTGTTCACCCATTTCTGGATGTAGTTTAAGATAAGAATTAAGGAAGACAGAGAAGGAAAGTGTGTGTGTGTGCAGGGTATTATTTATTTATTTGAATCTTGAAGAGAGTTCTCACATAATAGCTGGAGTTTGAGGTGAAGATTTTTGGGTTCTTGTTCAAGCTCATGTATTTATTACAATTTTTTAAATTACTGTTGTGTGTGTGTGGTTTTAAATTATTGTTATTGCTTGAAAGTGAACTGGTGTCATGGGTTTAAGAGACTTATGATGGGACCACCAGCAAGAGATACTTCCTTGCATGCCCTGCACGTATGGGCAGGAAAAGATCCCTGGGACACAATTAAATGCTGATCAGCACTGGGATTTGTTTTATCTGAATAAGTTTGCCGTTCTGTATATTACTGCTTCAAAACAGTGCCAGATGTATTTAGCAAAATATACTCCAGATCACAGTTGTTAATATTAAAGCTGGGAGCCAGTTGCAAGGTATATACCAAAACAGCACTAGATACAGGACTGAGGCAAGAGAGAAAAGTAAAGTACTTCTTTCCTGGTCCTGAAGCTATGTGAAAAATGAAACAAACACTGACACCAAGAAGAAAATCTGAAGACTTATTTAAATTACTTCACCTGGAGCAGTCCCTACTGCATCAGCTGAAAAAAGCTGGAGTGTGTTGCCTTCCCTTTGTGTACTGCTCCGCACAACAGAAAGTACAGAGGAAAAGGGAGTTGGTTTTAAGTACAAGTGTAAGAACAAAAAGATTGCATGAAGCTATCATTAAGACAATCATGGTTATAGGTATGAATGTGAACTTCACTCCCTTGTTTTGGTTAATCTTCTAATACAATCCTGCGGGGGGGAGCACTGTTAACAGCACTTTGCAGAACTTAAGCCTGGAAAGCCTGTATGACTTGCCCATGTCAGCAGCATCTAGGGACTTGAGCTGGCCAGGTGCTTGGCCAGTGGCGTGATCACAGGACTCTCCTTCCTTTCTGTCAGCTTCCCCCAAGGCATTCTCTCCACAGCTGGGACCACAGAATTTGGGTCTTTGCAGACTATTTGCAGTGGAGGAACAGTCGTGCTTCCAGATACTTGGGAGCCTGGGTACTATCTGCAATAAAAATGGGAGTTCCATGGATAAAGGGATTAATGAGGCAGCCCAAATGAGAACATTTCCAAAAAGTGATTTTTGCAACTATTCTGGATTCCATTAGAAACTTTTAACATTGTTCCTTTGATATAGAGTTAATCTTCTCTATAATGAGAATATTGTAAAATATGCTACAGGCAGGAGTATCTAAATATTTTTGATTAGAGATAATATATGTAGGATCAAATCCTGCTTGCCTCATTCTTGCAGCTAGTCCCATTGAATCTAAATGGGAATGCCACAGTGAGTAAAGCAAGCAGGATTGATCCTATATGTGCTATTTCTATATTTCATTTTCCTCTTGATTTCTGTTTCATTTGTAATTAACACAGTGTACTGATTAAATCATTAACTGTATAGTTCATCTTTCATCAGCGGCTTGTAGATGGAGATCCTAATGTACTGTTACCCATTGCTAGGATAGCTATAAAAGTTTTGATTTATGAAGGCAAATATTTTCTGTTCTGATATCATTTGTGATCAAGAAATGATACAAACAAATTTGTCTAAGATAATCACTTCCTCACGTCTGCTAGTGCTAGAAAACTCATCATAAGGGTATCTGGGATAAAGGGGAGGATGAATTTTTAGTTATTTTGAAGCATATTAAACTTTGAGAGCTTCTTTGAGGTGCCAAGTGTAGAGACTGGAGATTTACTGAAATAAAATGGGAAGTGCTCTTGCTTTCATATAGCTGCTGTCAAGATGGTGGCAGTGTAGAGTCAGTCTCGCTGTAGATTTTTTTCTTGTTCTTCTATCCCAGTTGCTGAAAGTCTGAAGTTTTAATTGTTTTGTCCTCTAGGTCCACATAATTCAATAATTGTCTCAGCAACTTTGCATTGTAATATTCTAATGAAAAGCACCTAACATACCTTGTGAAGTGTTGTAAAGCCTGTAGAAAGCAGTGTTGTGTTTACAAATTTTATTTTCTTAGCAATATCTTATGGCAACAGTATTTTGGGTACATTAAAAAACTACTGATACCTTCAAAGGGTGGTACATAGTGGCTATTGAGATATCTTGCAAAGATATCCACTGTCTCCCTGCTAGAGGCACATGTCCCTAGAACAGATGCTACAGTACATTCAGCAGTTTATAGGGCTCATCAGTGATGCAGTATTAACAGTTCTTTATTTATCCAGTAGATGCCAATATCATACTTAATACACAAGCCATTAATTTCAATAATGAAGGTTTAAAATATCTCCAGCAAAACACAGAATATTTTGAATGCTACCATAAGAGAAATAATCTCACAAAAATACCTCTGGGGATTTAAATATAGTTTTCATTTACAGATATAGCTCCTGATTCTGATCCCATCTTTATGAACCAAGACTAAATGTGAAAAGAGGACGCACATTTGGCATAAGAGGTGATTTAAGACACCTGATGTTCCAGTTACTTCTCTGCAGCCGAGTTCTATGACATGGCCTATTGCCAATAATGTGGAATATTAGGCACAAGATGTCCTCACAAGAAAAACGTTTGTTGCCTGCTCTTCAAATATAGGCAATTGTTTCTGTCTGAACCCATGCAAGCCAAATCAACAATTCCCCTTTTCAGGCATCCAGTGGTTTTGGACACCTACATGAGCCAGCAATGTGCCCTTGCGGCAATGAATGTGAATGGTATCCCGGGCTGCATTAGAGAAAGCATTGCCAGCAGGTGAATGGAGGTGATCCTTCTCCTCTGCTCAGCACTGGTGAGGCCAGACCTGGAGTACCGTGTCCAGTTCTGGGCTCCCCAGTAAAAGAGAGACATGGAACTACTGGAGAGAGTCCAGTGAAGGGCCATGAAGGTGATGAAGGGACTGGAGCATCTCTCCTGTGAGGAAAGGCTGAGAGAGCTGGGGCTGTTCAGCCTGGAGAAAAGAAGGCTCAGGGGGATCTTATCAATGTATATAAATACTTGAAGGGAGGGTGCAAAGATGACAAAGCCAGGCTCTTCTCAGTATTGCCCAGTGACAGGACCACAGGCAATGGGCACAAACTGAAAGATGGGAGGTTCTGTCTGAACATCAGGAAACACTTTCACTGTGAGGGTGACCAAGCACTGGCAGAGGTTACCCAGGGAGTCTTCCTCCTTGGAGATATTCAAAAGCTGTCTGGACATGGTCCTGGGCAACTGGCTCTAGGTGGCCCTGCTTCAGCAACGGGTTTGGACCAGATGCCCTCTAGAGGTCCCTGCCAAAGTCAACCAGTCCGTGGTTCTGTGAACTAAAATTACTCTTGTGGCAGTGCTTCAGATTTCCTAAAATATTTGGAAAGCCATGTGGCTGCTTTAACCAACCTGTTTGATGACTAATACCCCGAAAAAATTATACTCTTAGAATTATTTGACCAATAAAGGTTAGCTGGCAAATCATCTGAAAATCATAAAAGAGGATAATTTTATTTTTGTTTGGAAAGTAGTTATTGAAACAAAGTGGACAATTTCCCCTTATATAGCAAAATGGACTTGCTCAATGACGTCCAACTGTAGCTTTCCTGTTGCCCAGCAATATTAAGACAGTGTAACAAAATGGGATACCCCTGTGGTGCCTCAGAAGTGGTCTGCTACAGCACCTCCCAAAAACCAAACGTGGGAGTAGCGATTGGGAATTTCACAGAAGAGCAGTCCTGGGAGCTGCCAGCAATAACCTACACAGGGTTCAGCTCTCACAAACTCAGCGAAAATCAAAAGTAATTATTTATACTAGCCTAGGGATTCTGAGAGTGCCCATCACCCTAGGGGCGTGAACCTGTGATACGACCTTATTTCTGGCCAAAATCTGCAGCGTGAGTAATGGACCACAAATCATACTTACATCTGATAGCATATGGACTCAAACATATGGGTTGAAAGTCCATTTCCCTCTTCTGTGTGGTCTCTGCTCATTTCTTTGGGAACAAAACTCACATTTTCCATGTTCTGATTAATTTTTGCAGAACTGGTGTCCCAGCAATTCTAAGGCCTTTCTTCCTGGGGAGCAGGTACTCGCACCTCAGCTGGTCAGGGCATAAATAGCTGTCATCTAGCAGTAGCTCTACAATTAGTGATTAAGAGTTATTTGCAGCAGGAGTTCTGCAGAAATTAGACTGGAGACAGAGTTTAGCTTGTAAAAGTTAGCACACATGCTTTTGTTGAGAAATTTGTGACAGAAATATGAGAAAATCCTTTCTTGCAACCAGCAAAGCGGGTTGAAAATAGTGTTAGGAAGATGAACATCACAGCAAAGTGGACAAGGGAGAGTTAATGATAAGATATCCAGGCAAAAATCTTTTATCCCTAGGGGATGTAGAAAAATTCATATACTACTTCTTTCTTAATCATGGCTGGATTAGAGACTGGTAGAGAATCAAAAGCACATAGGATATCCTGAAGCAGTGAGTCTGGGATTTTTTTTCTTCTCTCTCCTTTTTTCACATCTCACCACGCTCCTTTCCATCAGGTTTTGATCACAGGTTCTCGTTTGTCTGCAGTTCCTTTTCTGTCTTTGATCAATGTTTGTCTTTAATCTGTCTTTTCTATTCTTTTGTCTGCAGTCCATGACTTTTATATTTCTCCTCTTTTTCTGTGCTATTATTTGCCCTCTAGTGGGTCTTTCTTCTCATTTCATTGTACTCTATCTGTGTCCAAAATGGTGTACCAGGTGTGAACAATAAATGAATTGATTTCAAATGAGTTGACAACAGTACTTAGCCAATCCATATAATACAAAATAGCCCACTGAGTGAGTACAATAAGTGACTCAAATCAAAATGAATTCACACAGATGCTTGGAAAATCCATATGGAAGGCTGGGGGGCTGTGGCCTACAATGGGTTTGTGTGACCAGAGTTTTAAGAAAGTCTTTTTTAAGTAGTAGAAAGAAATCCATGTCTGCTTTTTCCATCTACTTTGTTATCTTTGGATAAAACAGATTAGCGAGTGTCTAATTGATTAGTTAATGAGTAAGAGCGGGCCCTAAAGATTGGTTACCAAAGGCATGAGGAATGATTAGAGATTGTAAAAATGCAACAATAATGTAAAGCTTTAAAAATGCATTCTTGCCTCCCATAGAAAATCTTAAAACCGTGAAAATGAAAACAAGCTTGCTAGCATGGGTTGCTAGACTGTTCCTGAGGTGACGATACTGTATTACTGCTGTATGACTTACATACGTGAGTTGAAAGGAAATATAAATAACCAGGAAGAGAAGACTAATAATTGAAAAAGCTTGACAGAAACTCCTTTGTGTCATGTTCCCAGTCTAGGGTTTGTCACAGGCTCATTTCTAATAATTCCAGCCATTGAACTGAAAGTGTTATCCAAAGGGTCATGTCTGAATTTAAATTGGTTTTTCAGTTATTATTTTTTGAGTGGCTCCATCAAATACATATAAAACTAGGGGAAAGGCCTCGTTGTTTTTGAACAGAAGTGCTCTTTCCATAGCATGCCAGAACCTGACATTTCTTTGAAGCTTTTCTAAATTTCAAAGGAGGTAATATATTTAAAACACTGGAAAGTTTTTACATCTCTCTTTAATTATTTTTTATATGATACTTCTCAGGACACATTAAATGAAAGCATTTTCTGCCTGATCTTAATTGAGAAGGCTCTTATCTCCTTCTGTAATTACTGATGAACAAGATTTCTGCATGGATTAAATTGCATATTCTCACAAACTGGAACAGGCTTATTTTCTTGTCTTTTATAACACAATTTTCTAAAGCTCTGCAAGGTCTCCGTCCCCATGTAAACACTTTATTTACAGCTGTCCACAGCTGTATTACACTGACTGGTATGTAATTACTTTTATTTCTGCAGATTATAACTATCTCAGATATTCAGAGAGGATATATAGGCATAATTTCTGCAAGTGGAGAGTATTACCATGGTGATTCCACAAGACTTACAGGAAAGATCCTCAGGAATGTACCAAGTCCAGAACTATTTACCTCAACCAAGGTAAAGCACAGTGACTCAGGCAAATCCATTTATGATCTCAGCAATGTCGTGGCAAAGATGGGCTTCATCTCACTTCACTCATGTAAGGGCAAAGTACATTTGTATTGGTCAGCTAGAACCTGATGGGAACTCATCCTCTGAAATCAAAGAGGGGGTTTCCAGTGAAGAGCTCTGTGACATGAGAGGACAAAACCTTGCTCAGGTCCCTTTCCCTTGAGATGTAGCACAGTACCTTTATGAGAGTTCCACCGCCCACAGGGGCAAGCTGGAGTGCTGCCCTTCCCACTGCCAGCCATACCATGTTGGGGGCCACCTCACTGCATTGCTGGGTCTCTTGTCACACTGCTGAGGCGTTCATGGCCACTTTTGTGGTTTTGGACTGAAGCTGGATGCTGGTATTAATCAATAATATGCTTTGGCTTTCTCTATATATTACTTTGACTGGCATTCTTCCAAAGAATGAATTTCTGCATTGATTTTTGGTTTAAAACACTTCAAACAAATTTGAAATACTTTATTTATGCTAAAAAATATTTTTAATTTCTTCTGTTTTCCAGGTCTTTTTTTGCTGTCAGATGTGACCTCAGGGTAAGTGATTTTCATCATGGTAATTACCAAATAGAAATTATTTTCTGCTCATGGGAATTTTTTTTTTAAAAAAAGCAGGTCAAGTGTGGCTGCATGCAGAATGACCGCACCTCCTGGCCCTTCCCAGTTGTGTTTCTGGGGTAGCATGTCGGGTCTTTACTCTCCTAATCCTATGAAGTCTTAAAAGCATATGCAGTATTTTTCAAAACAATATAAAGATTGTTACCAAATAAACTAGTTTATGAGTGTCTGCGTATCATAACAGAGGCAAATATTTGCATTTGCAGACTGCTAATATTTTCTGCAAAAACAAAGGTAACTCACTATACATGTGACTCATTTCACTCTAGCTCTAGGCACAGATATACAGCCTCTTTTAACGTCAGGTGTCCTTAAGTGGGTTAATAGCAGTGCTAAGAAAGAAGAAAAAAATTGTAGTTAAAATAGGGAATTAAAAGAGCATGACAATTCCAGTTGAAAGTAGCAAAGATACTAGTAAGTAACACAGATTTTCTAATACTGCCTGGAATCTAACTAAAAAACATAGTTGTATGTCATTCTGGTGCAATACCTGTAGCATCACAGAGCCTGCAAGTATTGTGGAGATGTGGTGTTACTTATTCAGAGGGAGTTGTGTCGTCCAGTGAGTTGCCTTTGCTGACCACTGGTGATAATAAAGAAAAAAAAAAATGACCTGCAAAACCAGTTCAACTGACTTTATGGGTTCTTTACTCTTTTATAGCTCTGATCAGTAAGGTGTAACTGAGTTTGTAGTTCTTGGTGCTTTTGTGGGTGCTGCAGAAGTTAATAAAGGATATTAAACTTTCAACTTGTGTGCTTCTCACTGACTACCGGGAGATGCACATTTTTCATAGTTCTATTGAACACTTCTTTGTCATCCTGGAAAGCGGACGTATCCATATATCACAATATCCCTCACATGGTCTTTGTTTACTGGTAGCTGGCAGGATTTCTCAGTAGATAAAATAAGAAAAGCATGAAGCAACACATTATTCATTTTTGGTATGAAAAGAAAGCCACAAATCCTGAGAATCCTGAAACCAGTCAAGCAGACTAAAGGTCTCTCAAAGTTTAGCGTGGCTTTCAGTCTAAATAACAAAGCATCATGATGTAACTTAAGTCACAGTTCCAACTTACCACAACAATATATATTCTTATTCTAATTAGCAAGCAAGTTGTAGATTAAATCTAAATTATAGCATCGGCAAATACCTTCACCATTTTGTACAGTCTTGATATTTTTTTATTTTGCTGCATGTGCTCTTCAAGGATTGACTTGGATAGACTTAAGAAAGCCAATCAACGCAAAGACACGTCAGCTACAGATGAACAAATTACAGGGTCTTCTCCAGCCAACCTTGTAGTAAGGGTTGCAAGCTCACATGGATGGGGTTCACTGAGTTTTGCCACCGAGACTGTCAGATTTGTTAATACTAAACAATGTTGTATATGCTATAGGCATAAAAAGCTGCAGGGTTGTGTTTAGAATAATAGTGTATTCACAAATAGTACTCAAATTGCTCTGAAATATCACCAGTTAACTGCATCTTCATTCTATTATCCCACTGCTTTATGCTTCTGAGACCTTTCCCTAGCAGACTATAAAATCATTCCAAATGTAAGATGATAAATTAATAGAACAAAACAAATTGGAGTCAGTAGGAGTGCATTTAGCACTAACAAGACCCATCTGAGTTTCACATTTTCCCTTGCAATTACAAAAAATAAGGCTAGTGTCAGAACTCATCTTTTCTTTAATTGCTGTTGCACAAAGCTCTGGATATTATTTTAAGGGCTGATGGAAAGGAGCAGTCTTTCCAATTCTTGACAAATATAATTTCTTCTAAACTACGAGGGGGAAATGTGAGATATAACCAGAAATAAATTTAAAATCACCTATGGCAGAAGGAATGAATATTTGGTTATTTACACTGCATCACAACGTACAGGAATGGCTTTAGGGTAAATAATGTTAAGTATTTGCAGTAAGTGAAAACTCAAACAAGACACATTAAGAGGTGGAGGGTTTGATGTGATATTTGAGGAGGCAAAGTCTCCTATGATCTCCCTGAAAATATTGAAGGTTTTTGTTTTTTTTTCCTTGGTGTGGAAGGAAAACTATTGAAACATCCATATATTGCTAAACGTATTTCTTGTCTTCCAGTGAACCCTAGCAACTTGGAAATTTTTGCTAAACATATTTCTTGTCTTCCAGCGAACCCTAGCAACTTGGAAATTAAGGAACAGAGATTCTATTCTTCTAGAGAATAAAAGACCATTAAGCTCTGCCTCTTTGACCTGATGCATATAATGAAACATTCAGCTAGCAAGCACCAAAGATACGTGATTTGCTGATTTGTTCTTTGATTTGACTTCTTATGATTAAGCAGTTTTTACAAAGCTGTTTTATTTAAATAGCACTTTTGCTGTCCTTTTTATCATACTTCATCATAGTTCCTTTGCCTTTGTCGACTGTAATAGCATCCCTGTGAAAAAACTTTTAAGTCAACTTGATAGGAAGATAAGTGACTTGATTAAGAATACAAGAACATCTAGCATTCAGAACAAGAGGCTCTCATGTACTTATTTGGTGTTACAATATTGTCTCCCCACATCCAAAGATGCTTTCCTGTGGTTGAAGGCCATAGTAACATTCTGGAGAATTTCAGATTCACGACTGTGTCTGTCATGGCAACCTCTCCATACATGGCTGGATTTATGTGCCTTTTCAGGCAGCAGTTTTGAAAGACCTGTAAGCTTTAAAAAGCTCAGATAAGAGTCTTGGGGTTTGAAAACTGTGTTTATGTTCTGTTACAAGCCTTTCAAAATCATTTGCTTCATGTACATTAGAACCATTGAGTTGGTCGGAAAGGGATTTCATCAAGTCAAAGAAAAAAAACACGGAGTGGGAACTGAAGCAAGTCAGCAAGGGGATAAGCTTGTCAGTGATACACTTTGTTTCCCTTAAATAGTTAGCCTTTGTTGCAATGCGTTCAGCATTGAAACGTTATGCAGGGAGGAGGCCAACCACAGTGTAGTGGAATTAATAAATCTGATCAGCTCCACACTGACATGTTAAAGTGGTGCCTTTTATTAGAAAATGTTTTCAGTAACTCTTTTTTATTTCCTCTTGAAAGCAGGAGGTGATGAGGGAGCCAACTTCTATCCAAGGGACACTTTACATTCAGTAATTTGGCCAGATTATAAGCAATTTTCTGCTGAATGGAGGATTTCTACTGTTTGGTAGGAATAGAAAAGATAAATGATTACAGGACTCATTATCTTTAAGAATAAGAATAAATTACTTTGTTCTGAATACATAGTTATAGATATTAATGGCACTTGAGATTTAGTTGTGTGTCACTATATTTGTAAAATTTTTATTAATGGTGTTCTCTTTCTCTACTAGTGATCACCGAAATCAAAATACAGCTTGCTATTAGTGTTCCTTTGCCATTGCCTGTGCCTTTTATCATAAGAAGCACAGCTAAGCTTCTAGCAAGCTATCTAGCTTAAACTAGTTCAGACATATTGTCATGGTTTAACCCCAGCCAGCAACTAAGCCCCACACAGCTGCTCGCTCACTCCCCCCACAATGGGATGGGGGAGAGAATCAGAAGGGTAAAAGTGAGAAAACTCATGGGTTGAGATAAAGACAGTTTAATAGGGAAAGCAAAAGCCGCACACGCAAGCAAAGCAAAACAAGGCATTCATTCACTCCTTCCCATCGGCAGGCAGGTGTTCAGCCATCCCCAGGAAAGCAGGGCTCCATCACGCGTAATGGTGACTTGGGAAGACAAACACCATCACTCCGAACGTCCCCCCCTTCCTCCTTCTTCCCCCGGCTTTATACGCTGAGCATGACGCCATATGGTGTGGGATATCCCTTTGGTCAGTTGGGGTCAGCTGTCCCGGCTGTGTCCCCTCCCAGCTTCTTGTGCCCCCCCAGCCTGCTCACTGGTGGGGTGGGGTGAGGAGCAGAAAAGGCCTTGACTGTGTGTCAGCACTGCTCAGCAGTAACGAAAACATCCCTGTGTTATCAACACTGTTTCCAGCACAAATCCAAAACAGAGCCCCATACCAGCTACTGTGAAGAAAATTAACTCTATCCCAGCCAAAACCAGCACACATATTAACAGTGTCTTATGGACAGACTTTTAATGAACAAAAAAAAAAAAGAGAGACTATGGCTAAAATCAAATAAATGTCTACCGTGGCAATCTTTTGGCAAAGATGAAGAGATGATGAAGAGACAGCTGCTGGCCAAATTGTCAGATGGCCTTTGCACATGTGAACATGTGGAGAGCATGGGAAGTGACTAGCACTCTGCTCCTGTACAATCTTGTAGAACAGGCACGTGGGTCTTTCTTGATTGAGCACGTAATACAAAGTGTTATAATCTATATGAGGAGAACAAAAAGAAGTCTACGTTTGCTAAATGATTATATTTTGTTTGTATTGAATTATTTTGCAGTAATTATGAGTGTCTGTTCATTCCTTGAGAACTTGATGATCAGGGAAGGAATCATGTAGGGGTTTCTTTCACTTCACAAAGTAAATGGAATGAAATTAGACCTTCACAGTAGCTAAGCATAATCTGTAAATTAAGCAAAACAACAGAGTACACGTGCTACTTACGTTTAGTTTCTTTCCCTGGATGTTAGGTTATTTAAAACTAGTTATCTTGAGTGAAATGTCCCCCAAAAAATTGTGGAGAGGAGGAAAGTATAATATACCAGCAGGAGTACATTGATATCTTCAAAATACCAGCAGTTATTCTTCTTGATTATTATACTGAAAATGTGAAAAATTTAGAAGTCAAAAGCGCTTTTTTTCCACAATTCAGAACATGAGTATGAACAATTGATTTTGATCTTGTAAGCCCTTGTAAATACTGAAGTTTATATCAAGTGCATGCACTGACCTTAGTTTCAGAGGCAACTGATAAGAGGATTGTATTCTATGAATGAATGCTTGTTAGTTACAGCCTATTTTTGAAAACCAGAAAAGAATACATTCAAGATACTAACCTTTCACTGTATGTGCCTCTTCTGACTTTTAAAAAGTGTTATCTGTGGATGTTGGTTTCTGAAGCATCTGAGAAATACTGATTTGATCTTATCAATTAATTTCAAAAGTGCTCAAAAAACAGGTTCTTGGTTGCTGCATTATCTTTAAACCATTTCTTGATCTCATTTGGCTATGAGGGTATTTTTCTAGTGTTCAGATTTGTTCTGAGCTTAGCTTAAATGCTGAGCTGGCAAGCTCCAAATTGAGCTTTCCTGCAACTTTGCATTAGGCATTGTCCAACAAACCAATTTGCTTAATGCTCTTATAGCTAAGAGTTCCTGAGTTTTGAGTCTGACTCTGAGAATCATTTGCTGTCATTGATCAGGTCAGCTTTTTTGTGGACCCCTTTCCTGTTGGATAATGAGGTAGACAATGTTTCCCTGCCCTGAAGATTTATGAGAATTACTAGTTAGTTCTTATGCAGGAGTTTAAAACAAGGGGGGGAAAAGAAGTAAGAAGAAAGTGTCAGGTATAAGATCTGTGTTTGAATTGCTAAATTACTGTATAAAAGCCATCACCATCAGGGGTACTTTGTGCTGGATTTTATGCATTCATTTAACATGTCTTAGGCTCAGAGGGCTTGGGCACTATTTTGGTATTTTAAGTTATATTGCTATGGCCTGCAGATCTTAGGGGTTGTTTTAAAATCGTGAGGCAGATAAACCTGGTTAGAAAGGAAGGCTTAATCTTAGACTGGAGAGTGATCCCATTATGGTAAATGCTTGATCACATCTTCAGATAAAAGTAAACATTCAAATCATTATGATTAAGTGAGGGCTCAAATATGGTGGCAGCAGTCATTGTTCTCTGTACAAGAGACTGGCAGTTTTGGCTCCGAGCATCCCCTCCAGCTAGCATGTATTGGTCCTACTGGAAAAGGTGAAGAAGGTCCTGTTGACTTCAAATCTGACTAGGAATGACCCTATTCAAGAAGGTATTTAAGCACTTTTAATGTTTTTTTCTTCATAGCATGCTTGATTTTATGTACATGTGATAGATAAATGGTATATCTGGTTTGTGTGTTCACAGCTGTTGCATATAGTAGAGTGTCTGGAGGGGTCAGAAGAAGACTGCCTTGTCCTGCCCGGCTCCAGAGGAACTGGTCAGCGGTGTAGGAAAGTGGACCCTCCTGCAGAGTAGCTGTGCGTTCTCAGCTCAGAGAGCTTTCTGCAGGACCCTGGAGCAGAAAGCATGGGAGAGACCTAGAAAGAGGTGAGTAGTGTAGGAGATGATTAGGAGCACCTCTTAGAAAAGCTGAGTGCAGGTCACAGGCAAGCCTTAGAGGTGATGGCAGATAGCACTTGCTATGTACAGTAATCAAGAAGGAGCTGATAGATCTTACTGGAAACCAAGAAGCCATGTGTTGGACTAGAAAGCATGATTGAAGAAAAGGTTTCAGCCAGCGAGGATGTCACTGGAGGGGAGAAGATCTGTTAACAAATCCTTTTATTTTAATCTGTTTTGCCCACCAACTCAAAGTTTCTCTACTCAGTAATTCTAGCCTATTCTAGCCTACTTTCAAATAAAATTCGGTTCTATATTTTACAATGTAGCATGTTTGCATTAAAAGAAGGCAGATTCATCTCATAGCCTTGGCTAACTTGGGATCCAATGAAAAGTGTCTTCTGAACTGGGGCCTGTTAGTGGAAGGATTTGAGTAATGGTTTTCCATTATCTGAATCAAAGTAACTCTAAAGCCCGAACAGCCCAAACAGATACAAAAAGCCCTAGGGTGATGAGTGAAGATCAACTTTCTGATTTTGTTAATATCTGTGCCAGTAAATCCAAAACTGAAAACAGATGTGCCAAAGCAAGAGTGGAGACTTTCCTTTTCAAAGGCAGTTTTAAAAAGTTCATGATTAAAGACTAACTTCCAGGCTCTTGTCAATAGTTCCAAAATTAAGTTTGTCATAACACTTTATATAATGCTAATGATAAGCTATTTATTGTGTGGAAAATGTCAGTTTATTTCTTACTCTCTTCTTTTGATCTAATATTTCCCGACACGCTGAAGTCTTAGTATTTAGGTCTGTGCAGTGACTATCCATGGGAAACCGGTGTAGCTGTGTGGTGAGGGAAGATGTGCAAAGACAGGGTAAGGTGCAGCACCTGCGTAACTGGTTAAGGGGTACAATGCGCCCCGAAATTAAGCAGCTCTTTCTAACTTTGATGTGGTATCACAGTGGAATATTTATTGCTAATTTATGTATTAGTTACGTTGCACAGTTCTAGCTTGATGTGAGGCCGAGAGCAGGTAAGATTAAATGAGGGGGTGGGGAGAGAGAAAAGGCTTGGAACAAAGGAATGGCTTCAGGGCAAGAGGAGGATTTCCCTTGGACAGGCTGTGGTTGGTTGTGCCATTTTGTTCAAGTGAAACCAGCATCTGCACAAATAGGGTAGGACCGAATAACAGCAGTTGTGAATGGGGTCATTGCCTTTGTGCAGCATAGTGAGAGGAGCTGCCATTGGAAAAGCTGTGTTCTGCCTTGGCTTATTGGGTGTTTAGAAAGGAAGAAGAAAATGCAATCTGGACACCTGGGTACATGGCACCTGAGTTCCATTTTTGGTTTCAGTGAACGTTTCACCATTAATTCAAAGGGGAGCAATGTTGATGAGAAGGACTGAGAGTTCCTTCTTGTGTTCTAGTGTAATTGGTGTGTTCATGATCAGAGGACCCCCCCCGTACAAAAGTAGGTTAAGGGCCCACAGACAGAAGAAGACCTGAGCTCACCTGCAGAGCTGTTGGGTAGAAGATTGCTCCTCTCATGAGTTTGAATCTCTCTGTCCAACATACCTTTCAAGCTAAAGCTGTGCAGCTTCTTATTTATTCAAAAATAATTTAAGAACAAATACAAATTTTCAGCTAACTCACTGTTAAACATCAAGCTCTGCACAGGATTTTGTCTGTTGTGAGAAAACATGGGTAGATAAGATGGTAATATTCACATTCTGTTAGGAATTCCACTAAGATCTATTTTAAACTTCTCAAATAACATATCAGTTCCGGGAGGTAACGTATCTTGCTGTAAAAAATTCAGTGTTAGAAGTAGTCCCAAATGGAACAAAGTGTTGGGCAAAACTTTTTTTTTTTTATTTCATTAAGACATTTCTAAAAGCCCAAGTCATAAAATCATCATCATACTTGAAACACACAAAAGTCACCTTCAAGCATGAACCATCTTTTAGCAGATCTTTATGAATACTTGTGTTAATAATACTCTCTAATTTACTGACAGGAAAGTAATGCATCATCATCTTATTTACTTTCCAGTTGTTAGAGTATGGATAGTTGTTAAAATATTTAAATAAATTCTGAAACAAATCATTGCAGATAAAACAGTTTCTTGTCTGCATTCATGGTGGATGCACTTATACCCCTGTTGCATTTCTATAAATACCACTTAGTATCGGAAACAAACTTAAATCCTGCTTTTGATTTACAGTTAAATTATTATTCTGTAAGGAATTTTAAGCAATGAATGAATGAATTTTTTTTTTCTGTTTAGAGAGTATGTGTAAGTTAGAACTGAAGTGGCATGTATCTCTTACACAAAGCTGGATTTAATTTAATGGAATTATTTCTTAAGACTCAACGGCTGCCCCCAAACCACAGGTTATTGATTCATCAGAAAGAGTAACCCCATCATTAACCCTGGTCTGTTGCGATCTCCAGCTCAGGCCTGACCCACCCTCTGCTGTAATTCCTCGTTAAAACCAGATGAAAAGAAGTCATAGAAGGATGATAACCTCATAAATATTTCACTTGTTAAGCTTCTCTGTATTTCTCCAGCTGCTGCCCTGATGAATGGAGAGCTGGAGCCTGAGAAGAAATCAGCTTCTTCCTTCTGCTGGCAACTGCCTGCGGGGGGGAGCAGTGTGGGCCAAGTGCCTGATCCTCAGCCGAAGGCAGCTCCCCCAGGCAGGAGTCACCCTGGCTGGTCCCCCCGCACAGCCGCCTGGACGCACTCCCCACACGGCCCACGTGAAGGGGGCACCTGTTGCTGTACTGTCTCTGCAGCAGCCTTGGGCATCAGCAGCCAAGCCCTGGCAGGGGGACACACTCGGGGCCCTGGCACAACCAGCCAGAGTCCAAAATGTCGCTGTAGGGGCTTTCCTTTCATAAAGACTTGCTCAAAATCCAATGAAGGCAGTGGATGTCTTTCTGTTGATCTGAATGAGTGTTGGTTTAGGCTAACAAGGTAACCCTGATACTTAGATTTGGTAATATAAGCGGCAGGAAGGAAACAATATTAAAAATAATGTCAATCTCTGGATTGTTTTAGCTACCAAACATATAGATCTGATTAGTATTTTGCTGTTCCCTGCGAAGTAGCTCAAAAGCCAAGTCCTGTTAGAAGGTGATCAGAGTGAAATATATGTCTGCCTACTTCTGGCTTGTATACAGTATTTATGAAGCCACCTATGTGATTTCATTTTAAATTATTTTATTCATTAATAAACAAACAACTCTTCTCAGAAAAAAGTATTTCAGGTACTCTTAGAAGCATTCTTGATTTCTAAAAATCCATGGTTCAGACAAATTGTGTTATATTGTTAAAGCATACTCAAGCTATGCATAATATTCTCCTTGTTGACTCCTAGGTAGTCATACAAGGTCATACAGATCAGGACTGCTCAGTTCAAACAGACTTCCAGACGTTCAGAAGGACTTAGTCTGTGCTGCTTTTGCTTAGCAAAGAATGCACTTGCACATCAACCTCCTACTCCTTTCCTTGCTCAGTAATTTCATGTGCTTATTTGCTTTCTTAGAGTGAGTAGTGATATTCACACAAGTAGTTGTTCCTGACCCGAGGACGTGAGGGCACACTGGGTGATACTGCTTTCTCAGCAGCAGAATTTTCATTACAAGAACACATGAAGATTTTGTGCTCACACATGCAGTTAAACTGGCACACCTCTGCGTTCCTGTGAGTAGAATCATAGAATCATTAAGGTTGGAAAAGACCTCTAAGATCATCAAGTCCAACCATCAACCCAACAGCACCATGCCCACTAAACCACATCCCTAGGCGCCTCATCTACACGTCTTCTAAATACTTCCAGGGATGGGGACTCAACCACTTCCCTGGGCAGCCTGTTCCAATGTTTCACCACTCTTTCAGTAAAGAAATTTTAAGAGTTAAATTGCATTCAGTATATTTTCTCCAAGAAAAGTAACTCTATCCATTGTAATGACTCAGACTTAAGGTTGCTGATGTGTTGAATCCTATTCTCTACAGTGTGTAATATGACAGCAAAACACATACAAAGTAAAAACGTATCTAGCAGAATGAAGCTTTGGAATCCCCCATCCAGTTTCCATTGATTTCTTGGGAAGCTGGATTATTCACAGCTGGCTGTTTGCAGGCTCCATGGAGCTCCTCGCCTCCCTCTATATTGGAAGAGGAATCGTGTTGTTTCCCATCTCTTCTTGCCATAATCTTAGGACGCACTGGCTCTCAAGGTAGCTGTACTACAGAAAGGATGTCAAAGAGCAGTCAAGTTGCGTAAACCAGAGCTTGACTGTTCTCCTGCAGCTTGGTTGAAATTATTTGCATACTTATTAAACTCTTAGGTGACTCCTTTAAACAGTTCTTTTGGGATCACTGCAAAATGGTGATTTTGGAATGTAGCTTTTTGTACCTTCATCGTACCTAGTATGAAGGAACTGTTGTAGAAATACTACCACACGGTACAGTGGTATCATTGTACAGGAAAGTCACAAATGAAAATTGGACAATGATGAGAGTACATTCTTGCTACCATGTTCCTTTTATTTTATAAGTAGTTGAGGGAATATACTCTGATATATGGTGTGTTGTTGAAACACCATGTTTATATCCAAACTAAAAATATGGAATAATTTAAATTCACAGGGACCTCTGAAGGTTATCTGCTTAAAGCAGGGCTAACTTCGAAGCTTGATCAGGTTGCTTTGTGTCTAGTTCTGACAAGTTTTAAATACCTCTAAGGTCCGTGCCAATGTTTGACTGCCCTTACTGTGAAAATTCTTTTTTGGTATATCTGGTTGTACTTGCCTTTGCTGTGTCTCGTCACTATTGACCTTTTTCTAGTCTCCAAGAAGACCCTGGCTTTGACTTCACCATCTCCAGGTGCGTTATGTGCTCCAGCCTCCTAACAACTGGTTCCAGTATGTCAATGTCTTTTTTGTACTGGGGGACACAAAACTGGAGGCAGTACTCCAGCTGAGCTCTGACAAGTGCTACGTAAAAGGGAATACTCAGTTCCCTTGACCTGCTGCCTATGCTCCTGCTAACTGTGTAGTTAGCATCCGTTGCCCCAAGGGTGCACTGCTGATTCATGATCATCTTTTGTTCACTCCCTCCTCCCCGATCAGCAGCTTCTCTCCCTTCTTTCTAAGGAACAATAACCTAGGAGGGACCAGACCTATTGTGCCTCTTATAATGGACCTGTCCATTGTCAGGATGGCTGTGATTTCTACAAAACTCATATCCAGAGTGAGAAATCTGAGCATGCTGTTGGACTTGTTCAGATTATGTGCATAGCAGAAGAGGTAGAAATAAAATAGTACCTTTCATCCAATACACACAGTGCTGTTGAACACTCCAACAGTGTTTGAACAACAGAAGTGGCCACTTTCTGCAGTTAGGGAAGTATTTAAAAGATCGAATGCTGCTTGTGTGACCTATCCACGGCCCTTATTTTCACTCACTTTAATAAAAGCAATGCTGTAAACCTATGTTATGACCTCTGGTAATTTTTTAAAAAGCTTTACACTTTTCCCATAATACAGGTAGTTTTACAACCTGTCATTAACAGCTAACTAGGATGCTGTTAAGCTGGCTGAAGCTGATTTTCTTTTCTAGAGATTTTCATCAAATGAAGGTGGTTAGACTACCGGGAAGATGTTTGTTTTCAGTGCCCCACTTCTTTTTTTCCTACTCTGTGGGTCATTAGAATAGAGAGCTATCTTACCAGATGCGATATTTTAAGATAGATTTAACTAGCAATACTTCTGTAGTTAAACAAATGTGAAGTTATAGCCAAGCATGTTCTTTACTCCCACAGATTCTATATTTTTCATTAGGTTTATTCATAATTTTACTGTTGACAGAGAAATAACTTTAAACATTCCTCCTTATAAGAAACAAATGGTCTAATTCTGGCTTCCTGAGCAGACAGGCTTTGTTTATTGAGTTTTAACCATGTTATATAACTCTTCTTATCACACATTTAGGAATCCAACGGCAGGTTTCTAGCCTGAAGGTTTCTGATAACATCCTATTTTCACTTGTGTTTTTCCTACCTAGTTTTCAACTTTGTGGCACTATTAATTCTCTGACAATAATTTTAGCCAGTCTCTTCAGAAAACAGCGAAACCTAACTTTTGCGATAGACGATATTTTCAGTATATAAACCCTCTGTAATGTATAACCAATTTATTATTAAAATCTTATTTTCCTAGGACTGATATGCTAAAACCTTATTCAGTGACAGCACAGAACAATTAATATTTAGGGTTTTCCTTGCAAAATTTTAAATAAGTATATCAAAACCCAGTATCATAAGTTTTGTATCCTTTCAGAGAAGGATAGTTCCCTATCAAGCTTTGTATCCTTTCAGAGAAGATTTGAAGGTTTGTATAAACTGTTACAGCAAAGTGTGCTTTCACGATTTGCAATCAGCTGTATTTTAAATTTGAGAAGAGTTGTGAATCTTTTGTTCTTTGATCAAACCAGTGGTACACATCTTTGCTGAGAAAGCCTTGAAGTTTCGTTTTCTAAGTCTACCTGATAGCAATGTCTTTTAGTTTGGTTGCAACAGCCCATTTCTACAGGGGCAACTTCTGCTGTAGCCCCCAGGTAGATGACCTGTCCCTTAAGCTTCCATGTCTTCCCATTGCCTTGAAGCGGACACTTTTGGTCTGCCATCTGCAGGCTCAGGCTTCTTCTTAGACTCCTGTAATGCCTGCTAAATACCCTTATGCAGCTAAAATCAGGTTTGTAACTTTAAGTCAATCAAATCTGTTAAAAGAAAGAGTGGTGCTTTTCCACTTTATCACTGATGTAATACAAAGAAAGACTAAAGCTGGGTTACCAAAGCTACAAAGCTGCTTCGTTCTTTGTGCAGATTGCAAGAGACTTGTCAAAGAGCTTTGGAGAATGCAGCCCTCACCCCCAGGTCGAAATACAGAAGCCCGGCTCTGCCAGTCGTGTTCTGGAGCTCCTGGAGTTCAAGGTCTTATGGAAAAGACTGAATTGTCTCTTGATTCAGTGAAGTCTTGGGAGGGGAAAAGCACGTAGTTTGCTACAAAAATTGTAGGGTTTGGTGGGGAGCTTTGACAGCACAGCTTTTTGTGTATCCCTGATCACCACTGTGTTTCCAGGAGGATGCGAAAGTTTACAGGAAGCATCAGGAAGGGATGTTTACTGTCACACTTGATAAAGCTACATGTTCATAGAAAAAACATGCAGTTACAGGCATTACTAGTTGTGGCAATTACTCACTGGAAATGTGCCCCTTTTATGCTTTTATCCTGGGTTTTGTGCTATTTCTGTCATGTGTAAGTTTTTCATCATGTAATTTGGATTCATGAATTTCAGCATATGGCCTTTCTGATTTATTTATGTTGTTGATGATGGTGTGTGATTGCTTAACTTCTTTATCTTACTTTTTTTACTCTTTCACTTCATGCCTGGAATTCTGACAAAATTTTAAATAGTGAATAATGAATTAAGCAAGATGTTTGGCTGTACCAAATGTTGCAGTATCTTTTGGGACTCAGAAATATTTCACACATACTGAACTCAGGCTTTGGTTAGAAACTTGTGTGGGTGGCAGAACATACCTATCTGAAGTGCAGTGGCCGAGGACTTAAATAGTGGTGAAACTCATGCTTTCCAGAACTAGAGCGAGCTGTAGCTATCTATACCACTACCTGTCTTCTGCAAGAGATAATAAACTTCTTTGGCTTATTTCATGTCATTCACATGTTTTTGTCCCATAAAAGCTAATGGAACCTCTTGACCCAATAATAATAATAATAATAATAATAATAATAATAATAATAATAATAATAATAATAATAATAATAATAATAATAATATACGATACATAATATACATGTTAAAACAGACTAGGTTACCTCTTGCAAACATCACAAATGCACATAGTACCTTCAGCCTAACAAAGGGGGTTAAAATAATTTAGAACATAAGTAATAGATATGAAAACTAAGAAAACATATGATAAAACCACAAACTAAGAATCAGTTTTGCTGAAGTCCACTTAAACTGGCAGGAGTTTTTCAATTAACCTCACTGGGAAGAGGTTTGGATCCTGGATGAACTGCTCTCTGTTCTCATTCTAGCAGCACATCTGGATCCCTTCCAGCTTTGGGGAGGGCAAGGCCTCTGACTTGGGAATTCAGCAGCAGCCACTCCATCAACTATGCTGTTAATTCATTTCCAGGTAGCTTATATATTATATGCTAATTTTAAAGTGCAACGCTGATTGGAGTGCGACATATCTGTACCAAAGTGTAGGGGTGTTATACTACGCTCCACCTCTGTCTAGGACTTATCTGGGGTATAGTTATATCTTTTCATTTGTCTCCTTTTCTCCTGATTCTGTGTGTGTGGTTGTGGGTGCATGTGGTGGACTTCAGCTATGTGGTCTCCACTTATGATTAATTGCTGCTTTGATTTGTGGTATTTAGTTGTGGGATTAAGACATTACTACTATTCTTAACAGATGAAATAAATTTTATTTCTGTGTTCATGTACTGCAGGTGATTGCAAATTCTTCCTGGTACAGAAGGTTCACAAAATGTTCTGTGCAATGACATGATTTAGGAGGTGGCAGAACTGTGGACAAACGTTACTGCAGGATGTTTTGAGAGCAATCCTCTCCAGTTCATCTCAGAAATGGAGTGCTCCCTACATGCTGTCCTCTCCCCACAGCAGAAGAGGAAACCAGGTAGGGATGGACCAGGGACCAGCAGCGTGGACTGAGCCTGGGAGGCAGGAGCTGAATCGCTGATTTAATCACAGACTTTTTGTCACTGCAGTTCTCCAACTGGAAATCAGGAGTAGTGTTTTGCTAAATGGGGTGTAAGTTAGGAGAAAGAAATCCATGAATGATTGTGAAGCAGCCTGATGCTGTGGCAACGATGGCCAGGTGATTAGTGACATAGGGTGCTAACACACAGCTGAACAGACAGCAGGAGATGTGATCTAGCAGTAGGTCACTTATTTATTAAAATAGGAGAACTTGTAGACTGTGATATTATTTCTGCAGTTTATCCAGAGCTGCTTGCATTGCTAGGTTAGATAGTGTGTGCAGAAGGGAACACCCCTGAGGAAGATCCGTAGCTTCCTTTACGTTCTATCTAGTACTGAGCACACACTGGCACATCACCAACGGCCTTTCTTCACTACAGGATCCTAGTGATTAAAACCTCTTTAATTACACAAGGCCTCTTGAGAAATATTATCTAAAAATTTAGCAATGAACGTCAGAAAATGTGTTACCTAGGCAGCTGAAAGATTTTGGGGTTTTGTTTTAATCAATCTAAGTAAGCAGTTAGAGACCAGTCACAAAGTGGAAATAATCTTTTGTCATATGTGATACTTTTAAGATTTCAGATTACTGACTAATTATCACTAATTAAGATGTGAACAAAGCATCTGGATGCTTGTTTCTGTGCCTGGACACTCCAAAAGATGCAGCTGATGTGTATTTTTTCCTGCATTATTTTTCATTTCTATTTTATTTCTGTAATCTGACAATCAACAAATCTAAAAATTACTGGCGCTAGGAGTGGGGGAAAACCCAGAATCATATTTTTTGCTGCTTGTTAGTGAATATGAAAATTCTTGCAGTGTTGTGTTTCATTTTTCGTCTTTTATTGGAGGGGTTTTTTTCAGACCAACATCTAATTCATTTCAGGTGTGGGTAAAACATTGTTGAGTGTATGTGATTTTTTTTTTTTAAGTGCAAGCATTATCTTCTTACTAGTAGGCCTTCATGGTAACCCAAATGACACTTAGAAATGCTACTCATGGTCATGTATGATGAAGATGGCATGTGGAGGAGTAGAGGGGATGATCTGAATGATTTGAAGGGGCTAGTATGTAGCTACATCAAGATTTATAATTGTATCTAACAAAGTTTGCTAGGAGCGTGTTGTAGAGAAGCAAGTGTTATAAAAACCAGTGCTAAACAGCCAGGCCAGAAGGCTTATAAGCCACTTTAGTTCTTCCACAAGATAATGAATTAAAAACACTTACATCACCTCTAAGGTAAATGCTATCATTCAGTGTCCTTAACTGTAGCAAGAACATAATAAAAAAACTCTATTTGTTATAACTTCATTGCATTTTATGACAAGAGACACCTTGAGACAGCATACTGTGGTATGCTCCTACCAGTACCTGGGATTACTCAGCAGCAAACCTTCTATCTGATTCATTTGTTAGACTGGTAGTCCTGAAAGAAGTTTTAGCCGTAAACATGATGGGGCTGAAGAGTTTTGAATGTTAGAACAAGAAATTCCTTGCTCGTACTTTCATACTTGCAATACATCTTTTCAACATTCACACTTTGTGATCTGCAACTCATGCAGCAGGCTCTTTTGTGCAATATTCAAGGCCAGCAGTTTAACACGCACAGTCCCCCAGCACGCAGTCCCTTATACGTGTAATTTGGGAGATTGTAAGGAAGCAATTTACCAGCTTTAGCAGGTGAGATTGATCAGAGCGCAGACTGGCAAACACAGAGTACCTAACAAGCATAGAGAACACTTAAAAAGGCACTGCCAAAGTGACGCTGCATTGGCAGCATTACCACACAACCTAACAGCTTTCTTCCATTGTGGGAGGTTTTTATCCTGTCTTTCTGGCCTTGTGATAAACTTAGAGCACCATAAGGAGCAAAACAGTTATGGAGCTATAAAAGCATCTGTATTTTCTCTGACGTAAGAGTTCACCAGCTTTCTGGAGATGTTGGTATAAGTGCGGTGACCAGAGCACTTGACAAGTTTATGAAATAAGTCAACCTCAGTAATACATTTCCTCAGTACCATCCTTAGACATGTTTTGAAATTTCATTTTTAATATTGCAGGTCCAAAAAAATAGCTTATGTTCCTGTACTTGATCAACTGTCCAGGAAGGAAAAAAAGTTGCAAGACAAGTGGTTTGAAGGCGCTCGAAGGTAGTTATTAGAGCAGGTTGTTGTTTGTGTGATGTGAATGTGTACATAGGAAAAAAATGTGTACGAACAGCATACTACTAGTAGCTTGAGATGAAGATGTTAAAAATGTAGTGGCAATTTGAAAGGGCATGTCTGCTTGTTGCTGAAGCTACAACCAAAGGTTTGTCAGAAAGCCATTAAGGACGGAGTCTTAAACCAGCACAGTGATTGTGCACTATAGAGTGTAGCTGTCTAACAGTATATTTGTCTGGGAGCCTACGTGTGTACTTGTCACTGGCTGAGACAATATTACTGAGAGAGTCTCTTGTTCTCCTGTAGATGTCTGTTGTTAATATTCTCTTACATGTTTACTAGATACTCTCTTGTAATGGTCCCCTTCCCTATGAGGACCAGAGCCTGCTGAAGATCAGAGCAGATCCCTGTAAGTGGGATACTCCAGTAAAGGATCTGGCCCCTGGCTCTCATGCAGTGCCAGCGTTACTCAGAGGACTGACACTGTGCAGTTCCCCCCAGCAAGCTTCTGTCACTTGTGCCAACTTGTTTACTGGTAATGACCACATCCGAGAACATAAAAAAGGTTTCCTAACACTAATACAGACGGAATTGGTTTGAGAGCACAAACACTTGCAACCCTTTGTGTTTTATTTGTAGAATTTGCTATTCTTCCTGCTTTGTGTTTTAGTTGCACCCAAGAAGTATTACGTACAGTACAAAATGCTTACGACTCTTTTTTATGCTTCATCTCTTCAGCTATTTTTTTCCTTGCAGATTTTAAATTAAGAAAGATCCCAATTAAAACTATGGGGTTTGAGTGAGTTTGTTTTTTCTTTACTGCTTTTTTTAGGGGCCTAACCCATTCCTACATGTGCAGTAAAACTTTATCTCTTTCCAAGGAGCAGGTCTCCATGTTAAAAATAGTAATAGTTTGCACTTGCTTAGCTGCTTTAATATTAACTTTGCAGTACTTTATAGGTACCAGTTAATTAAGTTCTGTAGAACTGCTGCTACAGCATAGGCAGGGATGGGTAAACTGATAAATAGAGTGGAAGCATGGTTTCCCTAAATTCATAACGGGATGAAGTCAGCTCTGTGATGTTTTGTTTAGCCCCTTTATAGAAGTCTATGCAGTGTAAAATTGTCCTGTTTGGTGCTCTACTTTTCTAGCACATATAAGAGAGCATTGCTATGCGCATTATAAAGGTGATCATTGCCTTTGTGAGAGACTCAGTTATAGCCAGAATATTTCCCTTACCTCTCCTTAATTGGTCCCTTTGACTTTCTAAGTTTAGCTTCATGTTTCTTCTACGCTTCCAGTACTATAAATACCCTTACTGCCAAACTGCTCTTTTTTCTAAAATCGCATCTAGATCCTTTTTCTTGGCATTATCAATGTTATCTATATCCGGTATCCTCCTTGCCAAATTTCTGTGCTACATTTGCTTACAAGGAGTTATTAAAGCTACAGTTCATTATGACTTGTCTGTTTATGGTGCAAGAAAATCACACGTAAAAAAATGTGGACTGTGTTGTGTGCATATATACAGACACATACATACATTTACACATACTAAGTGTGTAAGAAGCTGTAAAAATAATATCTGCTGAATTCTGAGTCCTTAGAATAATTCATAATCTCTCTACGTTTCTCAATGTCATTAATTTAGCTGAAGGAAGACATGATGAAGATAAGGGTAGACTTTCCTCCTCAGAATTCTTCTTTAATTTATTTTAATTAATTAATTTAATTATTTAATATATTTTTAAATGATATCTCAGCAATGTGAAAAGCAAAACACTTGTATCAATCAGAAAAGTGCCAAAAAACTAAGTTCACTTCTAGTTTATGAAACGTGCTTCAATAGAACAACAGTTTTAGGACTAATGACTGTGATCTTGATCTATTCTTGACCTATTAATAAAATGTAAAAACACCACAATGCTGTTTGGGAGGGTGTTTAAGATACTATGTCATTTTCACTGAAAATGAAAAGTAACAAAAGCACATAAATGTTTTAGGCCAGTGAATTAAGCTCAATTTGTTCTTTGCATTGCATGTATATCTGTATTTTCTAGGGTGTCAGAAGAGAAAGGGTTATGTTCACTGTACGATCAAAATAAAGCACAATTACCATCTCCATTCTCATTGCAAGGTTTATAATTCATGCTTGATTTAAGTTACAGTTTGCTTAAAAACAAAATAAAAAAATCTTCTAAGTTATCACTTAGAAAAACTGCCTTCCTAATGTTCTCCATTAGACATCATGTCTATCTATTTTAATCTCCAAATTGGGAATAGATTTGAAGATAAATTTTGTCAGCCGTCAGCAGCTATAGATTTGTGTTAGGGCAAGAACATACCCTGGAATTTTCAAGAGAATTCAATTTTGGATTCAATTTCTGTTTCAGAAACTAGCATTAATTAATTCTACCATATTAAAAGTCAGGTCAAAAATGGTGATTTGTGGCAATTCACATTCAAGCTCACCTACCAAGTTCATGCTGAACTTTGAGACTTATTTATTCCAAATATGTTTTTAATACTTTAAAACTTTAAAATGTGGAGGTAGTTTCAAAGTTTGCTCTCTGAGAGGCCTCAGGGCATATAAGTCGTTTCATTCCACTACTCATTTCTACTCCATAACAAGCAGGGCTAGCGCTGCACACACTTAGGTGATCTTGTAGATTCTAGTAAAACTGAATAGGATGAGCAGAGTTTGGCTGCAAGTGCTACACATTTTAGTTTTATTTTCAAATGACAGGCAGGCTTTCTGAAGCCAAATCCTGCTGAAACAAATAATATTACTGAAGCTAATGAATGAAGAGAATAAGTGAACTGTGCAGGCAGCGGATTTAACTGCTACTGAAAGGCTTGGCAAATACACAATAGAAGTTTGTTTATATGGTAAGTAAAACATCAATATAATACAATCTTAAACAACAATGAAATAATTGACCTTTTGTTAAAAATTCGTATCAGGTCTGTTCAGATCCATAAATAAAGTTGGGATCCAGTGGAACTGGATGCTCAATTGCTAAAGATTATATCTGAATAAATATCCCTATACTTAAATGTCTGCAATTTGATTAATCTAACCGCATCTGTCATAAATATGAGCTGTAAGTTCCAGTCTGCTGGTTGTCAAATATCTGGTAATTCCAGGGCCAGTATCAGATATAAACCAGAATGGAAAAGGAATCTTGGGATATTTCAAGTTGCAGTCTTTGATTCATATTGGATCTAAAACTGGATGGATTTATGGTCTTGAATTAAATGAAAAGAATTTCAGTCCTTCACTATGACTGAATTTTAAGCTCCTTTTGGGGGAGAAAAATCTTCCTTTCTGTCTTTATGATAGTGTTTACTTCAATGGGACTCTGCTTCAGCCTAAAAGACATAGTCATGATAAAAATTTCTGTGGTGTTTTTGGTGAAGATTATTCATAATGCATGTGTTCCAGAACTGCTAAGCATTTAAATAACTAAATTAATAATAACACTCTTTCCCCCCCCACAGGACATACCAAAAAAACCCAAGTATTGTTTTGCTTGAATCTTTCCTGATTAAACAAGGGCGGTTAGTCCAGTGATTAATTCATATTGAAAAAATCAGCTGACTGAATATTTAAAAGCAGAGATATACCAATACAGCTACTTTCTAAATACAGCTTCCTCATACTTGCTAAACTACATGCTCTTCTTTTTTTTTCTTTTTTTTCTTTTTTTTTTTTTACTTTTAGGAGCACTCTAGCCACATCAGTGACAAAACAGACATCAGACAACTAGCGGCTATCCATTAGAGTCACATCTGGTAGGTTTGATTGACACTCAGTAGAACTGATTAACCACAGAATAACATGCCAGAAATGTAACAGGAGAAGTCACTTCTGCCTGATACCAATCAATCACTCGCTCTCTGCAAGTAAAAATGCACATTCACAGTGGAATGAGTTTGACCCCACACTCTTATCAGAATAATAGTGAGAAACTATTGCCAGACTTTTAGATGGGAAAAATAAAGTACAAGCCAAATGCCAGAAAGCAAATTCACAGATGGGAATACGTGTTGTTAAATGGCACCATGGCATATGACCGCAAGAATCAGACAGTTCTCCATATTGTAGAAGATGTGTTCAATATGATGATTGCCAGTACTTGAAATACAGAGCTGAAATATGTAAAATAATGTAGCAAAATCCTGATGCAGTATTTTGACAGCTCAGTGCTTTAAAGATCACTTTTTCCATCAATGCAAGAGATAAAATAATCTAATGCTTAGAGGAAAAAGGAAGGGTCTTGGAAAGTGAGAGCTGCTTTTTGGCCTAGATTAAGTAAGGCAGCTGAGCATGTGCTAGAGTATTCTACTGACGTTTTTGTTGACTCAGAATATATTTAAGTTCCATTACGTGGAACATGCTTATGTGCTCTGAATCAGTGTCTTTAGCCTTGTGATTTCAGTATTTCAGCTCTCAAACTATCTAAATATAATGCAGGTCAGGTTCTACCTTGCTAGTCAGGCATACTCAAGGGAATAGAAAAATAACCTTCCTACTCCTGCAAATTGAGGCATCTCTGAATTTGGCTGCAGTTTCTTTGCATTCAGTGTGTTGATGGGTCCTAGACACCATGGTGTGATGTTGGGATAATCTGAGAATGTCATACGGAGTTGGGAGTACAAAGGCAATTCTACAAACCTCTTACAAGATGCAACAGTAAATATAAAATCATCCTCTGTCTCCAGTTCATGTAGTCTCTTCCATACCCCCTCCAGTGCAGGCCCTGGCAGGACAGAGTCCAAAATCTAAGAAATATTTGAACAGCATTTGTCAGAGAGAACGTACAAAGAAAATCATTCCCTTAACCACCTTCTGGATTCCACAAAATTGACCTTTATACTTAAATCCTTTGAATCTCTACTGCCCTTGACTCTAATTTTTTTAGATTTTTGTGTATCAGAAAGGAAGATTTTCTAGCTTGTAGTTTTTGAGACAGCCATATACCCCAGCTATATTTTAACAGATACATTGTACAGTTACTCTTACAAACTTTTGTATTACAGCCTGTTAAAGCTATTGCAGCAAAAAACCCACTATACTGCAGCCACCAGATCTGCCTATATATTTGCTAGACTGGTGTAAATCAGGACCAACTCAAAGCAGGGATGGTTTGAATGGGAATAACAACTGAGAACAGAACAGGCTTTTACATTGGAAAGAATCAGTCTATCTACAAAAGAAAATACCCATTACATATAATTATTTCCTGAAACAAAAAATTGATTTGGTATCTAAGTGTAGAGCTTGCATAGTATTTCACAAGAAATGACTGTGCAATAATCTTTTTTAAAGCAGATAGCTTTCTGAAAGCAAGCCATATGCATAATGCCCCCTAATAAGAGATGAATCTGATTGAAAATAACTGTGCAGATAATCTCATTCCATTTTTAAAAGCACTAAGCTCTGTGTGATTGGCACAATTGCATTAATAATTTATAGCCATTGGGAATTGTTGGTTTCTGCCTTTTTTGGGAGTGTGAATCACAAATGATTGCTCATTTTAACAATATTGAAAAAGATTGGAGAAGTAAAGCTGAAGGGAGGAAATGTGCTGACAGAATGTGCAATAATTGTGTTGGCCAGCCTGGCTGTTGGAGCTGGCTATCAAGTATGTTTTTTCTACTCAACTAGCGAGAATCCTTATACGAGAAAAACATCATCTCTGGAAACAGTCCCCAGTGGCTGCTATTGTTTGAGAATGCCAAAACCTCCCTATTTTGTTTATACTTTAGATGTGGTATAAAATAAATTCCAAAATGTGCAACTAGGCTTTGTTTGGTTTGTTGCAATGTCAAAAAGCTTTAATGCTTAAGCTGTCGCTGCTGTTCCTGACAGAGCAAAGTAGGACAATCAAAAATGATGCATGAAAGGAGCTCTCTGTGCTTGACTTAACTGTTTTTAGCATGCGATGGTATATATTTCTTTATTGAACTTGTTTCTTTGGGTATTGAATGCAGCATGTTTTGTGGAAGAATCAGACCTTTAATATAAGATCAATTACTTTTCTTACCATTTGAGACATATACTCAATGCACTTCTGCAATTTTGAAAGTGTATATATTTCCTGTACTGTATTATATACCATTTAGCTGTTTTCTTTAATGCTAAAATGCAAATCATGTATTGGAAAATTCATCTTTCCATCCATACAGACACAGAACAAAGGTACCTAGACTTTGAGAGGAACAGTTGGTGGCTTCTGAGCTATAAAAACAAATTCAATCAATGTTCATAAACCTGTACAAACATATAGCATTGTCAGCACAAGAATCAGTTTGAATTAGTCAGAGGTTTCACACACCTCCATTTGTTTAACAAAACTATATTAGTAACATTTACCGTGCCTCTTCCAAACTACAGTTTTTGAAAGCCTGACTCTGTGTCCATTCACTAATGATGATACTGAGTCTAAGCAAGAAGTTCTGTTTAATATATTTGGTTCAAATTTCTAAGGAAGAAACCAGAACTTTTGCTTCTGAATTCTGGTGCGGTAGGAATGCTCTCAGGAAAGAACTACGATCAGCTTATCACTAGGAATAAGACTTAAGACAGAAGAATCCCTCACAAACCATGCTTTATGATTTTCACCTTGCTTGTTTTCCCTCGCAGCTGTCTGGGCTGCCTTCTTCATTCCTGTTTCCCATCCTTCAGTGGATGTGAACCAACTGATCCTTGGGACAGTTTTTCCCCAGCAGTACAAAGCAACTGTGAAAGTCCCAACCTCAGCTCTATTTTCTATTAACACAACATTTATGTTGAAAGGTACAGATTAAGGCTGTCTTATCTCCAGCTTCCTCAGCCCTGTTGCAGTTCCTTCCAGTCGAGTCAGCTTTCAGCAGCTGCCACTCGCACAGTTCCCAGAGGCTCTCAGTGCCCTTCCTGGCAGGGATGCCCAGGCTGGGATGGGTTGAGAGGCAAGTCCGTCCTTGGAGGTATCTGGCTTCAGGTCACAGAAGTACATGGTTAAGCCTCATAGTGAATCTTCTCAGCTCGGCAGAAGCCAGCACACAGCCCTTTTTGATTTTCATCATTTCTTTGTTTCCCTGCGTAGGGACTCCCAGCAGAAGAGACCAACGAAGCAGTCCCCTGTTCCTCAGTCCTGCCTTGGCTTTTCAGCTCAAGGATGGCTGATTCCCATGCATCTCGCAGATAACCTGCCTCCCCTGGGGAATCTTGCTCTCTTATGTTTCCCTCCTCTTTTTTAAGCTCAGAATGTTCTTTCCTCACCCCCAGCCTTTTAGGGCATGCAGGGGTACACTTGTGATTTTTGCAACAGAAATGTTGCCTACGTTACTTAAAAGCTCCAGCAAATCAAGAGGGTGGTACAATTTACATGACTTCAGGGTTGTGAAATCCTGATGGGATCCTTTCAGCCAGCCTCTCTCCAGCTGGCTGTAAGCACTTCTGAAGATAAATGCTACAATTTTCAAAGGAGCTTAAGGGAGTAGGTGCCTGATCTCCTTGGATTCCTTAGAAAATCCCATTTTTTTAAGCTTTTGTAGCATTAAATTATAATATGTTCTTCCTTTCTTTCTTCAGAAAAAGGGAAGACTGTTTACTGAAAATAAACTTCAAAAGCAACATAGTGTTTCAAGTTTTTTTCTTGTTCTTAATAGCTATGCATTTTACAGTTCTTTATTAAGTATAGCTATTGATTTGAAGAAGCATGCGTGGAGGCAGTCAGTGAATAGATTGAACAGATAATCCTATTACATTCAATCTGATTGCAGGAGTTACTGTACTTTTATTTTTTGTAAGGGAAGGTGTAAGGCTTTTATATGCATGCGTGTATATCTGAGCGTAAAGCAACATGCAGTAATTAGATAAAGTCAGCAATAATAAGAAACTGGAGCTTCCTATTAACCATTTCTTGAGCTATTTTTGATGTGATTATTTATGAGGAAATTAGGTAGATCTGAACAATTAGAACTTAGCAAAATACAGACCTATGCCCTATAAAAGATAAATAACAAAACAAAAGATAAATATAAAATATATACTTCTGAACAAATTGCTATGCAAAACTGTCATTCTTGCCACAGGGTAACTGATTATGATGTGATAAAGCTTAATTCCCACTGGATCTTTTAGACATACTTTATACTCCCTGGGGTGAGGGAATTCTTCCTAGCAGCAATGGCTATTTCTGGCCTTTACTTGTTTTTCCAAGAATGTCTCATCTGTGATCTGCTGTCTGGACTCACTTCACTGTTGTATGTTTATTAGTACATTTTAGTAGTCATTTTTAAAACAAAAGCTAAAAATCACTGCAACAAACCCCAGAAGTATCTGCGGAAAATGAGTGAGCAGGCTTATAATTACTGATGTTGAACGCTACCTCATTTTCAGATTAGTTCTGTTGAATAAATCTCAACATGAAGGGATAAGATACTACTTAGTGTTCTGAAGTCAGAATCTGATCTGTAATGATGAGTTATAGACTATTAACCATTTGTAGAAATTTTTTTTTTCCTGAGCAACATGTCAGGAAAAAACCCTACAATGTAAAAAGAAAGAAGTACCATATACTTACGAAAATTCTGCCATAATTTTAGAATTCTTCAGCTATTCTCCTTTTTTTTCCTCCCAATATCCAGTGATTTAATTCTGATCCAGAAGAGCACAATGGCTTTTGCTACCATGTTGGATGCAATGTAAATTATTTAAAGACAAATGTCAAATTTTCCTGTAGAACACGATATTAAACAGCCTAGGTAAATGACAAAAATTTGTCCACAATGTAGTCTGAATACAATATTTATAAACTGTAGTATATTTTGTATTGCATTTTAATTTGTTTTGGTGTAATTTTCATTTCTTTGCCCAGGGTACATATTTCAGAAATCACCAAATTACTTAGCGTAATGTGCATTAGTTATCATCATGTTAGTGATGTGCATTTTATTATCCAGAAGTGAAAACCTGAAAGACACGAACAATCAAAGAACAGCAAAACATATTTGTTTTAAGTGATAGACAAGGAGAACGATGATTCATAATAAGACCTGTAAGTGTTGATTTTCCAAATGAGATGGGAACAATTGATTATGTGACTGTGCTTTTGAAACAAAAAGGTGTAAAAAGTGTAAGCAAGTGTCTATTCTTCTTGATGCTGGGTCAGAATAATTTCTCTGCTTTAAACTGAAAAAGGGATCATATATCCCACACTGAGTTAACAAGCCTTTACTGTAGGTGTTTTCATTATTACTATTACATTATAGGCAGGCAATTATATTGAGTATAAAACCTTTTTTACACTTCACTGATTACATTTTTAGTAACAGGTCATGAACAAATTAATCACCTCTTCGGAGAGTGTTCATTAAAAATTGTCTTTTTTAGTCTTTCTGTAAGGCTTTCCAAGTTTGAGTAAACAATGATTACAGCTCACAACCTGATACTCTGCTCACATTGAGTAACACCTTCCCACAGTGATGCAGTGGGATTGTTTATGCTGTACAGTGGGAGTTAGTATACACACTGTGGGCTCTATACCAGCCTGAACTGCTTCAATGATGTGAAAAATCAGTAGAAAGTACTTAGGGTCTTTAAAGCAATTATTCTATCAATCCATCCTCTTACTTTCAAAAAATGAGAGCTTTAGATCACTCTTGACTGTAAGGTTGTATCCAGACAATGTTAAAGGTCTGCTAGCTGTATTCCCTGTGCTCATCTTTTTTTGCTCATCTTTTTTGAACCTACTTATTTCTTTTGCTTCCACAATTTCTTGCAGTCATGAGATCCACAATTTAATTGTGTGTTGTTTGAAGAATGAATTCTTTTTTTGTTGAATATTCTGCTTCATAATTTCAATGGATGTATCCAAGTTCTCATAGTGCATGAAATGGAGAATCCTTGCTTTTCACAATGTTAAAGGAGACATTAGATCTGACATTTGAGGAACTGCTTCAAGGGCTGTAATCTCTTTTCTATGCAAATGGGCTTCGTGGGTTCAAGGAAAACCCCGGTGTGTGGAGCTCCAAGCATCTGCAGTGGCCTACCACGTCTTTGCAAGGTATTAGCTTAAGCTCATCAAAACTTTTTTTAAAAAAAGTGTATTACAAAATGGTATCCAGATGAGATTATTTAGCATTACAAGTCCTTATGCAGCTTTTAGGAGAATCACTTACTTGCTAAATAGAGTGCAGCAGCTCCTTGGGAGCCATTCCAGTCTATCAGGTAAATCTGTAATTAGTATCCAGTTGATCTGAAGCATGGTGTTGTCATTATATTGATATAGACATACACATTAGAAAACACTACTGCCTGGGCACAGCAGGCAATTCACAGACTCTAATAACTCAGCCGTTTTATTTTTTTAAAGCCTAGTAATTTTTGCTTCAGAGTTAAAATATAAAATCATAATTGCAACAACATTTTTAATTTTCAGTTAAGCATGAAACAGAACAGACATCTGTAATTTTTTCTGTGATTTCTACCTTTTGAAAATAATCTGTTAGATTTTTTTCAAAGAACTGAGAGGCTTTTTGTTTGGTCTTTGTTTTTTAAGCAAATAGGTTGTGTGGTGACATTAAACTGGTAGCAACAGAAAAAAAAGAGGAAAGATTGTCAGTTGTTTTTGTGAAAATAAATTTAAAAAAAAAAAGAAGTTTGGATTTAGTGCAGCCGAATGGAATCCCACTTTGTTTTGTTTGAGTTTCAAAATTTAGTTCTTGAAATGGCAGAGGTTCATGCCCTTTTGCAGTAAATGGAGATCCCATATTTTGGCATAAAAGTTTAAAATATGTAGTCATGACTAAAACAGAAGGAAATAAAATGATGTGTCAACTTGTATCTACTATACCTCCATCATAGTCAATAAAATTTAGAATAATTACACTGAGGTGGATTTGGCAGTATAAATGAAATTCAGGCATAAGAACGCTGTAAAGTTTCTATGGACAGGAGCAGATGCACAAGTCAGTTACTTTGGATAACCTCCCCACCTGATTACCAATTATATTGCATTTGCAAGTCATTCAATCTTCTTTTGAATAGTCACTTAAGCCTTCATTATTAACTAAGCATTACTTTTTCTTTTTCATACATTGACTAGAGGTTTGGGATATGAAAAACAAAGCTTAGAGGTCTGATGGTGTGTTGTCTGATGCTTAGAAAATTGATACTGTCTGCAGACTCAAACACAGGAAAATGGGTCTCTCTTGTCATTTCTTCCACGGCCTCAATATACCACAGCCAGTGTAAGCATAAAACAGATTTCTTAATGGGCCAAGACCAATAATAAACTGTTCTCATTCGTGTGACGTGTTTGAAAGGAACAATGTGAACAAAGAGTGAATACTACATGGAGTATTTCAGTCTGACAGATTTTCAAACAGAACTACAAAAGCTGTGAACCATTACATACATACAGGATTGGTTGATTTTGCTTTAAAATCACATTTAACGGGAAAATTTGTCTTAAAAATAAGCCAAATCAGGCATGCTAGTATACCTGGCATAAGTAAAATCAGAAATGTGAGTGCTTGTTGAACAAGACATCAAAAGCAGTCTTGTGACTAATGCAATAGACTGGAGCTGAGGAAACTTGATACATAATTATTTTTCAGTTTATTTGTAGGGTGGAGAATAATATGGGCAAGAGAATAACTCTTAATTCCAATTATGAAATATTTTGAAACAAATGGAAACAAGTTTGGGCCAGCCAAGCACTGGCTGACCTATACATGGTCTTTTCAGTAAAAAAGTAAAATTCACACTGAAGTATTCACCCAGCTCTGAAATTGAAGGCATCTTCTACATTCAGTCTCTAGCTTTTTCACCAGTCCCTTATATGGTTGGGGGAAATGTGTCATCTCCTCTTGTCCTTGTCCCACATCTGTAATAGGTATTTAAAAAAAAAAAAAGAAAAAAAGCCTTGTATGAGAGGGCAGAGGCTCTTCCTTATGCAGTATATGTACATCAACTAACATCCCTTCTTGGGACTATGGGCTCTACCTTTATAAAGGTGATGTGACGATGTGACTGGGATTTTTTTTAAGCTCTTGGTCTTGGCACTGAATGGGATCGGTGAAGATAAAATCTTTGAGAAACAGAAATCTCATTCTAACACCATGAAATGCCTTACTAGCAAATCCTTTGGATTAATTCATCACCCACAGTCTTTCCAGGTGGCTGTTTAGTAAAAACTTTAATCTTTATCATAGATTTAACCTTGTCCTAAAGGAAACTCTGATGGGAATAAACTTTCTTAAACCGTACTGAGCACAAATATAGAGTGTAATTACAGTGAGCAAATAATGGAAGAGACCAAAATCTGGAGATCAGAATATTAAAAACATTCACAGAGAATAAAAATTACGTTTGATTTTGTAAACATGTTGCCTGGTAACACTGGGATTAAAACCTCATCCAATATTTTAGGAGCACGTTTAAGATGGGCACTTCACATTATCTGAATCTCTCAGCCTCTATTGGCAGGCTATCTGTAGAACACCTCCTGTTTTCATTTTAGAATACTGCAAATGATAAAAATAATGTTCCAAATCCAGTAAGGACTTAAAAGTTATATCAGTGATATTAACAATTTAGTAAGCAATCTTGGGCTGCTGTACCATCCTTTAACAACCATAGTCAGACTGATGGTCTAATTCACAAAACCATTTTGTCACTATAAAAAATAAAGAATGACAACCAAAAAGTGCAGTAAAAGGTGAAAACAGTTAGTTTAGTGAGAGGCTGATCTGTAATTACTGCTCCAACTCCACTGAGATTTCCAAACATTCTCTTGTTTCTATTAACCTCTCTCCTTCTGCCTGCCTCCAAATCACGCCCCTCAGCCTCTTACATCAGAAGGCAAACTGGAGATGAATTTGCATGTTCATGTGCTGATACTTTATTAGGAATTTAAGGTAATTTTATTGATTTAATAATATTTATAATATCTGGGTACTGAAGTTTTGTGACAATTTCTAATAGACATGCAAGATTTTTTCCACAGGCACAACAGAAGCAAATATTATCATATTATTAAACTGTTACGTACAACAGTATATTTTGTAGCCTACCTCAGGCCATCTAGGTTTCCAGCAAAGTAAGGGCCAAGAAAGCAGAAAAGCTACAGAACACCCAGGGAGATTAAATATCACAACACCAACTCAAGAAAGTTGAATCTTGACTCAAGAAAGCCCCAGCTGCCAGAAAAACTAAGTATCACTCTTCATATATATTTTCTTTTCTCAAAGATCTCTCTGATGTTCTGGTCTGAAAATCTTGTGCATTTGCCATCACTCTTTTGCACATGACTTTATTGTTCACTGTGTGAAAAATAAGTTTTGTACTTTTATTTCTTCCCATGAAGTAGGGATTTTTAAGACAGCTGTCACTTTAGTGCATCAGCAATAAATAAAGCTTCAAGTCAGGATAAAAAGGAAGTATTGCCACACCATTTTCAACTATCTAATATCTCAAAAGGTTTTATGTATTCTTGCATTTCATTTTTTCCACTTGCATATTTATGAGGACCAGGCAAGAAATCCAGGTGTAATGTAAGGAATCTGTTAATCAGAAAGCAAATTTGTTCATCTTAAAATCTCTCCAAGATAGAAAGCAATTTTGAAAAAATGTGACTTTCTTTTAGCTAAATTTTCACATCACTGTTTTTGCTTTTCTTTTCCCTCTGCTTAGCTATGGGGAACTTTAGGGGGATTGGCCAATTTTATGTTGAAGGAGAAACAAATGACAGAAAGTCAGTGCATTTTCTTAGTTTAAACTCTTTCAGTTTTAGTGTGCACAAGCAGAAGTACTTATAAATAGCCTGCAGTCAATCTTGTTTTTAAATATACCAACCTAGACATCAGCAGTACTTTTCTAGAAGGCACTGCGCCGTAAGAGCTTGCTGTAGTTACAGAGTCATAATTGCCAATTGCAAGGGCATCACAAAATTGTCAATACACCTTTCTTCAAAGTTAAGCTATGGCTTTATCAGGTGATCATTAACACCTTTTCTCAGTGCTATAGATTCACCTGGATCAAAAATCATGGTCCAGATCAGGTGTACAAATCAGCCAGAGTAGGTAGTATAAACTTTACACTTGCTTTATTTCACCCTTAGGACAGATGATACTCTCCTGTTAGTGTTCCACAAGATAACACATTATTTGGGTTGAAGGTTTGTGTTTTGATTATATAAATGGTTGATGCTATGATTGCACCTATGAAAGCCCCAGCAACTGGGTAAAATACGCCCTGGAGTAAGTGGGTCACCTTGCCCTTATACCTGTGTCTTGTGCAACAGGATATATACGTTCTGTCAGGAGGACTTTGGCAGCCTACAATTCTGTCACAGGGAGCTGCTTTTTTTTCCTCCATCAGACTTATTATTTTCTGGAATGAAGATTATGGTGATTTGGACTCAGTCTTTTAGGGAAGGACAGGGGAGGGGCTGGATTATATCAAGAGGATGGCAGTCTTCAGCAAAGACTGGCCATGTAGAAGTAATAGAGGTGAATCACAGAACTAGATGATAGGGGAGCAGGAATGGATATCGTTGGTGTAATTAGCAAGGACTTTCAGGCTCATGGGGATTGTTTGTGAATATATTCTGGAGAACAGAATATTGAACAATTAGTGCTTGAAGCTGAAGGCATTACAAAACACCAGATTAACTGATCCAGGCTATGCTCATGTAATTGTTTTGCATGTTAGCTTCTAAAGGTACAGATGATTCCATGTTACAAATGCTCCTGAGAATTTGCAAGTGTGAAAAGCTACTTAGTAGGCTAATGAGAGAGGTTAGATTTTCATTTCCCAAAGCTAGATATGGGAGTATACTTCTGAACAGGGACTTACCTTAGTTTTATTTATTTCAGAGAAGATCCTTTGAGGCAGTTTGAACCTTGTTACCACTTGCACTTGATGTTTATTGAGTAACTATTCTCTCATAAAATCTTCTACTGAATTATTACTGAAATATCTGTTCAAGTTTGTATTCTGTGGATCTAATTCAAGATTATAGGTTCCAGTAGAATTAGAACAGGGATATATTTGTCCACCTGTGACCAACATTTCTGTCTCTCTTTCTAGTTCCTATGCTCTTCTGTGTGGGAACCCTGAATCCATGATTAAATGTTATTTATTAGGCCCTTTCCTTTGAGAGCTGTTTCAGAGAACAAGTATGTGAAGAGACTGGTAAAGGACTTTTCAATCTTTACTTTCAATTGATCAGACTTGAAATCATTACTACTTTTCTTTTGGTCTTTTTCTCATTTCTTTAAAATCAATCTGTACTCAAAGAACAGTTTATAAATTGAATACAAACTAGGGATGTCCTCTCAGCTTTGAACCAGAGTTATATTTGGTGAGTCTCACAAGCACCTTCATATGTGTGACACAAGTTTTATAGAATGCCTGCTGTGGAAATAGATTAGCTACCTTGCTGATAGGCCCCTTTAACATATGGTAGAAACAGAGACAAAGGGAGAGGATAGATTGCTAACATACCCCACCTTTAGAGAAAGAGTTATTTTCCTTCATTAACTTACTATGTTTTTCTTAAACATTGAATACTGCTTTAAATATATTACTTGTGTTAGATTTGGACTAGGATTATTTTTACATGCATCCAGGGATGCATGGGATATGTATGCATCCCAAAGGGGAAAAGATGATTATTTGATTTTTGAGATCGTTGTGGAAAACTACTGCTACTGTTACTCTGAACGCATATGAAACTCATCTAGTTTGAGGCCTTTCCCTAAAATACTATCTAGCTGCAGAACTGGCAAGAATTCCTTGTGGCTTGCAGATACTGAGAGAAAACTGGAAGTTAAATACCTGGCTTACTCTAAATATAGCTGAATAATAAGAATCTGAGGCAAACTTAACTTTCACTCACATCTGGAGTATTGTGTCCTTTTTGACCCCCAGTACAAGAAAGACATTGACATACCGGAGCCAGTCTGGCTGAGAACCATGAAGACGATTAAGGAGCTGGAGGACGATGTACCAGGAGACTGAAATCTACGTGTGTTCAGTCTTAGAAAGAGAAGGCCAAGGTGGGGGAGATCTAATTGCTGACTTCAATTACCTAATGGGAGGTTATAAAGAAGGCAGAGCCAGAATCTTCTAGAGGTGCACAGCAAAAGGACTAAGGCCAACAGACACAAGATGCAGCAAGGACAATTCCAACTAGATATAATGAAAAAGATTTTTCATGGTGAGGGCAGGCCAGCACTGGCACAGGTCGCCCAGAGATATTGTGGAATCTCCATCCGGGGAGATAATCAAACAAGGCCCTGAACAATTTGATCTAACTTTGAAGTTGACCTTGCTGTGAGTGGGGCTAGACAGGATAAATTCCAGAGATCCCTTCCAATCTGAATTATTTTATTAATTTCAGCTGTGGGTTTCTTAGTATGTACATAGGGGATGTAAAGTCAGAGCTTTGGAGGCTACCCAAGTGAGAAGGACAAAGTATACTGAGAGAAAAAAGAATGACAAAACAAAAGAAAGAAATCTGTTTACCCTTTGGAAAAAAATCACACGTAGTAATTCTGTCTTGAGTTGTCAATTATTGTTTGCAGATAATAAAGGTTCTTTAAAAGCTTCATACAAAGCAAGACAGCTGAAAGTATATTATTTTTGCCTTGATATGAGACACCAACTGTTATAAAAGTTTTAATGTCCTTTAAATATTGTAGCATGCGGGGAAAAAAATCAGAACAAGCTAGCAGAAAAAATTAAAAATATGTTCCTCAAAACAAATTAACATTTTTGAATGCCTTAGCTTAGTGATTCCTATAGAGGCACGGATGATCACAAGATGTTGGCCCTAATTTTGTCTCTAGCTGTTTCTGTGACTGCCTAAGCTGTTCAGTGACGAGATCCTGGAGATCTGTAAAAATATTTAGAAACAAGGAGGGTGTTATACAGCTACACATGCTGCTAGGGCTATGTTTGAGGAGGAAGAAAGAGCTCCCCACAGAGACAGGAGATCTAAGGCACCATGAGGAGAGGGGAGTGCAGAGGATAAGCACCCCAGGTATCAGAGAACAGCATATAGGCTGGAGGAAAAAGTACTTCTAGACATTGGAGTTTTTATGGAGTTGGGTCCTGGTTTTCTCACACACCAGTGTATAGGTACAAGAACACCAAAATAATGTAGTTACAGTGGGGTTTACGTTATTATTTTTGAGTTAGCTATTTGCAAACAGCTGTAGAAGTTTAAAGATTTATAACCATCTCTCATGTAGCTAGATGTAATGCACATGATGTTGAATCTTCTTTGCCCACCTTATTCCTGCTCTCTCAGGTTCTATATCTGGCAGTTAGTAAGTGACACAAATAACAGAAGTTCGATCACTTATTACGTCCCAACTTCTTTAACACAGTCTGTACTATTGACACGGTAAGCACATAACCTGAACAGTTATGTTTTAGTGATCCTGCCAGTAACATAGTTGCTGCTTTTTTTACCTCATTCCAGGGCAGAGATTCTATTGCAGGGTGCTGGATATTGCAGTAGAAGGCTCCAAAAATTTTACAGGAAAACAGGTATTTTCATCTGCCATTTATTCACCTGCTGGAGGCTTATGTAAATACGGAAGGAAGTTACAGATACACATTTGGAAGGGTTTTTGTCAGAATTTTTATTGAAGTTCTGTAACATATGAAACTGTAAGGTTACACAGCTTCATATGATAAATGTCATTTAAATGCAACGAGGAAAATGTTATATTGCTTATGTCGTTTTATATCTGGTGAATACGCATTCTAAATGTAGATTTGGAAAGGAGGGCTTCCAACTAGACTTGTATTAAAGGTAGTAAATAAAAAAGCCAGCCAGGCCAATGGAATGATTTAGTAATTCTAAGAAAGTTGGAAAATAAAATAGTATGTAGTAATGACTTCTTTTGGAAACTGGGATGAAATACTGAAGTTTACTTTTTTTATACTGAGTAATAAAAACCAAGATATAATAGGTGATCTCCCAGACTTGCTGGTTTTGTTCCTCAGTGCACAGAAGGAAGGTGAAATATTTTTTTTCTTATAGTGCAAATGCACCATAAGAGGAAAAAAAATCAGATGAAAAAATATATCAAATTTTCTTCTCTAGGGTAAAGCTCTTTGAAGTGTCCTTCAAATACTTGTCTAATTTCATTGCTCCCCTGATTGCTGCCTATGGCTCTTTCAGTGTATTCATACTTATATGCAGATTGTGTTTAAGTCCTAATCTATGAAAGCTGGGGGCCAGAGGTGATAGGCATAATGGTGTAAGTTGCACATCACATACTGTAGGTTTTTCATCTTGCATCTTCTTTCATCTTTCTTCACTTTCAAGCCTCTTGTCACATAGGTTACATCATCCTGCACTAATAGGCTACACTTACCCAATCTATAGAAATGTGTAAATTATGTTAACTCATACCTACCTGTCAAACTACTTTTCTAGGAGAAGGTTCCTTAAAAAGAGAACGTACTGTGCCCCTCCTTTCTCTCCGTCTGCTAGAAAAGCTCATTTCTTATATCCTATGAGAAAAGGCTACTGCCAGAACGTACAGAACAATCCTATTACCTGCTTCTTGGTTCCCTGATCATTTTCTGGGGTGTTGAGATTTTTTTATACGTTATTTAGATCTGAGGAATTTACCTACTTTTGAACTCAAACCCACTTTTTTTAAGCCACACATGTACTGACTCAGGGTCTGTCTCCCATTTGCTGTGCTTCTGATCTTGGTCTGTTGTGTGACAACTGTAGTAACAAGAGATAGAAGAAAGTTTAAACTACAGCTTTCTTGAATGACTTCATACCTTGAAGTGTATGTTTATCTTTGTTTTGTCCTCAGCCTGTAGGGACTAGAAGACATTTTGGGGGAATTTTTCTGGTCTCTCCGTTATGTTCTCCAGAGGTTGGAAACGGAAGAAGAAATAACAACGTCACACACTTAAATACGTGTGAGTAATGGCACAAGCACTTGTTAAGTTAGATATTTCTTTGAAACATCAAAAATTATTAAATTTTCATGGGAAGCTTGAAACACTGTGTATTAAAGCACAGCCACCGTGCTTCACATTTTTAATAGCAGCCCTTGACTTCCCTTTCTGAGACCACATAGCAATGAAGAATAACGCTGTGTTAAAATGATTATACAAAAATGGAATTGTGGTTTAACCCACTGACATTAAACATTGCATGGGTGTCAAAACAGTGGATAATTTTATATGGATCATTCTACAAGGCATAACTATTTGAATGGCAGCCTTAACTTTTCACTACCCTTGATGAAACTAAGGGTTTGGAAGTGCATTTTGAATAAATGGCCAAAACAGCATGCCTTCTGAACTACAGCTTTTGCTCCAGTAATCCGCAAAACTATGCTGAACTTTCTCTGAGCTTCTTGTAGGAATCCACACTTGGGCTATATTTGTAAACAAAGGGGCAAGGCCAGCAGCTCTTAGTGGCATAATCCATACACATCAGTGACATGAATGCCAGGTCAAACATCACTTTTTTTCTAGGCGAGACTGTGTTACTGTGTAGTAGCATCTTGTAGCATAATAGTGCCAACTCAGGCTAAAACTGGTTCCACAGTCTGGAGCTGCTGCTGCACAAGATTATGCATTATGACAACTTTCTATTACGTGAGCACACATCAGTTCCAAGAATTAGCCAGAAAACAGCAGCAAGCAAATGTTCTAAGCTTCCTAGATGTAAATGTGTAGCACCTCATAGCATTATGTTCAAAGTGTATATGCTGGGCAGTACAGCAGATCAAACAGTGGAATTTGTTTTGATTACCTTGGTTATACTTCATACCACCGTAGTTAGATTTTTGTATGCATGTCAAAAATATAGTTTTGAAAGTCTTAATTATTTAAATTTAAAATATCATTAAACATCTAAGCATCATTATTTCTAAAGATTTCATAATATTGATTTTGCTACTATTTATGTAAAATAGTAACAATGACAGGAAACAACAACAAAGAAATCTGAAGTGGTCACTGCTGGTACCCTTGGGGCCAATATTTCTCAGTTCCCTGGTACAATATTAAGAAGCAAAAGTAAGTTTTTCAAAATCTGTCCTATTGTAATGTCATTGTGTGGTCACCTGTTGTGAGTAATGTACACAGTGTCAGGAGGTTCAGGTGAAAGCAAAGATCATACATAAATACACATTATATTCCCAAAAGTTTTTTCATTGGTACAAGAGCAGGAAGGGGTTCTGATCTCATGACTAAGCCTTGGCAGTACCTTACTCTAGAAGTCATCCTTCTGTTCAATGGACAGTGTGTAGACTGTTTCACTGGAATCTAGTTGTTAGGGAAGTTGCCATACACAGCCATGGCTTGAAGCTAGAAACTGTTGTTAATTGTCGTAATAATACATTCACACACACACACAAATACACAATTAAAGCTCTCATAGTTCTTAAAAGCTTAATCAGTACTTAGTGAGACTAACTTTTTTTTTTTTTTTTTAGAAGCTGGGCTGAATACTTATTTGAACTATAAAATTCTAAGTTACTGCATAGGAGAAATAGGTTCCCTCTGTGAAGTTTCCTCCTCTCCTCTAGCTATGCTAGAGAAGATCAAGACATATTCCTCTGAGAAGAGAAGGCACGCATCTCCAGTGGCAGCTTCTCTGATTTCAATGCAGGTTTTTGTACTCTGGATAATAAACGTAAGACAAGTTGGCTCCTGAAACACCTGTGTGAGATTGTAGCAAAGGCATCACTCATCTGTAAGAGATTAATGAGAGGCCTTCATTTGCCAGCCCTCCTACAAGCACCTTATGCTTGCTGACATCTGATATTTCCCGTGGTGGCTGGACTTAACACACTTCCAAGGTAGTGCCACACTGGAACCTTTATCACCTCATCAGCAGCTCTGCTTGTGTTGGCTTTACACAAGGGACAGGTCATAGGTCACCCCTTCCTGATCAGTGCCAGCCCAGTCCCCACAGAGTGCAAATGAGACTGCTGAGCTGCCAGCTTGCCCTGATTTTTTATTTTTTCTTTGCTGTGCAAACAATCAGAATGCCTGAAGATAATTCCTGTTGTTCAGCCAGTCTGTTAGACAGGTGCGTTATTTTCAATTTTGTGACTTTACAGGTCTGCAAAGCACGTTGGACGTATATGATGTCACATAAGAATTCTTTTACTTAGTATAAACATAAAACTTGAGAATATTGCCTAGAGAAGGAATGTCCTACTAAGGAAAAGAGAAAACCTTTCATCTTGTAAAACTTATCAAAATCTTATTTATAGTGAGCAGAGAAACAAATACTTTTTCCATGCAGGCAAGGCTCTTCCCTTTTCTTTATATTATTTAATACTGAAGTTTAAAAAAAAATAGTCATCAGAATAACCTATTAGCAAAATCATTGTTGTAATATAGGTTAGAGGTGGTACTTAGTACAGATGATATATGGCACAATGCATGGTGTAAGAAATAACTTCCTTTTAAGATATCCACAGTAGATTTGAGTGGTAGGTTGAATGTAGAGCATCCTTACCAATTAAAGTTTTATGAAAGAAAATCTATTTGTTGTTCAAGTTACATATTCTAACTACTTTGATATTTGTTTGTGCTAAGGCAAAGAAACACACCATGAATTCATGAGTGGCTTTATTAAAGTCTTTTCAGATAAAGTATATTGATTTTCATCTGGGCTGATATTCTAACATTCTGTTCAGGATTTGACGATTTCATTTTATAGTTCCCTGCAAAAATGTTTTGCCTTAGACGTAGATATGTATAATAGCATTAACTCTGTAGTATAATAACATGCTGAATAGGGTATATGTCTGTTAATTGCTTTAATTTGGGTCAGTACACCAGAATGCACAATTTGTCTGTGATTAAAATTTTGTACACTTATAACACACACAAACACGCCCCACCACGCATGCCATGCCATTTGTTCTGAAGTACCTTTTTGCTAAACCATCTTGATGGATGGACAGATTATTACCTTACATCCTGTTCTGCTAAATACATCTGCATATATTTAGAAAGTTAGTATTGTATCAAAAGGACCTAAACTCTCATTACTTGATCACTACATAGGGAAGATCTACATTTAAAAGACCAAACTTTCTAGTTAGTGTATTTAAGTGGCTGCATTACTAGCAGTTTTGATAGAATAGAATATCTGATGTGTTTTCTCCCAAGCAGTGCTCATTGCATACCCATGTACTTTTGGACTCACTCCTAAAGGAAATTTACAACATAGGAACTTTTTTCTTTTGTTTCATGCTTGGTATTATCATGGGATACAAACAAGTGGCCTGAAGCTAATTTTAAGGAAACATAAGCATATGCTGTTGTTCATTTTCAAATATATCTTCTTTTCTTTGGAATTGTAATGATTCACATTGTGCTTCATATTTTCAGCAGATAAACAACTTGATTGTGCCAATCCCTTAACTCCATCAATACCAACGATTTTATCAGCAGACAGGCTGAATTCTCTTTTTGTTTGTTTTTCTAAGGGATTTCCTTCTTTCTTTCCCTGAGTTTCATGTTAAGACAGAGGACAGCATCAGGGAATTACGAGAGGTATTCTCTTTAGTAGAAACTCCACGTGAAATGTCTTCCTTAGTCCTAATGGTGCTCCAGCTGAATGCGAAAGAAGCCATCCTAAGCAAAATAGGCCTGGTGAAAGCAGCAAAGAACTAACCTGATTTCTGTTGTAACACGTTGACATCTCTGAGAAAAATGTAAATGGGATGTTAACATCCCACAAGTTAGTTCGCAATACGTATCAGTTGGCAAAAAATATTAGGTATTTTACTAAAATGCTTGTACATTTTGAAGGTAATTGCTTTAAAGCATGATCCACTGTACAGTCATCTGGTTTAAAAATCCAGCCTAGTAGAGCAAAAAACCAGAATGGGGGATACAGAAGTTTATGCTGTGTTTGAAGCAGTTTCTGCCTACCCACCTGCTCTCACCTCGGAGCACGCTCTGCATCATTAGGGCAGAGTTCTGCTCCCTTCGTCCAGCCCCGTAAATCTGCTGTTACTTTCTGTAGAGCGGTATGGCTTTGGTAGAAGGCGTAAAGAAAGGCCTAGATGAGTCATGAAAATAGTTTTCTCTCCAGAAGGGTGAGAACAGTGAGTTTTTACTGTTACTTCTTCAGATAAGAAAGAGACTTGACTTTGACTCCCTTGTTCCAGATTAGTACTCTCCTGAACACAACAGGGCAGAGACACAACCACAGATCTTTTAAAGAAAAAACAAACCTTTAAATTCTTTCAAGTTCGGCCTTGCAAACTTCAAGTGGAAACAGATGCTGCCTTTCAGTAGCACGTAAGCTATTGACTCTCATGAAAGGTAAGTTTTTCAGGAGCTTATCCTGAATGTTTCTGTTTATGCTGCCTTTAGGCAGCTCTTTGATCATTGTATTAATAGTTAAGGATCTTGTCGTGAGGCCTGCGACTCCCCATGCCTTTCTGTGCCTCTCACTAAGGTTTCCAGACCCAATTCAGAGCTATGTATTTAAAATTTCAGAAAGCTCAGTGCTACAACTCCTAAATCCCCCCCCCCCTTTGTTTTGTTTTGTTTTTTAAAGTTGAACTTTTTGTACAAATAAGGAGGCCTCAATTTAATTTGAGTCTTCAAAAGAAAATTCTGGAAGCCCCAGCTGAGGGGGATGATGAGCAGATGCTGCAGGTGGGGAAGGGAGGAGCTGGTTCCTGTGAGGGGGCTCTGGAGGTGGCCGTGGCACCTGTGGGCAGCTGAGGTGAAGCAGCTGGGCAGGAGGCTGTGTCCAAGGGCATGGAACTGGTCAGCCTGGAGAAGCTGGAGCCTGTCTCAGGAGGCATGGAACAGTTTTAAAAGAAGGTGTCTGTGGCCCGCTGCCTAACTCACTGCGGACTTTGGAAGGGGTTCATCTGCTGCTGGGCTGCAGTCGCTGTACGGTGTGCAGAGCTGAGTGGGAGTGCAACTGCTTTATCTGTGAGTGATTTCTGAAGCACATGAAAGGGCTGGGGTGTTACTAGAGAGCCACAGCTGAGACTAGGATAAATAGAGAGCTATAATGCAAGGACCGCTTCATGTTTTTTTAGGGCATGAGGGAAGGAAAAGCCCTTCCTTGGGATATCAGCTGGAGTGTGAATACGGTAGGGGTTTGCGAATTAAGATGGCTGCTGAGGTGGTGTGAGGAGAGTGACTAGGGCAGATGCAGGTTAGTTTTGTGTTTAAAAGCAAATAGCTCAGAACATAAGCCTAGAATTTTAGTGCCTTGTCTTACCTTTGTTTTGCTGAGGAGAACTACTGCTTTTGCCCATGGAATGGATGTCAGATTGAGTTTAAAGCTGAATTTTAGACGATCCTTTGGAAGGCTGACTAACTTCCTGCATTTTCTCTAGGGAAGTATAGGCTTTTTGGTTTAGCTGAAGGACTAAATCATTTGTATGCTGTAATCTTACTTCTTGAAAACAAAGGTGGAAAACTCCAGTCCCTACTAGCTTCAAGTTTTCCTCATCCTATCATGAAGTGGTGTAAGATGGTTTTGCAGGTTGTGGTCTGTGTGGGGATGGACACACTTCATTTGGGAGTGACTGCAACAGTAAAAAGGCATAGTTAAACTTCCAGATTTCATGGCATGGATAAAGTACAAGCTACTAAGTTATTCATAGCAACATGATTGGAAATAAGGCTCCAGTGATGAGGACAGAGCTAACTCTTGTAGCTAAATGGTGTAGCGTTATAGTTGGAGAAAAAAATACTATGTTGAGCTAGCTCCTTGATGTGATGAGAATCGTATCTGGGATAAAGGGTTACTTAACTAATGCTCAAATTGAGAATTATGTTACTCAATAGACAGTCATTGTGCTAGATCATTGCCACCTGTATTAAAAGTCATGTAAGTAAAGGAATTGATTTCTTGTGGTTATGTCTCTACATTTTTTTTTTTTTTCCCCTTGGGCTGTGAGGGAAAGTAATGGGAGAAGCTGGACTGTAGGCCCTTGCTCACCAGCTGCTGAAAGCGCCTTTCCTGATCCTGCAGGCAGCCTGCTTGCCTGGAAGCACTAGCTCCTGAGACAGCTGGGGACTGCAGGGTGAAATTGCTGTCTTTTAAGTAGTAAACTGAATGGATCAGGTGCAATTACCATTTCCATCTGCCTTTTCATCCTCAATCTCACTGATGTGTGGATGTCAAAGATGACTGTTGGTGATCTTCAGGAAGTAGATACTCAGGTGTGTCTAGGGCAGGTACAGGCACTAATTCTGTGCATAACAGTGATAGGTGCTTGGTTTAATGATGGACAGAATGTGAGACTCTACCAGGAGAGGAGAAGAAAAGCATGAAAAAATGTCTCTGGTATGTTAACTTGTATGTTAACTAGAACTCATACTGGGTTCATATGGGTAAAGCATGGCTGAAGATGCTGTGATGTGTCTTAAACTCCTCTGGAGAGGAGTGAAGAGCACAGCTGTTGGTCAGAACTCAACTTAATTGTATTTTTTTTTTAACTCTTCCCCACGCCCCTCCCCACCCTTAGCACATTTGGGAGAGAGGGGTGACATCCAATGTACTTGCCCTGCCTAACCTTTAGCGCACTCAACAGAGGGGAGGAAAAAGAGGCTTTATCAGAGGTCATGAGCATAGTATGAGTGCTCTCAATAGTCTTCTAGAAAAGTCTGTTTCTCCCTATTGATTAGGGATGCAGTTTTCTTCACATCAGCTACCTTTATGTGCTGAAGTTAATTTGTACTGTAGTGACAAAAGGCTAATGCAATCTATGTATAAATGCTATAAAATGCTAAATAGGCATGAAAAGACTGTTCAGCCTCTGCATTTGGCACTAATATAATTGCTATTGGAGTATTGTCTAGTGTTTGCAGTTCTAGAAGGAGGCCAAAAGCTGCAGGGTTTAGGGAAGCTCTTTTTTTCTGACTTAAAGTATAGAAAACATCTCCCAAGGTCAAGAAGCCCACTCTATTATTGTATCAAAGCAAAGGCTGAAGAACAGTGTAGTTGGTCTATAAATACATGCAACCAATTCGGTAATCTGATACAGAATTAATCAGTCAATTCAGCAGACAAAATACAACAAAAAAATTAATCTTACAGTGGAAGAAGAACCAACTTGCACAGTTAGAAATACATACTTAATCATTTATGTAAATTAATTGCTCTTGGAAGAACTTACTTTGGGTGATAATTATATTATTGAAACATCTTTTAATCCACTTAGGATGCCTTTCAGGAGTCTATGCTGTAGTTCAGGTAGAGATATCATACGTGAAGCAGTAATATAAGGCAGTCTCATGGCCTCTAATATGTGGGCTATTGGGCTAAAAGGTTAGAGGTTCCTCTGATCTGAAAAAAAGAAGGAATCATTGTAACAAATTTATTTTAATTGAGCTACAAATGTGACTGCATATTACATGAAGTAGAAGAAAACTGCCTTCTTAAAGGTGAAGCAAATCTATGTGATCCAATGCTCTGCTTAATTGATTAGCACCAAAACACTGCCTGAATGAGGGAGGAGAGGAAGTATATTTTTGAACTGACAGATCCCTACTTTTAAATCCCTTAGTTCAAAAATTTATCTATAATTAGCAAAAAGACATCCATATGGTGACTTTTCTAGTCCCAGATGGGTAGCTGTCATTTTGCACATGATCTTTGCTTCTCTTTTGAAGTAGAAATGAGTAATCTTGGAAATATTAATCTGACTTCAACTATATTTATCCTTCTATCAACAGTGATGACACACTTTGATTTCTTTCTTGGCATACACAGTATGTGCTGCGGTGCAGAGGATTCCAGTTGCCATAATTTTCAGTGGAAAGAATAATTATCACAGGGAACTGTAAGTAAGTTATTATGGAATATTTGTATATTTCATTAGCAAAGCCAAAATTTTCAAGAGTAGTGACGCAAACACATGCCAAACTTGAAACTCTGCTAAGGGGGTGATAGAAGGTGTTCTGCAAGTACTTAAAATTGGCTCCCCTTTTCAGTGATGTGTTACCTGGCACAGTAGCAGCTGTACACCTGCTCCTGCCTGGCAGGCTACTGCTGGGAATAGTTACGTCAGAGCAAACAAAAAATTAAAATAATTTACCGTGCCAGAAAATATGTTTAGGTATCTGACTTACCTTTTTCTCTTAACTACTGGAGGACTAATCCTCAGCACGAATCTTTCTGCCCTTGTCAATATAGTTTATGTGGTGACATAACTACAGGCATCTTGTGTGTTTAGACTTCCATTTTCCTTTTTGGGGGGTGGGGAGGGGAAAGTAATTGTATGTGTAAGGGGAAGGTATTTTGTAGCAAGTGTTATGTCTGTGCGTGACTTCCCCCCTCTCATTTTACAAAAAATAATTTTGGTTGCTTGTGCTTAAATATCCATATAGAGAAGCTAGCAATCTCTGTAAGTGGTGCAAAACCTTGACGTTCCTCTTAGTAAGCATTCTCCTTAAAATGCAATCTTATTTTGGAGGGGAAAAAATGTTACAGTACAGTTTTGTTTACCACAGGCAGTGTCAGAGGCAGGAGGCCAGATCCAATCAAATGAAGTAAATGGCATTACCCTGAATTTACTCCTGTATAAGTGAGAGCTTGTTTCAAGCCCCAAGCTACGTGAAAATGATTGCTGTTCTCTTTGCTAGCATTGCCCATATGAAAGCTGACATAAATACAACCTACAGTGAACTTATTTAGCAAGTGATAGGGTACAGTTTTTCACCATGATTGAAAGGCCTTAAGAATGCAAGTCTCATGCACGAAGGAAGAGAGGTGCCTGAGTTCCATTAAGATCAATAGGAATTAAATACTTAAGTGACTCAGGCCTATGCCTCTGAAAACATTCAAGTATTTTTTAGCAACTCAATGATCATAGTTCCTTCTTTTCAGCACTATCCTCATGATAAAATTTGATTTTCTTTTTTTTTTTAACAAACACCTATGAAGCACAGGTGATGAGAATGAATGTCAAAAGTTTATTTTTTAGGTTAAAGTTTTTTTATAAGCAATTAACATTTTAGTGTTGCTGGACTAATACTAGGGGAAATTTTAGTATAGTTGTAAACTTTGCAAGTAACTGAAGGGGTAAAAGATCTGAAAATTAACTTTGTCATAACAAGGGTGGGAGAGACCTGCACTCCACAGTGAGGAGAAACACCACGCAGACACTTATATGAAATCAGAGAAGAATACAGTCTTGTATGCAGCTGTGTTATGACTCCAAAAGGACTTTAATACTTCATATCTTGGTTTTGGATTTTTCCCCCAGCTGTAGCAGGTGGCAGAAGAAAAAGAGATTCTGTCCTTCTATCAACCTTATTCTTAAAACTTTCTCTGGGATTTCAACCCACTACTTAAAGTCCCTTTACTGTTTCGCTTTAGATACTCTTAACATTGCTGTACAAAAAGATGCGAACTCAGTTAAGAGACTGTCTTTAGAAATAAGCCCATGTGGATTAGATCAGTAAGAAACCAGTAGGAAAACAACATTGCTATGGTCTACCTGCATGTTCTAACACAGGATGAAAAAAATGTATGAGTCCAATGATGAAGTATCTTGCTAATCAAACAAGTGATATGTGGCTTATTTTGCGCCATGTCTCCTTAAAGCCATGCAGCTTAGATATCAAAAAGAAACTGCATGTTTTACAGATATGAGATTAAATAATCATCTGGCACTTAATATTTGGTAATTTGAAGCTTGAGTTGTGCCTTAAATGCTTGACTAAGTAAGTAAATTTAATAGAACTTATATACAAGTTTGAAATATGTGCCAAAGAGTTAAATATTGTGGCAGAACCCAGCTCCAATGGGTATAGGAATATTTGTTGTGTACCTCTCATCCTAATAAATCCTTCACAAATAAAGCAAGCCACAACTAAACTTCAACTAAGACCAACTGATTTCTGGCAACGGCAATATTCAAATCTTCACTTCTCAAAAGCCTGTGGAAAATGTAAATTCAACTGAACCAATAAATTGTGGTTAATTGGGGGGGGGAAATTATTACTCAGATTGAATGGTGGGTACCCAATAAAAATATTTGAATTGGACAGTTTCCAAAAAGATGTGCAAGTGGGGCAGGTTTCTGCCCCTGCACAGGGAAGTACTTGTACCTTAAAACATGCAGAGTGAAGCTCAGCAGGTTGAGACTTGATACCTGCCAAATTTTCAGTTTTGGCTCTGGAATTTGAGAGTTGATGTGGGTTCTCTCAACCGACTTTTCTTCAGTCAGAGCCTAACGAGTACCAGTGGGGAAAAGCTTCCTAGGTTACAGCTCTTTTTCCATTTGCAGTTTCTGCAGGAGACTTGCTGCCACACTAAATTGGCAGGAATCTTGCAGAAATATGCACGAGGTAACAAAGAACACTTAATCACGCACAACACACTATGAAACAGTGTTTTCTTCCTTGTAGAACAACAGTAGACACCATGTCCAAATCTTTCTATCAGTCAAAATGATTCAAGACGAGGAAATTCTGCTGCAATGTTTCAGGACTTCTCCTAAGAAGTGATTGGTGCTTAATAAGGCTTAAAATTTGCATACACACCCCTATGGGTTGTTGGGCTTTTTCCCAGTTTCACTAGGTACATCAAGAACCAAAATTCGTATGGAATGACAGGTTAATGAGACCCTAAAATTTACTTAGTGTCACCTAATTGTGTTTTGCTTGACTTCTCTTAGAATTAATTACAGCTAAGGAAGCAAAAGGCTGAATTCATAAGGGTGAGAATGATTGTCAGTTTTATAAAGAGTGTTGGAGTGAACCAAATATCACATAGCTCTAGTTGGTAAAACTCAGTCTTCTGCCATCTTTAATGCTTGATGCACTTTTGTCAGATGTACACCAAAAAAATATTACTGCCATTTAAACCTTAAAAAAAACCCCAAAACACCAAAACCAAACAGGTCAGTGGAAACAGTTAGGAATCTCTTTTATGAAAGGAAAGTTTGTGCATAAAGAACTTGTAGGCTCTCAGTGGCTGAAGCTCTATTCAGGTGCATTTTTAATTAGTCTAGGAAAGAGCTATAAACAGTTTGCACTATAATCACCAAAGTAAAGGGAATAGTCCTATCAACATGTGTGCAGATATGGCACCCTCCAGAGGGGTTTAGAAATCTGATTCCTGTTCTGATCTTGTTCGTTTAATTGCATGCTGTTTTCAGGATCTGGGGCAATTTTAGAGCTGAATGCTCAGAGAGGAGACTCATGCTTGTTAATGGGAGTATGCAGGGATATTTTTATGTATAGCAAAAACTAGAATGCTTTCTCAAAGCTATGAGTTCTGATTCTTTCCTGATGCCAGCTTTAATCTGTCGTATACAGTATATAGATGACAAGAGCCTTTAGCAAGTGTAAAGGCTCCATTTCTAATACAGATGTATAGGAAAGAGGGATGAGTCTGTGCAAAGAGGAGTCACTTAGAATGTAACAGCAGGGAGCTGTGGGAAGCATCGCCTTGTGTTATTGCACATGCTGCTTCCTCACAACGCTTCAGGCAAATTAGAAACTATGTGATTGAGAATAGCTTCACAGAAATCTGAGAGGAAAGGTACAATTAATGTCAGTTAGTAACAAATTAATTATACAGACTAATGTTCAATTATTTTATTGTGTCTAATTTGTTTCCAACACATTTATGTCAGCCATCTGCATTCTGAGGCTCCATTGTTGTTGAATTTACTATTGGCCCAAGGTCCATCCACATAATTCTCTATACTTCAGGATCACTTAAACACAATGAAGGCAAATGTTTAGAGACAGTTTTTAATAGTATTGAAGTGACATTTAATTCTGGGCTTTGGCCATACTCTTATTAGCTAGATGTATGTGCCCTTTAGATGGGTTTTGAGGGGGCCTATTTGGCAAAGTGTACAGGTGGGAGCCCGATTATATGTAAAACCTGTTTGAGACATGGCTGCTTTTTAGGGAGGTAGGAAGTTGAGATGCTCAAATACCTTCTGGCAATCCTCTGCCGAAGTTTATGTGCACCCATAGATGGCTGTGGGAGACTTCTATAAAGCCTGTACATCCTTTCTTATAACCTGTACCTGATTGTTCTTTTGTTATGTTACATCCCCTCTTCCCATATAGATGAGGTGGAATGATCAGAAATTACCAGTGCAGAGTCAAACAGTAGAAGCGATGCTGCTTCTGGGCACCAAGAGGAGTCTAATAATAAGGACGTCCTGCTCTGCAGGAATCTCTCCATATGGGAATTGTTCTGTCCAAACTGCATTGTAATTCCATTTCCAATGTCCATTTCTCAATTACTTGGAAACCGTCTGCTTTCCTAAGGGATGCATCTTATTTCAGCACTTCAAAATTATGCATGAAATTTACTGCTCTATCAAAACAATGAGTTATTTGCTCCTTACAAAAAAAGGAGTCCTGGGACTGTAGGTGATTAGAATGTTGCAAGGCTGCTTTATCAGCCATATTATAGCCTGAGTTATTGCCTTCAGCTGTTCTTTATCTGGTGTTTACAAATACTTGTTTGCATCGGTGTGTTCTGCCGCTTTTTAATCTCCTTTTTATCACTATGTCACTAAAAGCTCATTCTGTCACTCTCCTCTAGTTACCCATTTTCTGCCTCTGTTGACTGGCTAGTTGTAACATTATTATTTCTGTGTTATTGGAAAGCAGCTTACTTTTTATTCTTTTTCAGTTCTCTGCTTCTGAAAGCTGTGATTGCAAAATCACACCAAGCAACTCTATTGGGTTTTTATTTATCTCCCACTGCTACTATTTGCATTTTACTGAAAGTAATTTCTGAATTTTTCTTCTTTTTTAGTAGACACAATTAGCTCCTGTGAACAGGAAACTGTTTTTTCTTTATTGCTTTTTATTGAAATACTTTTTTTTTTTTTAAATTTCTTTCCTTCTCCCTTGAGACAAAATTGTAAACAGGACTGTTTTGGAAGGTATTCTTCCTTGCCTTTGGATTTAGAAACAAAAGAGACTAACATCTGTTATCAAATAATGTTTTACTGAAGATTTAAAACAGTTGTTAAACTGTTATAAAGCCTTTGAAATCTGTAAATCTCTACTTAATCTACACTAATTGAAAATCTTACCTAACTATTTTTCAAAAACATTAAAAGCCATGTGCCAGATCTAATCATTGACTTATACTGACAGGAGTTTCTGAATGTCTTTCTGCTCAGTTAATTAGTTCATTCTCTAATAGGAATTATTTGGAAGGTACCTCTTGGGCATAGCATGATGAAACAGTATTGAAAGGTGCAGGAATATTCAGTGATCCGATCATAGGTAGATGTTAATCTGACACTGATTGTCCATATGTTCCTTATGTTCCTTTTCATGAAAACCCCAAAGATACTCTATCATCCAAATTACATTTCCCAATCTTGATTAATCTGTAACTGTTTAATTCACTGTTCCCTCTATCTGTTGGTAATGTAGGTCTCTTGTGTCAGCTTCTTTCCTTTGAAGGAATGTACACTTAGCATGGAATCATTCTGCGTTTAGAAAGCAGAAGGGTAGTTTTTGCATTTAGATTTAATTTGATATGACATACTTCAAGTATCCTCCAGGATATTCTTCTCTTGGCTTTTTAAATTACATTATCAGAATATAACATGAATTAGTTACCTTAAATAATAAAATGTTCAATTTATTTACTTTTGGTATCATTAGGACTTTGTACTTCCTATGACTGGAAGATTCTTACAAAAAGAAGCCCATAGGAGGCAGTGGCATTGGGAGCAAGATGGAACAACACAAAATGAATTCCCAGGTAAAAGAATTTTAATTTCTCTTGAACTAAGATGAGATTCAGGGGATGAATTTTTTTTTTTTTTTAAAGCATGTAACTAGAAGAATCTGCTTGTTTAACTTATTATTTTGCAAGGACTTTTTTTGTTGCTTAAATTTAAAAATGGCTTGTGAATTTTTATGCAGTCTGTCTTTATATACCCATCCAAAGATACCTTGTAATGATTCAACTGTTAATAATATCTGTAAGTTGGAGACAGCATGGTTTGTTGCATTGAATATTGACTATCTCGCTGCAGAAAAAGGCCAAAGCTTATATTAAAAGAGCAATCATGTTTCAGTTAGCTGGTTGATATTCTTACTTGCAGTTGGTGTCCACTGAAAGCTTGAGCAAGATCTGTCCTCACATGTTAGGAGAGTAGGTGTATTAAGTATTTCTTAAAAATGTGTAATTATATTCAAACATGGTAAATTTGTTACCACAAGCTTGACCCTTCTTAAATTATTCCACGTTTACGAACCTGGCATGCTTATATGGCAAAGGTGTGACAATGTGAGCTATCTCTAATTGAGTTCAGGTAAGATATGTGGTGTTGTATGTGTTTAACATGTTAAACTTAACAACTCATACTGTGAAACTTCAGTGTGGTTACAAAATGTCTGTCAAGAAGTGCTGAAGAATAACACTATAAAATCCATGGCTCATATCCTGGTAGTATTGAATTACATTTTAATGAAGTTACATATATTGGAGACCTCTTTCTGATAGGTACTGATCCCAAATTACCTTTACCCATAACTGTTGCCACCCACTGATAAGTATTTACTTGCCTCTTAACCCAAAAGTTAATGATCTGTTGAGGTGCAGTCCTTCACATAGTTTGCAAAGTGCTTGAGCTCCTTTGGGAATTGAATTTGCAATAAAAAATGTAAAATGTGTCTAGAAATGACATTGAAAAATATATTTAAAAGAATTCAGCTGTAGTTAAAGCTTGGCACTGTTGTAGCCTGGCTTAAGCTCTGCAACAGGACTAGCTGGATACCAATAGGAGGGAGGGGGAAATCAGCCTCTTGCATATGTTTTGGCTGTCATGCTGCTTCTCTAATGCACACTAATACTTTATTGTCACAGATGCCATCAGAAAGGCTTTTTCCCTTTCAGTAAATACCTTTGGGGGCAAAGCAGGTGAAATCACTGGTGACTGGGAAACTTTGGCATAAAGTAAAATAAACTTTAAGTTGAGGCTACAAATTCTGTTTTCCTTTCTTGACAGTGCTACATCAGAAATATGGCAACATTCACACTTTGATTAAATATTAGAGAGAATAAAGATGGGGACAGGAAGCAATCTGAAATAGAATGGACCCTATTTTAATCTGAGATTGTCCCAAGAAGAAATTGTGTTTTAAGAGTTAATTTGAAAATATAGGCTGACAAAGTGTTCTAGGGGAACCTTTGGAAACCGACACCCATTTCCAACACATTTTCAGTGAGAATTTGATACTTTGCTGACCCATTATGTCTTTGGACTCTTTTGGGTTTTATTCTATATTGTGTCACTCACCAAAGTTATTACAGAGGGTGGTATTTTTCAGGTTTCCTTCATAGCTCTTGGTATCCAATGTTGCTGGTCAACCCCAGAGCTGGTATTCTGCCGTTACCCTTAATAACTCCATCTATCTGCTTTTCTCAGTAGTCTCCTGGTCTTTGAATAAACTTTAGGCTTCCAGATCTTGCTGAGCTCTTCTTGCTCTCTACCTCTTTCTCTGCCTGCCCTTATGCTAGTCTGAAGCTTCCCTTCCTGAAAACGGGGTAGCTTGAAGAGGAAGAACAATTTTCCTCGTCTCACCAGAGGGTTCCACCTGATCCAGTCACGGTCTTAAAGAACATAACAGTTGTTCTATGTTTTAATATTATCTATTGTACCTCTTCAGATGCTTATTTGCGTTAGGATCTACATGGTCTGCATATTCCAAAGTATCTGTAGTATTTCATAGATGTAATCTGGTGTGTGTGCCAAGACTTGCCATGTTTTTGTTTGTGCACTTGATATGTCTGCTTTTAAACCCATAATTTCAAAGATCAGTTTTCCTGGTTTTGCTATGAAGTCTGGTAATATTGGGGGTTTTTTTGATTTTTTTTTTTTCTTATAATCATGAACAGAAAACATGTAACAGGAATCCTCTGTGAGGTACTACCTTGCATGTGCCCTTCATGCAGATGTAAATCCCAAGCATTATGGACCACTCTGGGAAAAAAAAAATGCAGCTTTTAGAAGTGTTCCTTGGTTTGGCACAGGAAAAGTTAAAATCTAGTCAAATAAAGAGGAAATCAAGTTTGATTCAATTGGCATATTTCAAAGCTTTTAAAAGAATTAGCTGTGATAATTTGGTATGTCTATCTCAGCCACACTTTCAGAAACTTTGACTTCTGTTTCTTAAACAAAAAACACTTAGGAGCATAACTGTTTAGCTAAAAGGATGCCTTTTTGTCACCTTCAAGCCCTGTTTTCAAGGAGAGATATTTAACATATTTCCTGAGCAAAGTGTTTGGTTTCAGTGATTTGGTGTCTTAAATGAAGTTAGAAATATTTCAGCCAGTATTTTTTCAAGATATTTTAAGCAACTGTAATTACTTTATAGTTCCTAGCCTATGTTAGGGGCCAATGTGGTTAAAATGCGGGGGGTGGGGTGGGGGTGGGGGTGTTAATTTCATTTTATTTTTCTTACAGGAATTAGTGGAGATAAACGTATTCAGAATAATTCATCTCCCTTAATCATAATGACTAGGCATAGCTGCAGTGTTAAATAAATGGTTAAGAATATTGCAAGAGCCTCTTTCAGGAAATATATGAAAAGCAAGAAACTACATTAGGATTATATGCGAGTTTTTTCTTTAAAGCTTCACTTAAATTCTACTCCTTGTCATTTCAAGTCTAAACAACAGTACTAGCAGTATAGGTCTTGATTGTAAATGTAATTTGTATATGTAGAATTTTCCTTTGTCACTTTATCTGAAGTATTTGTTCTGAAATTTTTTGAAGTGGCTTAGAAAACATGACTGAACATAGCTACATAAGCATCCATAGTGTGCTATTTTATAATAACTGAGGTGACTACATGGAACCAAGAATATTGCAGTATTCAGGTCTCCTTGTTGTTCACAGGCAGTGATGCTTCATTGCTGTGCTTCCGAAGAAGCATGTTTGTCACTATAGAAATTTTTTTTTTTTACAGTTGATGTAAAAGTAAATTACTCTGTATTTACTAAATTTGGATATCCTGAGACACAGTTCAGTGCTTCCTAGAACATGTCACTCTGATTCTCTGTTTCACCTCTTGCTAGTAGGGCAGAACAAATACCTGCAGAGGTGGGCTTAATTTAGCAGATACTAGGGCATCAATGTTTTTGCAGCAAAGCAAGACATTTTCCAGTCTGTCAGTCTTGATTGTTTTTGTCACAGAGCACATGGAAAGGATACAGTTCTCAATGAACAGATTTCAAAAAAATTTTGATTCTGTCCCTCCAGAGTGTCTGCAAACTCTTTTAGATTAGTGACATCTACAGTTTTATGAAAGCATCATGACTTGAAATATCCACACTGTTAAGATTAGATTAACTGTCTGTTAAGGACAGACTTGTGCAAAAGCTTCTTTGATGTGACAGCAAAATATTGATAACGGTGCTGAATACTTCATACCCTTGGCACCTTAGCTTAAGTATGGTAGCTCTGCAGGTCTCTGATCTTAAACCCTGGTACGTAAACCAAAAGGACAGTGTCTCATAGATGAGTATGTGGCACTCCTGTTTCATGTCTTACTAGTGTGAAAATCTACCTGAAGAGCTGCTCTTTGACTGTCAAAGACAAATCTACTTTGGTGCAATATACAGCACTATAGTTAGAAAGTACACGTGCAGTCTTGCTTGTACTTCATCTCTTCAGCATGATTGTCAGATGGTGCATGACAACTGACAAACCAGTTAAAGGTAATATGTGTGAGTCAGTGAGTCTAAATAATTATGCCCAGCCTCCAGCACGTGTCTGTATTCTTCGAGATAAACCCTTTTGAAATGGCATCTCAGAACATCAGTAAGGAAAAAAAGACAAGCTATGCCTTTTGTTCTTTCTGTTGCCTTCATCTTCCACTTACCTTCAGCAGTTTTTGATATTTACTAGTGGTGTCTAGGAAGACTCTCACAAAGGTTTATTTTTGTAACATTTTCCTGCACCTCTTCCAAAATGAACTGTTGGGAAATAACCATGGTGACGCAGCTAAAGGTAAGTCTGCTGCACAATTAGGCCATATGATTGGTGTGGAATCTGAACAGATTCCCTCCTGTGTTGGTGTGCTGTCACTTGGTCTGTTCTCACCTGTGGATAAATGGCAACATTCTCTGTGCCAAATGTCCGAGGATTATTTTCCCCCTTGGGAAACCATGGGAGAATGTTGCTTCTAAATACAGAAGGACATTTAACAACTCCTGCACTCAAATGACAGCAAGAACTAGAAGAAAAATTCATGGGTTGTATGTAATCTGGGCAAAAACACTTGTAGGGACACAGGTGAAACCTACAGTGTAGACATAGCCATAGTGCCACAGTTCTTTATAGAAGACTCTGCAATAATTTGGATTTAAAGAAGGTGTAAGAGGAGTCTGTAGACTAGTTCTTTGCTTCTAATTCTGGAAGAGTCTTCTAGCTCTTTTTTTTTTTTAATTGTCTCTTTTTTTTTCCTCATCTTTTTTTTTTTTTGCTACGCCTTTCTTATTGCATCTTTCCCTTGAACCTTCTCTTCCTGTATATTATAGTCAAGCTGAGAGATGCTCTAGATGCTTCAAATGGCCTCTCCATTACTCTCTTTGCACGCTAACCCAACCTCAGCAGAAGATTTGCCTGTTCATCCTGAATAGGGGGAACTTGTCATACTGATACTTCATGAAGACAATGTCAGTATGTCTAAGGTACCCCTCAAGCCAGAGCTATTTATGTTGCTTTCTTCACTTGGGGCAGTGCTACTTCCCACAGTCAGTAAATCTCAACCATCTGAGTGCTGGAATCTAATTACCCTCCTTTATTCAACCAGCTGCTACAAAGAGCTGAAAAGTAGAAATCCCTTTGCTGCCCATTATGAGCAGGTTTTGCTGTTTGTTTTGCAGAAGCATTCGTGTTCCACATAAATAACAAAGAAGCTCAAACAAACTTGCTGTTACACATTGAAAAATAATATGAAGTTTCATATTCATATGACTGTGTCATAGTTTATAAACCAGCACTTGTTTTACTCAGACTGAAAGGATCACTGCTGATGGGTTTTGGCCTGAAACCCTCCAAATTCTGCCCTGAATGATCAAGAAGTACCCTCTCAGTCTTGGTGTAGGTACTTTAGTCAGTGGCAAGTTATGTATACCTCATCCTTTCCTCCTCACTTTAACTCCACGTTGACATGTGAATCGCTATTATCTCTATTACTATAGTCGTGGGAATTTATCAACTACTATGATTAATTTATTGGGAGGCTGTAAGCTGGTCACAAATAACACTGTTATATGTTTGGATTAGGGAAGAAAATAAATTTGTAGCATGGTTGAAACCAGTGGGCTTTTCCAATTTTTTTACACTGATGATTAAAGCAGTTTGCTCCAACGTTTTAAGTACCCTGGTGTAGGGAAATACTAATATTTCTGGGAAAAAAAACCCCACCTAAGTCTGTCTGATCAGTGTTTTGTGACAGTATTACATAGCTGTAGAAGGAAATCTGTTACTGTGCATCAACAGCCCTCCTTAGATAGAACTGCCACATATAAAAATAATTTTGAAAATCAGGAATGTGTATATTCTGTTTGTATTCTTATCTCATCTTTTTTATTTTGACAAAAATAAACAAAACAGAAAAAAAAAAGCAACTGCTGGTCACTGGCATAGCTCTGTCTACTGAGTGGTGAAATCATTAGTTTTCTTCTAGCTACTAGAAGGACTGCTTAAAAAGTGCTTTGCACAGTCCCAGGTGGGAAATGAGGAATCAGAAAGTGGATGGAAATTGGTTTTTTTATACAGCTGTGCTTGCTCAGAGTTTTAGATATACATGGCTCTGTGCATTTCATTTATATCTATTTGCTCTGCATAAGGTGATCTGAAACTGTACTGCGCTGTGGTTGGAAATCTACCTTTGTGGACTGCGAATCAGAATTCCTAGCGTCAGCTTTTTCCCCCAAATTAAATGGATCTATAATAAATCAATTTTCTTGGGAATAAAAATGTCAAATGTTGGCATTTCTAATTAACAAGGAGTGTCAGTTTTTAAAAATTTAATGTGTCCTATGTCTCTACCGAATGGTCTCTTACAGCTGTAATACTGTTCACTTGACATTCATAAATAATAATTTTTACATGAAGACTTCTGTATGGAAGACGCTTTAGATTATCTGAATGAATTAATACATAAGAATTTTATGCATTGCAGAGAAATGGGTGAAATTAATACTGAGTACTAAAAGTCATCAATAGGAACTGTAACTTTGGATGTAATTCTTAATGTTGTTGATGTTGTTATGCAATAATCTTCCTTCTGTTAATATTTTATGTAATCGGGTCAGCAAAGAAAAATTATCCTGCATTATAGGAACTCCCTATGTGAAAGCAATTTGCTAATTCCTTTTAGGGTAGAGAGAAGAAAGTAATCCTCAGTAGCAATAGGGTGACTTTCCTGGGAGTTTGTATGTGCATACAAGTTTAAAAAACAAACAAAAACAAGCCCCAAAAACCCCACAACAGGTGAATTCAAAACTCCTGTTTCCAAGAGGTGATAACACATGTTATTTTGCCAGAAGTTGTATGCTATGAAGTTTCAATGCATTTCTCAGGTTGAGAAGGTAAGTTCATATAGGGCCAGATGAATGTGAAGCAATTGCAAAAAAAAAAAAAACCACCAAAAAAACCCCAAAACCATAACCCAAACCAACCAAACAAAAAAACCAAAACCACTTGTCTTTCAAAAATGTTTTATCTAAGTTCTGTAAACAGGGCTCTCATAAAAGGAGGGCTTCTGACTAATCACTGTTGTTATTGGTCCTTGAGGAAGACAAGGGTTTTGGGGTCTGGGCAAAAACCAAACCTGTTCAGATTATTTGAGTTTACCCACTGGTCAGAGTGGTGGAAATAATCTGCTTCTAAGGGAAGGGGAGTGCTGGCTAAGAGTATGTTCTGAAAGACGAAAGTTTCCATCAGTTTAGTAAGGGGGACGTTTTCTTGGAGGTAAACATGGTGTGAAGGGTCCACTGTTGATTGAGGCTTTACACAGGCTTGAGGTGAAAAAGGAGATTCCCAGAGCCCTTTTAATCTCCTGTTGCTTCTCCATTGTTTATCTTTTTTTTTTTTTCTCCATCTTTATCTTACAAAGAAGCAAAAATGCTTAAAACCTTTGTTCCTTTATTTCTAAGAGGTATTGGAGAGCAGTGAACTATCCTGGCAACGCAAACCAGTAACAATCTGTCATCAGCAAAGGAATTATTCTAAATTTCTATTAGTTATTTGTAGTGTGGCTAGCACCTGGAGGCCTTGATCAGACACAGCAGTGGTGTTTGTCAGCATAACAAATGGGCAGTCCGCACTTCAGACAAACTTACTACCTCAGAGGCAACAAAAGTAAACTCTTCCTTGAGATGGGAAGGTGTGCAAATGAAGAAGGAAACTGATTGCGTAGCACGTGGTCTTGTAGAGAAGTATGAGGAAAGGGAGCTTGCGCCTGCTGTCCTTCAGTGCCTAGGCATGTGACTTTAAATACAGCCTCTCCAAATCCATCCCCTATGAAGGTTCCTACACTCCACAAACCTCTGGCTGTGCTTCCTGCTAGTCCCAATACAGAGTATCAGGACAATCTGAGCTGGGATTTGCCATCTGTTATTGAGTAAGGCATGCTACATTCCCAAAGTAGTGATACAACTGCACTTTCCTGTAATTTTTCACTTGATTCATAGAGGACTGACCTCATGCATAACACTTTTGATGTGGATTTGGGGGGGGGTGGAAGGGAAGGTGGGGCAGTGCTGCTTGGTGTAGTTGTGGGTTGGTTGGTTTGTTTTTTCGCCCTCATATCTTGCTACTACCTTTCTCCCTCTTGAGGTGACTGAGCTTAACCAATCTCTAAATCCCAAGTCAGGGATGATCGGAGTTTCCTTAGGGATGTTTCACTTGCTCAGACTCTGCTGTGACCAGGGTACTGATCTGAAATAAGAAGACATAGAATAGTATCAAGTATATTGCACCTTTTGTTCTGTAACTACCTTCCGCATGCACATGCTTATCTAGTTCTGATCCAGATAGGTTTTGTTCTGTTTTAAATTAGGTTTAGCAGTTGGTAACGTTTGTTTGCCCTATGAAATTGGCTGCTAGCTTAAGGCTGTCTATTGCAGTGCACACACCAGCTAATTTTGTGCAAATTTTTCTTATTGTCAGGACCCAAGCTTGAGGTACCAGGCATTCTTCTGTTTACTTGGCACATGTGATGTGGGTACGTTTTTATTGCCCACATCCCACCTCTTCATTAGTCTTATTCTCTGTTTTCATCTCATTTAAAATGTCAGGATCTGTCACTCCTCTGCCAGTTTCGTGATGGCCTACACTGGCAAACACCCTGAATTGTGCTATAGTCATTTCTGCAGGTGGAGAGGGCAGTGTCTCTTGATGTTTCTTTTGGATGATGTCAGTTTTGGTGTTTGGACACTCTGTATTGAAGCTGCATTTTCTAGCTGTCTTAATTTCTGAATCTGATTATTTGGGACCTGTGACTGAAAGGGACCTATTTTTATAATTAAGTTCACTCAGTAACATCCTGGTTTTTTAAATTTTTATATAATATACAATTGTTTTGTCTGTTCTAATTTCCTGGTCGGGTAAAAAGTAAGTAGGTTTGGTTTGAGGTATAGCATTGAGTGACAAAACAAACTATTGTTTGCATGGATCTATGAACTTCCCCAAAACTTCTAGTGACTTGCCATGCTCAGGAAAGAGAAGTCAACATATCTAAATGAGAAATTTTCTCAGCACGGTGTGTGATGTTTGCCATTTCTGCTTTCCAAAAAGTAGGCTTTGTTTTTTATGTATTATGATTGGAAAGTATTTTTATTTAATTGACTAGAAATACTTTAACCTTAATGTTGAACAGTGGGAGACAAACTATCAGACCTTTCTTTTCACTGTCTCTTATGTAGCCATACACAACAGCACAAAGGATTGTACCTTCCTGGTATTTGGTACCCCCTTTATACTGCAGTGAAATTACTCTAGATATACGGTAGTGGTAATTGAAGCATATTGCAGCCACACAGGAAATCTCACACTTGTGGAATGCAACATTTCTCCTGATGAAAACCCATTGCCCTTGAGGGGTTACAGTACAAGGAGGGCAGCAAAATCTCCTGTTATTTGCTGAACCTTCATGTTAATGAATTGTGTGCTCCTATAAAATAAGAGGATGTTCAGGTTTGCAGTTAGCCAGCTCTCAGCCAAAATAAAATTTTATCCTGGTCTCCTGTGGCAGGCTTTGCAGCAGAGATCAGCTGTGGAACCTTGCTATCAACACTGCATGCTGAGATCCTTCTTTCATGCAAATTATGACTTTTTCTGTGAGCAAGTGATAAGCTTTTTCAAATGGCATGTTAACCAAACAAATAAAAAGCTTCCATATTCGCATGAAGGAGTGGCTTCTTTTGTATGCCTCTTGGTGACCTTAATTTCCGTGTGATTAAATTTTGATCCTTTAATGATTTCACTGTGATGGGTGACAGAGAAATAAGGGACAAGCAGGAGAAACTGGCACATAATTTCTTACAAATGAGCTCATTTGAAAAATACATAAAATAGATTTCAAAATTCAACTGAACTGACTTTCTCTTCAAATTAAATTATGTTGTATTCTCCTTGTTATTATTTTGTCATAAAGATGGCTGGATTTCTGATTAGGAAACAGATCATCAAATACAACTTGAGTGAAGTATGTAATAAAAATAATTGAAGAAACCCTAGAAAACTTGAGCCACCTAATGTTTCCTATGCTGCTTATTTCACATTAAGTATTTAGAGAGCACTATTAGTGAATTTAGTTGGATAATAATTACATGTTCAATTAGTAAGATAATGTTTATTGTAAAATATTTTTGACATTTCCACTGTTGGAATGGAGAAATCTCAAAGATTATCTCAGGAGGAGCAATAGGGAAAGTAAACCACTAACTCAACCTAGTGGTCCAAACTCTGAATGCCCTTGCTTGAGTAGACATAGAATTATTTCAATAGCTTCAAGTATTATTCATTTTAACTAAGTTATTTTTCTGTAAATGACATCAGGATCTGATCCATGTATGACAGAAAAGGTGTATGGGGGGACTTGTTGTGGAAGGGCAGTTAATAATGCAAGGAGAACATTAACCAGGATATTGATTCTTGTAAAAATGTCACAACGATGACCTATTAAATGCATAGAATTTTGATTATTGCATCCTATCTTGAACAATGCAAGCTGTTTGAATCTGACCTAATTTGTTTACAATAGTTTTAAAGTCACTGACTTTTTTTGCTGTAAACCAAATGAGAGATAAAATTAGGCCCACGTTTTCCAACTGAGGAAGACTCAGTTAATGCCATGTGAGATTATAGTTCCCCACTAGCTTAAGATCCGATTTCACTAAGAGATTCTTTTGAGCAAAACCACTGTAAATCTTACAGCTGTTTTCATAAGAAAAGGAAAGTGCCACACAGTAGGCTTGAAATCGTGACTTTAGATTCTCCAGCAGCAAGGGAATTGTCTACCTGAAATTGCTCTCTACTAAGACCATAAATCAGACTTTTACTACCAAAAAAACTCTGCTGGCATAAGGTGGTGGGTTTCCTCCGTTAGAAGTTACTGCTTTACAGCAAACCTGTTTTGTACAGTCTTCATCTTAATCAGCAGAAAGTTAGGCAAAGATAGGAATAGAAGACAGTAAAAGCCTCTGGAAAACCTTGCTTAGTTAAAATCAGTGGTAGCCAGACTTCTTCCCTGAACACTGCTGAGCACAGTACTTAGTAAAGAACCAGTATTGGCAGAGGTGTCAAAACCTCAAGCTTTTTGTTGTCCATTTTTCCTCAGGTATATTTTCCCATAAAATAAAAGTTTTAATGAAAAGGGAAACACTTATATTATCTGAAAGATAGGAGCTTTGGAGATATATGTGACAATGCCTGCAAAAGCAAAAAAGAAAACAAAACACCACCACCACCCCAAAAAAAACCCCAACAAAAAAGAAACAAACAAAAAACCCAAAAGAAAGATGCATGAACCTTCTTCAAGGAATGTGTCTGTATCTAAACTCAGACTAGACAAGCTTATTGTTTTTTGCATTACACTGAGCACAGCTCTAGTATATATATCTTCAGATATTTGCTGAGGACTAAATCCCCTTGCTTAAGAGGCTTGATTAAAAATTCCTTCTCTGAGCAGCAAGTAGGGTGGCAAATTTAATAACCACTTCGTTGTAAAAGCTACAAGTAAAGGAATGTAGATGCAGCATCATGGTGACTTTGATACGGAAAATACTAAGGATTTTTTATTGTGGTGGTGTTCTATGCATACTGTTTTACCCTTTGATATTACGCATGCGTAAGGAGTAACCTAGCATAATAACATCGGATGTTTTTTCTTTCCATTTGTAAATATTTGTATTTGTGGACTTGATATCTGACAGTTTTAACTGTGACAAGTCATAAGGCTTCCTTTGCATAGTCAAACAGACAGGCCTCCTGGATCACTAGACCATCCCCTATGTCACAGTTGAATGTGGCAGAATCAATCGGGGGGGAAAAAAAGGCACATACAGTTACAGGCAGAGATTCAGTGGTGGTATTTTACCTGAAGTTTTGAAATAGCATTAATAGAATGATCATGATCTCAGAGCAGTTCCTCTTTGAGAGGTGTCACTTCTGATTTATAATTACATACTGCCATCAGTTACGGCTATTTGTAGCATTGCAGAGCAGTATAGGTTGCAAAGGGCCTCTGGCGGTCATTTCAACTCCCTGTTTAAAGCAGGACCGCTCAGATTCAGCCTATAAACAACTTATGTCCCTCTGCATAGCACGGGCAGAGTTTGAGAAACAGCCTTGGTATTTATTTAAACCTAAAAAAACCAGTCTTGATGGAAACTTGTAACTTCAGATAAAGTACTTTTTTAGACAACCAGAGCAGACACACATGTGGGATAAACTTCAGGCATTCATGTGCTTTATGTATGGCTAGAGTTGCCTTTGCCTCCGAGTTTTATATGAAATACATCTTTTCAGCTTGCATGCGAAGGCAACTCTAGCCATATATAAAACACATGAATGCCTGAAGTTTATCCCACATGGACCAGAAGTATCAGCCTGTTGAGTTACCTGCCTAATCTCACTGCTGTGAATCAGATTTCAAATATGAAAACACAATGAGGCAGACTATAGAATCCTACTGCATATTAGAATATATTGTGAGATGAAACTGAAGAGGTTACTGTGAATGTAGATAAGTTCCTGTACCTATTCCAACAGAAATCAAAGCTTAGCTTTTGTATTTCCCATCTGTATTTGAGCCCACTCTTTTAGCTCTAGTCAGGAACCCTTAATCTGGCAAGCATGATGTCTTTTATATATTTTGTTCTCTGTGAGAAGCTGTGAGCTAAAATTAAATACAACTTCAATGAAATTTGCATGTACTTTAGCAGGCACCGCAGTTCAAAGAAAAATGGGCTCTAACAGACCTTTGAAGCATCTTTGGCAGTTACATGTTATAATGTGGTGACTACTTTATATGTAAAATGGTTCTCAACTGTGTGGATTTGGAAGCACCAAAGAATTGTAATGCTAACAGCAACCACAGGTGATTTTGTTCAGACACTTCAATATGTTTCAAGAGCATCATAATTTGGATGTTTTTTCCAGTGCTCACATGCACTAAAAACGGCTTAAATGGTTAGCACAGCAGCTTGTGGTATGGTTGTGGTTAAACACAGATAAGCCCAATAGGATAGCATTTACTCTGTTCTCAAATATATCGCATAGGTGTATTGTGTGAAATGAGAAAGCTGTCATCAGAAGAGATATTATGATCAAATCCCAAATCTGAGAAAGCTCTTTAAAGCTTCCCTTGTTTTTACTGTTTTAAATAATGTAAGTTGCAGAAGCATTAAGAAAAGTGCTCTGCAGTAACTAAAGCAAAGAAAATGCCAGCATGCACAAAAGTGGGGGGAGTGGGATAAAATAAAACATAACAAAAATCAGTCAATACAGAGAAGGAAATGCAATGAATGGTCAGCTTAGCTTTTATGGCTGTGTATTGTGTAACTGCCAAATCTGAGGTGGTGTCATATGTTGCTCTTGGCAGCAACTTTGCTTTGGAAAGTTATTTTCGGTTTGGATCATTTCAAAACAGTGTCTGTGACAAACTGCAGTGTGGGGGACAAGTGTAGCTGGCTTGGGCAAAAGATGTCAGAGGGACATGGCCATTTCTTACAGCGGTTTTGCCACTGAGGAGAATCTAATATGTAAGGATGTTCTGCAAGACTGTCTATGTGGGGACTGAATTATTTTTAGCAGCTTAAACAACGCTTAATCTCTGTATAGGCAACCTTTCTCATAATTGAATCAGTCTTAATTTGGTTTGATCTAAATTACAACGAAGGTGAATTAAGACACGTTAAATAAGCTATTTAAATTCTGAATTAAACCATCTATATAGCTTTATGCAGTATAATCAATGTCCTTCAAATTCACAGTCTTAGTTAAAGTGGTTAGCTTTTCTAAGATCTGTAAGTGCTGTGATGGCAATTTGAGTCTGAAAACTCTTGTGGGGTGCAATATTTGGGGAGTACAAAGGCAATATCTTTCTAAAATCCCATTGGCTAAATTTAAATAGTTCACATATTATCTTCACAGACAAAGGTCAGATTGAACAAAGCATGAATGAACTTTCTCTAAGCTGACAGAAAGTGTTCTTATGCACCCGGAGAAAATGACCAGTAGAAGTTTCTGTGTTCATGCCAAGTGCAAAGCATGCTAATGAATTTTATCATAGTTTAGAGGGTGAACATAATTCTATTACCACGGCTGAATATTTTTGGGCAATGTTTCAGGGCAAAGCTAAGAGATCAAGATAATGAAATATAAAAAATAAAAATATTTTGATTCCTTCATTGGAACTGAACTGAATTTACACTTCAGTTTTAGATTTAAAAGAAAGATCTGTGAATTAATTATATCCTCAAGAAACGCAGAGAACTCTGTTTTCAGAGGTATGAGGATTAATATCATAAAATATTCCTTTTTTTAGTTTACACTATAATATAGATTTCTGTTTGATATAGGGCTTTGTTTTAATCAGACAGGTTTTCTGATTTTATATAATGTAGTAAATTTTAAATTACTTTCAATAATGTCTGCCTGACCCTTGCCGCCTTCCCTTACCTATTTTATATGGTAGTCAGACTAATTGCCTCTGCATTATCATCACAGCAGTCATTTTTTCTTTCTTTCTTTCCCCCTTCTCCCCCTGACTGTATTCTAGCATTTGTAGGGCATTTATTTAACAAGTTAAAGGGAAAAAAGTGGAATTAGGTCTATGATGCGAGCTTCCACAGGGACTCTTCAGGAATTTGTCCACAGGCTAAATTGATTTCTCTGCTCATGTTTCTATTGCTTAAGGGAACTTTGCTAAGGTCTAACCAATGTTACTACAATGTCTGTCTTCATTAGAAAACACCAAGAGAAGATGATTTAAGTGAGAAACATGGTAAATTATTGTAAAAACAACTTGACTGCTTTGACAAGTGTTATTTTAAGGGACTCAAAAACAAGTTATTACTTAATTCTTCAACTATGGCATTTTGTTCCATGCTGGAGCATTGGAGCTAGGGCACTTGTGGGTGTTAACTTACTACTGAAATCACTTGCAGTGTACTGAATTCTCATTCAAAATGAACCATAAATTGGAAATACATGTTTTGGAGCGTCAGTCCATTCTTACAAGCTGTTCTTTGACTATGACTTGGGTTCAACCATATGTATGAACAGGAAACTAGAAATACCTCACTTGTTTGCCAGCCATTCTTGATTCTTTTGGAAGAAGAAAAAGGGAAGAGTCTCACTTTTTCTTATGGGGGGATGCACGGAGTCCTCAAAGCTGATGAGAGCGGAAGGTGATGGCACATTTTCACCTTATGAAAGATGCTGGTTTGGCCTATACTCTTCACTCCAGCAAATATCCTGACTTTTATTGAAGTGGAATTAAACCAAACCTTTCTTTTGTAAGGTTGTGTGGATATAATTGTAAAGATTTAGGAAACATTTTGTAATTAAGCTTTTCAGTTGGTCACTTTGCTGTTAGAAATACCTGTGGCTTGCCTGCAAATACTGTTCAGTGCAGTCAGTAAAGACAGCATGAATGCTATTTGAATACTGCACCTTCCATGGAAAAACCTTGGGACATTTTACAGACCCACAGTGTCCCCACAATGTTCCTGTGAGTAATGAAATGTACGTGGACGTTGGTTTTGAGCATAGATTTGCTCAAGCCAGTGATTAATAACCGAGTTTTTGAAGACACTCTATCTGTTATCTCACAATGATCCTATTTAGTTTTATTTTGCAAAAATGTTTGTGCTTTTCCCAAGTGAGAAAGTCCTTTTGAGAACATAATTTTCCAAAATTCTTCATGTAATTTGTTTGGTTTGAGAGGTTATCCAAACTGTAAGCATGATGTGGAAACCTTTTACAGGTCTTTACACCTGCAGAAAGGTTATGTTTCTATTTTACAGGTGTATATACTAGAGTTCAGTAGATTCAGTCATTATAAGACTAAGAACCGAACAGCGAATTCTTCAACGGTGACGTGTTTTTTCTTAGAAGGAATTACTTCATGAATTAAACAGCAAACCCACTATGTTCTATGTAATCTCTTCCTCTTGTTGGCTTGTTTCACCCTTCTCATATTGGAAATAAATTCAAAACTGTCTTGAGAGCTCCACATTGTAGTTCATCTAAACATCATTATACATTCTTAATGGGGCCCACACTGTGCAGCTGCATGTCTGTTTTACAAAAGCCACTGGATCTCTTGTAAGGATGTCTCTAATCGTAAGATATTACCTGCTAACTGATCAGACAGTTTTTTGCTTATGGTTTCCTTACCTTAGCAAACTCTTTATAGTGAAGGTGTTAAGCCACTGTTTTATGTAGCTTTTTCAGCTGCATCAGTAAGTGGAAGGAAACAAAAGAGAAATTAAACTAGAAAGAAGGAAGTTATGAGGTTTTTTTTTTCCTAGACAATAGAATTCATAGAAAAGAATGATTCAGTCCTCACTTTTTTACACAGTTCTGATTCCCACTAGTTGAGTTAAGATTTCCTACTGTGTATGTTACCTCAAAGTAATGACATTCATATGCTGGCTATGGTATTCCTACCAGTGATATTTTCTTTTGACATATGCAGTGTTCACAAATACACAGTGAGTAAGATGTCCCAAGCACATGACAGTTGTGTTTTAGGGAAATAAACACCAAACTCAAAGGAGGAGGTTGCAGTTATGGTTCTTATACACCAGACAATTCTCCCTCTAACCTGGCAGTGGGTGATTTAGAGGTAGGAGTTAAATTTCAGTCCTTTCCTTGACACTTCCAGTAAATATTCTCCTTCCCTAACACTGTTTTCTGTCTATATCAGCAAGTTTGTTTTTTAATGCATCAAATATGAATATAGTTGTCTTGAACAATCTGAAAACATTTTAAAATGTTTATGACTTCTTGATCATTATATCAAAATACTTCAACTTGCTGATCATTTTTCTCTTGGGAACCATTTTCTTCCTACAGCAATGAAGCCCAGGACTTGCCTCACTCATTTCTTTTTATATCATCCTAACAACTGAGAGAAAAGGAAGCTGTCACTAGGTGATAGACTTCTGCCAGATTTGACTGCCAGTTGAGTCTGCGATGTGCTTCTATGCATACTTTTTTCCTGTGTTTTTACCTAACATTTCATAAGCATCGTGTTGATGGAGTAAACTTTACTGTCTGTGTTGAATCTGTAGTTATAATGCCAGATTACATCTGTGATCTTTGAGGCAGTACTTCTTAAACAAGTGCATTCCTCACTACAGTCTAATCTGTATTGGATTATTTGCAAGTATCCTGAGAGCTGTTCTTCAAAGATCATTCGTTCCACTATCAACCTGACCGACCTCCACCCCTCTATCCCCTCCAGATTTTGTGAAATAATTCATTAAAGGGCAACTTGGACGCTCATCACAGAGATTTGGTATTTTTCATCCTTTCAAATGACCAGTGAGTCTAAAAATTATTTTAACATAGCAGCCTTGACATAAGACAACAAATTTCTGTTTCTGCCATATGGCAATCAAATGTATGTTTGGCTAACCAGCTGCAGATCACCCAAGTCTATTGGATATTGATGAAGACATGAACCTAAAACATGGGTTAGTCTTATTATTCTGGTTAGTCTTATTATTCTGAGATCTTTAAGTGAAAATGCAACAGAGTATTGAGGAAGGCATCCTCATTAACTATTCAGTACCTGTGAAATTATATCCTGAATATGAGAGCATTTTCCTGAATCAGAGCTTAGATTGTCTTTTTGAATGGTTTTATAAGAATCATGAGAGTCTCTGCTAACATCTATAGTTAGATAATTGTTTTGAAGCTGTAGTCTATTCCTCCTACAGTTTTCCCATTGATATATGCTGCTTTTCAGGTTTGGGGGGAGAATTAGTAGATAATATCTAAATCTATAACATAACTATAAAAATGCTGTTTCTTGTCTCATTTTTATTGTATGCAATTATCTTTTAATTCATTCTGATCTAGTACTTTCAAAACACAGTTTGTAATTGATCCACAGCAGCACAATTTCATTTTAACTTTTAAATATCTCATTTTAAACAATTTCATTTGAACTTTTGAGTAACTTGCTGATATCTTTCCTCAGTATTAATGCAGTGTTTGCATGTAGGATGCATGAGACACGTTTTGTGTTTATCATTTGAAATGAGTTTGTGAACCAAGTTCCGTCTGTACGTGATCTGTAGTGCTGAAAAAGATTTTAGAAATTAATTTCCATTTTGTTGTGAAGAAGTAGAGGGAAAGTGGCAGCTGGACAGCCATTCCACCTGCATCTCAGAAGACTCATCAAATTACTGTGATACTTGGGAAATTTAGCATCATCCCCTTAACTCCTGTACACTGATCTTAGAAGGTAGTGCTCATAGTGCCAAGCAGTTCTGATTTACTTAAGCAACAAAGACATGAGCCTTTTGGAGTCTCCCTGCCTTTGGCAGCACAGAAAGGAAAGGGGTGACCATAGTTGTAGTTATGTTGCCTTTTCCTTCCCCTTAGGCTGGATTATTTTAATATGAAAATCACAAATCCAATGCTATTTGTATTTAAATTTGTTTTTCATCCAAGGAAAGTACTGCCTACAACTCCTTATGTTGTAACAAACTTTCTGGACTAGTTTATTTGGGTACAATTTGATGTTAAATTACTATGGGCAGCATAAATAACTTAGTAAAATTCCTGGAGATATATGATAAATTATTACTATCACAACTTTTCTCTTATACTCAGCATGTTATTTTTTTAATTCATGCTGTTTGCATTTTCATTAGATGTTTGGAGATTAGAAAAATGGTGATATTTGCAGAACTGTTTGGACTATTAAAGAGATTTGGATATTAATAACTAAGACTGGGTGAATTATGTATATATTATAGAAGCCTACAAAAAATACATCAGTGGGAGCTTTACTGTCTGTATCAGTGGGGCCAGGACTTCATATGTGACAGATAAGAGACAAACATTTTATCTAGAAAAATGTCTCGTATTCTTATCCATAAATTGAATTATCATGAAAGGAAGGGGGGGAATAGTTAGATTTGAAGAATATGTGAAAGCATTCAGAAATCATACTCTGTTTGTCTAATGAAAACATATTTAAATTCAAACAATTTAAAGTTAGCGATGGTTCCTGAGGATTCTATGGGAAGTTTCAGTGAGCACAAACAAAAACCAGCAGAAATGACCAGACCCACCAAGTCCAGATATTTAAAATGAAAGATTTGTTCATATCTCAAAATATTCAGAAACAGCAAATGATGAAAAGCTCTTAAAATAGGAATGTATTTGTACATAAGGGTATAAACAACTCATAGGGTACGTCATGTCAAATTAGCAGGACGGGTGGGAGGAACATAGTGTTCTGTTACATACTATTGGATTGTCAGACGGCTTGAAGTAAAGAAGAAGAAAAGTTGGTGGACTTAATTACTAAAAGCAAGATGCAGGGGAAGTATGAGAAAAAAAATTTCGAATGTAATTTTGACCACTTTAGTATATAATAGTAATCAAGAACATAAAATAACGTACACAGTACGTAAAATGAAAATAATTTATTCTCTGAATTACTATTAATACTTTCTGGTGTCACAACAGAGCTTGAAAAATTACAAATATTTAGTTAAACATTAATCAAGAAAGCATATTTTCAGATTAAAGTAGTTTCCATACCTGAAGGTATATGTGCAGGTTAGATGTGGAGGAAAACATGAATTTTAGTAATGTCAGCATATTTGAAATAATTTGGGTAATCTTTTCATAGGTATATTTTGTAAAAAAAAAAAAAAAATAAATTCTATTCCATGTTCTGAAAATGCCATTGATTACAAAATTCCCTGAAGAAACTGAGCTGAAGTATAGCATAATAGCGGTGACTGGGAGCTTGTTAGGCATTTTTTAATATTAATTTGAATACTGTCAGCGAAGCAGTGGAGGGTCAAGTTCCCAAGAAGTGAGAAGATGGTGGTTGAGTGACAGTCACCTATTCCGGATAATATTCAGAGCTGGTGTGAGAAACTTCTTAAATAGTAATTTTTAATACCAGTGACCTCCTCATCCTCCTGCCACCAAAGAGCTGTTCGTTAGTCATATAGTGGTCTTGACGGTCATGGCTCAGTCCTCTACTTTCTTCTTCCTAAAGGTGCAAGCAGAAACTATTTTACATTGATGCTAACAGATGTCCATGTGAAAGTGGAATTCTGTCCATGGGCTATTCAGTGCAGAGTTGAGAGTTTGGATCCTTTCTCAATGCACATTGCATTCAGCACTCCAGTCAGGCAGTAAACACAACATACTATTGCACTGTAGAAGGACCATCAGGATGACTTTTGAAAAATGAGAATGTCAGTGTCCCTGAGCTGAGTAACACTAGGAGCAAGCTTTCCTTTCGCTGGAAATTGTCATAGCCATTCAATACCCCTGGAATGAAAAAATGTTCCTTTTGTACCACAAAATGAATGTGCAACAGATCGTTGTGTATTGTCAAGATCTTCCTACCCCAATAGTATGTTCAGCAGGTAAGCCTGAAGTTTCTGTTCTCGCCCAATTTTCAGTCCCTATGTACAACTGCAGAAAGAGCTTCAAGAAGAGCTAGGGGTTGCCTATAAGATACTATAAAGAAAGTTGATATTTTTCACAACCCCATTTTTCACGCCCATCCATCTGTCCTTGTTATGCTCAGCCCTTTAGTGCCCAAACAACTTTGACAGTTCTGCTTTCTGGTTTGTGGACTGAAGGCAAATTAAAAGTACATTTTGGTTAATATGAACTGTTGAACTTTACAAACAAAATGGAGGAATTGGTCTAGTTTCTTGTTAAATGTTTAATCTAGATGTAATAAGCTTTCAAGATTTGTTATCCATTACAGCAAATAAATGTCTGTGCATAGTTTACATAGTTACAGAAGAAACTGGGCATTAGATCAATTTGCAACCCCTTTCAAGGGCACCTTTCAGGTTATAGGCTTTACGTTCTCACTTACCACTGTAAAAAATAGGCTTTGGCATAGAATCTTCTTGCTTACCATATAAGGTGGGTGCTAACAAATCCACTGAAATTCATTACTCCCAAGACTTTCTATAAAGGAATAGACGATGCTTGTGAAGTAGTAGGGGATATCCCCCATGTTCTCTGTGAGAGCAGATCTGGACTGGCTTGGGAAATGCTGGGATTTTCCTGTTAGGATTATCTGGCAAGGGAGGAGAAACGCAAAGGAAGCAGCAGTCACATTACCTCCTAGGGTTAATCCTGACCTACTGCAGTTTGCTACTCACTCCTTACTTAGAATTTTGTTTAGAGAGAGAAAGTAGGTCAAAACTTCTTAAGAAATATGTTCTTTCCTTGTTCCCAAATCACTTCAGTTAAGACTCCTTTTCTGTAGTAATCAACTAACAACAGTTATCAGAAGGGCTGTCTCTTTGTTTAAGAAGAAAATTCTACCTTTCTCTCCTAGCGCTCTCGTATCTGATATTACTCTGCCATGACATAAAATCTTCCATGTTCTGCTGGGTGAATAAAGCAAGTTCTCCAACTTCCATCAGAACATGTGCATGAATGCTGGCATATCTAATGTTTGACACATTTGTTATAAACAAAGTAGCAGATGTTACCTTACCCACGTATATTAGTTCATTAGAGAGCATATTTATTCCATTTCAATTTTTAATGTTAACTCTTATGTGCACTTTTGCTGCTAACAGAAAAGCCAGTATGGCCTTAAAGCTGATGCTTTGTGCTCCATATTGTTTTGCATGTTGTATTAGATTTTTTTTTCATAAGGCAGTGGGGCTCCTTTTTCCTTAACTCAGAGAAAAAAAGTGTCCTTGAATGTAATCTCCTCCTTAAACTGGATTTGCTTGCAACACATAGTAATGAAATGTGTTTGTATGTTTGTTTTTATATATTTTTATATATATATATATAAAAAAAAAAATGTTCAGAAAGAGGAGCAGAAGGAAGTTTTGAGCAGGAAGCTGGACTAGATAACGTCTTGAGGTCCCTTCCAGCCTGAATGATCCTATGGTCTATCTGAGGTGGCTTACGAATACTAGTGCCACAGGGAGACAATGAGTTAATGATTCACTTCTGCATCAAAGTTTGATTCAATTCATCCATGAAATGGGTTCAGTGCTCTTAGCCTGAAGGCACAGCTTTGATCCTGCAAGCTTCTCTGCTGAGGTAGTCATCTGTAGAGCTTCACCAAATGCAACTAGTCACCCCTCTGCACCTACAGCAATCCAGACGTTAAACTGTGTGAGTTGTCACACTATTTCACTTAGAGCTTCTATCTGACCTTAAGCCAGTTCTTGAGGAATTAACTGTTAGTGTGTCGTTAGGACACCTGACCCAAAACTGTCTTATGCCTAAGAACAATTACTTGGTTTCTGGGCATGGAAATCTGGTGATGTCCACAATCTGTTGAAAGAAGTTGTACCTATGAGATCGCTGTTTAAATAAGCTTCCTTTGGGTACCAGTGCACATACAGTAATAGAAACCCTGATTCTAGTTGTTGAGGTCTAATTATGACCTCTAAATTATGAGGTCTAGCTATATTTTATCTTTAAAATATCTTTATGAGTCATCCATGTACACTTTTATAGCTAGAAAAATCTATTAGGAACAAATTAGTAAATAATAAAAATCAGCTTCACCAGAAATTACTCCTTCAGTGGGTTAAAAAGAAACCAAACACTGTATTTGTACTTTGTACAGTAAAGCAGTCATTTTTCACTGTAAAGTAAATAGTTTTCAAAACATAAAATGGGTGCTGCTTTCTGACCGTGGCAAATGAATAAAGGTTTGGCTGCAGTGGTTGAAATCATAGCTTGTTTCCCACCCTCACTCCTGTCTGTTTGTGGATTGTGTGTGCATGCACACATTTTTGATGTTTTTATATTTTCTAATGATTCTCAAAAGAGGTTCTGAAACTGAGATTCTAGACATAAGGGTGACTATACCTTTCTATATGGGTAGTATGCTCTTTTAGCTGGAGTTAAATGGAGTTAACTAGATAATGGTCAGAATCTGTTTTCTCTGCTCAGCAGCAAGAAAACTAACATGATGCAAAGAAGGAATTTTGTTGTACTGCAGAGAGGTCAGTTACTGTGGGAATCGCTTGACTACATGTCTGTGTTTTAGTTAAAAATGAAATCTTGATTAAAAGCAATCAGCACAGAAACAAAACTAAAGTAAGCAGAGGATTGCAAAGTGGAGAAAGGATATAAATCTTCCAGTATCTCTTGCACCTGTAAATACATGAAATACAACTGATACTCTTGCAACTCACTGACTAGACAATGACTTCAGAGGCAAAGTAGCATCATCTATTGGGTGCACCAGAGAAATTCCAGGGTTAGAACTTTGTGAAATGCAAAACAAAGTTACCATGGAGATGAGTTTATACATCACTTCTCAAAATAAAAATATTTCATTATTTCAGGATTATAGCTGATGTTTCTTCTCTTACATCAGCATTAGGCACAAAAAAACCCTTATCATTGATTGGGTGCTTTGATTGATTTAGACAGCTCTTGACCAAACTATTCTATAAGATGAAAATATTTTAACATCCTGTAAACTGAAATTGAAATTCAGCCAACAAAATACTGTATGAAGAAACAGGGGAATGTCTGTACTTCTAACTTAAAACTGAAAACTGTTTTCTTTAATAGTTAGAAATGGAAATTCTCTGAGATGCTTTGACTAAAAAGGGAAAAATGGGTAATATAAAGCTGCAGGTTTAATCTGTAGTCAGAGAACTAAGAAAAACGTAATTGCCAATCTATTCAGCAGTATTTGTAACAAAAAATTCTACTTTCTTCCATTCTTTTTGTAAAGCATGGAAGGAAAAACCACCTTCTACGTACCTGTGAATGATAAAAGATATCTAACAAGTTTTAGAAACTATCAATGGTTTTTGTATGATAACTATAACTGCTTATTACCAATCTTTTCCCAGGAACAGACTGTATTTTTTTTCCTCATTTAGTAATTTTGAAAACAGGCCTACAGTTTCACATACCACTTTGCATTAGAGTGTATGGTTCATCCTATTAATGTTCTCTCTTCATTCTTTTAATTACAGTTTTACATTTTTATCTATATTCTGATTTCCATGGAATTAGACATGCTAATCCAACCTTTAATAATATGTTTACATTTTGCTTCTTTCAGGATGGGAGTAAATTTAAATACATTTTAACTTATCTTTCAGTTCTGCATTTTCTGAAGTTTGCATTGCAGATTGATATATTTTTTAATATATGCATATATCTGTACCTGTATAGATGTGTATCATAACATGCATACTGAGGATCAATGAAACCTCAGTGTAGTTTTACAGATCCTCAGGCACTATTTCTTTCAGAATTAATTATTGCTGCTGTGACTGCAGGGTAATAAAAAACATTAAATGGATGTCTTAGGAACTATTGGTAGTGTAGCCACTCCTGGAACTACTGGAATGTATTCCCTTGCAGAAAGGAATTGAGTATGGGATAGCTCCCTGTGCCAGTGCCATGATCACCTGCTCAATTTTCGCCGATATTGCAGGAATGTCTTTAGCCAGCTCCTTAGCCCTGTTTTTGTATACATTTCTGTCCCAGGGAGAAGTGTACTAAGTTAACGAAGGGTGATGTTAATAGTTGCATGTAGACAAACCTTCTGTCTTCCAGCCATCTGAACTCCCCCCAGCATTAATCACTTTAATAGGAGTTATGAAGCCAAAAGGGAAGACATATGGACATATATTAAATGAGTCCCTTAAAGAAACAGAATGCAGGAACTTCCATAGTAGGTCAGACCTGTTGTCTGTGTGTCCGTTGTGGCCATAGTTGCCACAAAGTATAAGAAGCCTATTGTTAGCCATTGGGTAGTCAGCTCTCAGGATAATAGTGCTTTCTGTCCTGAGACTAATTATTTTATATCTGGAAGTGTCAGGGCTTGTCTCCCTTTATTTTCTGTTTAGTTGGCATGCCTCATTAGAAACAGAAACCATGTGTCAACTACATGATTGTTTCAGTTGATGCGGTCTCCCAGTGGGGTTTGTGCTGGTATGTTCTAGCTTTTTTTTCATTAACTGCTTTAGAAATACCAATATGTAAGGTATTAAAACCTAATTCAGCAAGGTACTTAAGCAAGTATTATCTTATGTATATATAGAGTCATGCCAATTTCGGCCAGAGTGCTTATAGGTTTAATATCTTGCTGTACCGAAGCTAAAATGCTTTAAAACCCCTTTTATGATAAGGCTCATGTTTAGGATGCAGACATCTGATGAATGCTGCTACAGCAGTTTCTGGCGTTATGTCACCATTTTTTGTGCCATAGGTTAACAGGCCCTTACGAGAGTTGACAGAGCAGGATGTGTGTGCACATCTCACCTTTCTCAGCTGACAGGTTGGCATCTCCTGTTAAGGTACTGTTGTGAGTGACCTCTAAGGAAAGGTTGAGGTTGACAGGTTGGGGCAGTAATGTCGTAAGCTGCTAAATTCCTCTGAGGATAGGTCAGTACTTAGAGAACTACCAAGGAAAAGTATGAGTGAACAAAGAGCTGCAGATTAGAGGACTGTTGTGCAAGGCACCTTTTCATGTTTTTCAGACCCTCCTTTTAGACACCCAGCACAGCAACAGGCATTTGCGATTTGAATGTGCCTTGTACCCATTGCTTAGGCTCACAGAAGTGTGTTACGCTAAATCTGGTCTCCAGGATCTAGCCCAAGAAAGTGTGCCAGGACATTAGGTTGCTAGTTAATATGATTAAAGTGTGGGATTCAATTACTCCCTAAGTACTGGATGTTTTATTTCCCTTTTTAAGTTGCACTAGTGATCTACAGTGCCACTTTTAATTTGAAGCTTTGCTTTCTCATATTCATTTTCTGCATTTTGCATGTTTGTGCACTGAGGGGCTTTTGCATGTTTTGCTTTATTTTATTTTTAAAGAAAAAATGTGGTAAGAATGGATGGAGGCCACCATTCTCTTCCACAAAGGAGTAGGCAGCAAGGTAGTTCTTGGTGATTAAATCTTCAGACGTAGTATTGCAGGCTATAAAAGATAATGACCCATTATAAAATGCTTCAGGCTTTGAAGACTCCACCTTTTCCTTAAGCCTCACTAATTGTACTGGATCAGACCCATGAGGCTGAAACAGACAGATCGTCTTCACAATGGACAGACTCCTCATTGGGCACTGACACAAAGACCTGATGAGCCATCAGTCTAGCAAGGTTCATTAATGGTGAGGTGAAATCTGAAGTACCTTTGAGAAAAACGAGTAGAAAGTTAAATGGGAACACACTCATCTGTGTGAGCTGATTGGATTGGGTTTTGTTCATTATCATGTAATTCAGCTTTCCATTGGTGTTAACTTGGGCAAAGGCCCTTCCTGGTGAAATGCTAGTTTTGGATGAACTTCAGATTTGCTAAAAATGGTCAACCAAGTATTTGTCATAGATACTTTCTGCTCAAAAGGGACAGTAGCTGGAGAAGGAAACCTAGAGAGTTCAAAGCAGCGTTGAAGCTGTCTCTACAGGCAAGAATCTCTGAAACAAGATGTTGGTGCAAAGATTAGGACAAGAGTGATTACTTTGTTGTTTATATGAAAACTGGCACAACCACATGCTGATCCATACTAGGGTGTTGCAATTACTTGTTATCCCTCACTCTTGTCAGTATCTTTCGTAACCTTTCTTCAAGTCTGTCCTTTTTCTACAACATTTCTCTGTCATAACATACCTATATTCTCATGATCTTGCTATTGTAGCAACTTGTAACTAAGAGAGGTTAGGAGGCAGTCTGTCATCAGAAACCATACAGAAGATTTACTGTTACACTGAGGAAGGAAAAGAAAATCTTCAAGCCATTTATTGCACTTGCTGGAGTTTTAGTTAATCATTCTGGAAATGAAAGGCACCGATGCTGGTGTGGTATGAATCTTTTTTAGGGGTACTGTCTGAGTTCTTTCCTACAGCGATGTTCCATCTGACGGTATTTCAGAAGCAGAAGGATAACATGCAGAAACACTTTACAGTGGTATTTGACTTTTCAGTGTGTTGCATTTCTAAAACTAGTACATTTAACTCATGACTGCATGTTAAAGGCAAAACACCCATGTCTGAGGGCCAGTCACTACTGAAGTTGCTGGAATTGTATCAATATTGCCATGCTGGTTTTGTGTCAGAGCTTTAATTTCAAAGTTATTCTATTGTTAGGCCCCCATTTGCACATAGCTTTGTATTCCTTGTGTAAGAAAAGAAAGTCAGGAGAGTCTTGCAGTGACACAAAGTTTTCAGGGCACCTGAGGAGTAAATTGTGTCTAGCAGTGACTGGCATCTGAGCTGGCCTGTGGAAGGGGGAGTGTATGCGAGAGTATCCACAAGCCACTTCAGAAAAGCAATGTGTTGCACTTAGAAAAGGGAATTGACCTAAGTTAGGTGGATCACTTCAGCTGAAACTTTCTCCTGTCTGTTGTATTATGCAGTCTGTAGTTTAAGAGCCACAAAGATATGCTAATATCAATTTCTACATGTTGTGTTTTAATTTGGTTTTTCCTTTTAACTTTTGTGTTTATCATTGGAAATGCATGGCGGTGGGTAGGAGAGGGTTTGAGCACTGGAATGCAGCTTCTAGTATGCACACAGAGTCCTGTAAATGTTAGGCTAGACCTTGGTTTTGGATAAGAAATGTTGTGGGTATGATTTGTTTTTCAGAGTGCTTGTCTTTTCTGAGGAAAAGTGGCAACTGCTTTGAATATTTGAATCAATTAATCCTAATTTTCAAACAGGCTGTACTGTAATAACCTATAGATAATACATTACTGATAAACATACTATCCATAAACCATTCCCATTTGTATGTGCACTATGCATTTTTCTAGCAATTTTAGGAGTTATGAAAGGCATGAGGTTTCAATTACAATATTATGGTCATACACTTTGAGGTGGTTGCATTAGTCACTCTGAGGTAGCTCTTTCCATTGCTGGTCTGCACATTACGCCCTATTCCACCTCTTCAAAAACCTAGGAAACAGGACCCCCTTCCAGATTAGGGTTCTAGATTAGCTTCAGTTTCAGTAAGAATGCAGATTAGGATGTGGTCCAATGACAGACCCATTCCTTTGAAAACTGGATACATATTTTATCTATTACTGGTAATAAAACAAATCTGAAGTAATAATGCTTTGAAAACCCAATTGCATTTTCAGCTGCTAAATAATGCTCTATTTACTTTTACTCTAATGTTACATTTCTGTCGTGTTTATATGCATGTGTAAATTAAGAACAGAAGTGATAATGAGTATAATGCAAGTATTTTCAAGAAATTATAATGATCAGTCAGGTTCTGAACTTGCAAAATCTCAAAAATGTTCTCTTTTTATAAGACAAATACTTCTCTGACTACTAGAATACCCCATTCCCTATTCTCTTTGTTCCAGCTCATTTCTAAAGAGTGGAACAATCTTCTTTGTGCTGCTCTTGCTCTGCTGAAAGTTGATATGAAGCCAGATCCTTTCAAAAGTGTTACATTCATATAATAAAAATATGTAGAGATAGAAACACAAACTCCTGCTCCAGGCTAGTATTTTTGGCTCTGTAGAACACGTTTGAACATGAACAACCATGTATCTTCCATTTAACCATCATCTTAATTTAATTTCACTTGACCTAAGGAGCTGACAGCATTAATCTTCCATATTGATTAACCAGATGGAAAACACTTCTTCATATGATAGTAAGGTGACAGATTTATATCCGGAGAACAAGTACTGATGTGTTTAATTTGCTTGCAAATTGAACTGATAAGGTACAGATTATTTAGACCAAAGTTGGAAATTAATTCTCATGTACTAGTCATTCTTGCTCAGAACATTAACAAAGACTCTAGACAATTGAGTTTGGTGGATTTTTTAATTGTATTTCCATAGGTAAAACAAGTAGTTTCCACACAAAGTGCGTACATACTTTATATATACACACACTTTGTGTACTCTTAAGACTTTCCTCAGATTTGTTTTTACTGATAATTTAATAAATGAGACAACTATCAGATTTCTTCTGAATCTAGGTTATTCTCTCATTCTGTATCACATCTTCCTCAAAGAGGAACAGGAGTCTCCAGTGATAAATGTGTACCTCTGCCTGCCTATGTAACTTTCAAAACCCTGGATTTGGAATTGGAAAGAGCACCACCTGATCTAGCTTCAATTAACAATTTGCAGAATGGTCTTCCTTCTCCCCATAATACAGAAAGTCTCCCGTAACATGGAAATTAGCAAATGCAATTGAAACAAAAAAAGTCTTTGAAATTAGAAGAGAGTAAGAATTATAATCCTTAACTTATCCATTATCACTCTCCACCTTCTGTTTAAGCCTCTTTGCTGCAATAATCAAAACTGCAGTTGCTTGGTCACTGATAAGCCTACATCATATATTCATTCCATTATTTTCCTGCAGGCCCTAGAAGTACCTTTTGACCATGATAGAACTTGTCCAGTGATTGACAAGTGTTCTGATGGCTCATTTCACAGCTTTCTTGCATCTTAGGGGCTGAATTGCTGGAGGCACAAGCTGTGCAGAGAGAAAATCAAGCCTTATCAGTGCTTCCTAAATTCCTGTTCAGGTTCTTCCTCTTGAGCTTCTGCCTGCCTTTACTGATTTAATTAATGCTTCTGTGTCCCTAGGTTACATACCTGCTGACTTTAAATCTGTTGCCATTTATCCATTATTAAAGTAACATTCTATGCCTGATGACTTGGCTGACAGCTATAGAACTACTGCCAAACTCCTGTTCCCATCAGAGATGCTTGGAAACAAGGACATTAAAGATTTTATTTTTTCTAATGAAAAGGGATAAATTTTATCTTAATAGTTTAAAGTCTGACATCCTGAAGCTCTTTAGAAGCTATTTAACTTACATTGCATTGACTTGGATATTGTCATTTCTCCTTTCATTCATGTCAGTGTTGCATTGGAAAAGAAACTCTTCTAAGAGCCACTTGACTCTGCTTTTAATGAAGTTAAGGAAGGTAACCAATGGAACTGGTAATATCTTTAGCCTTAAATTTGTTTCTCTTCCTCTGGCCTTCTTGCTTTAAAGTTTAAACTCACATCTGTTCTCAAATAATTCCCTGTCCAGGGGATGACCATATGCCAGAGTAAAAGGGGACTTGCAGCAAAATCAAGAGGAAAGCATTACTATCTCTATGAGTTTCCTGACATTGGGGAAGATCCATTGTACGGCATGATCTGGGAAAGATCATGTCCCCTTCTGACTAAAAAATCCTTTAGCTATTATATATTATATTAAAACAATGATGTACAATAGTTCTCATTAGCCTCCCTGTAACTCAAGAAGCTCAATGACTATTTCCTCCACACAGTTGTCCACTCTGCTTTGACTAGAATGGGGTTTTCAGTCTTTTTCAAATCACAGGTTAGATGTTCTAAGAGAAGTGGACCTCTGCATAATAGATTTAAAACTATTGATGAGAGACTTGCTTCTCTTAATTAACTCTTCCTGAGGTTGTAGAAGCAGCCCATGGGCCTTTAGATGTCTGCGGATCATGAGTGGAAAAGTTCTACACTAGGATCCTACAGGACTAGTAGGATCGGTTTAGGAGACAGTATGTCCTTGTCTGTTTCCGTTTCTGTATAGCCTTCTTCAGTATTTCTATACTAGCATTTCTGCACTCCTCCCTTTTTTGTCTTTTTGTAACCTTAAGCTTTAATTAAATTACCTTTTTAAATACACAAGTTTTCATTTACTGAGCATCAAATATAAGGATAACACGTGAAATAAATGGATATAAAGTTCCGTAAAGAATAGTTAATCTTATGTTCACAACTTCATCTCAGCCTAAATCCAACTGATCTTTCAAAATTCTCAGAGGGCATCAAATGAAATTAGCAGGAGGTAGATGCAAAACAAGCAAAAAGGGCTTATTCTTCATACAATACAAAATGTTACAGAATGCCTTTCTTCAGTTTGTTGAGGGTCCTAAAAATTTACGTGTGTAAAAAATGACTGGGAAACATAACGAAAGAAAAAGAATCCACTGAGGATTATTAAATAGAAGGATGTCATACTTGACTCAGGAGATCCTGAACTGCAAACTGCTGGAAGCCAGGGGCACTACAAGGTAAGTATGTTTCACCTGTTCTTATACTATTCTCAAAACTGCTCCTACTTCTGAGCTTCTCTGCCCATTGAGAGAGATAAGATTCAGGGTGATCCTGTACTATTCTTATTTTACTATTTAAGTGCTTTTTCACCTTGACCCTGTCTTTCTGTTGGACTGCTTCAGGATTACCTCCTTGGTTAAACATTTGCTATCTATAATGCTTTAATAATAGATATTATTCTAGACATATTCATTCAAATGTTACTACTCTGTAGATGACACAGGTGTTTGTTGACATTTTTATGCCTGATTTGATTTAATCTTTTTAACAATGTTTGTTGAAGATTTAACATTTGAGTGAATAAAATTAAAGTTAACCTCAGCATTTGAAAACTAAGTTTGGGAATCCCATCTGCCATAAAATTCCTTGGTTTAAACACAGCAAGTTTTGAAAGCATTGAAATCCCAAAATTACAACTTTGCTCAGTAAGATTGGCGTCAGTTCCTTTTTTTTTTCTTCTTTTAATGATCTTAGATGTTTTTAAGCTCCAATTGTAGTTGTATTTATAAGTAGCTTTTATATTTTTGGAAGATGACACTATGCAAATAATCTGCTGTGATCAAAATTGTAACATGTAGAGTCTGAAGTACACTGCATAATTCCTGCAAGTATTGATATAAAAATGTCTTTGGCTTCCTTTTTCCCCACTATATTTGAACAAGTTGTGAAACAGGATCTCAGACACTTCTAAATAAGTGTTTATTGTCATTACAGAAGGAGGCCATGTCTAGGTTTGAATAATAGAAAAATGTCATTTCAGTTGAGAGCTAACAGTGTACACTGAATGAATCCACAGTTTGCCATACAAATAAACAAGGAAGCAAGTACAACTGGAGTTAAAAAAGTAGAAAAATAAAATTTTAAGTTGAGCCCAATGTATATTCTGCTGTAAATGAAAGCTTTTAGAATCATTTGATTCTTTTAAAAAGTTTGCTTGTATTTTGAAAAGGTTAAAAGAAGGCTAGATGTGTATGAGCTGCTTTACTCTTTTATGAAATGAGTACCCTGTTTAGGTACTAAGCATGCACACGGAGACAGTTTCAGATATTAGTACCGTTATGTCAGGAGCTGGAGTCAATTGTACGTTTATCAAGAAAAAAAAGCTATAGCCAAATGTTGCCTAGACATCAAAACAAAACGTTCATGGGGAAATGCCATTTAAGAATCATTTTTTAACTCAGGTTTTTAGAAAATTTTAGATTCATCAGTCTCGATTAAACAGAGAAGTGAACATCCAAATTTTCCATATAATAACTTTTCATTTTTTAATTTAGAAAATTAAAATAAAAATACTTTTAAAAGTTTAAATGCCTGCAGCAGAAATATTTCAAAATTATTAAATAAGTTTTCTAACATGCCAAATCAAAAGTAGTCATGTTTCATAAAGCAAATGTCTGAGTCTGCCTTTTTTTTTATCTGAATTCAGCTCTTTATCTGGTGGAGGAGGTGGGAGAGTAATGGGAAAACTGTATCCAGCTCAGCTAGTCTCTGTAAAAATTTAGCTGTGGTGTGGACTGACAAAATAGGCAATATAACCACGGATCTGCGTCTGCCACTGCAATCTCCAATATGGTTTTCTTGGGATGGAGTAAAATTTTTCTTGCTCCTTCAGCTTAGTGTTTGCTGCTGTCTTTTGTTATGAAAGTTGTCCTAATGTCCATATTGGAGGAAGACAGCCTTGATTTGTCTAGAGGAATCCAAATTCTAATTGTCTGCTCCGTACAGAGATGCTCATTTTGGAAGAAGACAAACTATTTTTTTCCTGTTTGTTTTCATTGATAGTAGTTTGCTACATCTATTCTGGGCTGCTCCTTTGTTTTTGCCGTGTCAAGTCTCCCATCATCTCTGTGTTGGCTACCAGAGAGAAGGCTGCCTTCTCATTTCAAGCTGCCTCAGGACAGATTTTCTATTGTCAGGGTTTCATGACAGTTTCTGTGCTGGTTTCTGCCTGTCTTGAGAGTGTAGCAGGTCAGGTCACAGTATGATATGGGAATGCAGTTCAGGTGGATCACCTCACATACTGGTCTTTTTGCATTTTCAGCAGCTATTTTTTGAAAAGAATTAGGCATAATCCTATTGCTCTAGTTTCAGAACCAGGGAATTGCACATTGAACATTGCTACTCACTTGGGTTTGCTCCAGATCACGGCAACACACTGACAATGGCATATTAAATTCCCTTCTGTTCCTTGTTACAATTTTCAGTTAATAATCAACATGCTGAAGATGCGGCAGGCCTGGTTGATGCCTTTTAGTGCCAGTGACCTAGGTATTAGATTTCCCTTGGCACAAAGGGATTCAGATTTGTGAGGGTTCTGCAATTGTCTCTCTTCCTAAAAATCACCAGTTCTTCTGATACAGTTTGAAGCAATTTCAAGACTGTATTTAAAAGAGGCTTAGGGTTCCACTGGCACTAATGCCGGATGTCAAGACTGAGGCACGTTAGCAGAACGTAATTGGGAAACAGTTTTCTTTCTGCATTGTACTTCACTCTGGCTAGTGTTATAAATCTATTGGTTTAATAATCACTCCTATTTACACACACAATAAAAGGAGGTGTATCTGATTTGATCATTTTCGTTTTAAGTTTTCTGGTTTCTAGCTTCAGCTGCTTCTTTTATCTTCACTTTGTCTCTTCATCCATATTCAGGGGAACCTCATTCAAACCCAGCAAGCAATTACACTGTGGTGTAACCATGAATAATATTGCTGTTTACACACGCTTAAGATAGCCCATTTCTTGACAGGGAATGATATTATGTAGATTGATACTGTCTATTTTTTTTTAATTCTGTCTGACTTTGCTATCCATCTTTCTAGACATTTATGAAATATCTGTCTTCGTTGCAACCTTCCATTAAAACCGGAGATGATGTTTTATCCAATGATGTATATTCTGCTAGTGCTTACAAAGCTGGAGAGTGCATGCAAGCTGCATAAAGTCACTTACGGAAAGATAAAGTACGGTGAGAGAAAATCACGAAGAGCTCATCTATGGATAATGTGTGGAAGTGAAAACATTTTATTAAAGGCAACCTTTCATCCTTTAAAAACACAGAACTAATACTGAAATCAAGAGGAATCTCATGTATAAAAGCTCACAGGCTAGTTAGATAGCTGTAAGTTGTTCTTAGGGGACTATTACGACAGGCTGGTTACCTTTATTATTACTTACAGAGGACAAACAAAAAGAAAAAAAAAAACCTATCATTTGTGGACTGAGTGAACATGATTTCATGAATTTCAGTTGAGGAAGCTCCCTCCAGGATCAGAATGCACCTTTTCTTTCAGTTCAGTAGCCATAAAAAAAGTTTAAGAAAAATCTCATGCTAAAATGAAAGCCTTTTCCTTATAATTTTTTTTAGCAATATACGCCTTACCATGCATCAGTTTTACAGAGAATGAAGGGACTGATCATTTTGAATGCATTTGTGTGGTGCAGTTCCTTCTTTTGATTAATGCTATAGTAATAATTTTCCCCAGTAAAGAAATAAAGACGTGTACTTCCGATCTGAAAATAGGTTTGTTTAGATTAAGAAGCTACCACCGAAAAGAAATATTCATGCAAATTGAATATTATACAGAAACACGAGCAATATGTCAACAAATCATGAAAATTTATGAAGATGATCTAAGTGATCCCAGATCACCTTAAGTTGCTCAGGCCTTTCAGAACCCACCACTTGTTACCAGTGACCACTTTTGTTCAGAAAACTAGGATTAGCTATTGATATAGCTTGAAAGAAGGCGCTTCACTTTACTCTCCCTTTTTGCAGTCAGACACTTGCTCTCCCTTTTCTTTACTTTCTTCCTCTTCAGAATATTTATTGAATGGCATTTTATTAAAAAAGAAAAAAAAAGAGAGAAAAAGAATATTTAGTAATATCAATAAGTCTGCAATTGTCTTACAACTTTGTAGTTTCATTTGCCTAGAAGATAGTGCCCCTTGGAAAAGGGAAATGATACATGTAGAAATGGAAATAATATGCAGGCTAGGATTTCCTACTATATATTACTTTGATACTTATGTAAATAATGAATAAAATTAATGCAACATCAGATAGTATGGCAGACCACAGAATAAAAGATTTTAGGTAATTCTTCTTTTTGTTGAGGTTAGAACAGTTATTGCAACACAATCAACTTGCTACAGAAGTCAATATTGGGCAAAACAACTCTACCAGAAACTGAGCTCAGCATGCAGACAGCAGCTTGTTGTATTGGGTTAAGTAATCCAGCAAATTCAGATGCTATCCTTTCGATTTAAATAACTCCGCACGTTTCAAAAAGGTATTTTCTCAGCTAGAGCCCAGTGCCATAAGATGCTTAAGAACATGTTTAGCTTTAAGTCCAGAGCCTCTGCCCTTAACTATCAGATAAATGTCGGATATAAGGTACGTGCTTACATACCTTGCTGAGTAAGAGTCATCAGGTGTGAGCTAATCCTTAGGGAGGTCAGTAGGAAAGTATCTATAAGGATTACATTTGGGCATGATGCTGCCTCTTCTTGAAGATCCTGCTGGTATCAGTGGTGAAGCATTTTACTAGTTTTGCCTAGAATTTACAATGATTTTTAAAATATTAATCCAATTTATACTTCTTTTAGCAGTCTCTGTTTCTCTTCAAGAGTCAAGCTTATGCATATAAATTCTTTAAATTATGATTGCCAGCGTTATTCAGCAAATATCACCACTTTCCCTGTGAAATAGCTGAGTAATTGTTTTACATTTACATTTATAAATATTAAGTGACCAATTCTGTAGTGTAATGAGATGAACAAGCTATCTCTAAGTTGCAGAGTAACTTGTAGGGGTGCTTTTTATATTTTATATATAATTGTATTCAACCAGGTCTACAGTTGAGTATACTATAGAGTATGGTTGTCTGGATGGTAATAATAATACAAAATAAAAATAAATATGGCATTTCTTTGGCATATATAGGAGTTTCTTCCACAGTCAAGTGAGATGGATTCTCGCCAGTACGAATGAGAATAAAAGTCCTGTTTAATGATCCTCTTTCAACACACCTCACAATACTCTACTAGTAGAGACCATGACATTAGTTTACAAAACTGAAAACAATGATTCTCATACAAACAGCAACAGCAAGGCAAAGCAACATCAAAGAAAGCATTGACAGCAGATAGAAAATTAGTGACCAAAACTTATGTGAAGTTCTAGACTAGGTAATGATTACTTTTTTTAGATGCACGTTTGCAGTCACATCTGTAGTTTGTATAATTTAAGCCAAAGTATTTCACATTTAACAGATAAAATACCTAGGAGGAAACAGTTCATCCTAGAAAACAGTATTTTTTGCTTTAATTTTTTAGAAAAGGCTTTAAGGGATAAAGTTAAAATAATCACAGCTGCTGCTAATTTGAGTTTCCTAATGTGGTCCTTATTTCCTAATGGTGAACTCACTGCAAAAAGAATTAACTGTTTTTTTTCTGTTGCAAATGTGAGGTACTTGCAATTAGACTTTTAAACAGTTTTTCTACTTCATCAGTAAAGATGTATACAGGCATGCTTTATAAGTATGACTTTGGGCTATGCTTTTTACATGCACATCTGTACTGTTGATATAAATTCAACTTACATTTATTTTATAGTATTTTTCTTTGTAGTGGGTTAATAGCAATAGCCTGGATCGCTGGAGTTTCCCGAAAGAGGAAAGAAGTCTTTTCTGTCAGTCTCTCTAGTTTTTACAAATGTCTCTGCTGCAGCCAAGGGTCTGATGTAGGCAGCAGCCCAGAACTCAAAACCAGCCCAAAAAAGTAAATACTTGTAGAATTAACCCTCAAAGGGTTACCCTCAGAACGCAGAGTGCGTGTGGATAACTAACAAACCCCAAATTATTTTTTTCAAATGTTACTGACATGTACTGTTGTAAACAGTGGTTACAGTGGTAATTATTAAGAATTTTCACATATGTATTATGATCTTGGCTTAGGAAAATAGGAAGAGAAAGACTCTAGGCCACCTTCTTTCATCCTGTACTTTGTAGGGTAATGGCAACATTTCCTCAAATATAATTTAGAGCTGTTTTTAAATTACAGACATTGCAGTGCATAAGTTTTCCTTATTTTTTTCTGTTGCATCCCTATAATCTTCCTCAGAGGAGTCTTTGCTTGAGTAGATGAGTCCATCCTCTGTGCTGTCAAAAGAACGGGAGGTTACACTTTAAGTTATTCAGTTATGCTTGGAATGTATCTTTTGTTTGTGGGATTTGTTTTTGTGTAATTTCTACATGCCAGAGCTGTAGGGTTTCCTGTTTGTGACATTGTTACAGCCTGGCCAATTTATTCTCAAATCCTCCTCTTTCCACAATTTTCTTTTTGTCTGGGAAAGCCCACTGATTTAACTAATGAATCTAGTACTGATTTCTGAACAGCTGCTAATAATAAGAAAATTGTCTTGATGGTTATTCTCAAGTCTGGAGAATGAGCATGCAAGCAAGTTGTTGGGTCTTTCTTTTACTTTCCAGGATGTTTGGCTTGTTTGGAGAGCTCTCATGTCAAATCCCTTTTATCCGTAATTACAAAGCATTATGATTTCATCTTGGTGCCAAAGGACAGCAAATGACTGCGGGGAATACTGAAAGCCCATTTATTTATATTAAGGCCAACTTTTGGTCACAGTGATATCATTGCCTAAATTCTCAATGAATTTTATCTGTTTGGAGCTTTAACCCTATGCGTGCTTCCCAGGACTGACTAGAGTTTGTATACAAACTCTGCTGGGAGCAATTGGGAATATATTCCTTTCCTTTCTCTCTTAAATAGTATGGGTGTCCTGTTTCGGCTGGGATAGAGTTAATTTTCTTCCTGGTAGCTGGTACAGTGCTGAGTTTTGGATTTAGGATGAGAATAATGTTGATAACACACTGGTGGTTTTAGTTGTTTCTAAGTAGTGCTTACACTAGTCAAGGACTTTTCAGCTTCTCATGCCCTGCCAGCAAGAAGCTGGGAGGGGGCACAGCCAGGACAGCTGACCCAAACTGGCCAAAGGTGTATTCCATACCATATGACATCATGCTCAGTATATAAACTGGGGGGAGTTGGCCGGGGGGCGGTGACCACTGCTCAGGGACTGACTGGGCCTTGGTCGGCAGGTGGTGAGCAATTGCATTGTGCATCACTTGCTTTGTATAGTCTATTATTATTATTATATTCCCCTTCCTTTTCTGTCCTATTAAACTGTCTTTATCTCAACCCACGAATTTTACTTTTTTTTTCTCCCCAATTCTCTCCCCCATCCCACTGCAGGGGGGTGGGGGTAGTGGAGAAGTGAGCAAACGGCTGTGTGGTGTTCAGCTGCCTACCGGGTTAAACCACAACAGTGGGCTAGACTATTTGTCCCAGGGAACTGACAGTCAAATTACAGATAGATTATTTTTATCGCCGCTTTTTAAATGAACTAATACCACAAAAAATGAACTGATCCATCCTAAATGACGTAGGAAGTCCATTTCAGACTGGGAAATGAAACCTATGTTTTTTGGAAGCCCAATCTTACTTCTTGGTTCAAAACCTTTCTACCTCCCTTCTGTACTCTTCAACTCTTTCAAATGCTTTCTTGGAATTCAGAGGCATGATTTATTCAGATTGTAGCTGTAAGCTGACTTGTAGAGGCAGGTTCTATCCTTACCTCTGAGATCACATCATCTGTGTGGATGTTATATTGGAGATCAGGATTTTGGCCTTTTAAAAACTGTGGCTGACTGCCAGGTGAGGACATGGAGTGAAAGAGCTACTGTCAAACATATGAATGAAGTTGATATTAGTGATTCATAATAACACAGTTAAAATAGTTTGTGCCTCAGGATTCTTTGTTTCCAGACAGTCTATAGCATGTCCGAATATATGTGCTTTTAGCTACTGTATAAGTCTGTCTAGGGAACATTATGCGCTGATTTGCAATTGCAGTGTAACAACACTGAATTTTGTGGAAACCTCAGATACCTTTGTGCTACTAATTACAGCTTTCATCTGCTGCTAACTGATAAAAGAAATGTGAGAAAAAACTCATTTCTAGGGGAATAGACTTTCTGTCCCATCTTTGCTATGGGCCTTAAAGAAAAAATAATAGAAGAGTTGTAATAGAATTTCAAAGATCATCTATTCCATCTTTCTTCTTCAAGAAGGGTTCAACAATATCTAAATTATTTTTGACAGAATCAGTTCAATGTTTCTTTAAAATCATTTAGCAATGGAAACTCCACAGCCTCTGTATATAATCCATTTCATTGCTTGTCATTCCACACCATTCAAAAGGTTTTTCTTCTAATACTTGACTAAATCATCCTTACACCAACTAGGTTTTTTTCCTGTCTCCAGTGGGGTATATTATTTTCCTCTTTTTAGCAACTCTATACATAGATGTAATCAAGTCTCTCCATAGCTGTCTTTTCTCTAGAATAAAAGAAAGAAATACTCTCTAAAATAACAAAGTTTTATTTTATCTTGGCTTTTGCTCTCTTCTTTATCTTTGTAATGTCTAATCATCTGACCTTTGCTTTTTCTCATTTCTGGAGTTCGTTTATAAATTTATGGATGCTATTTCAGTTAAAGCCTTACTCATATAAGTAGAAGGATTATATGACATTAGAACTCAAAAATACTTTTTGCAGAAAAGTTTCCTAGTCCATCATTTCCTACTTTGTCTGTTTTTCATGTCCTCATGTTAGTAGTGCTTAGCAAACGCTGTTGCTGATCTGCAGTGGTCTGAAATAGCTTGGATCATCAAGACCATTTGAATTCCAGTCACGTCTTATGAGGACTTGCAGTCCAAAATTGTTCCTTTCTGCAAGTGTCTGTCCTCTAAGTCATGACTGAAAATACTCATTGGTACTGAACCCCTGGAAAATCTTACTCAATGCAACATTTGTGTTTCCCTTTGAATATTGGAGTTGGCACCCATTTTACAGTAGTTCCATCTAGACAAGTTGTGAGGGAAAAAGTAGTTTGGGGAGGGCTACAGAGATGCTGGAGAGTTACGTGCAGAATCTTCCCCTGTTACACGATGAAGTCCCCTTCTGTTCCCACTCAGCATAGAATCATAGAATCATTGAGGTTGGAAAAGACCTCTAAGATCATCGAGTCCAACAGTCAACCCAACACCACCATGTCCACTAAACCATGTCCCTAAGTGCCTCATCTACTCGTCTTTTAAATACCTCCAGGGATGGGGACTCCACCACTTCCCTGGGCAGCCTGTTCCAATGTTTCACCACTCTTTCAGTAAAGAAATTTTTCCTTACATCCAATCTAAACCTCCCCTGGCGCAACTTGAGGCCATTTCCTCTCGTCCTATTGCTTGTTACTTGGGAGAAGAGACCGACCCCCACCTCACTACAACCTCCTTTCAGGTAGCTGTAGAGAGCGATGAGGTCTCCCCTCAGCCTCCTTTTCTCCAGGCTAAACAACCCCAGTTCCCTCAGCCGCTCCTCATAAGACTTGTGCTCCAGAGCCCTCACCAGCCTCGTTGCCCTTCTCTGGACACGCTCCAGCACCTCGATGTCCTTCTTGTAGTGAGGGGCCCAAAACTGAACACAGTGTTCGAGGTGCGGCCTCACCAGTGCCGAGTACAGGGGCACGATCACTTCCCTACTCCAGCTGGCCACACTATTGCTGATACAGGCCAGGATGCCATTGGCCTTCTTGGCCGCCTGGGCACACTGCCGGCTCATGTTCAGCCGGCTGTCGACCAACACCCCCAGGTCCTTCTCTGCCGGGCAGCTTTCCAGCCACTCTTCCCCAAGCCTGTAGTGTTGCATGGGGTTGTTGTGGCCAAAGTGCAGGACCTGGCACTTGGCCTTGTTGAATGTCATACAGTTGGTCTGGGCCCATCGATCCAGCCTGTCCAGGTCCCTCTGCAGAGCCTTCCTACCCTCGAGCAGATCAACACTCCCGCCCAGCTTGGTGTCGTCTGCAAACTTACTGAGGGAGCACTCAATCCCCTCGTCCAGATCATCGATAAAGATATTAAACAAGACCGGCCCCAGTACTGAGCCCTGGGGAACACCGCTCATGACCGGCCGCCAACTGGATGTAACTCCATTCACCAAATGCATCTTTCCTTCTCTTTCCCCTCATACTTCTGAAGTGAGTTTGTGATTTTTTTTCTTTCCTGGCATCACTTATTTACCCTGTGAAACGGGCTAAAGACAATATGAAAATTAGATCCCTCTCTATACGTCTGAGGCCCCTTTCCTCACCAATGCTTTGATCCTCCTTGGCGCTTCACATTTGCACTATTCTCAGAAATGCTGTGATCCAAATAGCAGAACTCCAAAATTGCTGTTGGAGTGTCTGCCTTCTTCTATTAGGATAATGCTGAAGTCCATTAAGAAAAATGATCAAAACGAGATTCTCTAAGGAGTGGCAGAAGGATGTCAGCCTTTCAGAGCACAGTGATGTCCTGGGTACGAGAGGCCTGGCTGAATATAATCAGAATCCTGGGTGCAATTACTGACTTTGCTGTAGTGTAAACTGAGCAAATCCTTGAAACTCATTCAGTGTTAGTTTCTGTCTGCTAGGTAATTCTACTTCAAATATAAGATCTTTGGAGAAGGAACTGTATTTCTAAAGTATACATAGTGCAAGCAGCTTCATAGTGCCACCTAAAACATGATTTATTGTCAGTTACTGACTATTTTTTTTTTAAGACAACACAATATAAGATCCTCTGTGTCTGTTAAATAGCAGTGGACTAATGTCAACACCGATGTTTATATATGTCACTCCTTATCTGCATTGCCAGTGGTATAAGCAGAGAAGCTGAAGACTCAGAGAATAGCCCAGGTTGGAAGGGACCTTGAAAGGCCATCTGCTCCAACCTTTCATGGGAAAGGGAGCCTAGATGAGATTATCTAGCACCCTGTCCTTTCACATCTTGAAAACATCCAGTGATGGGGACTCTACCACATCCCTGGGGAGGTTGTTCCAGTAATTGATTGTTCTCACTGTAAAAAAATTTTTTTCTTATATCGAGATGAAACCTCTCCTGGTGCAACTTGTACCGCACTGCCCCTTGTCTTCTCCATGTGGCTCCTTGTGAAGAGGGAGCCTCCATCCTCTTTGTAGCCACCCTTTAAGTACTGGAGTACTACAATGAGGTCCCTCATGAGCCTTCCCTTCTCCAGAAGAAGAGACCTAATTCTTTCAGTATTCTGTCTCCAGTGACTCTCTGTTACAAATTATATAATCTGTACATAATATCTCTCTTCAGTTGTCTGTTCTGTAGCATAAACAACAGTTTGTTTTCTCTACACCTCTGCTTATTCGTACTGATTGTTTAAGTAATAACTGATTAAAATAACCTTACTGATTTTTCTCTTCCCTGGTACTCTCCAGCTGACCCTTGTATCTTTGGAAGCATGATGGCCAAGGCTTGGCACAGTATTCTAGCTGAGGCTTTATTACATCTGAGCAGAGTGGGAAGATTACTTTATGTGATTTTTCCTATTTGGCCTGTTTTTCTTGACTCAGAGGCAGTTTGTATAGTGTTATAATTCCTAGCCCTGTGTTTTGCAGATCTGCTGCCTGAGCTATTATTCCAAAACTTGTATGTCTATGCTATTACTCCTACCTCTAATAAATAATAAGTAAATAATAACTGTGTGTTAATAATACTGTGCATTAATCCCCAGTGCTCCATCCTGTTTATTTCATACCACCATGCCATATGGTGAACACTTTTTGATTCTTATTTTGCTTTCCTTTTTTAAGCTGACAGGAGTCACCTGTAAATGTAATACTTTTCTTATTGATAACTATGTTGTTCCATTATGGTCATACTTTACAGTAGGCTAATATAACCCACATTTCCCAAATTTCTCATGAAAACGTGACACAAGCTAGAATCAGAAGTCTTGATAAGTTGTGTGATATCCACTGCTACTTGCCATCTTTTTGATTGGAGACCTTACCATTAGAAATGAGCAGCTGACTTTTCAGATGTCACTGGGTAAATTCAGGACAGAAATCTGCACCTCTGATCAGGATGCTCCAGAATATACTTTCTATGCTCACCAACAGAGTGCCAAAAGTGTCTTCCCTGCTAGCACCTCAGTCAGTCTGAAGTTTTGGATGTGAGAAACCTATAAAACAGCTTTCTGGCAATTCTTCCTCCTGTTGCTGAAAGAATGAGATGAGAACAGATAAGAGCAGAGGGCTCGTTTCTCTATCACAGCTTCAAGCCTTACATAGAGGAATATGCACAAGGGGTATTAGGATTCTGTGTATATGTGAAATAGTCTCCCAAAGGAAATAGGCATGTCATACAGCTTGAGAGATTGTACAGCTTGAAAATAGTAGAAAACATGATATGGAATAGTATGCTAGGAGATAAGATGCTTTTTATTCCCATCTGTGCTTCAGGGGTTGAATTGGCAGCAAATTCAAAAACCTTTACTAGGCAACAGAAAAGATCAAGAAATATAGTACACGCATAGCAGGGCTTTGGCAGGAGGCAGTGTATGTCCTAACTGGGTAATAGAAGCAGGTCTGGGGATTAATGTAGAGCATGTACTTTCCAAATGTTTTTTTCTAATATCTCATGCTATGTCAGTTTTTGCAGAGTCTTTATGGACAATGGTTTTTTGACCTCTAGTTAAAATGCCTTTGAATAGAGTTCTCCAAGAGAAACCCCAACGCTGTATTATTTTTCTGGCATTCATTATTGTGTAACATATGGATATGTCCCTCTGCGGAGGTTGTGTTGTCTGTCTCAGCTGCTCTTCCACATTGATAAAAATACTGGTTCTCTTCTCACTTGTATATATTAACAGCTTGAGTGTAAGTGAACATATATGCCACAGGTTCTGGAGACTTATGATCTCCAAGAGGGAAAAAATACCTCTGTTTATTATGGTGTCTCTCATGTAGTTCCCTTGTGCAGCTGACAAAGGGGAAATTAGCAGATGGTGTAAAACTTCTATAGTTATTAACAGGCAGCATTATCAATTCTATATATTTTTTCTTACTGCAGCCTTAGTCACCTCTTAAGTTTTGTAACCTTTCTCTTGATCTAGTGGACATTTTTGATAATCTGTCTTTTCCTCAGTTTTCTGTTTAACGGGAATATGGCCATTCTGATATTAACACACCCAAAGTCTACCAGCCAGACAGAAACAACCAGCCAAATCCCAAAGCCAATGCAGAAGAGAAAGGAAAAAATAACATTACGTCTTTATAAAGTAATGCCCTCTGTCTGCTTAAATGTATTAATGCGAGCTTGCTTCTTTTAATGTTGGTAATACACTTTTTGGCTAGCATTCTGTAATGCTGACAGCATTAACGGGAAGTGTTGCACACTGTGCTGTCTTGCCTGTGTTGTCTCTTTTTTTTGCTGCTTCTTTTCTCATATATATGGGTATATAAGGTGCAATACATGTTCCTTCCATTTTCAGATAAGACAATAGAAAAGAGTTTTCAAGGCTACTGATTAATATTTTACAAAGAATAGCTACGCAGTTTTGTATCTCATCTTTTTCTGAAACTGTGACCCATCCTAAAAGGTCACTGTTGAAGACTGAACAAATATAATAGAACATACTGGAAAGTCATTATTGGAAAGTCAACTTCATCTTTCCCTGAAGCTGATTAAATGCATTGGCTACACTTCAACATCTGCAGTACTTTTGTTTGAGTAAGTATTATTATACAGTGGTTGTGGCTGTAATATTATAGATACGGGGAATGGGATTCAAGCTGGTAAAGGACTCGATATCATCTCTTTACTTAAGTGTAGCATTCCCTCTCTTCCACCTGTTCACTCACACTCCACACAGACACAATCTTTTTGCAAATACATGTGTATTCTTTTCCTATTATGAAAAGAAAGATGTTTAAAATGGCAGAATAGCTTTGGCAGTGTATATAGGAGCTTTTCAAAAAGTAAATTTTTCTATTATTTAACCTGTCAAGAAAGTGCAACCCCAAAGATAACTGAGCTGTGACTATCAGTAAATTTGGGGGTGATAAAAGAGGCATTTCCTGCTGAATACTCGTCTAATACTGCTGTCTTTGCAGAATGATATATCACCTAATAAAATAATCAATTAATAATAAAATAAATTGTACACAGTGCAGTAACAGCATAAGGAATACCAGTATTTAGTGTGGCACTCATTTTGTGTAGAAACATGAAAAAAATCTTAATAGGTAAGCAGCCGAATATTAACTAAAAGTCAAAGAAGCTAAAGAGTGTCTAAGGCAGGAGTTTCTAAGAAGCTAGGAAGCAAATCACAAGGAGATTGGAACTGGGCCTCAAAATTCAATATAATTTGATGCTGTTAGTAGAAAGTGGTAAGTTTTATACCTGCACTTTGACTTTATGCAGACTTCAGTATCCTAATGGCTGTAGTAGCTGTCTTTCACAAGGACTTTGAACGGGCACGTTGAAGCCAAGCAACAGCCTGAGAGTGGAGTCTTCCCTACTCATTATGAGCTGTGTCAAAGTTACAAGACAACTAGGTAGACGAGATCCTGGCAGGATAATTGCATTTTGCTACAAGCCAATGTTGCAGCCATTATTTTGTTGAACTGCAGTCTCAGCAGTGACTGAGTCCAGGAGATTCTGTGCAATCCTGTTGTGTATCTGCTGCATTTCCTTTCCCATGCTATTTAGCTGGTGTCAGATTGAAAAAAATCACTTGTAGTGAGCCTAAAAAAATTTGCATATCAAAGAGTGAATGTGTGTTGTCTCTGGGTTTTGGTCTTCCGCACACTGACAAGCCTGCCACCAACTCAGCAGTACAGGATCAGGGCCTTTGCCATCAGAGTCATGCTGTACAATGTTGTGTCTCTTGCTGTGTTCAACAGGGGACCTTTGTTATGAGCACTCTTAGCCTTGTGCTTTTTAGATGCATCTCTTAGAACAGAAAAAAACCCAAACTCATAAATGTTAGTAAAAACCAGAACAGTTTGCTCTGCATAGGCAGACTTGTGCAGAGTCTTGTGCATAACAGCATACACAAGCTGTCTCTGCCTTAATGGATCCTGTCAAGTTGCTCTCTATCATTCTTAGTATTATCATTCCCCAAGTAGTAATGGTAAAATACATTACAGCCTTAAAGGACACTTTTCATCCCTAAAGTTTAGTCTGTCTCTTCTTTAGAATGTTACATTCCTTAGTATTTCATTTTCAAAAGCACTAAAGTAAATTAGGGATATAGATCCCATCTTCAAAAGTGATATGAGGCCCATAAAATGTAGCAAGGCAGGCAGGTGGATTTTCCAAATCAGTGTTACCCTTTGATGGTGTTGCAAACAAATGTTTTAGGGAGTCAGGCTCCAAAGGTCAAGTGACTGGTGTGGAAAATCTTGTAAAATGTGTGTGTGTTCACACACATGTACACAGAGAGAGAAGTTTTTTTTCTGAGACTACTGCCTCAGTATGGAAGCTGAGAGCCCAAGTGAGGTGGTGGGTGTGAGGGGATGTTCAGGAAGAATGCAGGAGTTCACTGGAGAACATCAGTTTTGAAAATACCACACAGTTCTCCTGACCTCTTCAAATGACCGGTGGAAAAGAGCCACTGAACCATGGCATATGGCAAAGCCAGTACTGGTGCCACAGTAGTCCAGTCTATCTTTATGTCTTTCAATTGCATGATTTTTTTCATTCCTAGTATATGAGGGAGCCAAAAGGATGTCTCTGTGCTCAGTAGTCAGTGCTGTCTCCTGCAGAGTGTGTATGAAAATCCCTACTGAAGTATACACTGCCTTGAAAAGAGACAGAAAAGTAGGCATCCTTGAGCTCTCTCCTTACCTCTGTAAGGACAAAGCAAAGCCTATTTTCTCTTCACTGGTGGCAGGGAAAAAGAGCACAATTATAATACTTTTGCAATGTTTCTGTTGCTTAAAGAAATAGTAAGTAGCAGGTAAAGTGCTCTTTCCCTTGGGGACCAATTACTTTGGGGAATTATATGCACTAACATTGGCAAAAGTCTCTCAAATAATAACTACTGTGATCAAAATGTTTGTGTAAGCCCAAATACTGGAGAGTGAAAATGAGGCCAACAGCTGCATGCAGTAAAAAGAAGAACATGCTTCTGCTCAGGGAGTATTAATGGCTGCACTGACACACCTGCTGCTTGGTAGGACTTGTTTCCTTGACAAAATAACCCTGCCTATGACCACTGAAAAGGCTTGTGATTATTCCTGTTTTTCAGTTCTGGTTTGTAGCTGAACCTCAGATTGAGCAGCAGCACTGCCTGACATTCTTCCCTGATTTGAAATCATCACTGTTGATAGCATATTGTATTCCCAGCCTTATTTATTGTGAGGGATGCACACAACGCTTGGTGTGCAGGTTCAGAAGATGAACTCTGCCAGTGCAACATCAACCCCTATTAACAAGCAGCGATGCCTTTTACAATTTAAATGCAGGCAAAGTTGCTAAGCAAAGGAAGCTAGCGTTGACTTAAACAGAAAAGGTGCAACTGTATGTATAACAGTGTGAGTGTATTGTTAAAGCCCTGGATAGACAAAAAAATGAGTTCTACCTTTACTAAAAAAAAAAAAAAAAAAAGGCATTTTGCAAAATGATTTTGGTTTAGGATGCAAAATTGTCCTCAAGTTACCTGCAGAGAAAGATAGGTACAAAGAGCCTTTTCATGCATCTGTGAAGGACCAGACTTACTATAACATTGCTTCGTGCACTTAGGTACAAGTAGCATCTCATTCTTTTCTCTTATGTGAAACCAGAGCAGCAGTGATAGATTGGGGTTCTAGACCTATCTCACCCTCAGGTAAGCTTGAATCCATAGCTTCTGCTTCCCAGAAAGGGACCCTAAGCTCTGAAGGTAAAAAATGAAATGAAATGAAGAGAACACCTTGCTCTTGAAGCAACACCATTATCTTGCCAGAAGAGCAGACCTGGGTGAGGAGGGCCTATCCAGGGAGCCCTGGCCTGTTCAGGCATTGTTTGTTTGGCAGATTCTGATGCAGGAAGGATCCCCAGAACTAGGGTCAGGATTGATTTTCTTCCACTGTCAAAAAGTGTAATTTGTTGTCACTGGTGACAAATACGTCTGTCTTACGTTTTGTTAACCTGGTAGGGCCAGCACAGATGAATGAGGTGTGTCAAATTCTTCACGGTGCATCTTCTGCAGAAGTGTTTACTAGGTCCAGTCAGCTGCATTTGTCTGACAGCAGCTTTTGTGCAGCTACAGGATATAAACAGTATCCTGATTTGGTCCTGACTTTCAATAATGCAGCTGGATGGGGAGGAAAGGCCTGGTTTAACACTCATGTTCCAGATTGAGTTGGCAGGTATGAGGACACATCTTACTTGCAGAGCAAATTCGAGTCTGGAAATCTCTAAAGCATGAAGCATGAATTCCAAGAATTGTTTTTTACGGCCACTTTTCAAATTAGAACTGTATGTTGGTGTTTACATTGAAAGTTTCCCCCTGGGGTTTTAGCTGTAATAGCATTTTTTTGGCTCTTTTTTCCCATCTGTAGGCTGAGATTAATGTGCTATTATGTCACATTTTTCAAATGAATTAATTTAGCAGTTTAGCATAAAACATTGAAGTTTATCTTCCCTCATTAGTCACACTCATCTGCCGCTGCCCTTCTAAACATGGTCCTACACAATGTATACCAGGAGAGCCAGATGGGCTGATTGTGCAGTTTGCTAGAGCAGAGCACGAATGCTACAAAAGGTGCGCTCTGTGAGTAATAACCCAAGTTGCTAATGACAAATTCACATTGCACAGTCTCTTTCTTCATCTCTTCTAATGTCACCTCTTGACATTAAGCCTGTTGTTGAGAAAACGCTGCTTGTGTCTTGGGCAAACACTAGAGATAAGCTTGAGTTTGAATCCTAAGCTGTCAGGTTAGATTTCTGCGCTCTTCTGTGTGCAATCTAGTGGGAACTGCAGAATATGGCATGAAGGATCATCTTGTACATCTCTCCTCTTTAGGTGGGCAGCAGCTGGACAGAGTGGTCAGAACCTGGTAGGAATGTTATGTAAATGTAATGCACATCTTGTAAACCAGGACGGTGTCATGACTTCAGGTGACTTTTGGAATAATGCCATTAAATGCTACATCTTCTGCCAAACTACTGGTAAATCGATAATTTTATCTACAATTAGAAAACCTCAGATTTTGTTCTCCCAAATCAGTCTCATTTCTAGAGTATTAGTTACCAGGAATTTTCAGAGTAGTTTCTGATATTTAATATAGCCAACAGCATTAATAATAGTTTTACCACTTTAGGACTTTGTTATTGACCTAATATAGGAAACAATACATAGAGCAAGTTGCTGTATAACTTGAACAGGACTTTCATTCAGTCCTTTTTGGCTAAAAACAGCTTTCATACCCAAACTAGCATGGCATCTGTACTACTATATATGTATTATATTAATGCTGAAATAAATGGCAAAAGTTATCTGAAGTCATACGTAATCAATAGACATAATAATTTGACTTTCCCATTCATAAAAATAACAATGCTCACTTTTTAGTAATGTGGTACTCATCCTATTTTCACATTGTCAGCACTGGGTGATATATGAGATGATATAATCTAATACAATAATGCTTCCTGTCATAACTGGTTTTAGCAAAATAAAATTATCCATGCCAAATAGGAAGATGATATAATTACAGTAAAGACTGTATTTATCACTGGAAGTCCTTTGTGTATTCAAGTATAGAGACCAGGATTAAATAAAGTGCGCAGGATTGTGTGCAAAAGGGATTTGTGGACTAGGGTTATTTATTTAGTACCCAAAATTCAATAACCATTCTATAAGAATAGAGCAAAGCATGAATCTTTTCCCAGATCTATTAAAATCTAAAGTCTGAGTTCTGGAGACGCTTTGTAGGTAGTATGGAATGTCATGAGACCTGATCCTCTATTTATATGTCACCACATCTTCAGTTTGTGTAAGCTGAGGATCATGCTCAAAAGATTTAGTCATGAGAACAGATGTTTCCAGGGTAAAGGGGTCTAAAACAAATAACCTTTAGACTTTTGGACTCCATAGCTCTGTATATGGAACATCTTCATTCCTTGGCAATACACCTTTTTGTTTGTAGCGCAGTGCATCTGTGTTAATATCAGAGCCTTATGGAAGAAATGCTTATGGGAACCCAGAGCAATTCTTCCTCATGGTGACAAAATGTTCAGGCTAACATAAGAGAAAAAACCATGCAGAGACACAAAATCAGATGCAGGGGGTTTTTTGGAGGTTTGGTTTTTTTTTTCCACTTATCTGGAATAACTAAAGCTTATGCAGAGGCACTTTTACTAGTGAAGCGGTTGTCCTTTCTGTCATCTGTGATTCCAGGAATTTGCTGATAAAAACAACATGTGAATTAGATGGGTTGGTGGTGGAGCTGTAACAGTTAAGTTGCGTCTACCATAGGTTAGGCTTGTATTCCACTGGGCTCCCCAGGCTTCCCTATGGGTTGCAGGGCTGCCCAGAATTTTTCTGGCACTGTGGCCGCACTCCCTATGTCTCTCCTGAGCCCCCTGGCAGAATGGGGCTGTTTCTGTAGTTGTGCCTGAGGCAGGGAAATGCTCCTGTAACCAGAAGTGGGGCTTTTACGGATTATTTCATGGCACCCATAAAGGCATATAATAAAAATGACACTTTTCTACTGTTTAAAATGGCTAACTCCAGCCACTTCTGAATTGATGTTTTCCCTCTGATAATGTGTCATGGCTTCTAGGAATCATAAATTGTCTAAAGAATTTGCACCAAGTCATGCACTAAGTTGATTCTGAAGCTAGGTATCCTGATTCTTCATTTCTTCTTCTGAAATTCATCCAATATCTTTGCAGCAAAGCAAAGAGAAGAAGCTACCCAAACATTCTCCTTTCCTGAGGTTCTGTTCATTGTCAGGTTTACGAGCCATTAGCAGTATTAAAAGCCTGTAAAGGACTTTCTGTTCCAGCAGACTTGGTACACAGAGGTTATGTACAGGTTTTTCTGTAATGAACATATGAAAATTTTGAAGCAATATATGCCAGTGATTCATCTGTTCTTACTGGGTAGTTCCAATCCTGGGATTGGCTGAAGCTTATTGCAAAACTCCCATGCATTCATGAGGACCAGGATCTGGCCCTGTGCATGCTTACCTCTTTTTCTTTTCTCAAAACTGTAATTAACTGATTAAGTGACACAAGCTGTGTGTGGTGCTTGGAGGCTTACAGGGCACATGGAGCTTTGCAAGGCTTGCATGCTTTGTGTGTATTATGTTACACTGCATGTAACAGGCATTGCACATATATAATGCATACAACATGCAGCTGCTTTCCAAAGAACCTCTTGTTCACAAGACTACCAATGGCAGAGTCAAATCATCATTTGGGGAGATGAACCCCACTGGCTGCAGTGAGAGGCTCCAGAAGTTCAGTTAATACTCAAAAATTGGCCCAATGATACAAGTTTAGGAATGAGCCAGCAAAGTGGATTCACATAGAATCAGTTTTATTGCCAGGTAAGAAATTCATATTAATATAGTGAATACATATGTTTACAAATAAACATTCTTAAAAAACAAACAAACATTTTATTGTAGGAAGTATTATTGGTATCATAAACTCTGTAGTTAACAAGTATTAACACGGGTTTACTTACAGAACATACAGTTACTAAAATATTTCCACATAAAATATGCTCAAGTTACACGAAACCTGTGTGAATTAGAGTGCAGCTGTAATGTGTATCTAAAGCATATGGATTAACAGCAACATTCCATAAAGGGTCAAATTAAGTCAGCCAGTTGTGAAGGCAATAAATATTAAAGGAATAAAAGTAAGATAGTGGAGAATCTGGGTTGTGTGCAAAGTATTTGTCCCGTGGGCTTTGTCCACTTCTGATAGTCTTAAAACATATGATCATACAGTTTAGCAACACGCTTACGGAGAGATGCCAGTGCTCTCGGGATGTAAATCAATCTCGATATAGCTAAAAAAATGGTTTCTCTGTTTAACCACATTTCAAATTCTTAGCCCTTGCATCCTTGACTAAGAAGAAGCACTGCCAGTCAGTTGAGTATAGTAAGAAATGCCACTTCCAATTCTTACAACATAACAGTTCTCACTCCTCCCTGCATGCTCTTCCAAAACTAATCTCCAGAAGAATTGACAGCTGGTGAGAACACAACTGTAGTAAGACAGCTAGTTAGGATTTAGCCAAATGACTTGTTTTGAGGGAAGGGCAGGAATTTAAGTGAAAGACAGTGCGTTGCCTGCCATCAGGCTGTTGCAGCACCACCATCCCATCCCAACTCTGCTTATCTCTTTGTGGATGTGCTGAGGCCTTTACAGGCCCAGGACTGCGAGTCTACTAGCAGTGCCCAATTCAAGAGTGGTTTTACTCATACGAACAAGGCATCCTGCTCATCAGAACCACAGTCAAGACCACGAGTCCAATTGTTTGTTTAGTTTAAACCCAGATGTCTTTGACATTTGAGGCTAGTCCTTTAGCCTCTTTCCACCAAATAGTCCACCAAGAGGAAATGCCACTATAGAAAGCCAAACGATAGAGACAATATACCATATAACATTTAGTTGAACTACAAAGAACTACCATGGCTAAAAGCAAATACAAAATGAGACACTAGAGGGAAAAAGTTTAAACTGGGAAAATGGAGGGGCTAACTAAATAGTCTTGACTATGCAACCACTGCATGGAGATGTAGTCCAGTTTCCCTTCGGGACAAACAGAGGAGGCTGAGTAGGGCAGAACCCTTGTCATCCTTAGCAAAACATGAGGAAATAGCTTAAAGGAACATAGGGGTCACTTTGAGAAACAAGACTGTCATTGAACAATAGTAATACAGTAAAGGCACCACCCACGCTTAATTTCAGTCTGAAGCAGTTGAAGATAGGCAAAACATTTAGGTGAAGAAAAAGTCCTGACAGTCTGCAAAGTGAGAATTGTTACCATCTGCCCAAAAACAGGAGGATTGAGAGGGAATATTCTGATGCCCTTATTCCCCAGCAGCTTTCTGTGTCTCACGGTATGTCTCTTCTTATTTTGGAGGTTCCCAAAGATTTCAAATCAAACGAAGTAAACTGAAATAAAATCTTCTGTTGTTTGTTATCATCCTGCAGAATTCTCTACCAGCCAGAAAGGTCCCATATGCTCTTAATCATAACAGTCTTCATAAATTCCTTGTGAAAGAGTCTTTGTCCCTTATTGTATATATATTTTTTGCGCTTTCTATAGGATGGTGTGAAAGTACAATAATAGATGTTAGGGGTTGTACCAAGATGTTTGCTCTTGGCTTTTCACAGGTCTAGTGATTATTAATAGATTTTATACAAAATTCCTCTCTGAAATAATATATTACAGTATATTGTTCGTTCTTCCTCTGTCTCAAGGCAGGAACATAGTGTAAATGTTTAAGCAGACATAAAGTTTCTCTAGATTGTGCTACTTCTCATCATGGATTTTAGTTTCAAGTAAAAAAATTTAGTCACAAGGGTTTGTGTTCCATTGTGAAATACAAATGGAGTTTATAATTCAACCTTCAGTATGTATTGCTGAATGGTATTAACCCACTCTTCGGCCTACAGTTGGCTGGATACCGAGAGCGTCCAGGTGGAATTTCCTTCCTTCTGTTTCCTTTTTTTTATTTTATGTTTTTAAATTTATTTTTTGCCTTTCAGTTGAGTGTTTGTGTTGTGTGTGTATTTCCATGTGGTTTTTAAAGGATTTCATTTAAAAAAAAAAAAGAAAAAAAGGAAAACAAACTCAAACAGTTACTTCTGTCTTGCTGTTAGTTATGAAGTATGGCTGTGGGCCCAAATAATGCTGGCTCCGGGTTGTCAGTGGGTCGCTTAACGTTGGGTCTGCCATACCATGCTTCCCCTTGTTTGTGTATGCTTGCCGTCTAAGAGACTGGTCGTTGGGATCCCAGGTCTTGTAGTGGGAATTGTAACCTAGCGGGTGTGTGTGGATCTTTGCGATTTTGGATTTCTGCCCGTTCTGTTTGGTTAGGCCACTGTCGATCGTGTAAGCTCTGTCTTCATCTAGGCGCACTGGATGGAGTGGCAGGCTCCCTTTGGCAGCCAGTTCTGCAAGATGTCGGCGTTTGGTATAGAAGTCATCGTTGACTTTGTCAGCTATTTGGATTTAAAAGGGGGAGGGGACAAAAAAAATCAGTTGGACACAAGAAAAATGTTACACAGTTTACAGTAGGTCATGCACAGTTACATTTGTGGACCAGATACAGTTACAGGTACATCAGTAGGAGAAATCCATGCCACCTCCCGCCCCTTATTTTCTCTCTGTAGTCTATTTTTGGATGCCATTATGCTAGGCTTTTCATATATGCAGACAAAAACCTGTTGCCCGTTAACAAAAGACTGTCCCTGCCCCAAATCACTCAGGTTGTGCTGATATTTACATTATGGGGACAGGTCCTATGAATCTTACCGCTGCTCACCTCACATAGCATAGTAAGTTTAGGAAGTGTTCAGAAGTATACAGGCTTACTTGGAAATATAGGGGCATCTTGGGATGCCCTGTTGTATGAGAGCACATCCCTTTAAATGCAAAGTGTCAGGTGGGTGTTTAACCAAGCCAGTTGTAAGGTCCAGTGGTGTATGAGGTGGACCCATTTCTGTTGAATAATGCCTCAGGGCAAAATGAAGAGCGAGATCTGTTCTTCTAAATGGTTGGAAGTTCACTAATGCTTTACGGGGCTGAAAATACTTCGGGTTGCTGAAGGTTAGGTATTTACCCTGTGATTTTACAGACAACGAAAATCCTAAATTCCAGGTTCTGACATCATTTCCTGGGGCCAGTGCCACTAAGAAATCATAGAATCATAGAATCATTGAGGTTGGAAAAGACCTCTAAGATCATCGAGTCCAACCGTCAACCCAACACCACCATGCCCACTAAACCATGTCCCTAAGCGCCTCATCTACACGTCTTTTAAATACCTCCAGGGATGGGGACTCCACCACTTCCCTGGGCAGCCTGGTCCAATGTTTCACCACTCTTTCAGTAAAGAAATTTTTCCTTACATCCAATCTAAACCTCCCCTGCCGCAACTTAAGGCCATTTCCTCTCGTCCTATCGCTTGTTACTTCGGAGAAAAGACCAACACCCACCTCGCTACAACCTCCTTTCAGGTAGTTGTAGAGAGCGATGAGGTCTCCTCTCAGCCTCCTTTTCTCCAGGCTGAACAGTCCCAGTTCCCTCAGCCGCTCCTCATAAGACTTGTTCTCCAGACCCCTCGCCAGCCTCGTTGCCCTTCTCTGGACACGCTCCAGCACCTCGACGTCCTTCTTGTAGTGAGGGGCCCAAAACTGAACACAGTGTTCGAGGTGCGGCCTCACCAGGGCCGAGTACAGGGGCACGATCACTTCCCTACTCCTGCTGGCCACACTATTGCTGATACAGGCCAGGATGCCATTGGCCTTCTTGGCCGCCTGGGCACACTGCCGGCTCATGTTCAGCCGGCTGTCGACCAGCACCCCCAGGTCCTTCTCTGCTGGGCAGCTTTCCAGCCACTCTTCCCCAAGCCTGTAGCGCTGCATGGGGTTGTTGTGGCCGAAGTGCAGGACCCGGCACTTGGCCTTGTTGAACCTCATACAGTTGGCCTCGGCCCATCGATCCAGCCTGTCCAGGTCCCTCTGCAGAGCCTTCCTACCCTCGAGCAGATCAACACTCCCACCCAACTTGGTGTCGTCTGCAAACTTACTGAGGGTGCACTCGATCCCCTCATCCAGATCATCGATAAAGATATTAAACAAGACCGGCCCCAGTACTGAGCCCTGGGGAACACCGCTCGTGACCGGCCGCCAACTGGAGTTAACTCCATTCACCATAACTCTCTGGGCCCGGCCATCCAGCCAGTTTTTTAACCAACGCATAGTACACCTGTCTAAGCCGTGAGCCGCCAGCTTCTCTAGGAGAATGCTGTGGGAGACAGTGTCAAAGGCCTTGCTGAAGTCCAGGTAGACCACATCCACAGCCTTTCCCTCATCCACTAGGCGGGTCACCTGGTCATAGAAGGAGATCAGGTTGGTCAAGCAGGACCTGCCTCTCATGAACCCGTGCTGGCTAGGCCAGCAATAGCCCTGCCAACAAATACTGCATTGCAGTCCTCAAATTAGGATTTTACCCACTGCAATTTTCTGGACAAGTGTCTTCCAGTGCATGCTTTTGCTCAAGTTTGTTGTTATTGCTGGCATGTATTTGGCCTTGCTTAAAAGTATGAAGCATGCGCAGGAAGCTAAAGGCATTTTGCAGCAGTACAGCAACTCCTTTAAATTTTGAGACTGAGTATCAGGGGCTTAAGGGGAGCTTAACTGAATTTCATTTTTTAAGATCTTGCCTTTTACATAAAGAGGGTTTATTTACCTCCTTCAAAAATCTAGATTTTGATTTAAGATAGTGCCAGATATGTAGATCAACTAACACGGTGGTGTGTTAATCAGTAGTAGTGTGCTTTGAGTATGTGATAGTGTCAGCCTGGATTTGACTTTTGCTGTGCCCTGGCTATGTTTTTCTTGAAGCTATGCCATGTAAGGCTTCTCTGCAGCAGTCTTGTACATGTAGCTGTCTGTACAGCTCAGCTCCTCTTGCCTTCGTGATGAGTAGGTTTTTAATTCCCTGCACTGCTTTTGTTTGTTTTCCCTTTTTTCCCTCTCTCTCTAGTATTGCTAGGAGGCTTTTGTCGCACCCTGAATTTTCTCCTTCTCTCTAGTTCTGAACTGGATCTTTATGCAAGGTCGTGAAATTTCCATGAGCTCCACATTAATCTTCAAGATCAGGCTTCAGTTCTGCATCCCCCTTGTCCTGGCCCCTCAACAGGGAGGAATATTACCAAAAGCAGTTGCTGTTTATCATCTCATGACATTTTTTGTATAATGACTGTGCAACTGGACTTTGCTCTTAAATCCTTAATTTTGTCATTAAAGAGGTGTTTCCTCTTTGATGAACTGAAACTGCTCTTGTCTGTGCTGTAAAATTAGGCTTTGTATGTTTTAACCATCTCCATCTGTCTCTTCTTTTAATCGATGTGTGAATGCTTTTCTATAGCATACAGGTGTCTTCTGTTTTAAACAAATCACAGAATGTAGATAATGGCCTATTCTAATTTCAGACCTGTAATGTGTTACAAAGAGAACCTGCTAAGTTCTGCTTTGATTTTGGAGTTGTTTCATTTAGAGATCTGTAATCTCAGTAATGTCACAAAACAGTGTTATATACAAGTTAAATAAAAACAGGAGGGAAATGTAGTCTCTATTGCTAATTTCTCATTAATCTGTTATCAAGAATTTGGAAAAACAGTTGCAGAAAAGGCATTGTGAATATCCATGCAAGTATTTATTTATATAAATTTTTACATCAAACGCACTGCAATTCAGCTGGTTAGGGGAGCGAGCTTCTGTATCTTCTGACTTAGACCTTGTCTATATATGAAAAGTCACACTAGCTTATGTAATTTAAATTCAGCATAATTATGTCCAACTCCTAATAGATACATTTGTCTGCCTATTTCACATTTAAATTGGTTTAATTTGCATAGAAAAATTAAAAACTAAGCTAATCTCATGTAAGGATAGAGTAAAATTGTAAGTTTGTACTTTTAATTTGATCTTAGTTAAGCTGCAGCAATTTGTCTTACATAACCAAGATCTTTGATGATCAATTAAAAGGTAAATAATTACTTCTGTTTAGAAAAATAAGTGGTGATGCAGTTATGTAAATAATGAGCAAATATTGCAGATATTTGCATTGCCTGATTTTTCGTGGCATTTTTCTCTTTTGTATGGCTAAGTGAAAAAGGCCATAACGCGCTCAAGCTACTTCTTTAGTTTCTTTTTATTTTTTCTCGCTCACACCTTTTCCCACTTCCAGCAATGGTCCTGGATCTCTGAATTTTGTCAGACATTAGATATATTACTGAGATCTCCAAACACATCAAGATTGATTTCCTCACTGAAGAGTAAATTGTATTACTGTTGCATATGAACACCACCCCCACTGTAAAAACTAAGCAAGAAACCAGCCTCACAAGGACTGTGCCTATGACAGATCTGTGAGATGGATTTTGCTTTTGTTTATGCCATGTTATATGTAAAATGTTCAACTCTTTATTTGTTTCTTATAGAAGATCATACAGTATGTGAAATGATTAATTCTGTAAATATGGTTACATTAAAGTTGCTTTAACTAATTTAGTCCATAGTCCCTTTCTAGGGACTTCTCAACTGTTGTCTGGAAACTGGACTTGAAAAGAACAAACCAGGCTTTCATCTGTAAATCCCCATCAGCAAAGTTGAGCAGAAAGCTGGCAAACATACAACGAATGTCTGATTGCATGTGTTTTGTGTGGCAGTGACAGTGTGGGAGACCCGCTGTTTGTATTTGTCCTGATGAAATAATGGTTTGCAGGGTTTTGCCTGAGAATTTCTTATGTATGCCTAGGAGTTAAATGCTAACAGTGAAAGCCAGCCTCTTTATCTAATGTTTTAACCTCTTTAAAATGGTCTTCTTTCAGCATGCAGGCTTACACATGGGAACATGTACCAGTATTGGGTGGGGGAAAATACCGTTGTGGCAAATATGTAGGAAAAAAAAGCATTGATGAAACCAAATTATTCGGTTGTTCAAAAGGGCTTTTGGCAAGTCTTGAAGCAGTCCTCATTCTTGCATACTGACTAGATTACAGGTTTTGTAATACCAGTGTCCTATGCCCCAGTGTGAGTGACCTGGTGCTAGTATAGTGCAGAAACAGGTTTTTTTACTTCTGATTTTCAAAGCAGAAAAGATTCAGAAGAGCAATATTGAGCATGGTTTTGTAACAAATATTTTATCAAGAAAAGCATATTTATAGTATCCTGATGCCAACTACTTCAAAAATCAACTGTGAATCTCAGGAAGTTCATCTTTCTTCTTAACCAGCCCCTATAAATATTTTGTGGACTTTAAACAGGCAAAGAGACATTTTGGAGTTCCAGGGTGGATTTATATGTGACCTTGGGTACATGACTCAACTTTCCTCTGCCTTGGTTTCACCAGCTGTAAAATGAGCTGTTAACACATTGGAGGAGGTAGTTATGTGTTATGAAGGTTAATTGCTATTTGTAGAGTATACTGAGTTTTCAGATGAAAAGTGCTATAGAAGTGCCTTTTGCATTGGCTTCTGTATATAAATCGGTAAAATAGGATTTAAAGATATCACTGTCATGTTTGCAAAAAGAGTAAAGAATTAGAACTGCAAAATTGCCAAATGAACACTAAGTAAAAGAAGGGCTTTAATTCTGAGTGTTATTCTTTGTGTTCCCTCCCTCCAATCTTGGCAGCTAATTACACAGATCTTCTTAGTTTCAATATTTTTGTAAGGTTTTTACTTCTTTAAGGTAATGCACCCACAAATTTAGTTACTGTTGTAGCTGTTCATCTGGAAAAAATGTTGAAATATGAATTTTTTCCAACCTAAAGTGTGTGCCTGGGAGGGGGGAGAACTTGGGGTTTTGTTCCTGCTGTGCATGAAATTAATAACTGAAAAAACATAGAAACAGTGTAAGGATCAAAAGCAGGACTCCTCCCTCACTCCCAGCTGAATGCCTTAACTATTAAGTTAGAGAGATGTTTTCTCTTCCTTTGTCTTTCTAGACTAATAAATCTTGAATTTTCTTCTGCTCCACAGCACAAGTTCATCAGGATGTGAATCTGGGTGGGGACCATCCTAGCAGAAGCTGGGATGCACCTTGCTGGGTAGGGAATGTAGATTTAAATTCCACTCAGCTGGAGCAGTTGTACAACCATGAGCCTATCATCTAAAAGGTGGATCGCTCCACTCCTCACTCTTATCTGAATCCAACAATGCCTTAAAGTGACCACGACTGTCTGTTTTATTTTGATCTTGACTTTGCCAGTATCGGTGTCAAATGTCTTGGATTGGGACCCTTGTCTTATTCCTTGAATTTTGATTTTGAAAGGAGATGGCCTACCAAGCTGCTTGGGATAGCAAGGTCTTGGGAATGCCTGGGAAGAAAATTTCAGTGAGTTTAGGCTCATTTAGATGAGGTGGCCAGAAAGGAATGGGCTTTTGATGGTATGTTTTGATTCAGGTTTCACCATTCTGCCTAAATCTGTCACTAACAGAGGCAAGCTTTGTTCTTTCGCTGATTGATGATTGGCTATGACCAAACTTGGAAGTGTCACATATTTCTTCATAATCCACAGTTATATAACAAAAGCATATAAACCAGTGAGTCTCTTATAGACTAAATACCATGAATGAAAACATGTTTTCTTGAAAATCAGTGGCAAAAATCCTTGTGGCTGTAATAGGGCCAGGATTTCTCAGTGTGCTTATTTGAGCACATGTGTATGTTACCTGTGCTGAGAGGTGGCCCTAAAGCTATGTAATATTGTTCTGCTCCCTAAGTTAAGTAGTCTTCAGGGTGGCTGTGTAACAACTTTTGGCATGGAGTTATGTGAACATGCATTAGCATTGTGTAATGCTTTCTTTTTATTGTAAAATATTGCAGTTACAAGCATTTCTGTGTAGAAAGTACAGCTAAATAAGGAGGTCTTGGGTAATTCTGAAGCAGTATTTTTTTACTCTTTTCCTCGTTGACAATCCTCTTATCTTTGTGGGTCCATAAAATGGCTCTGAATTCTTGCACCACTTCTTACAGCTATGGGAGAAGTGTAGAATCCTGAAAGACAATTATGTCCTACAGCTTTTGTGAAAGTAGGCACCTAGGAGTGGGAAGAAACCTCTGAAGTGAGAGAGGAGAATCCACAAAGGAGTGAGCCCTTATAAAATCTCTAAAGACATTTAAAAAGAAACCAACCTTCAGTGAGAGCTTGCAGTCACAGTCAGAAGATACAAAAATATATAGGGAACCCTGTTTCTCAGTAGATATTTCACAGAATTGTTTGTTATCTGAAAATATTTTAAGAACTACTTTGTGAAACGCAGAGCTTTATTCTAGCCACAAAAAGACTGTATTTCAAATTTAGGGCTAGATACAGAAAGCAAGTCAATGGGACAGGATAGCAGTGAAATGACTACAGTGACACACCAGGTAACAGCTAAAATACACTAACTGCCTATTTGTAGATGTTTTCTGTGTAACAGTAAAGCTATCCCTATGTAATATTTAACAGTTTATAACAAGGCTTTGCTTCTACAGCCGTGACTTTGCTGAGATGTTAGTGTAGTTACATGAAGCTATGGGAACCTTACATTTCTCTCTCTAAGTAATGAAAGTGAAAACTTAAGGAAAGACAAAAGGGTAGTGAATCCTGGCTCAAAGACAACACAACAGTTTTGCCCAGGGAAATAGTAGGATGCTGCCTTTGGTGGTGCTGCTGTTGATCCTGTCTGAATGAATAAGCGATTGCTTATTCATTTGCTTTTCTAAGCTGGCATCTAAGACAATATGTTCAAAAGCTTCCAAGATATAAGCCAGCTCTGTGTGAGAGTTTTTGCAGGACTTCATCTGAAAATCAAAAAAGTATCATTTCTACACTAGCACAAGTTTTTTCTTGGGTGAGGGGAAAAAACTAACATGGACTGAGATCAGATTAGCTGTCCCCAGGTATGAATTTGATCCAATAAATTCACTGAAAAGTGTGTTCCATCCAGTAAAACAAATATCTAATGACCTGTCTTTTGAATGAAGGGGTTCACCAGACATCATGGAGCATAGAAGAATTTGCTTTGCATAGCATGAAGTCTACTGGAAAACAGAATACAGCTAGATGTTGCAGGTAGACACGATTCTGTTCATATAATGCCAGCAGCGGATAGAATGATATGATAGATCTGTATGTGGCCAAGAAGAAGGAAAGTAACTGCTTCATGGTTGGTCACTAGCTGTTCTCATCTCATGGGCACTGGAGTGGCTGTGTATAAGGTGGGGCAATTTTAAACCATACTAAATTCTAAGACAGGGCGAAGGCCATTTAAAATCATTTTTGCATCCTTCCTTCTCCATTCTTGTATTGAGCTCTGAGAATGCAGAATTCAATCTGTGGGCTGCGATGCATTGATTTCTGTCCTAAATATTTGCCTTCCTTCCCCCCAAAGTTCTAACACCAGTCTGCCTTTATTTAAGACATTCTGAAAAGGAAAATAATATTTTACGTCTGTGGATTCTTTCTCATGATTTTTATTCCCTATTACTGATAGAGGTAAAGAAATTACTTTCATAATTTTGGTAGAACCTACTTTTTGTGGCTCTGTGTTACTGCTCTCCTGGCTCCCTTTACCACTTTATCTATTTGCTCATTTCTTATAGTGATCTGGAGGGAGACCAAGCGTGAAAAGACATATCATATCAGCTTTTCCTTCTGTGGACATTGTTTGAAAGGAGCTTGTCCACCTCCAGATACAAGACTGCGTTTTGATTTCCCAGTGAAATAAAATTCTACTTTCATGCTATGAGACATGATGAAACATAAGTATGTAGGCCCAAACGTTTCTTCTCTTCTATTGATTGCTTTCATGACAGTTTCTGAAAGGCTGGAGAGGCCAGAATATTTCTGGGTTTTGAAACGCATTAGGAATGGTTTAGAATAGGGATGTAATTAGACTTGGTAAGTAGAGCCTCCAGTCTCAGCAATGTTCTCTTTATCCACTACAGGCAGCGAAGGCTGCTGCTTGGCTGGGAATGCTGAGGCAGAATTTGATTAACTCCTCAGGCACCAGACATCATGTGTGGTACCTCATGTACAGGGTTGCAGTTCCCTGGAACATAAGAGTAGCCACATGTCTGGGAGCAGAAGCACCCCTCTTCTGACAACGTGCCAAAAAAGCACAGCACTGCGAAGTCTTTTTTTTCTTTTTCTTTTTACAAATGTTTATTTACTGTGTAAGTTTAGGAAGGTTTCTCTTTGGACATGTAAAACAGCTTTTCCATTTGGGCTTTGTATACTTGACTGCATTGATTTACATAGTATTAAATTGCAATATTTATGATTCAATTTTGCAAAGTGCTGCATTGATATCATGATTTGGTTTTGGTCAAAATACTCAACACTCACACATTGTACCTAATGTAGAGACTAATGATATGCAGAATACTTGTATCTAACCAGTGTTAAGAAAAACAGAGCTTTTCTGATGTACCAGAATCAATAAGTTCTGTCAACCTGGAAACAAATGGTGGCTACATCATGTTATTGTAAATGTTTTCAGGAGACCTGAAATCTGTTGCATGCAGATAGACGAAGATCACGCTACTTTATTATATCCTCAAGTGACTTAACATTTTAAATTAAAGCATCAAGATGTTAAATTGCTGGTTCAGTATCGTGCAATGAATGATAAACTTGAGAAGGAAATAAGATTGCCATTTCTATTCTTGAACCAATGGATGAAATTGTAAAAGAAGTCTAAAAGAATTATGCATTCAAATCTCTGACTTTTCTTTGAAAATGCAGCCAGTGGCTGTCCTGTAACTGTAAACCTGTTTTTTCATTATTTTTTTCCTAAAGACCTCTAAGCTCATGTCCTTTCACAGCATCTACAATGGCAAATAAATATGAAAAGTTCTACTGTGAAATACTTATTTCATTTTATCTCATTTAGGCATATTTATCAGTTTGAGTTTTACTGGAAACCTTATATATGGTAAGAAAACTTGCCTTTTGAAATAGAAACTATCTAAGGAGTCATGCTGTCATGCTTAACTTCTGAATAAAGCATGACTGCAGCATAAACTGATTATAGGAAATGAGGCTTTGGCTTGCTTTCTAAAAATGCTGTCCGAAGCCAAAGAGGTTAACACTTAGGAGATTTGCTTAAAAGGCTTCTTCCACTTCTTCCTTCAGTAGTCTTGCTTGCTTTTTCACTGGGTAGTTTTTAATGCTTCTCAAGCAAATCAGGTAGGACAAATCTGATTGTGTCAAAAGTTTGCAGCAATGCTTCCATACATCAACAATAATATGAAATTGTTTGTAACCTTTTTGGTCAGTGAGGACCTTCAGTTTGTTTAAGGGCAGGGCTTCCTAACTATTCCAGGAGCGCTACTTCATTGTACATATGCAGAAAAAGTGTGCAGTCATGTGCAATAACAGGCCCTACTACTGCGGTCAGAGTAATTCAGACAGTTCACACACAGCAATGTGCCTTGCTCCTGGGAGTGGACCACAAACCAGGTGGACTGTCCTGGCAGGCTGCACACTGAGTAGTATGTGGGTCACATTGGAAAAAATCTCGGTGTTCTGCAATGCGATTCAGCATCTAAAAATGTGTGTCTGTTTTTCTTTAAGGTGTCTATTTATAGACACCTTTTCCTTAAGGTGTCTATTTATCTTATTTAATGTTGACTGAAAAAGCTGTTATATTCCTGACCACATTTATTTGTAATAACTGTTCTTAGCGTGAACCTAATTTCATTTTTTTCCCACATCGCTGTTGGCATTCTTCTGTGTGCTGAATTTCATTTTCAGTTTTAATACTTTTTATTAGATGCTTTTATTTCTTTTAGTATACTGCTGGTTATAACTCTTAAACATATGTCTGAATCAGCTACAAATCAACTACAAATACTCCTAGTTGTGATGATGTAGAAAGCTGCATGAGGACACAGAAGACCCAGTTCAGGTCTCTGAATACATAATTAAGATGTGGCTTTAGTGCTGAAATAAACTTGCGTTTTTCTGTCAACTGGTGTCATACTAGATTTACACCATTATTTCTGAATACAGGGTGAGGCCTGAAGGCTTTTTGAATTGTACTGGTTTAATGAAAAAAAAAAAAGTCCCAGCAATGTAATAACTATTTTTTGCAGGAGTTATTTTTATTTGATCTGTTTCTTAACTGCTATAATTTTAAAGAATTTTTAGCAATCAATCCAGATTGAAGTCAATTTTTTTTCCCCAAAATTAGCTGTGGCATAAGTTGTTTCTATTAGAAAGTTATCTTTTCCTATTCTTTTTGCCAGAAGGAATCCTTTTCAAGAGAGAGTTATTAAGCAAGAGAAAAAAAATTCGGAAGTAATTCCATAGCTGTAATTGCACACATTCAGTTCTGTTTTTTTTCTTCTCCTTTCCTTCTCTTCCTGTCTCCCTCCTATTAGACTGTGTGGCATTTGTATTATTAAAGTCTTGTACATAATTGTCAGAGGTTTCCAAACCAGAGAAGTGTGTCAAACTGAAAAGAAAGTGTTCCCTGGCAATTGCCAAACTTGCACTGTCAGAAGAAAATCAGTTTCATAAGGTTTTCATACAGATTGGGCAAACCCAAAGGCAAAGCAGAACTAACGCCTGCTCTGAGCAGAACCCTCTGAGTAGCCTTCACGTAAAGCAAAAGCATTTGTGACTGACAGACAGTCAAGGAAGAATCAGTAATGAAGCTCACTTCAATGAATATTTAATAGTGCGCACACACAAGACTTCTGCCATATGGGAGTGTTCAGCTCCCACCTCTACGTTTTTTTCCAGGAATTGCAATCAACCATCACTTGTGAAAATGAGAACCACCAGCACTGAGCTGCAGATCTTCCTCCCCCGCTGTGGCAGGTCCCTTGCAAGGGAAGGTGAACTTTTCGCAGGAGCACTTTCCATAGACTAGAAAGCTTTGCAAACTTTCCACTATAAAAATTACCTATTGTACTTAATATTATCATTGGGATGGGACAGACTGATACTTTCATGGTGATTTTTTTGATGCTGTAGTATCATAGCTACTACATATCAGATTTTTTTTTTTCAGCTTCTCTTTTCCTCTTATCCTTCTTCAAATAAGCTGTCAGGGGAAGGACTTTGGGAAAAATTAACTGTGTGCATTACAAATCACATTATCGCTCTTCCTCCCTCCATGCCTGAAGCCCTGTGTTATTATAGTATGGATGTGTAGGAGTAAAGCAATGATCTCTGTGCCTTTTATCTGTGTAATTTCTCTCTTAAACACATTTACTGTCTTTAGAACATCCTTTGCAGAACTGAAATAGCAGACAGATAACTGCTGCTATTTATATTATATTGTTAATAAGGGATTCATTCCTGTCAGTTGTCTTACTAGTCTTCATTGGTATTCATGGGTAATTCTGAAGAACATCACACTACTGCTATTGACATATATCCATGTAGAAAGCTGGAGTATTAAAGCTTCTCTGGTTTGAGTTTTTGAGTCTGATTAGAACCAAAAAAAGTATTATTTGTTTACTTAAGTAAACTTGACTTGCAACAAAGTAATCCTCCTAACTGCTTAAAATTACCAAGCCAAACCTGAATGCATGTTCACGTCACAAACATTGTAAATGCAACAGACTTGAATGAAATAGTTTAAAGCTCTGTTGTCCACATGGAGGCAGATTCTGATGTACTTGAAGAAATAATACATTCATACAAAAATAACCCCGATGTGAATCAGTACAACTATGGGAAATAAAGTATGAGTATAGGAAAGTCTGTTTCTCACTGAGTTTGCTTCCCAAACCCCAAATTCCTAAATTTATTCCTGAATTAAGCATATTGATTGTAGAGGGATTTCAGAATTGTACTCTCTGGCTTCATTCCATTATTCTTGTTCTCTTTGGTCAGTTCTTGGGAAAATTTAAATCAAAGTCCTTCCTTAAAAAGCCACTTTTCGTTTTTACCTTTTGAGTTTTAAACAGAAAAAATCCTGGATCAGTCATTATAACCTGATTTATATTTGAATATTGTCAGCAGGAAATAAATAAAATGTGGTCCCCAAAAGCTTCTAGTTAGAGAAACTTCTAATTTAATTCGAGAAAATTCTCTTCAAGACTTTTTCCCCAAAATTCATCCAAAGTTGATACTTTGAAATAATTTAGAACTTCACTTCCATGTGCTGAGTTTAGAACACTCTAAGCAATGCAGGTATTTAAAAATGGTGATGAACTCAAGACAGATTCTCAAAATCTCTGTTAATTTTTTGAAAAATATCTATGGGGGGATCTGGGTCACCAGTAAAGTTATAAGTTTTGGTAATTTGGCACCTCTGAGAACCACTTGCAGGATGTCACATGTTGAGCACCTGTATGAAACTCTTATTGCAAAAATATTGCCGTAAATGACCTGCACAGCTAACAGTCCAGGAGGAAAAAATGAGTATGTTCAGAACAACCAGTGCAATTGATGTGTAGGCTCCATGGTTGGAACTGTAAAAGCCATGCTTCAGATTAAATGTAGACTTCAGCTGGAATCCCACAGTGTTTCTATTTATCTGCAAGTATTCACAATTGTTTTCATATCTTTATGATTGACCTCTACTCTTAAATAATCAATAAAAAAATTTGCATTGTAGAATGAGAAGTATATTTATATGTAGATATATCTTTATAGTGCAAAATAAAACAGTTACAGAGAAGGATGTTTAAGAAGGGTTGCAAGTGAAAATGCTTAATGTTTTTAGACTTTGTCTTCATGTGAGCTGAGCTTTGTTCTTTATTGGTTCGCTATTATTTAGTGGTATAGCCTAAGCATAAAGTTTTAACTCACTCATGTCTTCACATCACTTAATATGTAAAAAATCTCATGTATAATTCATTAATGTTTCATAGAAATAGGTTTGAATAACTCATGCTTGATTTAGATTTACGAGTTTCCTTCCTGTGGCCATCACTGATATTAAGAGATGGAAATAAAGCTGGTTATTGTAAGCTTGTTACCTCTGAAGACTGCAGTCTTCAAAGACAAAAGACAAGCAAAAGACAGTAAAAAAACCTGAAAGACTAGCATTCTCTAGTGGTCAACTGGACTCAGGTTACTGTTATTTTAGATCTGCCCATTGTGTGTTATAAAAAGGAGAAAATTACTTTTTGTTTCATTTTGATTAATTATCACATAATAAGGATTTTAAAAATCAACTAGTTTCCAGAGAATGAACCTAATTTTTAGTGGAAGGGTTTGAGTTCTCTATGATGTATAACTAAAAATGGATTGTGGAGTGGCATTTATAATCTGAACTTTTATGACTTTATTGGTGATGGTTTGATTTTCACTGTCTTAAAATACATGCTGGTAACAAGAAAAAATGGCTGTTTCTCCATTATAGGGAATCCATTGTAGGGAACGTGGGTGGAGAGAATATCAATTTCAAGAACAAGAATTAAGGATGCACGGATTTAAATTTGCTATTTTGGCATGAAAAATAGGTTAAGAATTTAATAGATCTTTATAAACATTCTTCATCCACCATAAAACCAGGTAGTGGACCAAATTCAGACAAAACAAATTTACTAGGTGTGAATCCAACCCAGAAAACTAAAAATCCTGAGATAAACAAACTAAATGGACCTGAAGGTCAGATTTCCTTTCTTTCACAAGTTCAATATGTTGCTAAAGTCTTAAAAATGAGACAACGTAGATAGAAATGTTTAAGAGCATCTTATTTTGGTGTTAACACTGCTGCTTGTAAAAGGACTCTGCAATTTCCTCCCAGCAGCCTAGATGTCGCTTCTAAGACCAACATATCCCCAGAGAGGTACCTTTTCACAGCTCCGTTTATTTGCTAAAGGATGGCATGGGCAATGGCTGCTTGGATGTCTGATTACTTACAGCAGAATTCCCCAGCCTCAGAAAGAATATTACCCTGTGGATTTTATAGTAAAATGTTGTTTCTTTAAAAGGCTGTAAAAGAATGTCAGCGATACAGCTGATCTTGCTCAAGATACCGAGGCTTTGCACAAACAACGTATTTATAATTAAAATACGGCTACCTCACTGGAAGAAGAAATGAGTGTGCTGGATGATAAAATAGGAAAATATTTCGATCAAGACTCCCCAAGCATTTTTTATTTACCTATGACAGAGTGCCTGCGGGTATCAGAAGCCAATTTGGTAAATAACAGAGAAAACAAATGATTTAGTGGAAGCAAGAAAAGGTCTTGAAAGTCTGCACACACTGGGCAGGATGTGAAGTTTGGGGGGTGTCAGCAGAAGGCGTAGGTGGAACAAATGACACTGACACTTCATCTGCTTGGGAAATGGGAAGGCTGAGACAACAGTGCTAGCAGGGGCGTTGGTAAAGTGAGGCTTGCTACTGAGTGCTTCTTGGCTTTTCTCCTGTGCCTGAAGGAGAAGCAAGGATTAAAGTATGAAAGACTTCTTTAACAAATGAACACTCAAAAGCTTCAAATTCTCCAGCCACACTAGGCTAAGTAAATAATAATAATGAAAAGATACCAAGCTTTTATGTCCTACTTCCTTGAGACAGATCTCTAGGTCCAGTGTTGAATCGGGCAGATTGCCTAGTCTAGCATTATCCATGACACTGAACATACCTCTAGATATATATCATGTCATTAAATGAATTGCTCTCTGGATATGACAAATGATGCATTAATCTGTACTTCCCTGTCTGTTTTCGTGGTGTTAAATCCAGGGAGCTACTCCCATGTCCCAGGTTTTTTTAATCCATTTTTGTGCAACTGCTTATGGAAGTAGTAACTGAAAATTTCTTTACTCTTTGAAATGAAAACACAATTCCTTTTTAAGCCTTCCAAAGAAACATGAATATTTACCTGTTAGTGTAACAGTGTGGTTGGTATAGGAAAGTAAAGTAACACAAACATATTGTGTTCAATAATTTTGTAGTTCTACTTTTTTCTAAAAGTTGACTGTAGCAACCCCTGTGAATGCATGGGCAGGCCTTTTTCCCTGTTGTGTATTTCCATTTTTCAAATTACCGTATTTCTTTCCAGCCCTCCCTGTCTTTGTACAGAGGCCCCTGAGGCAGAGCACAATGAACTATAGTGAACGGTACAGAATCTCATCTTCAGGTGAGATAGGTATCAGATTCTTAGGGGGCAGTTGTGAAGTTACTTCTATTCTCATAAGACAGATCTTGCATCAGCATAGAGTTACCATCATTTCTACGGAAATTGAAGATCTGAAGCTTAAGAGAAGGCACCACCAAATTTCACATCAGACAGGAGGATGCTTCAAAGATAGATAACACCTTAGACTTAATCTTATGGTGATCTTCCTCTTTGGATCCTTCTGTGTGTGTAGATGTAAAGGACAAACAAACCAGACAGTTTTCTCACATACTTCACCTTTTTGAGAGAGATGTTGCCTTATGCATTAGCGTGCTTGCGGCCACAATATTTTCTACATAGTAACAGTGACCAAAACAGGAGATATTTATTCTTTGAGTGTCATATTTGCAGAATCTCACTTTGGAGTTTTGCAGCTGCAAGCAGAGCTGGAGCACTGTCTAACGTTTCCTTTGGGATCAAAGAACTGTGAAGCTTCAAGAAATGCTGGGAGCTGTAGACTCAGAGATGTGATGGTGAGTCTGCTGCCAATTGTATCCTCCTTCTAGCTTCACTATATCCAATCAGTTAGATATGATTTCATCCCACGGAGACTACAACTCCCAGCATCACTGAAGGCTTTCTGGGTCTGAGTTTCAGGGAGGAATTCTGTCCATTGCATTTTATATTTTTTTGGCAAAAATTTTAACTGGCTGAGTTGTCTCATCTTAAAGTCATGCCCAATCAGCTCCTCAAAGGTTTGTGTGTGTGAGAGAGGGGAAGAAGAAAGTTTATGAAAGAAATATAAAATCATGTTAAACTGCAGAAATGCTTGTATTCTCAGTTTTTACATGTATGTCTGTGCACCTCTCCAGCAGCTGAGTGATCTTTCTCCCAGTCCTGCAGGGCTTTAGAAAGCTGGGCTTGGAGTATTTTTTAATTTGTGCAAGGAGTTCTAAAGAAAGTTAGTCACTTTGCACTCCCTGAAACTCAGGAAAGAAAATTAACTGTTACTGAGCCAGGCTCGCAGAACAATGTGAGTGACTGAATAAATATAACTAATACCTTATATTAGTATATACCATATATTAGTATATACCATCCACTTGTACCTTTAGGCTGTCAGGATTGCTTAAATGAGCAATAACCATTTAAGCATGGACTAAAAACATGGTTGATGAACTGGAAATAAGAATAACTTATGCAGAAAAACCTCTTTCTGCACTTTTCACATAAATAATCAAATACCGCAAAAGCACCAAAGGGAACCAGGATCATGTCATCTCAGGTGACCAAAAAATTGAAATATCTAAACGCTGGGTGTTTTATTGCCACACAACATTCAGTGACCACTTTTGATGGGACCAGTCTTAGAGCTTGTTAACCCTTTTCCCTCAGATACAGACTCTGACATTCCTTGGTGGGACAAATTTAGCACTGTTGAAAAATGATTCTCTGGCTCAAAAGTGGACAAATAATGGATGAACAGAGTGCACCTATCAGTCAGTTAGATAGGCTAGAGATGCTAGGAGATGGATTGCTTATCTATTCTTTCAGGAAGTGTGTGTTGCTCTATCTCGTTTCCAAGGGGTCCTCTACCTTCCACTGATTATTCCCTGGTGATGTATGTGTTAAGGTAGAAGGAGAGTAAAATTCTGCTGCAGTGAGGAAAACAGTAAGTAAATCTCAACTCACTATTACCTTGTTGTACTCCAAGCACTCATCTGACAACATAAAATAGGCACAGAATGTCCTTGTGTTATTCAGAGTTGTAAATGCGAGCAGACAGTAAGAGGAAAAGGTGAAGCTGGTCAGTACTTTAGGAATTCTGGAGGCTGCAACAAATAAAGAAATTCCTAACAAGAAATGAGGAAAATATCCTCTTCCATTGAGTGTGTAAGAGTTTGGTTGTGCAGTTTGAACTGATTCACATAAAAATATTTTGCTTTTTAAATAAAATACATCCACATTGGCCTTTCCAACTCTGTTCTCCCCTTTTGTGCTGAATCAGACACTGCAATGCACGTGTTGCATTGCAGACATGCACGAACAGTCCAACTTCAAATTGCACTCTGCTAAGCTATATGATTTGGAGTCTAGGGTGTAGCTTTAAAATAGCTTCCTAGGGATCAGCTTGGCCTCACTACCAAGGTATTGGTCATTCTTATTCAGTAACACAATGCAAATTAATAGCAATGGCACTGTTGTCTCTTGTTTTCATAAGTGCTTGAGTCTCAGGTACTGAATTTAATGCAGGTGCCGAACACGAACCAGAACAGAGATTACTGTGACTCACTACTTTTCCATGAACTGAATTTTCACAGCAGCCAGTCACTGAGGGATGAGTAGCTCGCTTCTAAAATTAGACAGCCAAATTTTTAGGACATCTGTAGTTCAGAAGAAAGCAGCTGTGTGGAAATTAATTTAATACTGCCTCTGGAAAAGCATCACTTTTTCAGTTATCTAAACTTCTTACCACTTATAGCCACATTATGGTGAGTGATATTAATGTACTATAGTTACAGTTGCTACAAAGCAATAGGAATGCTTCTTCCTCCACCCCCACCCTCCATTAAAGAAGATAATTAAGCACAGTGGACTACACCCAAACAATGGGATCATGCAGAGTAAGAGGCACTTAAATGAATATGGTTTGCCTCAAACACATGGAGAAATATAGAACAGTGGTGGGTTGACCCTGGCTGGAAGCCAGGTGCCCACGCTCTAACACTCCCCTCCTCAGCTGGACAGGGGAGAGAAAATATAATGAAAGGCTTGTGGGTCAAGATAAGGACAAGGAGATACCGCTCAGCAATTACCGTCACGGGCAAAACAGACTTGACTTGGGGAAATTAGTTTAATTTATTACTAATCAAATCAGAGTAGGGTAATGAGAAATAAAAACTAAATCTTAAAACACCTTCCCCCCACCCCTCCCTTCTTCCCAGGTTTAACTTCACTCCTGATTTTTCTCTACCTCCTCCCCCTGAGCGGCACAGGGGGACGGGGGAATGGGGGTTGGGGTCAGTTCATCACACGTTGTCTCTGCCACTCCTTCCTCCTCAGGGGGAGGACTCCTCACACTCTTCCCCTGCTCCAGCATGGGGTCCCTCCCATGGGAGACAGTCCTCCATGAACTTCTCCAATGTGAGTCCTTCCCACAGGCTGCAGTTCTTCACAAACTGCTCCAGCAAGGGTCCCTTCCATGGGGTGCAGTCCTTCAGGAACAGACTGCTCTAGCGTGGGTCCCCCACAGGGTCACAAGTCCTGCCAGCAAACCTGCTCCAGCGTGGGCTCCTCTCTACACAGGTCCTGCCAGGAGCCTGCTCCAGCACGGGCTTACCACGAGGCATCCACCTGCTCCGGCGTGGGGTCTTCCATGGGCTGCAGGTGGATATCTGCTCCACTGTGGACCTCCATGGGCTGCAGGGGGACAGCCTGCCTCGCCATGGTCTTCACCATGGACTGCAGGGGAATCTCTGCTCCGGTGCCTGGAGCACCTCCTCCCCCTCCTTCTTCACTGACCTTGGTGTCTGCAGAGTTGTTTCTCTCACATATTCTCATTCCTCCTGCTATGGGGATCAGTAAATTTGACTCTGAATGTTAGCATAAGAAAAATGCCATCGCTCTGACATATGAATACCATGTCAGGATGAACTCAGTCTATGTCTATTTGTTCAAAGGATATTGTCAGGTTAAAAGTATATTGGTGGGCCTGATGTAGGCCAGTTGCTATTTCCTCTCAGAGCTGTCATAAAGCCAGTATGAACTCTGCAATGTGCGGCCTGGCTAGCTTGATGTCAGTGTGGTCACAAACCCACGCCTGGCTGGCATCATGGAAAAACTGCTTTGTGATTTTGGGATGTACTCAAGAGGTGCCTCTTGGGAGGAATCATGGCCTTGAGAGTCTGTAAGTGGTTAAAAACTGAGCGTATTTATCTGTTGCTCCATACGTCCAGACAGAAGGTGTGAATGTGTAACAGTTTCAAAATCTCTGAATTGCTGAAAAGTTTGGATAACAATGCAGCACTTTTGTACTTTTCTTGTGAAAATTCATTTGAATGTAAAGCTTGGCTAATGTGGTCTAAGACCAGTAGATCTACAGGGAAAAAAAGAGAGAGGGGGGATAGGAAGGATAGGGGAAAAGCACAGGAAGATGGTGCAATCCTCCTGGAAGAAAATGTCCCTGAAAGTTATGTTTAATTTAATTTAAGATTCTGAGAGGCATTACACAACTTCTGGAGCTGAAGTGCACAATCTTTCAAGGTTATTTAATTGTATGTTTATAATCTAACTGCTTTAAAAACTTGTACTCAGACACCCAAGTAATATCTAAGTTCTAATTAATTTTTTTTAAAAAGTACTTTCAGTGGCTCTTGGGCAGATGAGAGAAGTTTCTTTTGGGTGTTTCTTCTCTCATTTTATTATGCTTATGTACCTTTTAGCTTTGATGATTGGCTTGATCTAAATTGACATCTGAAAAAGAAGCCTGATATCAGTGCATAAATCTGTGATAATCACCACATCATTACACAGTATCACCTTTTGAAGAAGGAATTATAAAGCTACTCTGTATTCAAAATTCAGCAGCAAGTTATTAACCCTTGTCTGTTATAAACAGATTAAAAAATGTCACTTGTGAGAAACAAAAATGGCAAGCTAAAGCAAAGCTAAACTATTTGAGATGGGGCTTCAATGTACATTTTGTTAGAGGTCTGCTATCCTGAAGTTCGGATAAAGGAATGTCAGTTTGTGATGAAAAATTTTTCTGGCATGATGAATACTAGATTCTTAAGTCAGAATGTTCTCAGCTGTTCTGCTGTTTTTCTCAGCCAGATAGCTCTGTCTGGAAATAGGCAGTGTGATACTGCTCTAAATTCATGGGGAAATGATGTTAACATCCATATGTGTAAGCTGAGCAAGGGGTGGTGAGAAGCTGTTTATGAATAGACTCCCCCAGTTCTTAATTTATTATTGTCTAGAAGGGGCCTGAAATGTAAGGTGACAAAAGCTTTCTGTCTTCACATGGTGTGCAGCAGGTTTTTATAGCCCATGAAAATTATTATCAATTTGTGCTTCCAATATGAAAATTATGTTGAAATTTTTACCCGCTATTGTCCTTTTCCCTCCACACAACTGTTTCTTTGAGGATGTTCCCGCATTTGCTTAAAATAAATAGTGTATGACATTAATCAGTCACAGAAAATAGCCACCACCGGGATCTTTATTAGGAGCTTTATGGTTCACTAATTGTTTGAAATCATAAGGCCTCAGAATATTCCTTTAGTGACCTACTAATGCACATCCTGCAGAAAATGTGAAAGCTCTCACTTTGGAAGCGTACAAGCATCTTCTCTTTTTGGAAATATTTAGCAGGTGTCTAAACTATATGCTTTAAATTTGCAACATATCTGATATTTTTCTCTCTCATTTGTGCAGATAGGTATGGAAAATACATACTGAAATGTATAGGTAGGCATAAAGAACTAGGGCTGAACACTATGCATATAACATAGGTGAAACTTGCTGAAAAATGGTGTACAGTAGGTATGGTGTGTTTTTGTATGCATATATAGACACACATGCATATGATCACCAATTCCTACATGTAATTTTCTTACCACTAATTGTAGTCCCCCTGTTAATTTTTAATGCATTTCCGACTAACATGATATTCTATATTAAATTCTATCATGAAGTAGTCCAGATGAACAAGGCTTTGTTTTTAACTTGCAGCAGAATGTCAGCTGACAACAGCAAATACAACATACTGATCTAAAGGAGAAGTCATGCATCAAGTTGCTTGCTTACCGACTGCCTTTAGAGAGGCGTACTTGTTAAGCTCTTTGCCTGGGGGCTGTTGCTCATATGGGTTTGTGATCTGTCCCAGGCTGGGATATGAATGTTGATGTGCCATCTGAGGAAGGAGGGGAGATGTTGGCATGACATTATTCATCTGTGGTGGATCTGTATAAAAGAAAATCGACAACCATTAAGAAAAAAATAAATCAGTCTTAAGGTTTTAACATCATTACCCAGTACAGATTAGGGTATGTCATGAGATTTAATGCAACAAAACACTATTTACTATGAAGTGGGAGTTAGAGTACAGCAAACCTGTACTTCAAAGAGTTAATGGCATGATTAAAGGCTGACGAATGATTGCAGCAATACATGCTGACTTTTGTATAAAAAAGATCTTTGAACTAAAAAATAGGTTTTCAAAACAATTGAACACCACCACAAAGACTGAATTTGCTGCAGCATTAGGATGCAAACCAAAACTTGAAGTTTTTTCCAAGGTAGCTTGAATACAAGGCAGTAGTATCACACTGTCTGATAGCCAGGCTAACTTCAATTGGCTCAGGCAGGCTGCTCCATATATGCAGTTACACTGCTTTTAATACCAGAACTAGCTTGGTTATTTGCACAGCATTATGTTGTGTTCTGTAGACATGCCCCACAGTGTAGAATGTGCAATTTTGGCTCATGACTGTCATTAGGTAATTTTTTCAAAGCTCACACTTTGTCCTTAGGTATTCTCCTTTTCCCTGACAGTAGGTATCACAATATCATACCAAGATAGGATTTTCTGTAGCAGACATACCTAAAAGCAGGAGCTAATTACTGCTTATGTACAGTTTTATACCAGCACTCACCCCATATCCATTCTGTAGTTGATTTCTTCCTTTATAGTTGAGAATACAGCCTGGATACTTTTCTTTCTAAGATATACCATAATTTATTAGTTGTTTTTAATGTTTGATTCCAGCCTCTAAAAAGTTTGGTCAGAATTGTATGCCGCACTCAATTTGCAAACCTAAATTTCAACAGATTTCAACATGCTCAGCATATCTTTTTTGCTGAGTCTTTCTCCAGGCTGTGTGTTTTGAGATATTTAGAGCTGATTGTCAATCCTAGAACCTTATCATGGCTTCTGAAATCACAGATGAGTGCATTTTTCTCCTGCAGTGAAACCATGGTGCTGAATTGGTGACAATATAGTAACTCCCACAGCATCAAGCACAGGCTTTTGATCATGTAGAAAGAAAGCTGGGCAGTTAGGGGAAAGAAGGCTTATTATGATAGAGTGAGTGGACCACCCCCCAAGTGCCCCCAGGATCTGGCAGGCACCAAATATCCCTGCAGTTTGCCAGGATTTTAAGGGAATTGAGCCACTTGGCTTCCCACAGCTCATTAATGAAGCTCAGTGATGAGCAGGAGCTCTGAAGCCAGTCAACAGATTTACTGCTGGGAGAGGAAAGGAAAGCTAAGGCATTTTTTAACTTTCTTCTTCTTCACCATAGCTGCTGCCTGGTGCAGTCTCTGCTGTTCAGACTGAGGCTGCCCCTGCCTCTGCAGAGCAGTGTAATCACATCCTCCTACCACATACACGTGTAAACAAGTTGTGAGGGCACCTTGAGGCAACTCAAGAAAAATGGTAGAAGTGCTATCATCTAAAAACAGTATGATTCTTCTTGCTGTTACTGGTAGTTAATAGGGAACAAACTGGTTGTAGATAGTAGGTAGAGCTGAATGAGAAATTATTTTCCCATAACAAAAGAGTTTTTCAGTAAGTATTTTTTTTTCTTTTACCAAACAAATGAAATCTGAAGTTGGACTTTTTTTTGCAAATACTGCGTCAGATCAGGAGAAACATTTTGTCATGATTTCAAAATTATATATATATATATATAAAATAAGTTGGCTCACTTTTAAAAAGAGTAACTTTATTTTGGATTGAAAACCAGAAACTTTTCTGTTCCAGAATTTCCAAAAAAGTATTGGAACACTTTTTGAATCTTTTTTCATAGGTTTACCTTGAAAGGGTAAGTTTGTTAAGTCAACCCTTTCACAGAAACAGTTGTTATTTTAATGAATTGCTGTTTTCTAATAAATAAAAGCTCTTGGTAAGTTTCTGTTCAGCTATAGTACTGGCATGTCTGATATAACTAAGTGGAGTGACTCTTAGAGTAAGAATGTGCAAAATCCTATTCTGTTCCCATTCTGTCTCTAGAGTACAGCTGAGGAAAGCCTCTTACTCTAATGGCTTGAACCATAAAATAGCTGACCGCTCTTTCCAAACCATCCATATCTTCCAAATGTCTCTCTTTTATGGTTGCATCTATAAGTACACTTTTGAGGAGGAATGCTAGCACAGCCATATTTCGATAACAGGGCAGCTCTAAAGATACCAGTGTGGGTGGGACATTTAACATAAGGAAGGCATCAACCTTTTACCACTACATTCACTAATTTTTTTCTGAGTAGATCTAAATCAGCACTTCATATATGCTACTACCACGAAGTTCCCTTGTGGCAATTCTTATTATTCAGTCTGTCAAAACATCATGATTTCACTGTGATGAAAGTATTGTGAGCACCAGTATTTCTATGCTCACTGCCAAAGTGACTTGCAGCTGTGGAGACTTGCAAAAACAATGTAAATAAGGTGTAGTTAACCAGGACTGTTTTTCTACCTCTGCCTCTTACTTAGACCTATCATTTTTACTCAGTTATCTCTTTAAATGTAGTGAAGAAAGTTACCCCAGAAATGTACTGGGGAAAATTAATTAGGTGTACTTGGTTTTTGTTCAGGTGTTCAGTGGCAGACTATATTGTTACTAGGTTGCTGGTTTACTAATGTCGCTGCAGTTTGGTGCTTTGAGTGTTTATGAAGATGTAAAGAAATATGTTTTCCATTTCCAGATAATCTTTGACTTCTCTTTTGTCTTGTTAAAAGCCCAGAACTCTCCTGAATTATGAATTTCAAGCAAATTAATGACAGTCATTCTTTCACTGCTGCACTGACTGCGCAGTGCCCCTCACTCATACCCAGATGCTTACACAAGACTAAGTCATCACATAGAAGACACAGTTCAAATTATTCATTCAGTTGGCCATTTGCACAAAGTAAATTAAGCAAAAGGCCAAACTCTGGCAAAGTGCATTGAACTATATTGAAGAAAGATTCCCATTTATAGAGAGACTCACATTGGAATGGACTCCTAGGGCCTAAAAGGAAAATCGCAGCTTGATATATACATCTGTCTAAATCTGAATCATACTAAATTTTAGTCTAACTGGCCATAATTGGTGAACGTTGCATTTGTTTGCAAGCTCGCTAAACTGTGTGTGATCTGATTCCTTATCTTTGGGTTTCTAGAAATAAGTGAGCAAATGGGACACTTACGTTGTTTTCTCCACACATAGTTAATGTAATGATGATGGGTAAATTCACCTATATTTGGGTGCTATTTAGGAAATGTTCGTAATTGAAGTAACAACGGTGTAATGCAAATACTGCAGCAGGCACGGTGATGGGGAGTGTAAGTCTAACCACTGGGGGGAGCCCAGGCCTAGCCGTGAGCAACTAGGAGGTTTTCAACAGGACTTGCTTTGCCTGCTCTGGGGCCATCCACACTTAAAACTGAAAAAGGCACTGGCCTCGGCAATGTTGTTTTATGCTTGTAAATACTGCTTCAGTCTCAGCAATACTGAATAGGGATTCTCGCAGGAAGTAAAGAAATTTGTCTACAACTACTTCACAAGATCTCAATGTGAAATTTGAGGTTTTTCAATTTGAGATTTTGACTTTTTTTCCTGAAATTGGAAAAAAATAGTAAGTGTTCAATTTTGGGGAGCAAATAATAATCTATTGGATTATTCAAAATATTTTGGGATACAAGGGATTGTTTTCAATTGGAAGAAAGTTTAACCAGAAAAATCCTTACCAGCTTTATCACTGACCTCTAGTGCCAAGTTAAATCCTTTATACTTATAAACCAGATATTCTGTGATTGGTATTTGCATATAGCTGGCTTCACTGAATGGGGACAACTTTAACCTGAAAGCTGTTGCTGTGCTGATACATCACTTTTGGCAACTTGACACTGGTACATTGTCCAGCACAGTATTCCATATAACCAGCTGCACTGTGCCACTGCCAATTTATGTATTTATTTATTTTTAAAAGACAGAAAATATGAACATCACAAAGAGTCAAAAAACTGTTTGTGCTGCAGCTTCTAGCATGACTAGTCAGACCTGATTAGCAATGGTGATATTGTAAAAAACCTGCAATATTCACAACCTGTCTTATTTTCTGCTGAAGCAAGGAAATATGATGCCACGCTGCTTCCTAACCTCTCAAGACTTTGAGGAGTCATTCTGGATGTAGTCGTTTGCTCTCTGTCTTCCTACTACCAGCCCCAAAGGAAGAGTTTGAAAAAGCATGCTGGAGCTTACCACACAAAAGCTAGATGTCTGCTGGGCAGAAAATGAGACGTACAGGAGAAAAGAAAAACAAAAAAGGTCTTCAGATGCTGAAGAATGCTTTTGACTGTTATACCCTTAAAAGGTCTAGGTATAGAAAAGCTTGTGGGAGGCAAATGGAGCAGAAAATAAGAACTGGAAGGAAGCTGCACCAAAACCAGTTTATAGCTAGAGAAAGTGGGTTTTACATCCCAGCCACCAACAATGAGCCTTTGGAAATGGCTAAGGCATCAGCTTCTGGTCACAGTCCCAGTAGTTGAAAAAGACTGATCATTACGTTATCTGTTTATTACCTTGACCTATATCTCAGCCTGCACAATTGAAACTTGTATCCAGATGTCACAGCTAACAGCTTACTGCATTTTTCAAGTGAAAATGCTTTTTTTGGGGTGTTTCCACCTCTCCCTGATTGTGAATTTTGGAGTTGCTTTAGTGTGCATCACGGTGACAACAATAACGTAATTGGTTGCTGTAGTTATGCTGCACTCTATCCAATTAAGATGGTGTCATACCTAATTTATGCACTTCATTCAGAAATCAAGCAATGGGCATCTCAGCAATTATTAAATACAGGTAAGAACCCAATGTGGAAACACCTGACACACCATGGTTACATGTATGAATGTGGTAAGACAAGGCAAAAGCCCCAAAACTGTTTGTTTGTTTGTTTTGTTTTCTGCATTGTTTGTAGAATATATTGTGCTGTTCACCCAGTTTGATTATTCTTGCCAAGAAGCTGCCAGGGTTATGGGAAATACTCAGGGTTAGGGGAAGGGATGCTAGTAGCCTGCTAGCAATAATAAGTTTGTTCACTGCCTGAGAGCTAATAACCTGCCATGAATGTCCCTTAAGCTCAGCCACTATCCTTCTCCTCTTCAGCCAGGGGAGAGCAAAACCTGTTCTGTAGAGTGGCCTGGGGATTCATTCCTTTCTGTAGCAATGAAGTCAATGATTTGGTGCTTGAAGACAGGGAAAATGAAAAAAACTCCATAGGCACAGAATGGAATCTATTAGTAAATGAGCAGTTACGGGCATAAGGAAAAGAACAAACGAGACAGGCGATGCAGTAACAAAACAGGAGAGGATGGGGGAAGGGCAGGAAAGCAGAATGAGATTTTGCTATAAAAGCCACCTGCAGATACACATACAAAAGAAATGGGAACAGGACAGACAAAAGAAGACTGGGAAGTCAAGGGGGAAAAAAGGGAAAATTCAGAGCAAAATATAATAATAGCTGAGCATTTTCAGATAACTCAAGAGAAAAAGATATGCCCTGAACTAACTAAAATTGAAAATAACAGCTATGAAAACAGGATAGATCTGAGTGATTAGAGAATACCAGTATAAAATTGCTCCCCTCCCATCCATAACGGCACTGCCACCAACATGCATATTTGCCTCTTTGTTCTTCAGTCTATTATACTTAATTATAAGACTAGCTCATCCAGCATTGCAAATCCATACTCACATTCCTACAAGCCTCACCAACAGAAACTGCAGGTGCTATTTTTGGAAAATCCCAGATATGATGAAAGCTGTGGGATTTTAACAACTTGACTATGCCTGTAAACTAATTCCTTTCAGACCAGTTCCTTCCTGGATAATAAGACTGTTCTCCATTCATGGGACTGAGCCTCCTGTTGGGGTGAAACTCAAATCTTTCACCTATATACTTGCTCTTGCCTCTCTGTAGGTTGTCTCAATGCAGTTGAACTGACCCTCCCTGAGGTTTTGTGTGTGTGCATTTTCCTACACCTGTATAACTTGAGTTTTTTCTCTCTTTGTAGTATTGTATTGCCATTATCATTGTCTTTTTATTTAGATTATTTGCCCCTTCCTTCAGATTTGCACTAAATGTGTGTTTTTAAAGGATATTCTTCACATCCAGAGCATCATTGCATGCAGGAGCATACAAGGGTATGTTCTGCAACAGCTGGTGCATCAAAATCAGGCTGCACACCCTTTAGATAATGCACTGTGCACAGATAGACATATATGTAATATGTGTGGTCCAGTTTAGTAGCTGCTCTCTGTCCAGTACTAGATGAGTGACAAGAGGGTGCAAGAGCCCCAATGGTATTTATATGCAAAATTGTCTCTGAAAGGTGTGTGCTTATCCCTTACACTAGGGGTTATGCCCAGAAACAGCAATGCAGGTCATGCTCCAAAACAGCAATCTTCTTAAACCCTTTGGTTTGCATTAACTGCATGGTCTTGTTCTCCACATAGTCAAAAAATGGTATTCCAGCTCTTGTTAAATTAATGGCACTCTGCAGCAACATTTTCCACGGTCTAGTACAAGTCCTAAACTGAAAAGTATTCCTATTACCTAATCTTAATTTCTCTGCCTTGCAATTTAACTGATTTTGTGTTTTAGCAAGAAGAGATGCTCACAATCCAGCTTCTTTACCATTCATTATTTTATATGCTTTTTTCCACTTTCCAAATATTTGTCTCTTTTCTGAAGTAAATAATTTTACTCCTTTCAATCTTTCTTCATCTGACAGTCTTTCCAAGCTTTGATCATTACTGCTGCCATTTCTCAACACTTGTAGCCTTGCAATGCAGCTTCTGAGGTGAAATTCTACCCTCAGTAACAGATGGAGTTGTGTTATTCTATATATAATGGTATTGTAAGTCATCCCTATAAGTCTCTGTCCCTTATGATATGAAGACTTTTTTGTTTTCTCATCAGTGATGCACAAGTCATGTGAGTAGTCGTATTTTCCCTAAATGTGATAGCTCTGAGACAATACATATTTTTCATGGCAATTTATGCTAGCCACTTATCTGTTCTGTCTCTGCACTGTATCACAAAAACATTCTTGTAACACAGACAACCTACCCGTCTAATCACCATCACAAAAAGGATCTGAGATGAGTGGGATGGCATTTCATCCAGCAAAAAAATGTTTCTGTTTAATGGAAGTGACAGTCTACAGTGTAAATGCCTGTCATCAAACATACTGTCTTGTGCCTTCCCCTCTCCTATCAAGCAATTGTAGGAGTTAGTCCCATGCTACATGCTATACTCTTGATTCTCCATGGTGCCACTGAATGCGAGTGTCTCTCAGCACACTGACGTCTAGCGCTGTATGTTTTCTGTTCACTTCCTACACGATTAACCTCTTGGTCTGTTGCTGTCTTCCATGGTAGAGGTTGCATGGTCTTTCACATATGAATATCCTCAGTGGATTTCTGAGGAGAAGCTTTTTTCCCAAAAATAGAAAAATGCTGGACACAGGAACATCTTCACTGTCAGATTCAAAAAGGTATTAAACTCTTTATGACACAATAGTGTTGTGGGCTGTGCTGACAGCATGGAGCATAGGCAAATAAGTGAAGCGTATCCCCTGCTGCAAGCGTTTATGAATCAGCAGGGTTTGTAGTGCTGACTGACACCAAAATTCCTGTTGGTTCAAGCTGAAAATTGGCAAGAGATAGGATGGCATAGTAAGTCTTAGCACCTTGTTGATCTAATTCGAGACAGTGATGAACAAGGTTATTGTAGATGCAGTCTTTATGAGAAAGCGTTACGGTAGGGAGCTTCATGAGCTGATGTTTAGAGACGATGTCACCCATCTGGACATGGGAAAGAATGTCAAGGAGCCAGGTCACAAAATCCATGGTGCTCTGCCCTTGGTGCATATCTTAGGAGGAACTGACTTTCCTCTGGCAGGAGAGGTAAACTGCAGAGACGTATCAGTGAGCTGTGTAGTCAGAGTGCTGCTGTTGCTCGAACAATGCCCCGTGCCTGTTTTTAAATGGCAAAATTCCCAAGTTTCCTTCCAGTGCAGTGGAATTTTGTGCTGCTGTCAGATGAAGGCAATGCTATGTACACACTCGAAAACAGATGGACTTTTCATTCTCAATACTTTTATCTGAAGTGCAGATGAGGACAGCACTAATTTTACAATACAAATCCTCCCCCTTCCACCCCTTTAATTTTCTATCTACACCCTTCAGGCACTTATCTATGTGAAAGTCAGAGATTATATTTCTTTGGATAATTATTTTAGGGGGGGTTGAGACATAAAAGAAGGAAAATTAGTAGTAATGTGGCCAAAGAGGTGTGGGGCTCCACTGCCATCTGAGTCCAGCCAGGGAAGTGCACACAATGTTCCTGTAAAAGGGCCTTTTTCTTACTGAACATGCTGCTGCCACTTTATGCTTAAATCTATGGGAATTATTTATATATATAAGAATCTTATGCCTGTGAGCTCTTCTGAACTCAGTGTGACAGGTTACAAATGGGGAAAGAGACAACTGCATTTTTGTGTATCAGTTAAATTCAAGAGCTGGTGACTGAAGCTTCCCACTGTCTTCTAGATGAAGTCTCTGGTGCTGTGAGGTGCTGAATTCTCTGTGGTCGCAGTGATTTAGGAGATGGGGCCTTCATCATGTTTCAGGATTGGGCTCCTTGTTTCTGGTTAGACTCCAAGTGTGTAGGAGCAGAGTTCTGTGAAATCAGTTGGCTGTTTTACTGCCATCCAAGGGGGGTGGGAGTGGGATATCACTGGCCTTGTGACTAAACCGGCTGGAAGCCTCTCTCTTCTGCTTTTCATTTCCCTTGGGCTCTGTGCTGTACCGTTGTACTCATGTTCTTGTAATATTTTCTGGGCTCTTGCTTTGCAAAAGCGCTACAGTCTGAGGTTGGTTTTCCATGTAGACTTTTATTATGTGACACAATATCTCCTTTTTTGAAGGTTATTTTTGTGTCCTCTGAAGGTTTGCTTTTCCTTCATAATTACTCACAACCTGACAGACTTATAATCCTCTGATAGGATTTGTGACGTTGTAATCTTCTCTAGAGCAACCCATTGTGGCTTCACAAACAGAGGATTATAACCTTTAAGAAGGCAATAAGTAGATGAACTTTTGAGATATCAAGACCCTGTTTTCATATCAGTTTCCAGTGCTTGAGTTGTGGGAGGGCAGGGAGTGGTGCTGTGTTCCCACTCCCACCCACGTTTCTGGTTTTCTTCATCTTCTTTTGCCTCAAGGAGCAGAGTTGAGAAATTAATTAAACCCACCAGTTATACACGCTTTGAGCACTGCAAATATCCTTAGCTATGCAAATTAAGAGAAGATAAATTCAGCAAATTTGACTTACACAACAGAAATTTTTTGCCCAGAAGAATGTTCTTTACACTTTTCCATAAGGTATCAGTTGTTTTACAAATCAAACACTTCTGTACCTTTTCACAGAAATAAAAAGAGTCTGCTAAGATGTACCAGCCAGCTCAGATTCTTTGTTTTGCCTGTTTTGTCTTTCAATGACATTACTTTTCTTCCAACAATTAATATACTTTTACTTAATGGGAATGTGCCTGTCAGTATAATATTTATTCTAAACGTTTATATGCCTTACTTGTTTATTGTTTTTTTCTTACCGTAATGGTTATTGATGACCAATAACTGTAAATTTTTATGCAGCTTGAATATATTAAAAATTCCCTTACTTCAGGCATTCCACTAGTTTGTTTATTAGCTGTCCCAATATACCAATTGTTTAGAAGGAAAAGACTAGACAGTATAAAAATTATAAAAGCAAACATGTTACCGACTTCGTCTTTGTTATTTACTGTTATGTCTAAGCAGTAACTTAGTGGTCACCTGCCTATAGCTTGTGGGCAACAAATTCCCTGCAGGAATCTCATGTTGTTCATGGGCAAAGGAAATTGAAGATTTAAGATTTAAGGCAGAAATAGAGTTAAAATTGGAAGGAAGTTGCTCGGCATTGTTCGCCTTCAGTCAGTAAAGGTTGAGGACAATTTCACTAGCTAATCATCCAGCTAATGTGGGGTTTGAGAAATATTTTACTTAAATATGTATCTCATCTGAGCACATCCCAGTGGCATATTCTGTCCTGATATACCTGACTCAGCAATGGAGAAGTGTGTGCTTTTTACTTTCTGGCATAATCTAGTTTATTCTTCTAGAGTCTCTCTAGAGATGAAAATATATCAGTGTGCTACAGTGAAGCTGTAATATCCAGTTATGGATCTCTTCTTTTCCAAACTGTATGTGCAAGTCTTATTAATGTCAGTGCCATTTTTGTTTTGTTAGTCTGTGTTAAGCAAACAAAAACTCAGAGAAAGAACTCAGAAGGTTGGTGAAGAATTAGACTTCTGTTCTCAGAGAAATAGCCATAATTTTTTACCTTTTAGAACAGCGGAGACAAAATTTACTGATTACGGAGTAGGATGCATGTTATTTTGTTGCATAGGATCACAGAAAATACAAATGACTGGCTTTTCAAAAGATTACCTCATTTACCCAATACTCTTCTCAGGAAGGATTACCTATGCTCTTGATAGATGTTAGTCATGTTTTTAAAAAGCCTCCAGTGAGGGGCTCCACAGCCTACGTGCACAATCTGGTCCAGTTCTAATGCTATTCTAGTGGTAACCTCACCATTAGAGAACTTGTCCTATTATCTGTTTTACATTTCCTTTAAGGCAGTTTAAGTCCATTAGTTCTCTTACCCTCCAAGGATATGGAAAGCAGATGATTACTGTCCTTTGTGCTGCAGCATTTTATGTATTTTTGAAGTCTCTGCACTACAGAATAGGAATGCTTTCAGCCTTCTCATATAGAATGATTAGAGGTCTCAGAAATCCAGCCTTTCTGAACACATCTTTCTTGAGGTTTGGCATCTCTTCTCATATTTCTCATGTCTTGCAGGACCTCTACTTATTTATGCACCCTAGCATACCGTTTCTTCTCTGGCATCAGCATGGTGGTGTGGATCCATTTCTGCCTTCGATCCCCTAAAGCCCAGAAATCCTTTTATGTCATTCCTATGACATAAATCTATCTCATTCCTATCCTGTGTTTGTTTAGATGATTATTCTTATACATAGAACCTTGCATCTCATTTAATAGGGATGCACCTTGTTTTTTCACACCATTTTTCCAGCTTTTTACGATCTTTTGAATTCTAATTCTGTCCTTCAAGGTCTTTGAAACCCCTTCCAGCTTGGTGTTGTCCACAAATTTAATAAGTGTATGTACGCTCTGTCCCATCGTCCTCCTCATTAATGAAAATATTGCACAATATTGGAGACAGAATAAATCCCTGCAGAACTCTGTTCAGTATATCCTTCCATTTCAAAAAGTATCAATCATTGGGGACTATTCTCTGAAAGCAGTTTTTAGACCATTTTGCACCTACCTTCTAGAAACAGCTTCTGAAATCTTACTAAAAATCAAGATTTATTATATCTACAGCTTTCCCCCATCCAAAGGGCCTGTTACATTGTCATGGAAGGAAATTGCTTAGGTTTAGCTCCATTTGTTCTTGACAAATCTTTATTAGTTGTTATTCATGACCATGTTTTGACTAGATACTGTAAGAAGTCTGATGAATTAACTGTTGATTTCTATTCCTTCCTCCCTTCCTTTCCCCTGTCCCTTAATTCATGAATTAAATGATTACTAAATGATTCTAATTGTGTCCTTTCTCCTCTTTTAAGGCTCAACAGCACACTTTTGTTTTTGGCAGTTTTACAGAACTTTATCCATTGGGTCAGTTCTTAAAGATAATGGCACTTAGAGGACTGAAGTCCTTTCTCTAAGTGTGCAGGATGAATCCTTCTAGGCCATCAATTAGAAACATGTTATAATTTTTCCAAGTGCTCTTGAAACCTGCCCTTCCTGTTCTCAGGTGTGACCCCTCCCTTTTCTGATGCTGATTTTAGTTAGTTTCTTGAAACTATTGCCTTTTTTAGTGAATACTGAGGCACTGCCTTCTAAAAGGGACAATTTGATTCTTTGAATCTTCAGATGTTATCTTTTACTAACTAAAAAATTAAACAAAAATAAAGTATTTTGGAGTCCTATATATGGTTCTCTTTTAATCAACACCAAGCCTTATATAAGCGAGCATTTATATGAGCCACAGCAATTTGGATTGGCCCTTTATGTAGAATAATAGCTTAACATTTAGCTGCTTAGTTATGATGTGTTCCACATTGTTATTTCAATAATTGCTAGATTCAAGTTATTTTCTATTCAGATAATGTTGTTTTATCCAAATATATGCACAAGAGTTGCAGGGGGGAAAAATTAGGTGAGACAGAAGATGAGACAAATAACTTCTTTTGAAAAAGAAAATGCTATCTTTGGGGGGAGAAAAAATGGTATATTCTTAACTTCTCTCTTATTTTTAGCCCGTCTCATTTGCTTTAGGCCTCTGAAGTGAAACTTGAAATATAATCATGCAAGCAAAGTAGACTAAGTATATCTTATAAGAGTAAATATAAAGCTGATCAGTGTCCAACTTATTTTCTTTAAAGTAAATCACTTCTAACCATGCAGCCTAGGAAAGAGGTTATCATGGTACCTTGCAGATAGACGGTCTGACTAAAAGTTATATATCCTGTTTACAGAGCTTGACATTCTCACCAGAAAGAAAACATACTTAAAAACCCTTATGATTTGAGAAGAGGCATGCATTGTCAGCTTGCAAGGTTGACTGCTCTTTTTAGTCACAGCATTGTTACCAGTGTGAGGCAGATGTTTAGGTTATAACTTGCTACGTACTTGACACTGGCCACAAACCAGTTACTTGCTTGTAACTTTCTCATTACTCAAATGTTTCCTAGTGCAGCTACTGATGGCATTTCAGCAAGAAGTGAAATAACTCTGTTTGCTTCATGCTTAGGCACTAGAGACAAGAAGAAAGAGAAAATGGAAAAATAGATTTTAAAAAATACTTTCCTTTTTGCACTTAAAATTTTGAATTTCAGAACCTATCCTGAGAAACAGGGGAAGAATATCTGTCCATTTTTTTCCTGGAATTATCACCCAGGTATTTACTAGAGGAAGGGACTTATTGCTATTTTTTTTATTTGATTTTAAATTGCAGTTTTGTAAGGAAATTAACGTCATATTACCACATGCCATTTCATTTTCGTATTCTAAATAATCTTAAGGATTATTCAAAAGTATATTAAGTGACTTGAGCCTCCCATTATTTGATACTCTCTACTGATGAGGGACATACCGACCTATTGAAGGCAGTGCCAAGTAGATATGAGAGTGGAGGAAAGGGAGGACAGAGAAAATCTTTCCATAATTAGGACATAGGCAATCCTGTATCAACAGGAACATTATTTTCCTTTTTAACATGTCAGTAATGTTCCCATTTTATTTTGAACCTTTGGACTTAAAAGGCAACTGTGATAGCTGCTGTCTCAATCCCCATGTTATTTTAAGAACTTCTTATGTGTAATTTCTGTGAACAATAACGTCCATGCACATACACTGACGTGCAGCATAAAGATGACCTAGTTCTATTTTTGCATTTTAATGGCCTTGTGTAGAGTGGTAACTCTACCGTTAAAGGGACAATGATAAACATATGTTTCAATAAATGAGAAAATCCTATTGCTTTGAAGAAGCAAATTTCAGTGGCTTTTAAAAGACTTCAGCCACCTGAACAGAGGTGGAGATTACCCATCCTATTACAACCTTTTTGCCAAAATGCAAATATTTTCTTCTAAATAGTCTTTACTGAAAGCAGTTATCAAAATAACTGCAGTAAGCTAGGCACAGGTCACTCCACTCCCCTGAGAATAAGGCATAATGGGCTACATTATCATAGGCAAGTTGCTTAGTCAAGAATACTCTTCAAGATATGCAGCTGACATGAAGTCATGTAAGGCTGAGCACATGAGCTTGTGTGAATTGTTGTGCTATGAGCTGTAGGTGTACTACACTTCTCCTTTTTAGTGCATATGTACATTAACACTGTTGCTATCAGTGCTGCAAGTACTACAGCTGGGACTGTTTTGTCAGATCAGTGTCCTGAGGGCACGTGCTCATGGCTTATGCACCGTCCTCTTTCATCCTGCCATGCCAGAGGTAGATCTGAGACCTGCAGTTCTTCCTGCCAGAGAATTGTTGCCAGGTTTCTCTTAGACCCTTTTTTTATCGCTTATTTCTGTTCTACATTATCCTAAGTTAGACCTTTTTCTGTGTCTTCCTCCTCCCTATAATCTGTGCAGGGAATGACCGCTTGACTGTGTGGCATCTTCAGCTATGTCTTCTCTTCAAGTTTATAGCTGTTTGTGCTACATTTCCCTGAAAAACATCTGCACTGCAGGTGTCTGTACTATCTCAGAGAGGCAGGAATAGGATATGGATCCATGAAAATATCTCCAGCCTAACTCTTTGGTCTCCACCTTATGTCTGGAGAGCCAAAATAACTGGCTCAGGAGCCATCCTCAGGGATGTAGGGGAGCTCTGTCCCAGTGCCCAAACGCATCGTTGGTGCTAGGTGAGGTCTCTGCCAGGTACCGCAGGCGCCCTGACCCAGGCAGAGTTACACTGACTCCAGAACAGCCTCTGGCACCACCACTGGGACAGAATCCCAGGCTTGTGAGGGGCCAGCACAGCTGGAGGTAACTCTGCAGTCTCTGCAGAAATGTAGCTGTAGCCAAAAAGGCAAGACAGAGAGAGAACAGTGTCAGCTGTCCTGTCCTCTTCCTGCTGGCTTATCTGGGGGGCTGTCGTTCACCCTACCTCAGTACAGATTACAAGCACCATCTCACCCCAACCCAGCACTCTCCATCACTGAAGGCATATGTAGAAGGGCCTTTATGTCCTGGCTGCCAATACTGCCCGTGTTGGAAAGGTGGCCAGGGAAGGCCTTCCGGGTCCCTCGTTCCATCCCAAACATTTTATCTTGTTCCTTTTCATGGCTGCATTTAAGGAGACCATTACAGCAGGAGGAAGGTATACTGTTGTCTCTACATACCACACAGGTTGCTCCCCCTCCTCTGAGAAGGTAAGGAATATATATACCAGTACTTTTTGGTTCTGAAGAAGAATGACAATGCCAAGCTAGCCTGAAGCTGCAGGAATAGGAGTACTTCCATTGACATAGTTGTGTCCAGAATGGTCACACCAGACACATTTCCCATCTACTTTCTTTTCTCCTCTATTCTCCCTGTCATGTTTCTGGTTTGAGAAGACAAAGTTACAGGCACGTGCCACCCTTCTGTGGCATAACAACCAGAAAAAGAGAGGAAGATGATTATTCCCTTCTAAATGCTGCTAAGTCAATTTAAAATAAAAGGTGTCCAGCTCTTATGATTATAATATAAATTCCCACAGTGTGAGTCTACAGCAAAGAAACTGGCCTCCATAAACTACTTGTTGGACAGTTTTCTTTTCTTTGGAATTAAAAAAAAAAAAAAGAATCCTCTCAGCTCCTAGGTTATTCCTTTTATGGCCTCTATTTTCTTACTATTTTATTCATTCTTCTCTCTTTCTCATTACAAATTGGTGCATTGTATAATATGTAAGTTGAGGCAGAAGTATGAAAATGAAGATCTGAAATTTTGAAAACTATCTTAATTAGGGTGAGGTTTTGATCAGTGCTCAGGCTAGCCTTTACTTTGTTCCCTGTGAAACTGAGACTTTTCAAGAATAGCAGAATCAGGCAAATTTAGAACATTTCCAAAGCTCTGTCTGAATGTATTTTATGAACACCTACTTTAATGGAGTTAGGCCAATATTTAGAAACTGAATTGCAGTAATTCAGTGTATCTTCTGTAGTGATACCTCATCACTGTTTAATTTACAAATGTGGTGCTGATGAATTAGATTCACAGTACCTTCTATATCCTCAACACAGTGCACGTCAGTGTGTTTATTTGCACTCCTCATTGCCAGTGTGCCCTAACCTCACACAGAAACCCCATACCTCACTGAGAACATCTCATCCCGTTCATCTCTTTTGACCTTCCTGATGAGACCAACGTCTTATTAGTTTCTCTTTCAGAGCTGTGTTTTATAATGTGGTCACTGGAAAGTGGCTGAGATCATCAACCCTTTTCACAAAAGCCACTGAATAAAAATGAGTTGTTGAATTAATTCTCAGTCCCTTGCAAACAAACGTGGGTTATGTTTGCACTGATGCCTTGGAGTTGGGGTGTTTGTTATACCATGAGAGTTCCATGAGCTCTGCTTCTGTCTTTCATTAAACCATAGGAACATTATTTTGAGTCTGGTATATAACTGCTCTCACTGGTATCTGTATTCATGCAGTATTATCTTTCCTAAATGAGGCAGTGTACTAGTGACTGATAATTCTGACTTAAGTATTTTACTTCATTTATTTAGTTACAATCCAGTTAAAAAGCTGTTGTCTCGCAGTCCTTTACCTTTCTTCAGGCTAAGTTGGATGGGTTTACTGAATGTGAGAAACCTTTCAAAACTGGACCTTTTCCCTCTTGATAAATTGATACTCAGAAATACAGTGTTGGGTTTCAGTAATTCATTACAGTGCCACTACATCAAATGTATGTTCCTTTAAGAACCATGATTAGCTGATACAAAATGATGAATGGGGGACTGGGACAGTTTATTTAGCAATGATGCTAATTAATAGTGCTGTTGAACCCAAGTGCGTCTTGGCATGAGAACAACACCCAGGACAGATTTTGAGTGCCTGCCCAGTGCTACCTGCCTAAAGTAAAATGTGTCGGAAGGCAGGCTGAATAGGGGACACAATTTATGTCCCTTTATAATATGACCTATTTTGTCATTTCTGTCTCCTTATTAGCTGGACTGTTGTCACCCACTGATCTTTCACAGTGCGGTTCTTCATCTCAAAAATAAAGTACAGGCCCAAAAGGAAAAGTAAAATTGATGCTTCCATTCTCAGACGTTTCTAGTTATAACTTATTACTCTGCATATATTATTTTTAATGAATTGTGGAATGTCCCTTTAGCTTTCTCAGAATGTCTTCCAAGAACAAGGCTTTGTGGACTCCTGCCAGGCACACACACGTATGATTTGTATGCTGTCCTTTTCTTGTTGATAGCAAAACTGTTTTGGCAACAGCCTTCCTATATTTCCTTCAATTGTGTCTTGCTCCAAAACTTGTAAAAGCCAAAGCCTCAACCTTTTCTGCCTTAGTGTCAAATCCAGTCAGGTGCTGAGGGCCCCAGTTTTCTGTGGGCTTTCATTTATGACAGCTTAAATGAACAGCCCCTGGAAGAACTGAAATTCTAGGTACAGCCTTATCAACAGGAGCTAGGCGTGGGGTCAGGTTTTCATCCCCGGGACTGTTACCTGCCTGGAGGGCTTTGCTCATGAGCAAGAAGCTTCCTGCACACCTGGCTGAAGCAATGAATTCTTTCAATGTTGCATAGATTATCATGAAAACTTTCCCATGCAATCTTATTATTATTTATTTATTCCTGATGTGTTAAGAATTTGCCAGGCAGAAAAAGGCACAGTCCCTGCCCCAAGGGGAGCCTGCTGGAAGCTCTGGTATTTGGATGCCTGTGAACTTCTTCTGTGACCAAAGGCTAATGTCTTTGTATTAATTCTGTTAGAACTATTGCTTCTCTCAGTGTGTTACTGTAAATAATCTCTGTTTACAATAATGGATCATTACTCAAACTTCCCACAGAAACTCAATATGCTGTAAATGTGTTTCTCTTTGTCTTTATTATATTTTACCTCCAACTTTAATCAATGCTACTTCAGGAAAATTCTCTCTGTATTATATATTTACAGCCAGAAATACTGTGGTTAATAGTTCTTTTCCAGTATAATTAAAGATAAATCACATAGCAATCATTTAATCTTCCCTTCTGTATCTTAATTATGGATTTTTGGACCATGTTCTAATCTTTTATGTAATATTTCTATGACCTATTAAACAACCATCATGTTTCATCCAAGGGTGATTCTTACTGATAGTTGTAGTGATGCCTTTGCTTGATTGGTAACGTGCCTCTCTTTCTCTCTCTGTCCAAGGAGAAAACCAGTAGACATTTAGTTAAACAGTAGTAGTGGACTCAGAGTCCAGTACCTCAATTCCTGACTATACCACAACAGCCTTGTGTACTCATGGTGAAGTCATCAAAAGACTTGCAATGTAAACAATGAATCTAGTATATTTTTTGGAAACACTTCATATACTTCTGCCAGTACTTTTTGCATTTGCAGATGGAGAATTGTTCTAATACAACAACGTTTTTTCATTTTAACTGGTCTGTACAGACTTTACGGCAGCTAGCGTTTGCTTGTTGCACTGGCCTGGCAGAGTGGATTCACATATAGTTAGAAAACTAGATATAATCATGAGGCAGCTTAGTAGGAATGTTTCAGTTTTCAATGGGAAATGGTTGAAATGTATGATTATATCCTACAGCCTTGTTTTATCAAATAGTTGGAAACAAAAGTCAAGTTAGATAAAACTTTATAAGCAAGGAAACAGCAATAATGTCTGCAAGACAGAGGGGTCTGCCATTCTAATACAGCACATTTAGTACTGAGCCTTTCTACATCCAGTACAATCCACACACAATGTAATTTTGTAGCCAGCAACTCAGATGCCTGTATTAGAACTTGTGTTCTTAATGCACGGAAAGTATATGGACAAGTAACCCCCCATTTGATTTCAGCAGCAAGATCTTTTTGATAAAATTCCGTATCTGAGAGAATCACTTATGTCCACAGAGAACCACTAATGATTTGTTGTATCCTGTAGTGCTTAGGGGAATTAATGTCAAAAAAACCCAAATAGATGAAAAAAAACTTTGAGACAGAGTTTGCCTTTTGTTAAACACCAGTTGTCCTTGCAAATTAGAGTGAGCAACGGAATATAAAAAATAGAGAACATTATATACACAGAAGCAGGATAGGGCATCAGAACAGCTTTTCTTCTGAATAGTCCATCTGACTTATGTTGGGATTACTAAATGCTCATTAATCCTAAATCTTGCAGAAAAGTATAGGAAAAAAAGGATTATGTACTTATACACTGTACATATTTCATTGAATGGTATGGATATTAATGATGCAATAGCCACGCAGAACATGGAAACTAGAAGTGTGTCCAGCTTCACTCCGTATTTTTATTAGGTTTTTATTTAAATGTTTGGAATGGAAGAAACTTGGGTGTGTTTCCAAACTGTAGCAAAATTCTGTGGTTCTCCTGCAATCAGGGTAAGATGGAGAGAGCTGTACAACTCTGAGACTTTTGTCCCACAAATAAATACCATAAAAATGCCTCCTCTGTGTGTCAGCAGTTATTGCATTTATTGAAATAAATTGCAAGATCTTTCACTCTTCAGATTTGAGACAGACCCAGAAGGAAGATAAATATGTGCTTAACTGCCAATTATGAGTCTGTTTTGCCTTGGCAGGACTAAAAAATGTAATAGGACCTTTCTGTGTCTTCTCTTTGAAATTCAATAAGAAGAGAATAAAGATTTTTGTTATGCTTTATATTTTTTTTTCCTCATGGGTGGATGAGCACCCTTTGCTTAGCTATTCCTTTTCACAAAATAATAGAGGCACAAAGGGCATTTCTGTAATTTATTATACATGCATCAGTCCACTTGACTAGAGATTGGTGAAAGAACCTGACCTTTATTATGATAAAGGGAATATAAGTGGGGGACAATTTTGATGTTGTAGGCACTCTGTCTTGTAGATGTATATGGGTATCTATTTGTTTTATAATGTTAACTGTTGTCACTTCCTAGCAAGGTTTCCTTAGAGAATAGTGCTTGTTCAAATTGACACTTGGATTTCCTACTGTGCATTTAAAACAAAGGCTTGAGAGACTTTGCTTAGCTAAAGACAGTACCACTTAAATGTGTCCAGAGGAGGGCAACAAAGCTGATGAAAGGGCTGGAAGGAATGTCCCATGAGGAGCGGCTGAGGACTTTGGGCTTGTCTAGTTTGGAGAAAAGGAGGCTGAGGGGCGACCTCATTGCTCTCTACAGCTTCCTGAGGCGGGGAAGTGGAGATGGAGGTGCTGATCTCTTCTCCCTGGTATCCAGTGACAGAATGTGTGGGAATGGTTCAGAGCTGCGCCAGGGGAGGTTTAGGCTGGACATTAGGAATCATTTCTTTACTGAGGGTGGTTAATCACTGGAACAGGCTTCCTAGAGAGGTGGTCGATGCCCCAAGCCTGTCACTATTTAAGATGCATTTGGACAATGCCCTTAACAACATGCTTTAACTTGGTCAGCCCTGAATTGGTCAGGCAGTTGGACTAGATGATTGTTGTAAGTCCCTTCCAACTGAAATAGTCTATTCTGTTCTATTCTATTAAGCCCAAAGTTGAGAAAGAGACAATAAATTAAACACCTATTTTCCAGAAGCTTTTTTTTGCAAGTAAACAATACATTCTATGCTTCAGGATATTGAAATATGAGGCTTCTCTATGGAGCAAAGGTGAAAACAGGTGCTGTGGTTTGTAATGAGTGAGTTATTCTGCTAGCAGCAAGGTTGCAGACTTTTTGTTCATTTTATACCAGTCTGCTTGGGGAGCCACATTGCTCAGCCACTGATGTCATCTAGTGTATAACAGGATAACACAAACAGTATAAAGGGGGGAAAAAAGCAGTATTTTTTGCATTTTAAATCTGAACCTGTAAAATCTTGGCTCTGGGCAGGAGTACATTTGAGTTAGAAGGGCCTCTGCATACAGATATCTCAGCAGGGACAGCTGTGTCTGGAAGAGCCCAGCACAGGTGCTTCTAAAGCCAAGCCAGCCTGTTCCCAGCTAGATCAGGTACTACACAAAACCATGTCACACATGTAGACACATTATTAATGTGAAGTCCTAGGCCTTTTGAGGGGAGAAGAGCAGGCTTTCACCCATAATATTTTTTTTTTCCGTATGGGACCCATTTGATAAAAAGTGCTTAAGCACAATATATTAAACATCTAAAGCCATCGCACACAATGGCGCTATGCAGGCACGTAAGTCTTTTTCTGGATAGAGACCATATATCCTCAGTCTAATCCCTGATAGTGGATCATTTTCATAGTATGCAGTGGGGTTTGAAGAAAACCCCAGGTTTCAGTAATACTGCTTACAGGAATTGCTGTTTTCAGGATTCAGCCCTTTGCAGTTCAACCTTCAACCACGCAAACTGATTATGCAGGGAAATAGCCAAGATTTGCATGAGGCATGGGAAAACATGTTATAAAATTTTCGTATATCCTCCTTCGAATAGCTTTAGTTCATACCTATTTTTAGGTAGAACTCAATTAAGCAATATCAGAGCCAATATCAACAGCACAAAATGATATAGCTGTACATAGCCATAAGTAACAGTACCCGTTAATAATCTAAATCATTATGTTACTTTTGTATGTTATTGTTGTGATTGTTTCCAAAAACAGAATTGAGAGAGATGTGCTAAATCTCTAAAGTTTCGGCAATTATCCTACATTAGCAGCAGTTGTATGTGAACCAGACAAACACCCACTCCTACATTTGTAGCTGTGTAATACTAAACGTGTTTAAATGTGTTGATATATTGTAGCCAGTGATTGTATATGTGCCTGGTTCATAGAAAATCTCTGTTTTGACAGTGTAATGGATTTTACATGAGAGCAATAGTATCAAAGGGTTAAAGCCTCTGGATGCTGAAGTCTGTTCTTTCTTTGTCCACTGTGGTTGCTATACAGACAGCGTTGATACCTATTTGTCTTATCTGTAACTACAACATGAGGAGAATGATACTTTATAAAAGTGATTTGAAATAAACTATGGCCACTTTGTTTTTTGGAAGAAAGCCTGATATATTTACTCTAGAAAAAGAGTAAACTTTTCTAAGTGAAACTCATAGGAGTTTTAGCCATATAAGAAAGGCCAGCTTTGACCCTTAGTTAATTAATAGAGTAGGCGTATGCAAGTTGCCTGTCCCAGTGGCTTACTTACTCTGTTAGAATATGATGCTACTAGGCTTATATATAGGAAATCTTTAAAATTTTAGTTTTGGTGGAATACAGCTGTAAATACTGTATGAATGTTATAGTCATAGAAAGAATTAAAAACACACATAGAAAGAATTAAAAATACATAGCCTGGAAAGATCAAGGTAAAATAAGTGGTTGCTTGGGAAGGTTAGCCACCCTCTCAAGAGCAAGCCAGTTGAATCCTGGATTCAGGGTATGATCTTTTTTTTTTTTTTTTTTTAAAAGCACCAAGGCTAGGATTGTTAATAAAAGGTAATAATTCTGAGCAAATACAAAGGGCTGTAATTTATGATTTGTTAAATTCTGAATTCACTTTTATTTTCCAAAACACCTGAAGCTAAAGGAGTCTGTGCAAAGACCTGAAGCCCTGTAGTAAAACTTCAGGCCCATGGCTCAACACTGATGAGTTGCAAATGAGTTGTTCTGATTTCAAAAAAAAGTGCAATTAGAACAGCCTATTGAATGTCGACTAAATACAAGTATCGTGACCCTCATGTAAGTAAAATATTGAGTCTTAATTCTAGCTATGTAAAATTATATCAAATTCAGTTGTGAATTCGTGTTTTCCTGTAGTAGCATCAGTGAGGGGGAAAATAAGCAGAAATAATGTCTGCGGGCAATTCAATTATAATTGCTGCTGGCATTAATGACATTTATTATTCATGTTTTTTTCCCCACTCCTAAACAGCATAAATCATTAGTAATTTTTTCATTCTTCAAGAAGGATAAAATGAGGACTAAAAATGTAGATATTGTAAATTCATGTAAGTATGTTTTTCTCTTGTCCCAAGTCTTCAGAAACAGACTATTTCACAAGAGTCTTAAAGAACACTGCTGTTTATCTCTTGGTTGTTCTTAGTGTGAAATCCATTGGGCTCTAAACCTGAACACGTTCAAGCCCATGGCATCAGGCCTGCATCTCAAGAATGTTATGCTCTCAGAAGAGTGGATTTGCAAAGGAGTCTGATGGAGACAGGCATCCAGCTCTCGTGGAATTTGTGATTTGGAGCCTCAGCTAAAGCTGGTCAGAAATGCTTTGACTGGAGAATGCTGATTTGTCAAGATCAAAGCATTACCCAGGGGCAATTTGGTTTTAACCAAAGGCTAATGAAAAATGGACATGTTTTGAAAGTTATATCGGTCTCTGTCAGCTTATCTGCCAAGCACCTCTGCTGCCTGCCCAGCGAGCTGATGGGGAAGCAAAAGCTGAGAGCCGTTCACCAACTCCCTCATCTTCTGCAGCACATCTGACGAGCTGCTGGGGAGACGGCTCCAGTTCTTGGCTGTTGTGCATCCCTCCTGGTGCACCAATGTGGCACTGGGATTTTGGCTTTCCATTTTGCAGCTCCTTGGCAGTCGGCTGCCCAGCTCCACAGCTGTGTCCCGTCCAGCGAGGTGCAGGACAGCCAGAGCTTCAGTGCTGGACTGGCTTTTTGCAGAGAGTGCCAAAATACTTAGTTTTCATCCAAACCAGAAGTAAACCAAATTCTGAAATTTCAAAACCTTTTGAAGCACAAGGCATAATCTGCTCTCATTACTTTATTACTCTTAGTTGTAACTGTTGTGGGCTTTTTTCTGGTAGTAAACAACAATAAAGGGATGCACATTCAGTCATTACTGAGCAATAATATGTATCCAGAATTTCTGTCTTGCAGCTACTATCTCCAGAACAACCCCAAAGTGCAGAACATATTCTCCTGGCAAATGCATAAGCAGAAAAAAATTCATATAAGCAAGGTTGCATAATCTTTTGAAAATCTAGTTGCACTGGAAAAGCATCCTTCAGCAACCAAAGTTTTAATAGGAAATAATTCAGCATTCTGCTGACCTTTATAAGTTTAGCCTTTATGTAGGAATGAACTGTTTGAAAAATGTTTCCATTTCAGTTGTCACAGACAGACATCAGACTTGTGGCTGATCTGTTTTATGAGCAGAGGCTTCATTTTGATTTTTTACAAGCACCGAGCTTGATCTTATACCGTCTTCCATAGTTCTCAGCTGCCCAATCACTTCTATTTCCTCACAAACAAAAGGCTGTTTGAAAAAAAACTATGCATGTGACTAAGATAATGAGGATAATAAAAAGGTAATCTTGGCAATTATTGTTGCTTACACATTCAAAACCAGACCCTGTCCCTGTTCCAGGAACCCCACTGTGCCAAGCTGGTTGATGAAGGAGGAAGGATACAGACTTACTGCTTATATGCACACATACATACATATATACATGAGTGAGAAGAACATCTTTGATCTATATGCTTATAAGCAGCAACAGTGTAGACTGTTGCTTGCTATACAGACAAGGGTATGAGATGTAATAAGAAAACATTTATGACCTATAGAGCTTGATAACAACAGCAACCCAGACTCCAGCTGTAGCTGGTCATTATGTAATGTCACTTGCTCACCGATTTGGACTCCTTTCCAGTCAAATTGAGCTCCTGATTCATAGCAGCTAGCAGGACAGAATATATTAAATTGTGATAGAGGAAGGAAACACGAGGAGGGACAGACAGTGTCTGATACCGTAAGCCCTCAGACCAGCCAGGCCTCCTCCAAGAAGAGAATGAAAAAGACAAATATGAAATAAACTAAATATTTCAAAGCAAATCTTACTACTTGAAAATGTGTGAGAGGGCGTGTCAGGACCCCATTGTTATTAGAAACAAATAATGACAATAATCAGCAAGAAAAAATGTCATGGAGAATATTCTAAACTAGAAACTGACTTTCTGAATCTAGTTTTCTAGGTTTTTTAGTTCTTTTCCAAACAATGCTTATGTAGGTGAAAAAGTACTCTGCCCATATAAAAAAATGTTTCTATGTTTCATTAAAGAAAAAGGTATAATTGCATCATTAAACTTCATTACTTTTCTGGAGCTAATGTAGCGTTCCTTTTGTTGTGGACACACTGCAGTGGTAGCAGAGGTTGTTTACAGCTAGACACGTTGTGCAGGTGGTTGTTATGAAACGTGCTATTACACTTGTAGATTACTTACTGTAAGACAGAGAGGAGTTTCACTGAATCGCCAAACGCTGCACTTTGTAGGTAGCTCAGTCAAAGGTCATCTCTGTTCTCCTGTTACTTAGTGTAAAAATGCACCAAAGATTATGCACCAGGGATGAGATTCTCACTTGTGAATGGAGCGAACATGTAGCCCGTATGGCAAGTGGGTTTTATTTATAAACTGTATAAATGCTCTCAGTATATTTTGACTGGCATCCCCTAAACCAGAGTAGCTTTTCTTTCACAGGCCTACAGGAGTAATTTTCAGACACATCATGGGCTCACATGCATTTAGCAGTGTAACTGTGTTTAGATGGATGGTTGGATGTGAACTCAGTCCTCGCAGCACAGAGCAGTCATGGGAAAGCCCAGGAGGGCTGGGACGGACCAGCAGATGGATGTTTTGCATTTTGGCAGAACTCTGCTCCCCCAGAGCCAGAGGAAATGTAGGGGATTACCAGGTTCCTTCTAGCCCTGGGTTACATGAGACCAGAGCTGCTGGGATCCTTGTGTCCCGCCACAAGTACAGCAATGGCAGAAGGGCCTGTTCAAGGCTACGAATGCGAGGAAGCGCTTGCAGCACGCCCAGTGCATTGGGAGGGTGATTCAGTCTGCTGGAGCAAATCATTTCAGTGATGCAAAGACTGCGTGGCTGAGTGGGAAGGGAGCCAGCTGGGCTTTTTCTTCAACTAGCGTACACAAGAACATGAGTGTAAGAGTTATTTTGGTGGGGTCAGTCACAGTAACAAGTATTATGCCTGTTGCAGTGGTGTGAATCTACATTTTGCCCAATTTCCTTCCTCCGCTTCTTTTTAAAAGGAATAACAAGAGAAGAATGGCAGAAAAGAAAGCCATGCAGCACAGCTCTGGGTAATAAGGCATTGGTGCAAAGGAACCACAGGAGGTCTTTTGCGAGGCCCCACAGGAGAGACTGCCCAGTCCTTTTTGGGTTCATTGCACTTAGACCGAGTCCTCTGTTCCTACCTGGCTGACCAGCTCCAGTGGCTGCTGTGGGGAAGGAAGGAAATGCAGCTTCTCCGTGCCTGCCGGGGGCATTGGGAATGCCTGTAAAGAGCAAAAGGCTCCTATGTTTGTCAGAGGTCATATTTTTTGTCCTTACAAATAGCTGATAGGAGGCAGGGGAGAATTGCATTTATTTCTCCCACATTCTGTATATTTGAAGAAGTATCATATAAGAGCTGATGAAAAATACCATTTTATTTCAATTTTTTCATTTAGTTTCTTTCTCCCATTAGCTGCAGGTTTCTACACCCAGAATTGCAAACATTCAGCTCTTTATGAAATGACCTTTCTAAGAAAAAGAATATAAAAAGGTTTATGAGCATAAACCAAAGCCTCTCTAATTAATACCTTAGAGAAATATTTTTATTTAATGGTTTCTTAATGCTAGTGTCCTAATATTATAGTGAAATATGTTAAATTCCCTGCGACATTGACTTGACTGATGAAAAGAAAGGCAACGTATTCTGTCACATACAGTAATCATCCCACCTAAAATTGAATTGTTTTCCATATTTACATAATGTGCTGGTAGTCTGCCTACTCCCTAATTGTACTGATGTTTATAACCAATTAATCTTTAACAAGTTTATCATCATCATCATGCTTTCATCCCAGGGATTCATCTTTATATTCAGATGTACTGGTTCTGGCTGGGATAGAGTTAATTTTCTTCACAGTAGCTAATATGGGGCTCTGTTTTGGATTTGTGCTGGAAACAGTGTTGATAACACAGGGATGTTTTTGTTACTGCTGAGTAGTGCTTATACACAGTCAAGGCCTTTTCTGCTCCTCACCCCACCCCACCAGCCAGCAGGCTGGGGGGGCACAAGAAGCTGGGAGGGGACACAGCCGGGACAGCTGACCCCAACTGACCACAGGGATATCCCACACCATATGGTGTCATGCTGTCGTGGTTTAACCTCAGCCGGCAACTAAGCACCACGCAGCCGCTCGCTCACTCCCCCCCGGTGGGATGGGGGAGAGAATCGGAAGGGTAAAAGTGAGAAAACTCATGGGTTGAGATAAAGGCAGTTTAATAGGTAAAGCAAAAGCCACACACGCAAGCAAAGCAAAACAAGGAATTCATTCACTACTTCCCATGGGCAGGCAGGTGTTCAGCCATCTCCAGGAAAGCAGGGCTCCATCACGCGTAACGGTTACTTGGGAAGACAAACGCCATCACTCCAAATGTCCCCCCCTTCCTTCTTCTTCCCCCAGCTTTATATACTGAGCATGACGTCACATGGTATGGAATATCCCTTTGGCCAGTTTCGGTCAGCTGTCCTGGCTGTGCCCCCTCCCAGCTTCTTGTGCACCTCCAGCCTGTTCAGTCAGTAGAGCACGGGAAGCTGAAAAGTCCTTGACTAGTGTAAACACTACCTAGCAACAACTAAAACATCGGTGTGTTATCAACATTGTTCTCACCCTAAATCCAAAACACAGCACTGTACCAGCTACTAGGAAGGAAATTAACTCTATCCCTGCTGAAACCAGGACACATGCTCAGCGTATAAAGCTGGGGGAAGAAGAAGGGGGGGACGTTCGGAGTGATGGCGCTTGTCTTCCCAAGTCACCGTTACAGGTGATGGAGCCCTGCTTTCCTGGAGATGGCTGAACACCTGCCTGCCGATGGGAAGGAGTGAATGAATGCCTTGTTTTGCTCTGCTTGTGTGCGTGGCTTTTGCTTTCCCTATTAAACTGTCTTTATCTCAACCCATGAGTTTTCTCACTTTTACCCTTCTGATTCTCTCCCCCATCCCATTGTGGGAGGAGAGAATGAGCGGCTGGGTGGGGCTTAGTTGCTGCCTGGGGTTAAACCATGACACTAGATCCTCCAAAAAATGTAATGGTAAATTTCAGTATTACTACACCAGAGAGATTGTGCTATTTCTATTAAGTATGCCTCTGATTTGCAGGCAGTTGTAGACTGAAATAAACAGCTGTTTCAATTCAAACAGAATGAGGGAACAGTTCTGTCTCTTTTTTACATGTCCCTTTTTGATACAAGTTGAAATAGTGTAGCCTACCGTCCGAGGCCTCTACTAAATTCAAATGTTGGATTTTGACTGATTTGTTAGTAACTGTGCATAGAAAGCAAGAAGATGAATTGCCCTAGGAAAAACAACTAGCGCTGCCAGCTCCAAGCTGCAGAGGAGTTGCCAGGGCAGCAGAGAATAGTCTTCCAAATGTTTTAATAAAGGGAGCAGGAGAAAAAGATCAGTAGCTGATTAATCATGTTGCTAGTGTTTTCAGGGACATAGGCTAATAGAGAACCAAATGTTAGGAAAATATGTTTCAAGGGAAGGCCAACAGAAAAATCAGAGGAATGCACCCACTGACAATGTTGGGTAGAGATTTAGAAGGAAATAGGAAGGAAGGAAGAGCAGATGAGAGGGCAACTCATGAAGGATCAAATGAAAACCACACAAATAATTATTTTTAAAGGTCATAGCAATAAAAGAAGAATAAAATGAACAAACAAATGAAAAAACTAGCTCCCTGACGTGTTTTCTTGTGAACAGCTACTGTAGGTGTTGGGGGGTTGCTTGTAAATGATGACATGGCAGTTCTCTGTGTCCTCAAGTCATCATGTGTAAATTGAATAAATACTGAAAATCTACTCTGATAGTGGTCTTTGGAAATAATTTTTCATCTTTGACATTGGAATTTCCTAAGCTATTAACTTGTCAGCTAACTTCTAGAGGCACTTCTTTCTGCATCCCTTCAGGCTGGTGTCCTCTGTTACAGAAACATGAACTGGGAATTTTGAAGGCAGCAAGATAGCACCAAATGCAGGCAACAATGGCAGCCAGCCAGAGGGAAGAGACTCTTCAGCACATTATATATATTGAAAGGTATCACACTGACACTATCCAGCATCCCTGTGCAGTTGAGACTGTTCTGTTTCAGTGCAATAGCTGAAAAACACTAATTCCGTATCTGACAGAACAGTCATAGTTTCGTTTGAAAGATTTAATGAGCTTCATGGTATTACTGAAGAACAGGAGGGATTTTTTTGTTGTCAGGATGATTTATTAGTAATTGTATCTATTAACATTTTTAAAATGTTCAATAATTCCTTCCATACACCAGTAATTGACATTTAATGGCATACAGTAGCTATAATTCATGAAGATAACTTCTCAGAGTAGTTTAAATCTTAATTAGCCCTAGGGAAAGAGCTAACCCTATAGACATTTGTTTTTAAAAAGTGTAACGTGAGAAAACATGCATGAATTTGTTTTTGCAGATTTCTACAGGATAAGTTACGTGTGTGAGAACAGCTAGCAAATGGAAAACAGAGGAGGATAAATATATTGTCACTTTAAGCTACTGCATTTTTCACCTCCAAATTCACAAGTACAACTTTAATTTTTTTTTTCCTTTCATGCATTTTAAAAACATATCATTACTTAATTTTACTGTGTGGGCAGACTTGGACTAATGTGAATTAGAGGAGACAAGATTCCCAGCAATTCTGTTTCACTAAGAGAGTTACAGTGCTCTAGACCAATTTTTAGTGGGGACTCACACATGAGACTGATACATGATGATGGTGGTACCAGAGTCTGAAAGGAAGCTGTGATTTTAGAGTGAGAGATTCCTTCAGATATCTTGGCCTCATCCCCAAAATACCTTCAAATCTGCTGATACTTGATCTTCACTTCCCAAAATCTCTCTTGATGGTTCTGCAAAACTGATCCAGGGTAATCTCCAAAGAAAATTGGAGATCTCCAGGAGAGAGGCTGTGTTCAGAAGTATGAATTGCTTGGGGTAATGCAGATACTGAAGAAATTGTTCTAGCCACGTAGTTACCCACTAACACTTATCTTCAGAAGTTTCATTCTAAGCCCTCTTATTTCAACTTATTTAACTCGTTTAAACAGTCTGTTGCAAAGCCTTTGTTCCTAGTGACGTTTTAGTTCTTACTAAAGAAACAGACTGATCATGTAATTACATCACTGCTATTAATTATTAGACCTCTTACTTTTCCTGTGATTGCTACCTTTTTGGGCATGCTCTTTTAACAGTGACCCATCAGAGGAGAAGACACTTTGAATGAAGTGTATAGCAGCCAAATTCAGCTTTCAGATGTTACTGTCTTTTTCTAATATTACCAAGACAAAATGTTTCAATTTATTTTATCTATAAAACTATATTTACTATGCAAACCCAATTAACCAATAAGCAAAGTAATAATTACTGTCAGATTGCTTAATAATATGACTTTATTTTTGTTTGATTCTATTTCTAGTTCCTTTAGTTATCTTTTCTGAGGTCGTGCATCTTCCACATTAGTACTCCTGTATTTTGAGGCTGCATTTCCATTGTGGTGATTTTACTTGTAATCTTCCTCTCTTTCTCTCTCTCTGTCCCTCTCTCTGTCCCTCGCTCCCCCTCTCCCCTTCTCTTCCCTTTTTTTCTTTGATTATTTTTTTGGCCATACTTTGCCAGCTGTGCACAACCATTCAATTTCTGAACTGTCCGTTCCATTTAAAAATAAATAAATGGCAGCACATTCACTTTTGCCTCTTCTCAGCCTCATGTCAGTGAGATTCTCTTCTTGTTGCAATTACGCAGGAGTCTAAAATAAAGTTTTCAGCCTCACATCATTATAATTATTCCCTGCCCACACCAGTTGCTACTTTGATATAGCTCCATGTGATTTAGGTTTTTCCCAGAAAGCATGAAGTACTGATTCCTTCTACCAGCTCATTTCAAGGTTCGGGGAATTTTCCTCACCCTTGGAGAACACAAGGATACATTCAAACAGTATGAGGTACATTTTCAAAGTGTTACTTAGGAATTACACATCTCATTAGCAAATAATTGAGATTCATCGGCACAACTCACTTGCCTCTTGGAAAATGTTCCCCCATAAAACCTATAATTTGCTGAAGTAAAAGACAGCAAACTATGTTAGAGTGCATCTTAATTTTCAGTGAGAGCATATGTATGTGCCTGGAAGTTCTGAATCAGCTTTAATCCTGGGTAAATGCTCTGACTCCCCTGTCACTGCCGCTTACCCTGGCCTATTGGACATGGAGATGGCATGGATTCCTTCTCTTGCAGCAAGAAGGCATATTGAGGAAAAAGTGTATCTCTTCTGCCCTATACTCAACTGTACCTAAAATAATGCAAAAAGACTTTGTCCATTTTATTGCACTGCCTGGCCCAGCGCAGAAAATTAAGGAAAGGTTGGGGCTTGGAGGAGATAGGGAGCTTGCTACTGCATAAACTGAAAAACAAACAAAAACCCTGAGAAATTATACCAGGAAAGAAATATTCTTAAATATTAAAAAGGCTTACTGATTAGTGCTCCCCCACAAAACAGAGTTTTTCTGTGTCTGAGCTCCTGCTGTCATTGAGGTTCTTCTAAAGCTACCAGAGCCAAATACTCCCATCTCCAGTACCAGGTACAGTTCTGTTGACTTCTACAGTTACTTCACATTAACCAGGATGCTAGAGGGCAAGATTTGGTTTACTGCATTCATAACTAACAAAATGGTGTGAAATTTCTGTTTTCCACCTGAGACTGCTGAGCACTGAAGCATAGACTCTCCCGACACAATCTGCTTGGTGCTCTCACTGAGTGGGCTCACCTCGTGGGCAGCAGCCCAAGGAATTTTAAATTCTGTTCTCACATTCATTCTGGACGTGCTTCTCTCATTTCGCTATAGGTAGGTATCAATTCCCATGTAACAGCTTGAACGCGTTCTTTGTCAATTCTTGTATCTGTGTATCACCCGAGAGAAATCACTTATGCATATTGCTTTAGAGTGTTATCTTGAACAGAGATGAGTTTCTAAGCTGGTGTCGTCGTAAAGGAAAAAGCAGCAGCCTTGATTCTTGATACTATATACAGAAATATTACAGAATGACGAAAAAGATATGCTAAACAAGATTTTTTTTATTTTTCTTGGTGGGCTGAGTGACTGTATGGGGGAGGTGTTTTATGAGTCTTTCCACTGGGAAAGGCTCTTAGGCTCATATCATTATGCTTGCTTGTATACATCATTTGGTCCTAGCCAAAATGAAAAGATATATTCTCTGGAATTCCACGGGTGTGTTCTAGCACAGCAGTCCTTCATCTAAGGTAGTGGTAATCTTGGTTATGAAACTTGATATGTCAATGTGTGACCAACCTCCCCCTCTCCCCCTCCATTAATGTATGTAGTGTAAAACCTACATTATTTCTAAAATTTGACTTTATTGATAATTAATATAATGACCACAGACTAAAATCTCAGAATAGTCCATCTAAGGAGGAAGCTCTAAGGAGAAGCTTTATGTGGAATGCTAAATCCTTGTAACCCAAAAGATAAGGGAGCCCTGCATCTATATGCAGCACCGTGCCCTGATAACAAATTGTAGTTCTTAGTAAGATAACCCTGTTTTCTACTGTTGCTTGTAGCTTTGAAATACTGCTGCCCAAACATAACATATTGAAAAAGGTGGTTTATACTTATAAATATATATGTATTCTCTAGAAAAAGAAAGATTATTTCTGTATACCTTTTCCCCAGTGGGGGTACACAGCCCTTACACTCCTTCGATGTGAGTTGATAGGTACAGGTATGCATGATGTAGCAAGCTGAGAAAAACATCATAAAGATGAATTACAACTTCTATAAAGGGACATGGTGAACTGAGATTTACTTCACATCAGCGTATACATTGACACACAGCAGAAAAGCATTTCATGGGGCTTGGCACATATCTAAGTAAGTGGGACAGCCATCTCAAAGTGTAAATAAATACAAAACACTTGTATGTGAAAGATGCATTTCAGAAACGCTGAAATTTGCCCTATACTTGCTCTTTTATGTCAGTGTTTGATATTTTTTGGCAACAGTAAGTATTGAAATTTATATAATCTCTTTATTAGAGATTTCTTAGAGTTTCTTAAAGTGAGCATCTTAACAGAGACAGGCAGCCACCCTATTTGGATAACTGAGCATCCCTCCATTAGTATAACTCTCTGTTTTCCTTATCCTTCTGTCTGATACATTATCTTTTAGGGATAGGATGGACTATGAGAGGACAGAGAATTTATAAGAGAGTCCTGAAAAGGAAAATATCTTTTCAGCTTCAAACTTAGTTTGTTTTTTTTTCTAACAAAGTATTTATTAAGATTCAGCATTAGACAGTATGCTACCTTTTTTTAAATCAAAACCAAAACCTCTTGACTGTCAGAAAAAGAGAGAGTGAGGAAGTGTAGGGGTTTTTGTGTGTGTTAATTCACAGACTGCAGAGGGGCAGGATGATGCCAACACGCTTAAACCAAACCAGATTTAAGGAGAGTACAACAATTTGATTCCATTTTGGAACAGGCAATTTATAAACTTGCCAGGGTATCCCTCCTCTTTATTCTTCCACTGATTTCTCTTACATTTGTTCTCTTTGTAATGTGTTTATCTAATTTCTCTTTATTACATGTCAAAATGAAGGTCCTATGTTAAAAATACATAGATTGTAACCGTTCTCCTTTGTATGATAGTCTGTGTGCATGTTTCTAAGGCAGGTCCACATGCACTCCTTCAGAAAACCTCTTTCCTTCTGAACCACCTACTTCTGAAATTAAGCTTAATTGCTTAAGTCTGGCTGCTGCTTTATGTACTTGGATGGAAGGATGTGAAAATACTTGCTGCTTAAAAGCAAGAAGTGCCCCAGCTGACTGACCTTTGCTCCTGGTGAATCTTTTCTACTCCTACCAGAAGAGGAGAAAAGCATATTAGTTTTGCAACCCTAGTAGCCTTCCCAGTCATTTATTGATGCCTTCTATACAGGGGTAGGTGAAGCTGTGAAGATGAAAACACATGAGACACAAAGTGCTGCCTAAGAAGTGTTAATGGGCTAACAAGTGGGTTATGGCCCCAGTCCTCCCAGCAGTGAATGATCCACTGGTGCCATTCACCCTGCTTGACAGCCACTGCAGTGAAAGTTGTGATCTCCTCCAGAAGTGCATCCGCTTCATCTCTGCTTCAACTACTGCTTGTAAGTGGCACACTAAAGTCAAGTATCTGCTATTCTAAAAAAGCAAAGACATATTAATTTTTAAACCACTGCTAAATAATTCATAAGTGCTTACTGAAGAAGTACTTGACCAGATCAGGAAACTATGAGCCATCCCCACCTATTCTGTGACTACCTAAAAGTTACCATAGTAGTACAGGTTGGAAGGAGAGGAAAGCCCTGCTGCTTTTTTGAAATCTGCTATTGAGAAATATTTATTGTATATTGGAGAGATTTATCTTAGTCTCAAAGTACCTACAGTCGTCTCTTGAGTATTAGTTCCCTGAGGTACGTGAGTGGAGTTAGGAAAAGAGTTTCATGGATTTCGCATTACTTTTAGAAAAAAGACCTTGTTTCACAGGTAGGGAGAAATGTTATCAGTTTCCCTGAGATGAATACGAAGAAACTAGGAACACTGAAAAAAATAGGCACTTAGGCTGTGCCAGTAGTTAGAAGTTGATTCACAGTTTTGATAAGGCAATGATTCTGTGGGAGAGGGATTTATCTGCAGTGTGTTTGCACTCCTGATCTCTCCTTCAACTTTAGTGCTGCTCTGTCACCACTCCCTCCAAGTGTCCTGGAAACCCTCAAGCTCTGTGCTCCTAAGAGTAAATGTCCCGCCCTCAATCACGTAATAGTGTTTTGTTGTCTAACTGGATATTGGTTTTTCCAACTTCTAGCAGAACTTATTTCTTGAGTTATGTTTAGGTTATCTTTTAGTATATAACTTAACTCTACAAATGCTCTCAAGTAGTTGGACTTTTACAAAGAAATAACAATTAATATAACAGCCTACAATATGACAGTTGTTTTTCTAGTTATAAAGCTGTTTCCCTTCTTTACTGGACAAAGGGATGGACAGGAGGACCAGTATGGTGAGAGCTAAAGCTTTTTTTGCAGAATGTTTTATGCTTATATGCTTGAATTAATGGCTGTGTGGTTTTTTATGACTGCCTCTCTTTTCATCAGTTGAATTAGGAAAAGTGTAAAAATATCACACATGTTACTTTAAGGATATTTCTTGTATTTTGTTGTTATTTTTGTCATATATTCTGACACCACATTCTTAGCTGAGTCAAGTCCCAGGCTTAAATCAAAGAAATGCTTTATAAAACAGATGCACAATGGCTATTGCTCTGTGACATTTGGATGATATGAAATGAAATGAAAGGTACAGCCTGCCTTCCACTCTCCAGAACGGAAGTTCTTCTTATGGAACCATGTTTAGCCAGGATATATCACAAATTAGACCTAAAGCTCATATTAAAATACTGATCTTTTTAGTTAAAATAAAATGTTAAAACATTAAACGTTAAAACAAAAAAAAAAAAGAAATGCGAAGTTCAATGCAATTGGTGAATTGTGCTGATCCTTGTCCCAGTGATTTACTTTAATCTCCTTGTGTAAAAGAAAGTGTACAGCAATGATAATATATGTGAGAAATATAAGGAGCCCATCCACTGTTAGATCCAGATGCAGATACATCGAAATTTGTCTCACATCTGTGTTGCATTCACTCGCTGCATTATCTTTAGTATTTTTCCAGCTAACACAGAATCAACACTCCTGCTCCAACAGAGCCTGAGTCTGAAAAATCTAGTTACCTTGTTAACTATGTGCACTCCCTAAGGGTTTGCTAATAAAAGAGTCCTTTTGAATTGTGGTATTTTTAATGCATAAAATCTGCTTCAAGACATTAATATTTTCTTTTTTATCTCATTTTTAAAGAAAAGTACAGAACAGCAAGGTGCTACAACATGTTACAGAATATATTGATGTTTTCATGTGTTTTGATACTACCACAGCTGAAAAGCAAAAGAAGCTCAGATATAATGCTTGTTTCATAAGTTCCTCAGAAAAAAAAGAAAACCTGAATTTATAATTAAGGCAAAACTGTGACAAATCTTAGTGCTTTTAAGAATTATTTTTTCTTTTTTAAAAGACAAATTATCTCAGAAGAGAATTTTAATCTGATGCTCGCAGTCATAGAGTATGGAGTAGTTTCTCTGGCTGTATATGTCTAAAGGCATGAAGCAGGTCAGAGTTCAAGGGCCTCATGCTGAAAGCAAACATTTTATCCTGTGAATTCTTGTTGATTAGAGTACTTCCCATGCATATCACTTTACCAGAGTAAGGGTTTCTTCTAGGGAATATGTACCAAAGGGTGTGATCATAAAGCTAGTCCTTTCTGTGCTGTTCCAACCCAAGCAAGGCAAAGGAACAAACTCTTTTCTCAAGATCAGCAAGGAGCAGAAGTTATGTCCCAGTCTGTCTTGTTGCATCCCAAAGGTGATGTGTAAAGCAGAGCAGCTTGCCTGGTGTTCCCCCCGAAAAAGACAAACACAAAACACAAAACATCTACTAGGGATCTCTAGGAGGTGGAGTTAGGGAGGCAGAACACTCAGCTCTGCAAGGAAGGAAGAACCAACTACTTCAGTAAACCTATATTTACTGTAGTGAGAAATATTACTCAGAATTAAAAAAATCCACGAAAAGCTACCATCCAATTAAAAATAACCCTCCCCTGTCACTAGCCTAGTGGATAATTATACAATTAGAAATGTTGGAAATGTCGTTACTAGAATTAGATTAGGGAAATTTCATTTAATAGAATAAGAGTCTCCCTGGTGACAGTGGCTGGGGTATCTGGACAGGCAGTGAAATGCCCCGTCCCTGCCTCTGTGTCCCTCAGCATGTTGCTGGCCACCAGGGGACAACCCCAAGGGCAGTTCTGGGGTTGCATCCCCAGACATCTCAGACGGCATTATTCCAGGGCATAAATTGTATTTGCTAGCACGGATCTCTTGTGAGAAATAGTGTCCTGACACTCTACAAATCTAAGTCAAGTATTCTCTATATTTAGTTGGTTAAATATAGCAGTAAAGTCAACTGGGAAATCTTGAGCTCTGCTGTGGAGAGCAGAGCTATTAAGAAGCCACACAGCTGTGGCATATAAAATGGCGATACACTCATCCATTGGACTTTTGTCTCAGTTGCTCAGCTACCCAAATTTACAGTAAAACCACAGTGTTTCGTCTGTTTCTTCATATGATCTTATTATTGAAAATGTTCCTTGACAAATCTTCTGTCGAGCAAAAGTGTTCATCCATAGGATGCTGGATAGCCTGGCCAGTGACTCTATGAGCACCTTCTATTCATATGCCTCAGTCACAGAAATACGACATGCTATGAAAGATTGAGAGGGGCTCTTGCTGAGGACTCAGGGTATTATTGATTTCCTTGATGACAAAGGCAATCAGGATGTTTGTGCAATGTGTGTATTTGACAAATAAGAGCCACAGAGGTATTTAAGTTGCGGTAGCAGAGAGACTCCATCTGCTTTACAAATTTCATAACATTGATACAGAATGTGCACAAACTGCTCCCCAAATGCTATTAGTTGCCAAGCATAGTTATCATAAGTGGTGGTGGTAGAAGACTTACAATCAACATGAATTACCAAGCCCTTATATTTTTATAGGAGACAGAAATAAATGGCATATTTCCTCAGATTTTGTTTTGATGCCCATTTGAGGATGACATTTACCTAGTGGGCTATAGCCACTTAAATCTGAAACTCCTCCACTGAAAGGACTGTATATTAATTTCCAAATGACTGTGTTTTGCATTCTTGCTTTTCTGAAAGATACATCAGATAATCAATGTGCTCCCTGAGAGAGGTCAGTGCATCTTAGCAACCAGAAACTTCAGCACTTTTAATAATTCTAATACTGGTCCTCAGTATCACTCAGAAACGTTTGTTCAGCCTACACAGAACTTCTGAAACAAAATGTTCCAGTTTCATATCAATTTCTGAGAAAGCAAGTTCTCTCCTATACCTGTTCTGAGATCCAAACTGGGCTTTTGGAGGGCTTGGTGGGAAATAAATCTGTTCTGAGCAAATAGTTAATTGATATACGTGGCAGTTTTCTTAAGCATTTATTTCTTCAGTGATATTCACATGTAGGTTCTTTGCACTTGTTTATTCAACCTGAGCTGTGTGTTAAGATTAACATGCTGTCACAGCTAATGCACAAGGAGTGTAATTACCTGTTTCCCCTGGTTCATTTTTCAAATGCTTGGGTTTTGGCATAGTTGGAGGTTCTCACCTGTTCATCTTTTCACTTCTGTTATAATTCATCTCAGTAGAAAGAAAAAAGACAAAGTAAAATTCTGCTCAAAGACAAAGTAAAATTGCAACTCATATTGCCACCAAAGCCTATTTCAGATGTTCCCACTCTTCCCCAGTCTCTTATTTGTCCTGCCATGATGCAGTTTACCATCTGCTCAGTTGCACAGATGCAACTGTTTGTGGGACTACACAATAAAATGGGTCATGAAATTATCAGGTTTAGTTGTGGTTTTTTTTAAAGAGCAACACAGAGGAGAGGGGAAAGTGATGAGGACGAGAGCAGGTCAATTCTGCTTCTGCGGTGAAAATTATTTATGGAATTACATCCGTATATAACTCATCTATTGTGCTCCATAGTACAGACAATACCATAATACCTAATACAGCATAGCACAGTAATGGCAAGACAAAATCATGTATATTGATGATGTTCCTTTCCTGATAGGTCGCAACCAAGCACTCACTGTTTGGTGCATATTTACATTCTAAAGGTTCACAGGTTAGAGGAGCGGCAGCCCTCTGTTGGGTTTTGTCTCTGTGCTAATCAGTTATCTTTTAGTGGCAGAAACTGAACCTCCACTTTTATCAGTGATGTACCACTGCAGTGCACAGTACAGGGAAGAATGAGACTGTAGATGATGTACTAGCTTTGGACCTGGTTTTGGCCTCAGGAAAAGTCCAATCAGAAGGTGTCCACAAGAATTGCACCTTCCAGCACTGCTTCCTGTCTTTCACTTATGTTATTTTGTCATTTCTTTTATCATTTTCCAGTACATGCAAATGCTGTGTGTGTTCCTATGGGTGCTTCATGTACTGCATAGCGTCAGACATTATTATACAAAATACCTGCAGGACTGAGCCTATCATTGTTTTATTTTGCTTTGTTGAGTCTTTTTCCTTTTTAAAAATAAATAGAATTTTGCTTTCCTTTGTGGGATCAATTTTTTTTTCTTTTACAGAGCTCTATCTAATGAGGTTATTTTTTGTGATGAGAATCCTGCTATGATAAGGAAGATAGCAGGAAATCAGCCTAACCCCAGTGAGCTCTGTTCATCCTTGTGTAATTTTGAACAACATCTGATTTTGTTTAGCTTCTCTACTTCGCAGTGCTCTCTCTGGCAATCCTATCAAGCCTTGATTCAACAGCCAATGATTTTTTATTTGTTTCTTGGGAGAGTTTTGGAGGCTCTGGGTGCAGGTTATTGATGAGACTGAGTTTTATTGCTCAGGAAACACTGATATTGCCCTTTGATAACTATTCTTTTGTCTTCTATCTAGTGAATCATATGACACAGGTACTCTTGTCAGACAAAATGCTGTCGCAGGTGGACTTGCACTTAAACTCAGCAAATGCTGATAGAATGTCTGGGTGAGTGACTAGATTGTGTTTTAAGCTGTTACACCAAAAAAAAGGGGGGTTCTGAAAGATTTCTAAACCCAGAGGGACTCATCAATACCCCTATTACATCATGCTTTCTAATGTCAAGTGCCAAATTTACTGCTGCTCAGCTATCCAGATTTACTGTTCCTTCTCTCCATCAGCAAGAATGAAGAATCAGTCCCTCCCGTTAGGCAGAGAAATGAAAAGGCTGTTAAACTGCATGGAAGGGATATTTATATTTCCTTGTGTTTTGTGCATCTAGCGTGCACTGTGTCAAAGTGAGTAATGAGTGTAAGTAGAATAGTGTTACGGCAGTAATGAAGACGATCTCTAAGTTGGATGGTCAGTAAATGTGTTGGAATCATGACACTAACAAAGAGAAATGTTCCTATCTACACCTATTGCTTTATCTTTCTCTTTAGATCAATAAACTCACTCTAGTTGCTTTATTCTGCTTTGGGCTGTACAATTGAATTGTTCCCTGTGCTTCCCTCTGTCTCCCGGTGCATAATGCAGAAGGTTCTCCGTGTCATTACAGGAAATTCAGCCTCATTTAATTCATAGGTGATTTGCATTGCCAGCACCCAGTCTTGGTGCCTTGCAACTCCATTCTTTTCATTCCTCTCTTTTTCAGAAGTTAGGGGGCTTATTTTCTACCTGAGTCTTTTATAGTGGCCTACACACCATCTTCCCTTACACAGAGAAAAAGAGATTGAGGCTCTCTACAATGTAGTCTTCATCCTGCTTTGATTTTTTACTTTCTCTTGCTCCTTTTTCAGGCCCTATAATCAACCATTTGTAACATAGAAAAGTTAGTCTCTTTGCTGAAGGCAGCTGTCCATCTTCTGCATGTTACCCAAATAGTTTCTGATGCCTGCTTCATGTTGATTAATTTCTCTGCAAGAGATCTTGCGTCTTTAACGCAGAGATCAGAAGCTGCTGGTTACCTGTAATGATATTGCCAATACAGTTAACTTCTAAGTGCAAATAAAGGAAAAAAAGAGGGGGAAGAAATGGTTCTTAGGCACTGAGTAGGATGAAACGGGTAGTTTTAGGAAAGTTTTTTAAGATAACAATAGCAATAGCACTAAGAGATACAGATCTGTTGTAAACCTCCACATCTGTTGTTCTGAATTCTTTACTGAATTGCTAAAAATACTTCACAGTTGACTGTATTTGGAAAAGTGATGCTACAACATCCAATATTTTTGCCTCAATTTTTACATCAAATATATGGTATCCAACTTGCAGTATAAATCAAAAGATTTTTTTTTTTTTATCCACTAGACATCCACAATCTTTAAACAAACTGGATGGTTGCAGTAGTTTGTTGTGGCAGACTGGAGTCCACGTCACTGTAACTTCTGCAGTGCTAACTCCTGCAGGCAGGTTTGGGGGCTTGTTGCACCCAAACAGACATCTGGAGCCTACTTACTCTGTTAGAAGGAATTTATTTTCATGTTCACTGACAATTGCATTGGGCTTCAGTGTAAGGTCCAATTTAAGTTGAAGCTGCCTCACCCTCATCCCATCTCACAAACTGGAGAATGAGGGATATAAGGAAAGCAAAGGAGGAGGAGAGACTCTACCTTCTGCTTCCTCCACCTCCAGAAGGAAGGAAGAAAAGAAGGGTAGGCAGTTCCCCAGCTATTGTCTCACCTCTCATTTGAAAAAAGCAACCAAAAGGATCAGAGCGCACAGCTCTGACTATTGATACCAATGCCCTGTTCCCAGTGCTGGGAGAGGCACAGGTGATAGCTGGGACTGTGTACAACACTCCAGGAGTTTCACCCACTAGAACTGGGAGAGCAATAGCTACAGCCAAGTCCTCACTAGCTTTTGTCAGTGTGGTCCTTTCTCCTTTACACTGGGGGTGCCATTACCCTGCTGCTGCTTGTGCCTTGCCTTTTCCAATCCAGCCTGCGCTGCCTCTGTGAATGACTGAGCAAAGGCTGCTTTGTTCTGAGCTCGGGCTCAATTCCCCTCCCGAGGGAGCCATGGGAAGGCTCTCCCACAGATATCTGCGGGAGCTTTTCAGCCCTTTTTACTGCTGCGACCAGAAAAGACATCCTTAGTCTTTGCCATTCCAATGCTGCATTTGCTGTGGTAAATATCGTGGTATATTCTGTTGAGCAGTGTGTGTTAAGTGCACACGCCGGCTATCATTTTTCATTGCCCTAAATCTTGTAAAGTCTTCATGCCGGTACAAAATGGATGTCAGATACTGATCTAACAGCATTTTGCACCCAGGGCTTGTTGTTTTATTGTGTGGTAGGATAATTTATCACCCTATATCTAAAGTACTTTCTTCCCTGGAGACAGATATTTAAAATTAGCTGCTTAGAAAATTAACTTCTTTCACTAATATGAACAATCAGAATGTGTAACTACTGGAGATATTTTATTTTGTAAAATGGTTAGCATATGTGTATTGTGACTAATTACCTATCAAATTTCATATGCATGTTTAATGGCCAAACACAGGATTTGTTTACCTTAGTATAATTTGGATTCTGCACTAAAATACTACCTTTTCCCCCTTTGTTTAGCTCTTTCAATACTGCGCTTAGAATAATATTTCCCACTTTCAGCCAGCCAGAGCTGGACTGCTCTCATTTACACAGTGGAAAAGAGGGAACTCAGATGAGGGCAGATTCTGGCGCAGAGAATTACATAAATGCTGACAACATGAGTACCATCTCATGTGAAATGGAACTTCTGTGTAACTTGTTGGGAATTAGTAGATGAGCAAAAAAATCAATTTTTTTATTTCCTCTGGTTTTACTTACTGCTTATGAAGCATTTTCTTGGCTCACACAACAGTGGCCTCAGGAAAAATGTCTATGTAGAAAAGATATTAAAAAATATCAAAGCTGTTAGTGCAATACAAAATATTTCTGGAAAAGGTTAAAATGTCCCATGTGGAATCATCTTCTCATAAAAAATTTGGAGCACATCAGCTTGGTGTTCCTACACCTATTGTGCAATACTGGGGGAGTTTCATGTGCCTGACCAGAAAACACTGACATTCCTATTTAAATATATTTTTCTGTCTCCATCTTCCTATTGTTCTAAGTAATATATTCCATACAAGATTAATTAAACAACATACTTCTCAACTCTGACATTTTTCCTCTTATGGTTCAAAAATAAGTATAGACTGGTATTCCACAAAAGTGCACACTGAATCATTCCCATTAATTAAGGATCACTTTTACATCCACTTCAAATTATTTTAATAATAGTCTTGAGATTATCTGTTTTGTTAAGCTGAAACATACGAGCAGCTGTTACTCCTACAGCTTTTGGCAAGTTGCAGGAATGCAGCACCTATGCGCAGCATCAGGATCCTGTGAAAGCAGACGTAATTGTCCATCCATGCAGTTCTTTTGGGGCCTGATTGCACAGTTAATATTCACATTAGTCTTTGTTTTATTGTTACACTGTGATTCTCAGCAAGCAAATACTTCTGGCAGGTTGGTAAGAGTAGCAGAGCTGCGTCTCTTGTGGCTTTTTTTCATTGAAGAGCCTGAAGTTGGTATTAGTCATTTGCTTAGTCAAGCATGTGCCCGAACACCTTACTAAACTGAAGCTGTAAGATGGAGACCACCATAAAAGTCTATTGCCTCCTGGCTGTAGATAAGAGTCTGAATACCAGCACAGTCTACCTGACCTGTGAACAGCTTCTGTATTAGCAACAATGACCTGTTGATATAAGGTAATATAACTAAGAGGAGATAGTGCTGTATTGTAGTGGCTAAGATCCTTTTTCATACTGAGAGCAATGGTGACAACAGTAACAATGGCAATACTACTCGGGCGGCTGCTTTCCCTGCTGTCCACAAGGTAAATACCTTTTTTTAGAATTGCCAGCATGCTGATGACAGTCATAGCACTACTCGTTTTGACAAGTGCAGCTCCCTTTGTGCTGATGCTACAGTATTTTCAAGAGCAGGTAGGGGCTTGATGTCTTCTTAAGACAGTTTTCCATATGCATCCCACTTTGTGTTCTGATCCAGCTACTGGCTCCTAGCCACTTCTCTTGTCTCTGGTCTTAATCTTCTGAGCGACCAGCAGGTTAAGCTACTGCAGCAGATCTCACTTTACCATGCCAGCCAGGCTTGAGTAAATCCCAGTAGCTGACAAACCTGAGATGACGGTACACAGGGGACTGGGCTCAGTGTAGAACGGATTTTCAGATGCTGATCATCTTTGAGGCCCACCTACAAGTCTTTCGTAAAGCTTTCTTACTATATCTGAAGTTTTATATAATGCACCAAACGTAATCACTGAAACGTGCTCAGTTTCTATGGTGACGGGTGCTGGTTGAGAACTCTGAGACAGATGAATTGGAGAACAAAAGAGCGCAGGAAGCCGAAAGCCCAAAGTTCACTCTGCAGATCTAATTTGTCTGTGTAATGTTTAAAGAACAGAATGAGGAACACTACAGGAAAAAGTAAACAGAGGTAACTAACAGCGCACCTCATCTGGTACTAGCATACCTAAGGTTGCAATGTTCTTTCCCATGTTCATTTATTTCTTTAATGTTAAAAATAGTTGCACGGGCTTAAGGAAGCAATAAGGAGGTTGGCAGCTGAACTGGAACTGAACAGTCGCTGGAAAGGGGTCTGAGTTTGAGGTCAATATTGTCAGGTGTTAGTGGGAATATCTGTGGGATTACTGGAAATTCTTGGAAGACATAAGCTGGTATAAGAGAGGTATGGGATAGCATCAAGCAAAAAGAGAGAGCCATAAGGGAGGATAGGTCAAGCAGCCTCATACCAAGTCTATTTAACATTTGATCTTCTGCTCTTGCCTCACAGCTCTTTTTGGCAGTATTTGACTGAATAAGGATCATAAATATGAAAAAAGGGCTGTTCAAGTAGAAACCACTCTACATTTTTTAAGAAAATGGAAGGTTCTTTAAGTGGGGGGGGGGAATCTGTATACACTTTCCATACAGTTGCAGTTACTGCCAGCAGTCATTCTAACTTTCTGTGGTTTGAGCAATGTTTCAAAATATTTGTTTCACTTTCCTTGCCTGAAATCACTTTGTGTTTCCTACAGCACTACTGCTGTGATAGTCACCGTGCTGTTTGGGAAGCATTATGTGCTTGACTAACTTCCCACTATTTAGGTTCAACAAAACGCATTTCCCCAAGCTCTGTACAGCAAGATATACAGCTACTGTAACAAGGCAAGGGGAGGATGGGCTTGAGGTCATTGACCACAGCCCTGCAGCTTGACATTCTGCTGCAGTTACTGACAAAACTCTAGGAGGCAAATTGCAGCTTTATTGTGTCGATAAGCACAAGAAACATAGTAAATGGTGGCTTAGAGAAATCACTTTCCCTGTCAAAGGTCAGTAGAGCTTGTAAGTGCATCTGTTTAGAGCATAGCAGCCTAATCTGTCCATTTGATGATGTTCATAACTCATTCACAACTAAAAGTTGATTATGTCTATTTTATGTGGAGGAAAGAGAGGAAAAATGTTAGGTTTTGGAATAAGGCATTGGGCTAGGAATAGAAAAGCTCATGTATATTGTTGCTAACTCTGCTGCTGAGCTTTTATAAAGTATTCATTTGCAAACATAAGGCTGTATCTTGTCTGAATCTCAGATTTGAATTGGAAGGAAAGGAAAAAAGAAAATGCATTCTTGCCCAGTAGTTCAGGACACATACAGTAGACAAAGATTTACTGGATTTATTGCTGGTATTAGTTCCCCTGTAATGGGCAGGGAAAGGGAGAAGGGATTCTTTGCACATTTTGTATCCATGTGCTTCTCTATATGCACCACTTAAATATTGGAGGCATTTTGTTGACAACAGAAACAAATAGCTGAGACAGACAGAAGAAAAGCCAGGAGTAATCTCCTGTTTTTTCACTGTTCTGATAGCAGCTTGGTCCCAGGTCCAAGTTTGAGCTCAAGAATTCATTTTTCTCTCCAACTGGTGTTCATGTGTCCTGGAAAGCAGCTCTAGCAGTGTACCAAGCTGAATTTCCTTAAGGATTAGAATGAACTGCACATTTATTAGATTAAATGCAGTTTATCTAACTGCTTTTTCATTATTGTGTTCCAACATGTTACAAAACATTAAGGACAAGATTTAGCAAAACTTGCTGCAGTTTCAGAGTTCACTATTTTATTGGAAACTGCCAGGCCCTAAACGTTTCTGTAATATGGCAAAGGTGTGACCAGCAGATTAATGAAGTTTTAAAATTCCTTCCTAAGCATTTTATAAACTCTAATATGATGTGACTCAGTAATTACTAGAAACCTCAGAGAGACAACTGTTCAGATGGGAGAGTTTTTAATAAACCTATTAACTTTGTAAGTGAAGTGAAGTGAGCTAAACTTTCAGGAGTTTCATTGATCCTTGCCTTTTTTTAATGGTCTCATGGCCCTCAAGACTGTTTTGTTTTAAAAAGATGCTGAGTCTGAATATGATCCTGACAGGAAACCAAAATGTCTGCAGCTTCCCCTAAACAGATAGTTACAACTAGCAAGTGTTTCTAGCTTACTGAGAATCACTATTTACTAACTAATCCCTTCTGGACGGAGGTATTGACTGGTGAGAGACTGTTGCTGCAGGAATGCTTGCTGGATTAAGAAATAAGCATCAAGTCTACCAGACTTCCAACATTTATATAGAACCGTCTAGAATTCAGTGCCTTTAGAATTCAACTTGTGTGTCTCTCCAGGAGTGACAGAGCACTGTAGTCGCATAATTCCCTTTATAGGCAGCATTGTTAATTGTGGAAAGTTGTTACGATCACATTCCTGTCTTCTGCATTGTGATATATCTTTCTGTTAGTTTTAGTATCCTAAAAATATATCCAGGAAGTTACTTATGCTGATTGAAGGTCTTTTTCAAGGTGACTAAAGCTCTGAAATTAAAATGCTCACAAACTACTAATTTTTTGTGAAACTGAAAAAAAAATCAGTGTAGGTATTAGAATCATAGAATAGTTTGGGTTGGAAGGGACCTCTAAAGGTCATCTAGTCCAACCCCCCTGCCATGGGCAGGGACATCTTCAACTACATCAGGTTGCTTAGAGCCCCGTCCAACCTGACCTGGAAAGTTTCCAGGGATGGGGCATCCACCACCTCTCTGGGCAACCTGTGCCAGTGCCTCACCACCCTCAGCGTAAAAAACTTCTTCCTTAGATCTAGTCTAAATCTGCCCCCCTTTAGTTTAAAGCCATTCCCCCTTGTCCTGTCGCAACAGGCCCTGCTAAAAAGTTTGCCGCCATCTTTTTTATAAGCCCCCTTTAAGCACTGATAGGCTGCAATAAGGTCTCCCCGAAGCCTTCTCTTCTCCAGGCTGAACAACCCCAACTCTCTCAGCCTTTCTTCATAGGAGAGGTGTTCCATCCCCCTGATGATTTTCGTGGCCCTCCTCTGGACCCGCTCCAGCAGGTCCGTGTCTTTCTTACGCTGAGGGCTCCAGAGCTGGACGCAGTACTCCAGGTGGGGTCTCACCAGAGCAGAGTAGAGGGGCAGAATCACCTCCCTCAACCTGCTGGCCACCCTTCTTTGGATGCAGCCCAGGATACGACTGGCCTTCTGGGCTGCGAGCGCACATTGCTGGCTCATGTCCAGCTTTTCATCCACCAGTACCCCCGAGTCCTTCTCGGCAGGGCTGCTCTCAATCCCCTGTATTGTACAAAAGGGATTAAGACTTTAAAAATGCAAATGCTTCCCTTGAAATATACTTGTGAAAATTCATGTGTAATCAGATAAGTATGTAATATGCTTTTTTTCTCTCATCTGTGTATACTATCTTTGTGACTTTTGTATTCCATTCTCAGATTATTGAGTAGTTGCTCAGATATAGCTACTTGGTTGGAGGCGAAGGAAAGGGGGTCATTTTTTATTTTTTGTCTGTGAGTTTATACTCATTGCTTAGCTTTTTAACAGGTGGAGCTTTATTCAGGTTTGTGAGACATCATACTGTCTGAACTATTTGGTATTAGTCATCCTTTGTAAACTGTTTATTAAACTGAGCGTAAACAATAAGTTACACAGAATAAATATATATAATAAATAACTATTTTTAGATTGCTGTAAGCTCTTCTGAAGTCTTCATTTTACTGAAGTAACATTCTCTTTGTAAATTGATGTATTCAGAGCACAGTTCTGACACTACTGTCATTTAAAGCAGCATAAAAAAAAGCAACTCAAATAGAGTACTTATTACTGTGAAAGGCAAATGTCAAAGGTGCTTATGAGCTACTATCTTCATGACGCGATTCTGAAGCAATGGCTAAATGTGCAAGATGCACAGATCTGGCCTGGTGTGGTGGAGTCAGCTGAGATAACTGAATTCCCAAGCTGACAGTGTCCCTGTTGCACCAGCCCTTTCAGGGCAAGAGGAAAGAAGCCAACAGCTACAACAGGACTGAGCCATTCCCCTCCTTTTTCTCTCTTCTGTAGGACTGAGTAGCTGTGGTGTTTGCTGTAACCAGGGAATTGTGGGTTTGTGCTTTTTATGCCATTTATACTGCTGATGAGTTTCTCACATATCTGTGCTTGGAGTTAATGTAATATGCTGTCCACATTCAACACCAGGTCCGTGCACCATGAACATGCTAAAGGTAAACCTGGCCCAGAGCAGCTGTAGTTGATGAACACAGTACGAGTCAGAGTGGTCCTCAGTGGGTGGGTCTGTGTGGCCACACTGACTCCACAGCTGATCTGCAGTAACCATAGGTGGCCACTGCAGACACCATTTCTGACATCGAGGGTTTCCTGCCTCGCCTCCAGCTGCCTTTCTAGAAAGGCAAAGGTCTTGTAAGCCTTGTGTCTATCTGCCAGGCCCAGGAAGGTGTGTCAGCCACTGTAAGGTGTCTAAAATGATAGGAGATGCCTATGTTTAGGAAAATGAATTCCACTCCAGGTGTCAGAGCTGAGAAGTAGTGTAGCTGTGACCTTCCAGTTTTCCTGTAAGGGAATCTGTTTCAGAAGTCAGACCTTGAGCCTTTTCCTTTCTCTGTTGCAGAGTCTCCTCGTTCTGTCGCTCTCTGACAAAAGGTAAAAACTACTGCAGCCATTTCACCAACTCACTTGTTCAGTAGGCACCATAGGCCTGGCTGCAAAAGCCTTCCCTGCAAATCTGTGACAGGTGCAGTGACTTAACAGGTTTCAAAAGTGGTTATTCCTCTCTGTTTCACACTTGGGAAAGTACAGCTGGACTACCATGTAGAACTTGATCCTCCCCAGTACACAAAAGGTGTTGACACAGTGGGGCGAGTCCAGTGGAGGGCCACCAAAGTGGTCAGGGGCCTAGAGCACATGTACTGTGAGGAGAGCCTGAGGGAATGGCTTTGTTCAGCCTTAAGAAAAGACTAAGAGGAGGTCTTCAACTCCCTGATGGGAGGGTGCAGAGAAGGTGGAGCCAGGCTCTTCAGGGAAGAAAAATGATAGAGCAAGAGGTAATGAGCACAAGTTGGAACATGAGATATTCTGGTTAGGAAAAAAAATTTCACTGTCAGGGATGTACTGTAAGAAGACGCCCAGAGAAGTTGTGGAATCTCCATCCTTGGAGGTAACTCAGAATTTGACTGGACAAGGTCCTGAGCAACGGGATTTAAGTTCACCCTGCTTTGAGCACAGGGTTGGACCTCTGAAGGTCATTCCAACCTGAATTATTCTGTAATTCTAAATACTGACCTGAATAAAAATAGGCCCAGGTACACGCTTCCTTTTTTTACCAAATCTGAGCCCAAAGCAGAATGCAATACACCTTCAGGATCTATCAGAACTGGGTGCAGTACTGTTTTGACTATAAATTTCAATCACTCTTTTAAATTAAGTTTCCCGGGTAAATCACTGCATGACTCTTAAGCTTTTAGAGCTCCATGTTGTTAGTGTTATTCAAGTAAGAATGCTCTGCTAGAGCTCACTTGGGAAATTAAATAAGCGTAACTGTGACGTGTGTATTGGTCTAGTAAATCTATTGTAATACCTTCAGAGACTCTCAGAGGGCAATTATATCATGTGGTATCCTCATCTGTGATGCTTGTGCTCAAAGGTTTTGGGTGAATCAGTAATACAAGCCTCAGGACTTGGATTTAGTGGACTTCACGGTTTTACTATAGCTGTTACATTTCCATGGCTGTTTGCTATGCTTTTTGCAAGGTTTCTGTGAAGTTTTAATGAATGTTTTCATTTCATGCAGTTTAGTGCTGTCTTGTTCATGATGCAGTTCAACACCACCACTTCGGCTCCAGTTAAAAATCCTGAAGAACTAATAACAAAAATGTTCTGTGTAATTGTTGAACTGCAACATTTGTCCATTATAGTGTTCTTGTACTGTTCCTATCCCAAGTGTTATACATTAACTATAGTATCAAATAATTTTATAAAGGTGGGATTCATTTTCCGTTTCCTCAGTGGATGTTGTCAAGGAATATTCCTACTTGTTTTCTCATACCATTGCTTTAACCCTATTTGGGCACCATTTTAATTTTGCCCCATTATTCTTATTCAGAAACATTTTGATCGAGTACTTTTGCTAGTATTTAATTTTAAAGAAAACTGACACAACCTCTTAAAAGCTCTAATGTTTAACTCTCAATTCTGGAGGTAATTATCTAAGTCACGCAAGATAGTATGAGTGCATAATACTACAGTGTATGGGATGAGTTGGCCACATTAGTCATATGAAGTAATGTCCATTCAGTGACTTCCTCCATGGTACCTAATTTGATATAAACCCAATAAATTTGATAATGAAAATCTTTTTCTATAAAATCAGATTTAAAAATAAAACACAGCTTGAGAAATGCAAAGGGAAATCCATACAAATACCAGTTACTCAAGTATGAGTCCTGACAACACCTCCTTTTTTTTCTTCAAAAGAAATGGCAGTAAGTAACTGAGATCCGTCAAATGCTTTTGCATGGTTCATTAGCTGTATTGCCTCCACATTTTCACATTTTTTAAACATTTTAAGTGCAGTCACTTATTTGGATTTTGACAAATAGAGTTTTGCTTCTCTTTTTAAAATGTGTTGTTTACCAAGGAAAAACAGAATCCTGAGATTTCTGATCAGACTGAGGTTTTCACAAAGATTTTGGAAATAATTTATTTGTCCTTTGGTTGGACAAATCCTTGAATCATCACACTTTCTGGGAAAAATGCCATCATTTCAACTGTTCATCATTGCATGGCAACATTTTGATCTCCTCCCAGAAAACGCTTCTTTTTTGAGTAGAAGACATTCAAGATAGCAACACCAACTAGTCTTCAAAGGGCATAAATACACATGTCCCGTTGGTTGGCCAGCTTCATTTAAAAGTACCCAGAACTAACTCAGTCAGTTCTGGTTAAACTTTAGCTGTCACCATACTATATACAACAAACTCCGGTTATACTTTTCACTTACGAGTTTCAATAGCATGGCCAAATCAGGTCATGTTGCAGAAATTACTGCACTATTAAAATTCTTTAAATGGTACAAGAGTATTTTGAAATAAATCTTTTGCCAACACTTGCTGTAGCTGAACAAGCTATAATATTAAATCCCATAGAAGTCCTATGCAATAAATATAGTAACTGATGAAAATAAAATCTTATCATCAGATAGTAACAAAAAATCAATTACATCACTAATTTCCTAGGGTAGACTATGCTTGCATTGGTATTTCAAGCATTTTACTTTTAAAATTAACTGGCCATTTCAAGCAACACTTTTATGTTCCTTATTTCCTGCCTCTTTTTTTAGTCTTGTTAGATTGGAATTTTGGGTCTTGTTTTGGAGTTTTGGCTGAACCAGTCTTGGAGTTATGTGCAGCTCGGCAGCTCAGGGTTAGCCTCTGTCCAAGCTTTATGGCAGGAAGGATGTTGTTTATTTGAATGGGGGACAGAGAAGAAAGAAGCAGATTTGACCACACGTTCATCATTAAGCTAAAAATAGTGATGTGGTCACCATGCTCAAAAGAAAGGCATTGAAGTTCCCCAGAGTATTTTTCTCCTATGCCCATTCCTAAAATAAATCCATTCCTCTCTCCCACCCTCCAAATTTCAATTAGTATGCTCCAGTGTAGAGAATGGAAGTGATACACTTGCTCCTTCTTGGACCTCTTCTGAGCTGGAAGAGGTCACTTCCATTCTAGGGAGAGAAAAGGAGCTGATCAGCTCCTGTGGTTTGGAAAATACTGGCTTAAAAAAATTAATTATTTGTTTGTTGTGCAGGAACCACTGTGCTACAGTTATTGTAATGTTTTGATTTCTTGCAGATGTACTGAAAGGGTTTAGAAGCATCTTCTCAAATCTCTGCTCTATCCTGAAATCTCTCTCTCACAGAGCAGTACAGAGTGCTAAGAAATCTTCTGGAAAACAATTCTGAAATCTTCATGAAATCCACATTCACAGGAATTGAACACTCCCAGCTGTTTTCCTACTACTACCAATACACTCTTACAGAACAGCAGAATATATTATTAAAGGCAAAGACTTTAGCTGTTTATTTTATCTGCTTCTTTGATAGGAAATCCGGAGATGTCCTATAGAAGTGAGGAAAAGATGGGGAAGAATGTATTGCAATGTGCAGTCGTGGGTCATGGGTATTTCCTGTCACCTGTGAGTTTTGGAATGAGAATATATGTGCTGTGTGCACTTGAGCTAAACCCCCTCATGCTCAATATAATGTTCAGTTGGAAAATACATGGGTATGATCAGAATATTACCCTACTTTTCCCAAATATGGGTGTGCTTGCTGTTCTTGGCAGAACTGCTACCTCTATTTTAACCCTTGCCTCTCCTTTCTCTCATCTCTCATGCTGTTCTACAGTCAGAGCTGGCTAAAATAAGAAATTATGGAAAAATCTAATTCATGAAAAATGGTAAGTTTTTGCTAACCTTTATTGCTTTTTTTTTGGTGGTTGTTGGAAAAATAGAAATCAGAGCCTAATCTTCATCCCAGAGTATTTAGCAGCTGCACAGTCCAGTTCATCTGGCATATCAAAAACTGCATCTGAATCCCATCTGAATCTGAGAAACAATATGAGTTGGAAAAAAGTCAGTACTAGGAAAGGTTTCAATGTCAATATAAATACTCTTTTCATAAAGGTCTGACCATCTCTACTTCTGTACTTGTTTCCTAAGTTTTTCTAATGCAGACTAAAAGGTCTTTTGGGGGTAGGCCGTTTCTCTTGTTTTGCTGTCAGCCTACATTTTCCTCAATGAGTGCTTAGTGTTTGGTTAGTTTATTTGAAAGTCTAGATAAAAGCTGAGCTGTTTGGAAAATCTGGATCTCATTTTGCAGAAAAGCATCTCAAGAGTTGTTTTTTTTTCAGCCAAAAGAAGTTAATGTCAAGCTTTATCCAGATAAATGATCTCCCAATGTTAATGTTTCACTGCCCGGAACATCTTTGGACAGCTGTAATATTTGTAGCAGTTCTTTCAAATCATCACTTCTGTCAATTTGAAAATGCCACGATATAAAGTTTACAACCTTTTTCTTTTACAGTGCCACCCACTGTAAATGCTGCTGTACTGAGGAGTCAGTCAATATGGCATTATATTATATGGTATCTCTTGTGACAATGGAAGTAGAATAATATCATAACTGGTATATGTCATGTTGGCTTGAAATTTCTATGCAGATTGTCATTGCGATGCAACTTGCATTCAGCTTTTGCCAAAAATGTTAAAAGTTGTCCAGTTATTTTTTATATACTGCTTGATTTCAAAACAGAATTCTCAGAAATACAGTGCTTTGTGCCTTCTAGATAAACCAAAACCAAAGCAATAAAGAATTATATTGTGTCAGATGACTGCCAGCTGAGGTGAGTTTGTACTTTTCTGGGTTTTGGAACACATACCAATATTCCAGTAACATTTACTGTAGAACTTTGCAAAATCAGCTGCGATACTTCAGATGAGCATATGCTTTCACAATTGCATTTTTTGATGCTTCAGACTACCTCACGGACTATCTTTGCATCTTTCTATCACCTAAGACTCTGCATATTTGATGAAATTTGTTTATGTGTAACATTATATAATTGCCAGCCTCTATGACTGTACAAGACTCTACTTTCTGTGCAGTCAACCATGGCGTACTGACTTTCAAAATGGTTGGTAGTAAATGGAAAGCTGTAATTGAAATTAATGGAAAGTTTGCTGCCTTTCAGTAGGATTTTGCATAATAGTAATAATAATAATAATACAGCATATTATTTGCATTTTAAACTTGCTGCTTAAAAAAGTACTCTGTATGGGTGATAGAGGGTCTGGAAATAGTTAAAATGCTTTTAAACTGCATGGAAACAGAAAATAGGAAGTGCTCGTTCCATCTTCTCTCTTCCTCTCAACCCACCTAAATGCACAGGCCCTATTCCATAGACCCTGTCATTCATGTGAAACTAAAAAGCTCTGTCAACATGGAAATTCTCCGGACTGTCAATTCCCTTAACTAATCCAGTTTCTACAGACAAAGCATCTGCTGTGCTTTAGTGAGTATTGTATTTGCTGATAGGAAGGGAGAAAGATATTGGTGGGGGATCAGCTCTGGGAGCTTCTGTAGGAATCAGAGCTCCATTTGCAAATAACTAGTAAGAGTAAATATAAAATAACAGCTAGTTGTGTTGAAGAAGAGCCTTTTGACCTACTCAGTGAGAATCTGCGTTACAGTTATAACAGGAAACTGCATAATAAGAACTTGGCCTGAAAACATAATGGAGTTACTGATTCATCTCATGGGATGATCTTCCTTCAGTGGTTTGAGCAGATACCACTCTACATACTATTTTCAATCTTTTACTCATTCCTAGTGAAATGAATAGAGCTTCTGCACCATTGATTTCAAAACCATTTCATGTGGCAGGAAGAATATATAATAATAGTAAAAAGACACTCTGTAGTAAGAAAAATAGGTTGTTTGTGTGTTACACATGACTCAGCAGAGCCCAGATTTTGTAACTGTTCAAAGTGCTCGTTTGGCAGTTACGCCTGCTCCCGGTAAAGTCTTGGCCTCAGGCATCTTGCCATATGTTTGAGGTAGGAATGGCGCAATGGGAAACACACAGCTTTCTTCAAGGCTGAAATAGAGCAGGAGTTGCAGCACTGCCATGCAGATTAATTAGTGATTTTAAGGTAGTCATTAAATTTATTGTTGTTTAAAATTAATTTTATGTTATGTAATCTAAAATAATCCCAGGATCCGAACTTTGATGCATTAACCAATGTCAAGAAAGAATAATAAGTGGTCCACTCAAGAGCAAAATATATGTACTAAAATGTTTTCAGCTCTCTACTGTGTGGGGCAGAGAGAGGCAGCAAGCTGAGCAGGAGAGACATCTGCCCATCTGTCTTGTCTTCAACTAAAATATCTTAATTTCTTCCTCCCATCTGAGTGATGCCCCTTCCAGCCCTTCCCGATCTTTACATGGTGACTTGGTCCTTCCCCACAGTGTGCCATAGGTACTGCTCTCCCCCAACAACACTTTAGCGTAAGTTATAAATGTTGATTCTGTCAACAGAGGCTGGCAGCCTCTTCACCATGGGCTTTCTAAAAGGATTTCTTCCAACAACTGACTGGACTGGAATTAAGAAGAAAACATATTACTGTCCTAGTATTTTCACCTTCTGCTGAATACAGATACCACCTGGTTCTGTTCACACTTTTGTATCAGGAATTATTTTGTTTGGTCTGATGTGCCCTTGTCTTTTATACTGTAGCTGTAGCATCCCTGATATTACTAAACAGGCATCGGGGACAGAGTTTTAAAAGTATCTAAGTGTCTAAAGAGGCAGAAAATCACACTAGAATTTTGGCTTCATATTTAGGTGCCTAAATGTCTTTAAAAATCTGAAGTCTGAAGCTTCAGTTTCGGAAATTGTACTTGTATCAGAATCCTGGCTCTTGTCCAGAAGAAACTCAACTAAAGAGGAGCAAGGGAGAGGAGGGATCAGTCGTACGGATGTTCAGGCCTTACTTATACACAAAAGACTGAAAGTTTTACAGAAGTATATCCTAAAGCTTAAAAAATCCAAAAAGGAAAAAAAAAAAGACCCTCCAAAATGAATGCTTTTTAAAAATTTCGTATTTTAAATTGATCTAGTGGGGTTCTGTGGGTTTTTTGAGGCCTAATTAATTTTTAAAACCTTGGCTTTGGCAACATTATGTTCTTAAATAAATACCCAGCCTGAATCACTTACCCTCCTGCTGAAGTATATGTAGACAATGGGAAGATTTTAGCACAAAGTAGCAGCTTCATGTCTGAATATCTCCATTTTTGGCAGCTCGTATCTCATTCTATTATTCAAGCATGGGGGAAGGATTTGAATGTAGAGTGTTGGGGGGTTTTTTTAGTTTGTTTAATTATTAGCTTAGAACCAAAAATAGCGCAAGTCCTGATTTACTTTAACACTAAGGTTCCTATTCATAGAATACAAGCCACAACCATGGGAGAATTGCATAACTTAGGAACATAATAACTGTAATTACTGGAACAGCAAAGGTCACTGGGTCCATCATCATTGTTTCTTAATTTCCCTTTTACTTTTATCCCTTTATGCCTATAGTCCTATTTTATTCATTCCTTCTTTAAACTTCTTGTCTTGTTATAAGCATGAGTTAATTTGCTGTCCCTGAATTAAGCAGCACACCAACTTTTCCTGAATGTCTCCATTTTTTTCCTAAATGCTGTAACTTTTCAGTGCTTCCTTCTTCTGCTTCACATTTTTATTTGAATTTTTAATCAATAGGGATCCACTGCGAGTAGTGGTGTTCTTGTCAACAGCTGTCCTTAAAGCAATGTCTGTGGAATTCTTCCACTGTGGAAAAGCATTTACTCACCTTGCCCTTCACAATATTAATTTGGCTAATAAGAAATTGTTGAATTTTCACTCTACCCTTGCCTTTTCAAGGCTACGTAGCTGTTACCTCTCTATTTTAAATCTAGTTTATTGTGGGGGCATGGATCTTTCACTGCATCCTGGAAGCTGGCTGCTGCTTTCACTTAAGAAAAAAACCTTGTCTAATACAGTACCCTATCATAATATGGAGCACTGTCTGCAGTGTTTCTAGTACACTAAGGCAGATTATCCGTGAGACAGGTTAGACATGCTCTCACAAAAGACCATTACCAAGGCAGCTTAGAGTTTCCTCTCCTGTACCAGATCAGATTTTGAAATATTTGTCTACTTAGCTCAAAAGGAATGCTACCAAATCAATGCAAAACTATCTAGGGAGCTATTTGATTTGCATCCTCGCTTATCTCAGTGCTGCACTATATTCAGTGGAGTTTCTAAACTTGCTTGTGTGATTGCTCCCTTTCATCAGATAGGGCACTGAGACTGAGGATGTTAAATAACTTCTACCGAACCATATCAGGGGTCTGCATCTATGCCATGAATCAAACACAAGTCTTCTAAATCCCATATCAGCAGCCTCGGCATAAGTCATATCTCTCGAAAAAGTCAAGTTGCATGGCATTCAGGATTCCTCAGAATTTGAAGGGGACTAGTTTTAGCAGATGTTTGTCTACTTCTATTTTAAAAATTCATGTCTTCCCAATACATTTTATCATAGTATGTCATAGAAACAATACGACCGATGGGCAAAGTAACATTAGGATAAAGTGTCAAAACAGGGATTGCTTTCAAACCAGGAACCTCTTAATGGTAAGCAGACTTACAAGAACAGGGCTAAAAGAAAGCAGGTCAGATTATTTTTACTTATGCTCCAACTTGAATTATAACTTTGGTAATAATGCTATGTCATCTTTCTTAACAGTTCTGTTTATCTGGTAAAATCACCACGCAATTCCCTTTTCTTTTACCGGTACTTTGAATGTAAGTTTTGCATTTGACTTGAAGGATTTTTTGAAATGTTATCATACTTGTCTTTCCAAAGAGCTTTGTGAGTGGTGCAAGTTTTCATTCCTCCTGCAGGATTTTGTAGGAAGGATTCACATATTTTCAACATGCTGTAGTGTGTCAACCCTGCCCGGTGCATTATCATGTCAGGATCCTATACTCAATGAAAAAGCTTTGGCACTGGTCAAATAGACCGGTGTCTGATAGACCGGCCTTACACTCGTGTTTTGCTCCCTGCTGAGAAAGCTGAATTAGCCCAGCTGGAAAAATGTGTCTGTGGGGCCACCTTTGCCCCCTTCAGTGAAGATTTAGCTCCTGCTTATCCAACGCTGGTGAGATAGCTCACTGTCTCAGACAGTATTCAGTTAATATTAGGGTGAGCTCCCCAATGTCCCGCTCAGGAAAGATCAGGGGGCTGATAGTAGATTTAAAGAACCAGCAACATGGAAATACTGGAAGTAAAGTCAGGCTTTTACTGGGCTTATAGCTTAGCAGCGATCATGGATCCTGAAACCTCAGTCTCTATTGAGTTTAAAAGTGCTTGTTTTAACCTATAAACCCCCTCAGGCTTAATAAATTAGAACTAACATTTTTTTCTCACTGTCATCCCTTACCTGAGAATTGATGTTCAGAGTAAAGCCACCTTGTGAACAGAAGTCCATTAATATTTTATATCTAAATGAATAATAAAAAATAAGAATAATTTTTTTGGACATGAGAGATTAGTCAAAAATAATTTAAAATACATATGCATATTTTAATGTAAATTAGTACTAGCTATCATGACCTGTTTGTCACAGTCTAGGTGGATTGCTTTCTTGATGGTCTCCAAAGTGAAATTAGAAGTATGGAATGGATTAGAAAGAACATGGAAGGCAAAAACCCCTACACACTGGTCAGTGAAGCTCTGTGGGCCATTGAGGAAAAAATAAATTAAGTATAACATATACCTAAGGTACTGTTCTCGGTGGAACTTGGTGTTTTGAGAGAAAGGAAATAAGGTTTTTGAACGGTGTATGTTACAGATTAAACTTGTTAATAATTAAATTCTCAGCAGCTGGTGCCTGCATATTCTGTGACTCCCTTTACCTGAAATAGAATCATAGAATCATAGAATCATTGAGGTTGGAAAAGACCTCTAAGATCATCAAGTCCAACCATTGACCCAACACCACCACCCACTAAACCATGTCCCTAAGCGCCTCATCTACGCGTCTTTTAAATACCTCCAGGGATGGGGACTCCACCACTTCCCTGGGCAGCCTGTTCCAATGTTTCACCACTCTTTCAGTAAAGAAATTTTTCCTTACATCCAATCTAAACCTCCCCTGGCACAACTTGAGGCCATTTCCTCTCGTCCTATTGCTAGTTACTTGGGAGAAGAGACCAACACCCACCTCGCTACAACCTCCTTTCAGGTAGTTGTAGAGAGCGATGAGGTCTCCCCTCAGCCTCCTTTTCTCCAGGCTAAACAACCCCAGCTCCCTCAGCCGCTCCTCATAAGACTTGTTCTCCAGACCCCTCACCAGCCTCGTTGCCCTTCTCTGGACACGCTCCAGCACCTCAACGTCCTTCTTGTAGTGAGGGGCCCAAAACTGAACACAGTGTTCGAGGTGCGGCCTCACCAGGGCCGAGTACAGGGGCACGATCACTTCCCTACTCCTGCTGGCCACACTATTGCTGATACAGGCCAGGATGCCATTGGCCTTCTTGGCCGCCTGGGCACACTGCCGGCTCATGTTCAGCCGGCTGTCAACCAGCACCCCCAGGTCCTTTTCCGACAGGCAGCTTTCCAGCCACTCTTCCCCAAACCTGTAGTGTTGCATGGGGTTGTTGTGGCCGAAGTGCAGGACCCGGCACTTGGCCTTGTTGAACCTCATACAATTGGTCTGGGCCCATCGATCCAGCCTGTCCAGGTCCCTCTGCAGAGCCTTCCTACCCTCGAGCAGATCAACACTCCCGCCCAACATGGTGTCGTCTGCAAACTTACTGAGGGTGCACTCAATCCCCTCATCCAGATCATTGATAAAGATATTGAACAAGACTGGCCCCAAAACTGAGCCCTGGGGAACACCGCTTGTGACCGGCCGCCAACTGGATGTAACTCCATTCACCACAACTCTCTGGGCCCGGCCGTCCAGCCAGTTTTCTACCCAGCGCAGGGTACACCTGTCTAAGCCGTGAGCCGCCAGCTTCTCTAGGAGAATGCTGTGGGAGACGGTGTCAAAGGCCTTGCTGAAGTCCAGGTAGACCACATCCACAGCCTTTCCCTCATCCACTAGGCGGGTCACCTGGTCATAGAAGGAGATCAGGTTGGTCAAGCAGGACCTGCCTCTCATGAACCCTTGCTGGCTGGGCCGGATCCCCTGGTTGTCCCGCTCATGCCTTGTGAGCACCCTCAAGATGAACCGCTCCATAATCTTCCCTGGCACCGAGGTCAGGCTGACAGGCCTGTAGTTCCCTGGATCCTCCTTCCGGCCCTTCTTGTAGATGGGCGTCACATTGGCAAGCCTCCAGTCATCCGGGACCTCCCCCGAGGTGAAATACTTCACTTTCTGAGTAATAATATACTAGGCACTGAATACTTGATAATAAAATAACTGTTTTGTAAATGAACTCATAAGAAATTAATCTTTATTGCAAATTCTAGAAGTAAGGGGGTTTCCAAATTGCATTGAGTCACAATGTTTCCTTCAAAATATAGCCTAAAATCTGTGTATATATAGCCATATTTTTGCACAGTGACCGTGATCTAAGGGTTTAGTTTAGCCTGTTCCTTGAATATCCAATTTAGGCTCTCTGGTTTTTACTAAGTTCAAAATTGTGGAACTCTTTCATGGAGATATGTAACATCTGTGTAAACAGGAGCTTGTATTGGTGCAGAGTAATAAATTGTTGAGTCTCTCTGCAAATGACTTTTCTGCCCCAGTGGGGTGTAAGTAGGAAAAGTCGTATTTGAGTTGTTGCAAGAGCCAAAAAGAGAAAAACAATATGAAGAAGTAAAAAACAACCTGTTGTAAAGGAGATGTTTGATTTCTGTCACAAAGGAATTATTTCCCTTTGAAAGGTACTCCATTGCTAATTAATTCACATGCACCTAATGTGTGATTTCAATTTAAAAGGCTAATCCCCTTGCATGAGTTCAAAGAGTTTTTTTAAAAACAAAATATTTCAAATGCCTATGAAAATGCAAAGAAAATTGAAAGGTGTTAAAATTTAAGCGAATTTATTATTTCCCAAAAAGTGTATCTAGAAAGGATTTGTGTGAATGAGTGTGTGTATACATATATACGTAAATACATTTTTATGTATAGGACAATACCCGAATGAGCTGATCTACAATAAGCAAGACGTTAATGAAGATTTCTTAGCATTTAGCCTTACAAAAGCTTCAAATAGATATTAAAAAAAAAAAAATCTTAAATTATAAAAAAAGCATACTAAAATGTGAACTTTAAAGCAGTTATACATAGAATTCCTGTGATGCTTCAGTGTGGTCAGGGAATTCCCTATAGAGATATTTGAAAGGACCTTCCCCAGAACACTGCCTCTGAGAAACAGACTTGAAATGCAAGAAACATGGAATGACAACAGACACACGTGCTTAGCTAGGAGAACTACATGCAGCGAAACAGTTTTATCCATATACGAAGCAATTTTATTCCAAATATTGATCTTTTGACAATAAATATGTTTTTTCCAGCTTTTCTTTTAATTTTGAAGATTCCAAAGAACAGAATGAACTAGAAAAGTCAATTTCAATATGTATATAAGCATTTTTAAATTGTACTTTTAATTTTTTTATATCAAGTGACACAAAACTTGTATTTCTTAATTTGGAAATGCATAGAAAAATCAGACGATGGTAGCCACCCAGCTGTTTTCAGAAAGCTGAATTTTTTTTTAGAAAATGCAATAAATTCTCCCAGACCTATTGCATACTGCAGTGCTTAAATATATTTATTTTCTGCTCTATTATTTATTACTTTTCTCCTTCCTTACACTCTCTTGCCAACTTCATTTATCTTTATTCAAGATAACTGGAGATGATGGCAAGGAAGATGTGTTTGAGGCCAAACACTTTTGCAAGATAATGAAACTAACTCCTGACCTTCAGTTAGGAAGAAGCACTGTGGAAATAATACTGTGAGGAGAAACCCCAAAAGAATTAACCACAAGATCCCCTTCAGTTGTGGTTTAACCCGGCAGGCAGCTGAACACCACACAGCTGTTTGCTCACTCCCCCTGCCCCGCAGTGGGATGGGGGAGAGAATTGGGGGGGGGGGGGGGAATTAATGGGTTGAGATAAAGACACTTTAATAGGACAGAAAAGGAAGGGAAAATAATAATAATGATAAAAGAATATACAAAATAAGTGATGCACAATGCAGTTGCTCACCACCCACTGACCGAGGCCCAGCCAGTCCCTGAGCAGTGGTCGCTGCCCCCTGGCCAACTCCCCCCAGTTTATATACTGAGCATGACGTCACATGGTATGGAATATCCCTTTGGTCAGTTTGGGTCAGCTGTCCTGGCTGTGCCCCCTCCCAGCTTCTTGCTGGCAGGGCATGAGAAGCTGAAAAGTCCTTGACTAGTGTAAGCACTGCTTAGCAACAACTAAAACATCGGTGTGTTATCAACATTATTCTCATCCTAAATCCAAAACACAGCACTGTACCAGCTACTAGGCAAAAAATTAACTCTATCCCAGCCAGAATCAGGACACCCTCCAAGAGCTAGCACAAGCCTTGGGATGAGAATGGAGGTAGCTGGAAGACCTGCTAGTCATTGATATATTCCCTGCTCATCAGCAATTTCAAATCTTAGAAATGCTACAGCTAGTTCAGTTTAGGAAAAGGCTTCATTAAAAAAACCCAAGTTCCTTACATCCAAACATAGACTACAGTTTTAAAGTGTATGAATGTTGAAACATGTATCTTGGTAGATGGACCTGCGTTTAGTTCTCAGCTCTGCCATTGCCTGTTTATTGCCCCTTAATCATCTCACTACCCTCTGCTGAACTCACTCCAGGATGTCCATGTTTGTTGCACTGGGGGGGCCAGAACTGGACACAGCACTCCAGATGTGGCCTCACCAGTGCCAAGTAGAGGAGAACAACCACCTCCCTTGACCTGCTGGCCACACTCTTCCCGATGCAGGGAAATGCAATTTAAAATTAAACTTTAAATTTAAATTGGAAGATGAGTTGAAACAGTTGTGATGATTTGCCAAGTTCTGATTTTAAAAGTTGAGAATTTCTGACCAACTCTGTTCTGTCCCTCCCTGTCAGACATCTACCTATGAAACTTTAAGTCTTGAAGGTTTACTTAATGTTTGTTAAGCATTTTTTATCCTTGTATGAATACTCCTTATATAACTTAAAAAAACCCACAAAACCCCCACACCTCTCAATGTGAGCAACAACCTGAATTTTGCTGGTTAGCAGCTGCATCTGAGCTCCATGTATGCAGGGAGCCTCCAAATATCCACTTGTTACATTGCCATTCTCACAAAGTGTTGAAAGAGGATACAATAATACGTCAGGACAGAGAGTATATCAGAAAATCCCAAATAGGTTTTTCATGTAGCTTATTGGAATCAAATATATCCCGGGCCAATGAAAAAGAAAGGAGTTTTCAGTCCAAAACAGAACTTTTAAGATTTTTTTCATCCTTTTCCTAAAGCATCTGAAAGTCTGAGGAAAAGTAGGGGAAAGGAGGATGAAGTAGGAAAATACCCTGAGGGATTAATGTTCATGTCTCAAATAACACTTTCATATTTTGCATCTTTCAAGCTTTCTGGTTTGTTTAATTTTTTTGTTCTGGGAATAACAGTCTTGTTTCCCATAATGCAGAGTGTTTGGTATGTGAGGTGGACGCTGTTCTAGCTGTGGTCTGACAAGTGCTGACTAAAGGAAAAAAATGGTTCCTCTTGATCCACTGGTGACACTCCTGTTAATACAGGCTGGGGGTACTGTGAGCCTTCACTGCTGCAAGGGCACATGCTGGCTCACATTCAGCCTCCTGTCCACCAGCACTCAAGGATCCTTTCCAGCAGAGCTTTGTGGGAGGCTTGTCTGAAGGTGCAAGACTTTACATGTGTCCTTGTTGCATTTCGTGAGGTTCTTTTTGGTCCAGACCTCCAGCCCAATCCCGTCTGTCTGAATGGCAGCCCTGCCCATGAGCATCCTGACTTTACCTTATGTTAGTCAGTACTCCTCAAAGAGTTTCCCTAAACTGCAGAGAAAACTTATGAGAAATGTCTGGTAGGGGCCTCGTTAATATTATTTGTTTTTCTGTCTAGCAGCAAAGGGTTCAGCTGCAGCAGTGCCATTTTAAACAGTCTTTAACTTTGTTTTAGCTGATGAGGTGTTCTGTTTTCATTGTGATTCTGTACTTGAATGTTACATGGATTTCTTGTTTCCTTATCCTCTCTCTTTTCCAATCTAGTAGCGTGTTTTTTCATGGATATTTTGGTATTTAGTTCTGTGCTGTTTATCATGTCTTATGTTCAACTTCAGTCATTTATGAATCTTAATAGTAGCTAAAAATCACAGCCTATACCCAGAAGTGTTCACATGCCATTTTCTATTTTCTACATAGAAACCTTAACTGACACGTTCAAATCAAGACTCTAGACACAAATGCCTATTTTCACAAAGAAAATTGATGCATGTTTGGTTCTATGAGTGACTAAATACAGGGCAAAGACTGAAGATGCGTAATTTTGGACAATTAAGTTCAAAAAATATCACATGGTTTATTTTTAACAGCTTTTTTTTTTAACTAATTGCTCTTGCTCTGATTCATATCTCTGCAGAGCTGTATGTATGTTTGTAGCTCAGCTCAGACTTCACAAACTGAGCAGTCAGCAGTCAGCAATTAGTCAAAGTCTGAGAAGCTTGCTCATATTAGTATTTCTGTTACAACCGTCACTTTGGGCTGCACGCGAGGCTATGACTAAATGTCTTTCTTGGAAATGCTTCTTAGAAGCGTAAGGCTGAAAACATTCTTCTGGTTCAGAATAAGCTTGGTAGTCTATTGGTGAAAACGCAAGAACAATTTAGTAACAGCATAAATATCAAGCTGGTTTAGGCATAATAAGGATGTGCTGACTGTGACCAACAAGTATAGGATGGCTTACCTTATAAATGTTTATAATACCATCTTTGCTTCGATAATTGTCACTCAATAAGACATTTCTGCTTCAGAAAAGGCTACAGGCAAAGATGTTAAAAGATTATTAAGGTTACAAAACTAAGCATGCAGAAATTAAGAAGTGCCTTTTATCCAGTTAGTATGAATACGTTATAAGAATCTTTAATCACACAATCATGTTGCATTTTCTATGTTTTCCTAGTGCTGCCAATTCATTCAGCTTTTCAGGAGAAGGCAGGGTAAAATATATCTACTAATTAAATAGCAGAGAATCTGGGAGTAGAGGAAGGAAACTGTTAACCCATTCAGTGCGGTGTTGTCCCAATAAGCCTGAGTTTGGCCTGTCTGACTGATGGGAGGAAAGCAAATTCTCTTTTTTCTTGTTCCTGAAGGATCTCATTAAGTAGGGTCCTTTACATCCCTCTTGTGTTATACATAATACCTGAGAAGTGTAGCAGACTGTTAAAGACTAGAAAGTGAAATCATGACGGAAAAGTCTGAGCGTGCCTTTAGGGAGGGTGAGTCCTGTGGAATGACTCGTGCTTTACCTGCAGGGAAGGGAGAGCTCGGCCACCACCCCTGCGTGGGTGGCACAGCAGGTTCATGGTGGAGGGGTTTTGCAGAGATTGCACAGATTAATAGTGCTGATGTCTGGGGAACTTCTGCTGAGTAACGCAAGTGGGACTGGTATATCTGACATAAACCAGTGTTCCTCCTAAAATACAAAAACTTCTGTTTAAGATACTGGACCATCTTAAGGAGACAAGCAGTCTGTTTTTCCTATGCCTCTTTCTTAGAAATGATTGAATATATTTCTTCAGTGGAACTTTCACATTGAACAAGAGTCGGTATGACACTAGCAAGAATTAGAGAACTGACTGGATTTATATCAGATTTATATGTCAGTCTGAATAGTTGAAATTCCAAAAAGTAATAAGCAATTGAAACAGAAGTCAGACAGGAAAGAATTAGAGGCATGGGAACCATCCAGTGCATAATAAGTTTTTTAAGTTTCCCTTTTCTCTCTTAAGGACTGTTTTTTCTGTCCTGTCTCAAGGAAATGGCATATTTTAGGTACAACAATTGTGTAAAATACTCTAATGAACTTTTGGGGCTTGTAGACAAGTAACACTCACTTCCCTTACCACATTCAGGCAGTCGCCTTTGGGATGAAAGCTGACCTTAAGCATATATAGCACTATAAGAGGTGGAAAAGATGTGCCCTAGGATACCAAGTCGCAACCTCACTTCCTCGTAAAGCACATGGGATCTCAAACGCTCCTGTCTAAGATGTGGTAAAGATAAATGGTCGATTAATGCCTACAAATGTATCAATGATTTGGTTAGAGTTTAAAGTTTTTTATTATAATCAGTAAAATCTTTTTGTGACAGTTTCTGATATAAAGCAATATTACAGAGAATACATGATCATTGCTTGTATATGATAAATTTTAAAATCTTTGTTTATGATAAATGGTGTTGTTTTTCTTTTCTCACATCTGACAATATAATACAATAATGCCAAGCATGACTCATACATTGCAATGATTCAGCAAACTTAGAAAGTCAAAAAGTATATATAGCTGACTTGAAAATAGGAGAGACTGAGCAGTCAGAGCTATATAATTTGGCTGTATAAAAGGTAAAGCAATTTCGGTGAAACTGTTATGTATTGTGTACATTTACACAAAAGTACATCTAGGTTGACCAAAAATAATATACCAGGGCCTGATACTGCATTTATTAAAGTCAATGACATAACTGCTAGTAACTTAAATGCAAGTAGGACTTGACTCTAACTTTGTATAATATTCCAAATGTTAAATAATATGAACAGCTATACCTGATATTTCTTAAGAATCAAGACATCTCCAAGCAAAAACTTATAAAAATCAACAGGATTAAAAGGGTGAATAGGCTAATTTTTTCACAGAAAATCTAGTCTGGTTAATCAGGTGACATCAGAAATGGCTACTTTTTAGGCAGTCAGCTGATCACCAGTCCAACTGTGCATCTTCACCTTCTTCATAACAAATCCTGTCAAAATACTTCCATATTTCAGCTTCAGAAGATGCAGTTGGTTTTGGAGAGTAGATGCTCCCAAACACAGGGGACCACTTAAGGAGTAATAAAATAACAAGGCATGGCCTTATTAAAGGGCGCCAGCCAAGGAGAGAAGTATAAAGGTCCCTGAGGCTGAGGGTGGGAATGACAGGAGGAGGAGGAAGCAATAAAAAAGAACTAAATGGAGAGAGGCAGATTGAAATTAGATGGCAATTACTGAAAACATATCATCCATGTCCTTCAAATGGTGTTCTCTGTGATGCAAGTGCCTGGAAAGATCTAAATACCCATTTGTTGCCACTGGGCAAATTCAGATGCTGAGCGTTTCCACTTCTGTCTCCTCAAAAAAATTTGGAACAGTGCGGGTGAGATCTTCAGCGAGTGTAAGTCATCTTTGCTCCATTAGTGTATAACGTATGAAGTCACTGGAGTTGAAACAGTTTACACTAACTGAAATTCTGGCCCTATAACTCTTAATTTATATAATATATGTAAGTCATAGCCAAATCCCTTGTTCATTTGGTAGGCTAGCTTACTATTTCCTACAAAAATATCCATGAAACTATACTTTCCAAAGTTACATAGGTATTCTTTATAGAAGTAAAAATGTTGAAACATTAAAAAATCCTCTGGTGTTACCAAAATTATTTTTTTACTTTCCAATATCTTCTTTATCTTATCTTTAGTTAGCTTTATAAGACTCAATGTCTAAGTGTGGGTGATGGTAAAGGCTTATGCAGTAGGCAATTGCCTAAAAGCACGTCGTGTGTTGCACAACCTAATAGCTTGATGCTTTAATGAGTTTTGGTTTTCATCTCTAACTAGCAGGGATGAAGATTTGCCTATGATGAGAGGACCCTCTGACATCTTAGTTTCCAGCTTCAGATTTTTAGACCTTTGTATCTGAACTTTCCAAGATTTGGTTCTGTCATGAACTCAAATCTACATAGGCTAATCTGAGCTATCAGTAACTTTGGTTTGAAAATGTTGGGATCTTTTTTGTTGTGTGAGCATTTAGTGCCTTCTGCTCTTGTCTGGACTAAAAAGCTATAAAAATACATCATTTGTTTTATTGTTGCCTTTCAGCTCTGCCAATTCTATTCTTAGCTGTAGCCTAAAGTATTATGACAGTCAACAGACAAAATGTGTAATGTAGATGTTGGCTAAAGTATTATGACAGTCAACAGACAAAACAAGTGTTATGTAGATGTTGGTTACCCCCTAAGAGATATTCTTATATGGGCAAGAAATTAATCTGAAGGATCAGTATTCATTTTATCAGGGGAATTTTCCCTATTTCAACGCTAGAACAAGTGATTCTTCATGTCTATGTTGTTGTTTTCCCCCTTTTAGAACTGATGTTTGATACTTTTTCCTTTATTTATCAAGGGAACCCACCTGGGAAAACCTTAAATTGTTCCAGCACATATCACATAATTTTTATGCCATATCCTTGTCTCACCTGTCAGCCCTGATATTCTTAATATATCAGCTCGCAACCTCTCCTGTACCAGTAACATCAGCTTGATAACTCATCTGTTAACGTTTTCAAACACAGACCTTCACACTTAGCATGAGCTTCCTATCAGCATTTACAGAGCTAATTGTTGTCTGCCTTCATATCCCTTCCTAAAGCCTTTTTTCCCATATGATGACAGAAAATTTTGAGTGATTATGCAGCTGGTACACTTTGACCTCTCCTTTTCTTTTCACCAAATATTGTATCACTGTTATATTGGACTCCCCATTTGTTTCCTGAATCCATCTGTTGCCTCTTCCTTACGCCTAGATGGTATTCTCTGTGACAGTTCCCGCTCATGATTTTGTAGGTGCTGCAGCAATACAACGTACAGATCGACAATAACAGCATTCTTCTCTCTCTTTTTTTTTCATCGGAAAACATGTCTCATTTAGTTACCCTGTCTTACTTAAGGGAGAAAGAATTAGAAGCTGTAAAATCAGCAGACCAAAGCAATCCAAACACATAACTTCAGTGCTTTGATCAAGCAGACAGAAACACCAGGTTGGGAAAGTTGCCCAGCTCAAAATAACAATATTCACCAGCTACTCATGTATTCATAGCTACCAATGAGTTATAGACAGAAACTGTCAATGTAAATTGCATTCTGTTTTAAAAGTTTCTTATAGGAAGATTGTTCTGCCTCTTCCTCCATAGTACATTATCATGACTGAATAAGCAAGAAAAGAAAGGACTTTTGTGGTATCTGCCCTCTGCAAGGGATGTACTGTTTACTGCAAGCTGATTTATTAGGGCTTGAGCTTAAAACTGTTCAACATTTAGCTTAGCCTTTATCAGGCAGGGTGATGTCCCTCACGTACTGAGAGCTTACAATGGCTTTGCTAACCATGCGTATGCAGATGGTACATCTTTGCGCAGACTTCCCCAGTAGCTGTCCCCATGTTTACTTTTTGAGAAGTTTACTCCTGTTATCTTTGTATCTGTACCCTGGCAGTAGACTGTTTCCATCTTAGATGCTGTTAGCACTCCTTCGCTAAGTCCATTAGTTGAAACCTAAAATATAAGGGGCCTTTAAGCCTACTGGTGTTTATTTACAAAAGAAAAAAAGGATGTGTTTAATGAAATGCAAAAAATAATGCATCTCCAAGTACACCTCATGCCTAAAGAGGGAGTTAACAAAAGTGAAATCAGTTCAGGCTTTCAGATTTATCAGAGCATGACCATAGATACAGTTCATAGCTCAAAGCGTTTGTGTCAGATGCAGATGCTGCCCTGATCTAAACAAATGCAGGTAAGGGAACTACACAGGACGCTACAAAGCTGCAGCTCTGTCCCATGGGCAGGAGCACATACCGAACTGGCTGGTAAGAACACAAATTATTATCCTTATCTGATAGCCAGGTGCATCTCCGAAGGGAAGTGTTGTGTCCAGCCTGTGTATTCCTAATGGGCCTGCATCTTAGTTTGTAGCCCTTATGGTAACTTCAGAGGCTCTGTCAGGAGATATCCGAAGTCTCTGTTAACAGGATACCCTAATTTTCTTCTTTTGCTATGCAAAAACTGCTGTATTTTCTAATTGACAAATACACTTAATCAAGTTCAGTACTTTGTGCTAACCACGCTAATTTCTTTTTTGCATATTTGGCCACTTCAAAGGTCTTTTCTAAACTTCAAAGACTACCTTTTGAAGTCTTAAATTGTGAGCCAGCTAAAAGGATTTACATCCTCCATTCAAGGAGCATTTAAGTAAATACTTCCACTGGAATACATTTTTTGTATTTCACAAGTGTCCCCCCCCCAAGAATGAAAGATATCCCTGCCCACAGCAGGGGGCTGGAACTAGATGACACTTAAAGGACCCTTCCACCTCAAACCATTCTATGATTCTGTGATTGTATGATAAGAAGCTTGCTGTACTGAAAATTCCTGTACTGCTCCTTGACAGAGAGACATGTTTCAGTAAAGTAGCTATTAACATATGACTATTAAATATTTACTAAAATACTACCTAAAAGAAAAAGGAAAAGGGACTCAGCCTCCTTCTGATACTGAGAATATTATTTTCCTAATTCCAGTGAAATTTATGATAGTGCAAACATGTTTTCGGTGAAGTGCTATTGCCAGCAAAGCCCATCAATGTTTTGCCAACCTGATTGTAATTATAACTTGAAGTTTCTGTCAACATCGTTTTAGAGGTAGGCTGTAATCCGTAGGCTACAGGGAAACTGTGGATATGCCTCTTCTCTTTCCACTATGCTCCCCCACCAGCCACAGGAAGAAAGAAGCAATAATTTCTCAGCAGAAACAATCTTCCTCCTTTTGGCCATATGGACTGGCTATTCCGGATTGGCAGAATAGGACAAAAGGTATCCAGAAGGACTCCTATATCTGGACTGTACTTCCCAGTTAATTAATGTCAGAACTACAGTTATAGCTCAGGAAGAGTCCCGAGGCAGGTGTTCTCAAGCATTTCAAGATAGTTTGTTTTCACTAGTTTATTTCTAGTCTTTGCCACTGTGTGAAATCATGAAAAGGTTAAATGTTAGTCTGGCATCTGCTAGTTTACATTTTCTGAAAATATACTGTTCTGTATATAAATCTCAGTATTCTGTGAATGTCATATATCTTTCTGGTATCCTGATTAGACACTCAGTTGGAATTTTTTTGTTTAAAAGATTTTTTGGTCAAAAAATGAATTTTTAAAATCAAAAGATCTCCAAAACCTAGTTAGCTTTGACAAGAAAACAAAATAGGAAATGGAAAAAGTCCAGCAAATTATAAAAAATATAATTTGAAAAGCAAGAGTTCATTATTTCATTTCATAATTTCATGTTCTGTATGAATTGTTCAGTGCTCCATCTTCTCTATTTAAAGACATGTCAATAGAAGTGGTGTATTAATGTGCCTGGCTATTGGCATGTAATCATATAATATGACAGTTAAATATCAAGTTATGGTTTTTAAACCATTAAGCTCAGCAGATACTTAGTACTAACTGATAAAATATCTTAAGCTTTTTTTCTAACTTGTCTTCAGCATTGTTTCATCATCTAAAGTGATAAGAGGAAGACACCTACTGTCTCTGTCTCATTAAGAAATCATTGGTTTTGCCTTGCTGTTTTGTCTTGCTTTGTACTTTTGTCTTCCCCTTGTAGTTTGGCTAGGCTCTGGAAGAGACCATCAATTTACCCCTTCTGATTATCATTTAAGTTAACAAATATCTGAGACTTCACCTCTCTATGCTTTCTTTTCTGCTAGGAATAGACTTAGCAATAAGGGTAGAAGACATCTTTGACTTCCAAATCACAACTTTGCAGTCACAAGAGGCTTGTGTTTCTGGGAGGCCAGAAACAGTGTCTTTCTAAAGTACTGCCCCAGCTCAGTTGCTATTTGATTGAACTAGACACACTCCCTCAAAATGCAAATTCTGAAGCTGCCTTCATAGTTTAGAAATATCATTTTAGGCATCTTAAATAAAAATGATACAACTTTCAAAGATGCTGAGTGCAGCTCCCATTTTATTTCCCTGGGATTTGTAAAATGTAATTAGGCCACTTACATAGTAGGAACCTTGAATGTGAAGGCATTTTATTTATCTAGGTTAGACTATTTTGGCCTATTGTTTATTTCATACCTAAGGCTGATCTACCTTTTATATGTATTACAAGGAAATAGGTTTCTTCCAGTCCCCTTTAAACTTGTTGTCTCATAAATATTATCAGTGTTCAATCTCAGCTGTAAATAATGACTCGCATTTTGAGGTAGACCATAGCTTAATTGGTAAAATTGCTTAATTGTCTTACTTACACACTGTGTTCTCTGCTGAGTTATTTAGAGCGCTTTCTATACAAAATGCATTATTCAAAATGCAATCTGTGCTCTTGACTTGCAGACTTCACATACATTACAGAAGCTCATCTGTTCATTGTTTTCCTTTTTTTCTTCCATATTCCAGCACCTATATCTCTTAATATTTATTTTCTTAAAAAAAATGTTCTTTTCAGAATTTCTTCACCCTTAGAAAAAGCTAATCTAAAGCACATATCAGGGAGAAGGAGAGAGCATAAATACGCTTTAAGATGATAAAACTCCCTCTGCTGTCCTTTCCAACTCATTGAACAATAATGGCATCAACAACAGTTTTGTTCGTCTTTCTGCCTTTCTGGTGGTTTTCAGCAGTTGAAAACATCCTCTAAGTAAAAGAGCAGAAGCAAAGGCTCATATGCTGTGTGGAATCTTTCTTTACCTAGCATATTGCTATGAAACTACTATGTTACAATAAAACAAAGTTATAAAAATCCCATTGGAAGGAATGAAAAGGCAGGTGGTATCATTCCCTAGAAGTGTGCCAATATATTACATCAAGCTGTTCTTGACATCTGTGATTGCTGTGTGCTCATTAGGAGAACAGGCAATACTGTTGTAAGCTGCAAGTGGGAAGAATGAAGATTCCTGGACTTTCTGCCATACCTGTTTGCACTCAGAAGCATACATGAGATACTATTATAAGGTAATTATAAGAGAAGTTCATTAATCATTTAAGACCTTAATTAATCAGGTAGCAACATGAAGTTCTATCAGCAGATGCTAAGAAACGTGAAATCCCTTTGACTGTTTAACTTCCTAGATTAATGCCTTGTTCAGGCAGTGTCTGCATTGCACCACTCTTCTCCTGTTGCATAACAGTCCACAGCCATCCCGCTGTGATCTGCTCCGGCTGTTTGAGATTTCTCTGTTACTTCACCTCGCTGACAACCCTGTTTGTACCTCCCTAGCAGTACGATTACCACTCTTGGGAAGTGCTGGTCCTTGGGATGGTTCTTAACTACATGTTGCCTTTTACATAGTGCTCTGTAGCTGCATTACAGTTTTATGAGTTTCTCTTTTTTCAGTCTTTCATTAACAAGAAAAGGCAACGGAGCTGCCTTTAATCCTCGATGTCTATAGTAGGTAGCCCCAGGAATAATCTTCACAGGTCTGAATTTTAGCACTCCCCAAATGCTGGCTTGCTCCAGTGACCAGGGGTCTAGGATTCTTTTGAAATACTTTATCTAAAAAATATCTTTCCTAAAGTCCTGGAAGACTTGGAAGAGAAGTTTTCCGTGTTATAACAGATGGAGAAAAAGGAAGAACATTCATTGAATTAGTTTGAAGCTAAGGAAAAGTTTAGCTTCGGTCTGAGCTTCAGGAGAGACTGACATTACTGATATGTTCCCAGCTGATTGGCGATGTCAGCTGTGTTTCTTTCCATCAGAACTTTAAAGCTGTCATTTATATTTTTACAGGTACTTAAGATGTTACGCGGTTAAACTGTGCACAATAATTCACCTTCAGTTGCCGTCATTTTCTCTCCCATAACAAGACTTTCATAAATCATTCCTAACCAAGTAAATAAATCTCTCAGTTCCCACCATGCACCATTATTAAATTTCCATCCTTCCTTAAAAATCAAGATGAATGCATTTAGTAACTGCAAATAACTAGAACTGCCATCCTTTAAAATATTATCTCCCGGTATAGAATTTGAACTAGAGAAATGCGTTTACTTTTAAGAATTTGAACATTCATCATCTGGCAGAAGTGGCATACTATATACGTGAAAGTTGGCAGTGGAGTGGAGCTGTATTTGACACCTCTAGGGAACATCAACAATAGCCTACAAAAGTAAGAGAGAAATACGATGAAGCTTCATACTGAAATATGAAAGTGCTCATGATATATACCACAGTGCTGACAGCCATTCTGTGCCCTTGAGAATCTTTAGCAACAGAAGTGTTCAAACATTTGCATTAGTTTGGCAGTTAGTTTTTGTACTGTAAACACTTGCACAATTTCATTTTCATGTGCTTAATGCAGTAGAATCAGTTAGCCCTGTGTGGGATCAGGTCCTTTTGGTGTCTCGTTTGTATGACAGATATGACTTTTCCATTTTTGTTCATGTTCTTGTCTATGTGCAATGAAGTGGTCATCCTAAGTAGATGTTGAATTCTTTTTTGAAAAATGCTTATGATATTTCAGCTGTGGGTTTTTCTGTGGGGTAAAGGGTTTGGCATTTTTAGGTTTTTCTCTTTTTTGTTAGTTGTTATTCTTTTCATTAAGGTTTATTAAATTTTTAAGATTAACTTTTAAGAATATCTGCTTCTACATCAAAATTTTGATCTAGAACAGAAAACCTGTAGCATTTCGTTTGTATTTTATGAAGTGTGAAGCATTGTGTGGTGGATGATCATAGTTAAAACAAAAAATCACATTACTTTAAAATTTAAAAAATCCTCTTGATTTGAAGATTAATCCTACTGACCCTGTTTTTAGGATAAAAAAAACATTATTTTTATGGCTTCTTCAAATTAGTAATTTTTCATAAATTTAAAAAATTATGCTATGGTAGAAAAGAAGATTTCAATGGAAATGAACTAGGAAACGCCAAGACAAGAGTATAGTTCTCTGACCCGATCCTTAGCATGTAAGAGAGTGGATGTAGAAGACTACCAGATCAGAGTAATAGTATTATTGCACACATTTTGAGAGGTAAATGACTGCCGAAAGCGATGGCACCAGTGAATCAGCCTCACTGTAAACAGCTACTTTAGTAGACGAAACAATGTTTACAATTGTCTGTCCATGAGGGAACCGTGCTTCTCAAAAGTGAATGACATGATCTTAAAATATAGACCATCAAGACATACGAGAGATGTGCTTCCTTTAGGCAAGTGGTATATTTACACAGTTGTATTTAAAATTTGGTCCAGAAATCAATAACACGTGTCTGTATCTTACCAGCAGTGACCACAATACCTACTAAAACTTGCATTCAGGACACCTTCAGCAAGCAGCATCTGAAATATGAGCAACAAGTTTTATGTGCAGGGCTTTTTGATGTGCAATGAAAGCCTCACCTTGATTGACATCTAAGCCCTCAATGGTGCAAACACTTGCAGACAAAAGTAACTGTATGTACATGAATAACATTTCTCATCTCAGGGGAACTGTTTGCATATGTACATGCACACAGTTGCAGAACTGGATGAAACTTTTTGGTTTCTTTGTGTGATTTCCCCCCCCACCCCCCCCATAGTAGCTGAAAACAGCATTTCACTCCACAGTAAAACACATAGCATATAATGTCCTTTTAACGTGTTAGGTAAGCAAACATGAAACTTACCACAGAAGTTGAAAACACAACTGGCTTTCTTTTAATCAAAACTGATGTTTCTTTATTTTCCTTTTCCCACTTTAATTATAAGGATTATATGCTGTGTGTCTGACTTGCAACTGCAAGAGAAAATTCTTCATAATTTGACTTGCACTTCTTTAAGGATTAATACAACCAAGCTAAACTCAAAGTCTATGCACTGACTGGCAAAAAATATTTATTTTTCTGTTACCAAAAAAAAAAAAATCTTTGATGATTCTATTTCAATTTTTTTAACATTTACAATATATCAAATAGAGTTAAAGGTCTTGCTGCAACAAGAATCAATGATGCCTAAGAGGTATGTTACATATAGTGATCCACACTATAAATTAAGTTCTAGATCTCTACAAATATTGTAGTTATACCTCTGTGAAGTTGAAAATGCAAGCAGCTTCTTTGTCACAGCCTAATTGGATAGAAAAAGCTTTCCACTGAAAATTTTCAGCATACAATTGCTATTGTATGTATTTTTGTTTGTATGATGCAGCTGTATATGGCACATGCTGTTATCATCTACTATACAGATAACACTATGGAAAGACCTGGAAATGTGACAAGAAAAGCTTTTCTTGTACTTGGTTAAGCTTGCCAAAAACTGCCATGTTGTGAGTTTTCTTTCTTTTTCTGATGAAAAGAAAATTCCTGTCACTGCAGTCGTGATAAGTGACAGAAATAGCCTAAGGTAAATAAATACACAGACCAATTTTACTCTTTCTCCTGAGTTTTCACAAAATAGCAATAGCATGGCTCCCTTGCAGTTAACACAAAACCATTCCGACAACTCCATTACTCAATAATTTAATACCTTCTGTTGCAGGTGATGTAGTCTCGTGCCTTTTCTTGATCTCAGCTTTTACAGGTTTAATCATTTCCACTCAATAACCAAAAGAGACCATATATATAAATACTGTCCACCACTACCTGTTGACATCAGTGAAGTAAATTTTTGCCTGTTTACCATGTCAAATGCTTGAGAACAGCATGCATGCTCCTTATATCCACTTAAGCACTTAACAGAATGTTCACGTATCGATTTTCAAGTGTCTTTTAAACCACTCAAATGAATTACATATGAGCATCAGAGCATTTGTGAGTTGTCCAAATGGGCATTGATCCTGCGTAATGACCTTGCTTCCACAAGGATCATTCTCTTTATTCCTTTCCTTCTATTTTTCCCTTTGGTTTGTCTAGCCAACATATAGCATGTTAAATTAAGATTCAGTCCCCTATCACCAGATGTGTCTTAAACATTTTTGTTGTAATAAAAGAAAGAAAATGATATTCCACACACTTGTCCCGAGTTCTGCATTAACCTCATTGTAGCATTATTTCTCATTCAAATCAATGTAAATGAGAACACAGAGTTTTTCTTTATAAGGGATCTTTCACAATGAGTATATAAACTGCCCGATGAACCTCACTAAGTATGGGATCAGACTGCTGGAAAGAGAAAAGCTTTCCTACTCAGCCCATACAAAAAACCTAGGAGATGCTTCATCTTTTGAGGTTTAGCAAAGCTTAACACTTCATCATTGCCTCTTGAAGTATCCTGCACATACTCCGCATTGTGAAACAGTTTCTTGAAAACTGTGGAATAGCTCCAAAAAGGTTTCTCTGTATTGTGCCATCTTCACAGAAGTATCTCTGGATGAGATTGGTCTTAAATGTTCCATTAGTATGGCAGTAGTCATTGCCTCCTGTGGGAGTCACTGGGGAGGGGCGGGCGTGAGTGACCTTTCTGCCACCTGCAAGTTCCTGCTTCTGCATTCTGTCTTCTCACTGCTTTGGCTTTCTGTGTTACTGCCTTACTTTATACCAAAACAAATAAATACTTATTGGCAAGAAAGCAGCACAGATTTGCCTTATAAAAAGGGTCAGAAGCCACTAAGTGACCAAGCCCGTATAATTTAAGCAGTAGTCCAGAGTACAGTGTGAAATCTTTAGCACAGCCCTATCTCGTGAGGTTGTGTTGACAGCTGGTGATTTCTATCCATTCTCACAAAAGAGCATGTTGTTTAGCAGAAGTGCTGCAGTTATTCTGATATATAGAGGAGACTCACAAGCTGCATTTTTCAGTGACTCTCAGTTTTTACTGTCTGAGGGCTGTGTTTCTGTCTTGGTAGTTAAATCCACGTTTAGTTGCAGAGGCAAAATGTTGATTTAGTTTAATACAGTTGGCAACACAGAGATTCACCTACAAAATTACAGGCCTCTCTTAAAAATCAGTCCTCCCCCAACCACAATTCATATCAATAGTCATTGAACATGACTGTACTTCCATCTTTTCCTGCTGTTATTCAAAGGCGAAGAAATGCATAAAAAGATTTAAAAAGATCTTTTGTTCTACAAGTTTACTACAGGGGTGTAAGTTAAAAATTTGTCTAGACAGGGACACGTAAGCAAAATTAAACCAAATTCATTTACTGCAGTATTCACACATTTAAGTATCCCTTTCTGTGATATTCTTATCAGAAACAAATTATTTTTAAGTAAATTCATTTTACTTTGGTCAACTAAAGCTTTATTTCTGAATTACAGTATCCACATGAACTCAAGGCTGTATTGAAGATATTTTAAATTTACATCTCTATTTAAATAATTCTGCTTTGCTTTCCTGCTTATCTTTCCCCGTGTAGACATGGCATCACAGCTGATAGAACAGAACCCAAAGGGGCTGACCTTGACAGTGTGATGTAAAGCCTCTCTGTGCAGTCTATCGCTTGGTACTCCCTGTTCCTTTCACCTCCGCTGAATCACAATAATGTACTTTGTAACAAGAGTTGATATGGATCATTTATAACTGGGAATGTTTTTATACACGTAAGACCATAAGATAGGTACATTTATTAAAACTCAAAAAACAGGTTGGGGTTTTTTTTCTGGATTTTTCTTTTTTTGTTGTTTTTTTTTTTTATTTTTTATTTATTATTCAGGCTTTTATGGAGCTGTATTTCTTTCGATGGATAGATTGCTAGATAGACATCCTGGCCTTAGCGACCCAGGAATAGTCTGTCTTCCTATGTTCCTGTGATATAGTTTGTTTCTTAAAATTAAATCATCTTTAGGTTTTAAGAATGTTTGGAAAATGTCTTAAGGTCACTACGTTTACAAGATAAGAAGTCATAAAAATAGTTACTAATTCAAATTGTGAGAACAGCACCAAAGAAACTGGGGGGCGGGGAAGCAAACCATACTTAGCTGTGAAAGGGAGCTTTTTGCTGACCTTGCTAAAGGTTAAGGAAGGCACCTCCCCTCCAACAGGATTCCAGTGGAGAGAGGACACATCTCTCCTCTCAGTGCAGTAGGAGTGCCAAGGCAGGTGTCAACCCAGTGAATCAGGCTTTTTCTCTTGGAGACTGTATGCATGAGTATGCTGAGAATATGCACAGCAACAAAGCAAAAGCCTTCACATTCTACAATGCTGTGCCCATGGCTTTCCAAATACTTATTTCTACACGCAGCACTTGCAGGCTTGAACGCACCTGTGCTGTGCTTTCCTCTAAGATGATAATGTCCAATTGTAATAGAAATAACTGTTCAACCACATAAGTCTGAGTTAAGTAACGAGAGCACACAGTGCAGAAGTCAAGGGGATATGAAAACTAGCAAGTAAGTCATGCCTGTCAGTTTGATATCCTTGTTCTTTGCTTTATTTTGGTTTATAAAATGTTATGTTTCACAAAATACCTTTTGTACTTTGCTGTCTTTCATGCAAGGGATCTCAGAGCACTTTATACACATTACTAATTAGGCTGCAAAACAACCCTGGAGATAATTAAGTATTTATAATTGTACAGATGCATGAGCTGAAATAGTGTCTGAGACACAGGGCCTCATTTACATTAAAGGTCCCTTGGACTGCTCTATTAGCATAAAATGTCCTTAAAATAGTTGTAAATTAGATTCTTAGGAATGTTAGTGCTTCTTTATCCCTCAGAACAATGTAAAGAGGTAGCTTGTTCGCAGGCCAGTTTATGTACCTGATCTTACACTGTAAACTGGCAGTGCAGAACCTGTTTTCGTTTAACTTCACATAGGGACTTCTGCAAAGAGCCTGTTGTATAGGAAACCCAGTGCTGCTCCCAACGCCATTTACATCAACAGCTCCCTACTGCAAAATTTATAACTTACACATTTAATCACTGTCATGATTTCCCGCTGAATCTGTATTTCCTATTTACAGTGCACAGTTTCAAGACGAGGCAGGAAAAGTGTCCCTATCCTGATCTTTGTAAGATCTGAATTGCTGAAGGTGGCTTAGGTACAGTTGATTGACTTTGCATTGTAGTGAAGTAGAAACAAAGTGTCTGTTAAGTTGTCTCAGAATATGGGTGATAATTTCCATTTGAAAAATGCTTATTTCTTCTGTTTTTATTATCTGATCTTGCCTTTAGTTTTAATTGCTGAAATTCTGCCTAAGTTCCCTTCTAGGTACCTCTGTTCTTCGTTTAGTTTGTCCCTAAATTCATCTGTCAAGCATGGATTTTCCGTTAAAACTTTTTTATGTTGGGTTTTTTTTTTCCTTATTCTCTTTCTTTCTTGCTGTTTCCTCAGCAAGCTTGGAGCAAGAGAGAAAATTATATTAGAATCATAGAATCATAGAATCATTGAGGTTGGAAAAGACCTCTAAGATCATCAAGTCCAACCGTCGACCCAACACCACCATGTCCACTAAACCATGTCCCTAAGTGCCTCATCTACTTGTCTTTTAAATACCTCCAGGGATGGGGACTCCACCACTTCCCTGGGCAGCCTGTTCCAATGTTTCACCACTCTTTCAGTAAAGAAATTTTTCCTTACATCCAATCTAAACCTCCCCTGGCACAACTTGAGGCCATTTCCTCTCGTCCTATTGCTTTTTTATACACAACATAACAAATACTATGCTAGGAAATTCCTTTGCAGTCTGCCTCTGCCCTGACCTAGGACTCCTTGCTGTAGGAACAGCAGGACTTTGCCTCTGCTTCTCACTAACACAGCTTAACTGAAGCCATACCTTCCCACATCTTCACTATCCCAAAGCTCCCAAAGGACATACAGTAAAATGCTTTTTCAGCATAAAGAAGGTAAATAAAACGGAAGTCTGACAATAATAACTTTCTTAAGAAATCTTTGTAGTGTAAAAAAGGGACTGGTTTGCCTGGCTAGTCTGACTGGTGGCTCCACTTCCTCTAATGTGGACAGTCATCCAGCAATTTTTCAAAAAAGCATTTTTTCCTAGTCAGAAAAGTAGATCCTGTGCATTGAAAACTGTGGATAATAACCTGGGCCACACATTTCAAATGAAGAACTGAAGTTGAATCCAAAAGCAAACTTTGCTTTGTTTGAACCTGCTAGGCATGTTTCCCTCACAGAGTGGAGATCAGTTTCAAAATCCCCACATCTTCGGAGGTACCTCTGAGTATTAGCTCACATCCCAAAAGCAGTGTGACTATATATTAGTGTGGCACTGCGTAAAGGTATATAAATTCTGCTTCGCACTGTGGCTAATTGGTTCACAATGTCAGTCTGCTACAGCTCCTTCTAGTCCCTTCTAGGGTTTGTGTCATCAGTACTGATTCAGGATCTTTGCTCTGTGGCACAGACATCCCTAGAGGTTTCTTCCTGTACAGAGAATTCTCGGTGTCAGATGCTGTTTAGAAATGCATGTAATTTCTGTTTGCTTTTCAGTTTACACTGATGATGTCAGGGTAGTTTTTTTAGTTAATCAAGGTACCTTCTGCAGTTACTGCAGTAGCAGAATAAAAAATACAAGCACTGTTTATTGCCAGTTGATTTTCTCCTTCAGCAAGAAGGCTATGAATTTAAAATACATATAGCTTAAATGTGGAGGACATTCTGTACAAACTTCAAGGTTGATTTGAATTTTGGGCATAAACCACCTGACAGCTTCCATTTCATGTTGTGCTATTTTAGCTTTTAGTAAGTCTAGCATCAGTAAGAAACACATATACAGCTGATGCACAAACTAGTAGATCTTTGCCTCTACTTAATTTGTCCTGACAAGAAGTTGCTGCTGTTCAGTTTAGTTTAGGAGTGAAATAACCTTGTATCAATCCAAGTGTATATATAAGAGAGTTTCAGCTTCTAAATAGGAGGTGTTTCACATTTTCTACCCTATGACCAAGATTTTAGACATAAACTTAGACATTTATATATCACAAATACTCTACAGCATTTAAATGAAACCATCTCTCTCATCACTGCATTACCGTGGCAGGAACATGAATATAAGATTGGATAGAACTTTCTGGATTATCAAATCCAGTTGTTTTCTTTCTCAGGCAACTATGGTGTAAATGGCTCACATTTGCTTTGAGGTCAATTGCTTTCCTTACTCCGATAGAGATACTGGTTCAGGAACTCACTCCTTTCATGATTAGAAATCTATTATTTGCAACCTCTGTATATGCAAAGCCAGTCTACACCAGTTTGTACTTGTACCACCTTTGTTCATTAGCCCGAACAGCTCTTCTACTTGGTGTTTCCCTCCAATATACTTATGCCAAAAGCAGTTTTGTCTCTTGTTCAGCTGTCATTTTGCTTGGGTTGCCACACCAGCTCCTTGTAATCTTATTCTGTAAAATAGATTTTTTTTTTTTGTCCTTGACCTCTCTCATAGTCCTTCTCTACACTTGCTGCACTTTGAATTAGTATATCTTGCTTGCGCAGGACCAGATGACCAGAGTTGTATCAAATAGTAACCAGGAAGCCTTTTTGGTGCCTTGGATCATGGCATGAATACATCATATGTCATCAAATAGCCCTTAGATTTTACAGGAACTTTATATTAGTCCCCAGGTACCGGCATTCTATTTTATACTGGCAGAATCCATCTGATTTTTGTTATTTCAGTCCTCAAGATCACTCTTCTTGCTGCATGATACTGCTATCTTCCATATGGCATCTTCTTCTCACCTTTTGTCATCTGTAGATTCAATTAGCACATTCCTAGTTTTTGTTATATTTTTGTTGATTAAAAGATCAAATAAGCTCAACCCTTGCACTGGTCCTTGAGGAATTCTCCATGTAAAGTCCCTGCAGCCTTATAGTTGCTTTCAGGATGATCTGCAGTTCATATCCACTCTACATTTCTAACAGGTCCCATCTTTTCCATCTTAAATAGTAGTTGTATATGTGGCATCATATCAGAAACTTTGTTTTGCTTTGCTGAAGTCCAGTTTCTTTTTTTCTAAAACATGAATTATCCTTTCCCAGAAAGATATTAGTTAAATTTAGCATGTAAACCTTGAAAGTATTTCATTAGTCTTAAGCAGCATTTTTATAGTCTTATTCTTTGCCTTACCAAGAGAAAAAGAGACAAACTTTTATAGTTTGCAAAAGAAACAGCTGTCCTGTGCTCCTCCATAACATAAATGATGACTTTGGTTTAAAATGCATCATGCCACTAATCAGTTTTTAGTGTACGCTGCTCTTGGAAGAGTGGGTAACTACTTTCATGGACAAACTAGGAACTCATGGCTTATATGCCCTCAATTAGTATAAGTAGTGGTTCTAGTGGGTGTGTCACATCTCTGATTCTTTACATGCTGTTTCAGTATTGTCCTTTTGGACCATTGCTGCTGAATCATGTCCCTATGCTCAGCTCTAGTAACCACTGGGTTAAACTAACTCTATCTATCATGGATAGCGCTTGAAAATAGAGTCAGGGCACTAGCCCATGATTGCTCCATTTCCTAGCAATCAGCTTGCTCCCTAATTCAGAGACCATTCCAGCTAGTTTTCTCTGACTCCTCCGCTCTCGAGCCGATTAGCTCTACGCAGTGTAGCTGTGAGTTGCCAAGTGCCGTTCAGCGTTGACACCGGGGATCAGTCCTCAGACCTCCTTTATTTAGCAGAAGCAGATCAAGTGGTTCCTATGCAGTACCCTTGTGACCTGGGGACATAATTACTATTTAATATGTCTCTTGCATTCCAAGTGCCTGAAATGCTTATAAGACCGTGCTTTTATCATATGAGGCCAGGTGTGTACTACATGTCCCTCAGTATGCTGTGAGGGCATATGAGGGCACAAGGACTATTACTGAGAAACTGTCCTTGGAGGAGCAAACAGAACATGGCAGGATCAGTATCCACATTGCCTGTTTGGTGGATTTTAGAGCAAAATACCATAGCAGCTGTGCCAGGGTGTCCTCTCAGAGAAAACCAGTTGGTCACTTCAGAAAGGAATACGGGAGTGAATTAGCATGAGCGTGGTGAGGGTAGTCAGGGAATCCGGGTCCTGGCTCAAAGAGGGCGCAAGGCAAACTGGCAATGCAGAAGTGACTGTGCTTGCACCATTTCCCTGGCACATGCAGTTCCAGGTCAGACGATGCCTGGAACACTTGAACACTCTGTAATTCGTGATTCAATGAAACCTGACCAGCTTGATAATTTGGAAGTTTATCTGATGCCATTACAGCTTTTAGATCTTGAACAAAGTATCTAAAATGTAATCCTTTGGGAACTACTTAATTCTTTTGCCATTGCTAGCTAAGTTTTTTGCATTGGCTATTTCCTCTAAGGAATAAAAGGAGACATTTACTTCTAAAAAGCCAACAGGACCGTGATAATGTATTTTACATTTTAGGCAAAAGCATTTTTTTCTTTGTAAATTAATATTTTAAATCTATGCACACCAAAATTCTGTTACTGTTGCTTTCAGTTAGAAATAATAAGGTTAAAGAAGCAACCTCAATTAAACTATACAGGTAAGGAAAGAAATTATTTTCAACTGAGCAAGAATGAAAAGTCTAAATGTTGCATTAGATGTTTAAAGTGTACAGTAAGAATCCCCAATACACATTTTAATTTGCATTTAATACCTGAGTTCCTCTGAGTGAAATCCCAGTTGCTTATGAAAAGCTGAGGTTTAAAAACTGTCTAGTGGCCATAGTCTTAAAGCAGAAAGTCAAAGTCGTCTATTACTGAGAGAATAATTAAGGGTCTGGTCCTCAGCTTGGCTAACTTGATGCAGTTCCTCTGAGGTTAATGGAGCTTGACTGATTTACATGAGCTGATAACTTACCTTCAGCTCCATGTTTTTAGTGAGTAAAATAATTCCCTTCCCCTTTAAAAGCAGAACTGCAAGTATTTGCTAAGAACTGTCTCATATCCATTTAGGAAATATTCCACAATGAGGGAACAAATGCACAAATAAACTTACTGATATACATCACCTACAGGGCACCAAGCCAGAGGGAATGATGACAGAGATAAAGGTGAAGGTCTGCTCAAGTTTTAGGGAATCCGTAGGGTGCACTTTTTGTGCACTTGCTTACGATGAGTTGAGTGACATAGTGTCCTGGTTTTGGCAGGGAGAGAGTTAATTTCCTTCTTAGTAGCTGGTACAGTTGGTATTATTACCTGAAAGGAGGTTGTAGCGAGGTGGGTGTCGGTCTCTTCTCCCAAGTAACAAGCGATAGGACGAGAGGAAACGGCCTCAAGTTGCGCCAGGGGAGGTTTAGATTGGATGTAAGGAAAAATTTCTTTACTGAAAGAGTGGTGAAACATTGGAACAGGCTGCCCAGGGAAGTGGTGGAGTCCCCATCCCTGGAGGTATTTAAAAGACGAGTAGATGAGGCACTTAGGGACATGGTTTAGTGGACATGGTGGTGTTGGGTTGATGGTTGGACTCGATGATCTTAGAGGTCTTTTCCAACCTCAATGATTCTATGATTCTATGATTCTACAGTGCTGTGTTTTGGGTTTAGGATGAGAATAATGTTGACAACACACCGATGTTTTAGTTGTTGCTAAGCAGTGCTTACACTAGTCAAGGACTTTTCAGCTTCCCATGCTCTACCGACTGAGAAGGCTGGAGGTGCGCAAGAAGCTGGGAGGGGGCACAGCCAAACTGGCCAGAGGGACATTCCATACCATGGGACGTCATGCTCAGTGCACAAACTGGGGAAAGCTGGCCGGGGGGGCTGCTGCTCAGGGACTGGCTGGGCATTGGTCAGCGGGTGGTGAGCAATTGCATTGTGCATCACTTGCTTTGTGTATTCTATTATTATTATTATTATTATTATTATTATTATTATTATTATTATTATATTACATTATTATTAATGTTATTATTATTTTATTTCAAGTATTAAACTGATTTTATCTCAACCCACGAGTTTTTGTCACTTCTACTCTTCCAATTCTCTCCCCCATCCCACTGGGGGAGCAAGGGGGAGGAGTGAGTGAGCAGCTGTGTGGTACTCAGTTGCTGACTGAGGTTAAACCACAACACATAGTGCAAGATATACAGGACTGCTGCTAATCCCATATGTGTACCTTATGTAAGTAGATTCACTGTCATTGTGCTATTGTAATATACAGTGTTCATACAAACTAAACGCAGATAATGTCTGTGTACAATTTCTCCAATATCGATGGAAGAAACAGTGTCTCATGGAAAGATCAACAGCTCCTGAAACATGGATGTTCAAACATACTGCACAATGTTATTCCAAATATCATGATACTTAACATCTCATTTGCTGAAAAATACTTGAGTTAATAAAATATGGGATTACCATAAATCCACCAACAGGTAGTATCTGTGAGAGCTGCTGAATGAAATGAAAAGCAGGATAATTCAGATATAAGCATGCATTAGGAAAGGATTTAAAGGAACAAACTCTCTCCATGTTTTCCGCTGCTCTTTGATGGGGGTTAGCTTCGAGTTCAGTAAGAAGCATTCAAAGTTCAGGAGTGAGTTACTCTTTCTTAACAATGATAGCCAAATCTAGAAGAATAAATCATGGTCTTCTATGAGAACAGATGGATGGTTTTGTGATCAAAACATCAGACAGTTTTCTCTGCTGTCTTTACTATACACTTAATAAATGTGAACAGACCATTCACTTAACTTTCCTATATCCAAATTTCCCAACAGTAATTTGCAAATAACATTTGCTGAAAACACTTGTTTCTTTTGAAAGTGGAAACAGTTACAGGCTTGTTTAATTTTAATATATTCAACATGCTCAAACATGACAGAAGTATCTGCTGTAGAAGGGCATGATAAATGTCAGTCTGGTTGTCAGGGTGCTTAGCTGGTGTCCAGGTTAGAGCGTGACCTAAGCCATTAAGTGCAACACAGCAACTAGAACTGCTGCTTCAATTCTGACATGGGGGTATTAACCCTTAGCAGGAGGAGTACTGTATCTACCACAGAGGTCCTTTTCCTCTCCTGCACACTGCAAACACATCACTCCAAGAAAAACATTGTCATGGTCATTGTTTTCCCTGATGGGTGCTGACCAGGACAGGACTGAGACCTATTCCAGCATACTCTGGAGAAAGCATGAAGTCTGATGTCTCGACTTGCCCAAGTTTACCTGAATCCAAATTTTCTGCAGATCAGTTTGTACATAAAATAAAACTATAGGAATTTAGAGTACAACCAAGGATAACTGATAAACCAAGCAAAGCTTGGAATATTTTAAACAGATTTGTTTCCACATTTTATTCATTTTAGTCCTAGCCAAATAACATGTCTACGTAAGAAAGAACTGAATGCTATTTTGGTTAATGCATTTTCAGTAGAAACATTATGTTACGTTTGAAGCATCTTTTTGCTTTTAAAGTTTGGATCAAGAAAAAAAAACTAACAGCCATATCATAGTCTGAATTTAAAGCACAGAAAGATAGAAAACCAGCTTGTAACAGAAATTGATAGAAGAATCAAAAAGACAATTCATACAGAGCTCTACAATACTGTTTTTCAGGAAACACTGGTAATTGAGATTAACTTGGATGGAGTAATTCTTTGGACTATACAAGCGGTGCAAATGATGCTTTTCTCCATCTGCAAACGTGCAATTTATGAAAACTGCAATATTTTCATGCTGAGTTTCAAGTGGAAAAAAGCACAAATGTCCAGTATTGCTTTGGGAAATTAGAGACTGGGAATAGGATAATCTGATCTAACTGGAACATAGGAGGGTTTCTGCAAGCGTTATTCCAAGTGAGATTGCTTGAGGACTGAGAAGGTTCACAATTGTCAAAGAATGTGTTTAATAGGTTTCTTCATACATTTTTTCTTAAAAGTAGTACTTTTTGTTTATTAGCTATATCTGTATTTATTTATCAGGTATAGCAAGATAAAGGCGGGACTATGGTCTGTGGGCTACAGTCCTACTTGCTTCAGTCAGTGAGGCACAGACTTGCCCACATGTAGATGAAATATTATAGCTGTGCAAATCATGATTGCCAATATCCCTACACTCCTACACGTGTTGGCAAACTTCTGCTTTTTTTTTTTTTTTTTTTTTGGTTAGGATTTCCAAAGCCTTATGGGAGCTGGGTTCTACTCTGTGGGCTTCCAACTAACAATATATGGAAATCAGGCAGGTCTAAAGCATTTTATTTGGGGGCGAAAATACCAAATTCTCGTCCACTACACATGGACAAAATAACCTCAGAGACCACTGGCCCAATGCACAGACTGAGCAATCATTAAGAAAATCAGTCAGTATTATGTGTATTGCACACTCTGAAATTAGAAATAATGGTTATTAATAATATCTAAAGCTTTTCAACTCTGTCTCTATAAGAAGGTAAAACAAGCCAATATAATCCATAAATAGAAGAAAAATATTATTGCAAAAATCTTATAGCTTGTAATTAAAATTAATCAAGACATTTTAGTTACTCAGTGATTAAATGTCAGGATTCTGTGTTTCTGGTGATGGCAAGGGAAGAAAAATACCTCAGTAATAGTTAAAAAAATGCTCCTTTATAAGATAATGCTCTGATTTTCTACTATGACAGCTTAATAGCCTGACTGATGCAATAGAAAGCAATCACACAGACTTACACCAAAAACACACACATACACAGACACCATACTGCCTGCTGCAGAAAGCAGTGTCTTCCTAGAGAAAAAAAAAAAGGAATAAAAAGATCAACACTTAAATATCAACACTTTTGTTACTGCTTCAAATTCTTCTTAGTTCCTTGAATGTCTTTCCTTGGAGCAGTGTTCTTCGTAGCACCAAGTAATATGTTGATGTATCAGGGCATATGTGATTGCAGACCAATAGTGACCGTTCCTCCTCCCAGATGCAAAGCAGACTTACAGTTTCTCGGGACAAATTTCATTTTCAAAATAATGGTCTCCTCTCTTTAGCTTGTGTGAGTGGCAAGAGTTCTGGTGGAATAAACTGTTCAGTCCCATTAATTATGTTTTATTACATACCATATTCAAGAAATATAGTTTTCTGCACAACTTTGATCACTCAGGTTTGTGATAATGGTTCCTCCTACCTCTAGAGTCCTCGTGGAGTTTTATTCTCAGACATAACATTTTTTCAAGAGAATAACCTTTTACATCAAGTTTCAGAACTTTTGTTACACTGTTCTTCATTTCTGAAAGCTCTGACTTCCCTTCCTCTGAACAGGTATCTATCAGTGCCAGATGTTTTAAATACTAGGATATTGTTTACTTTGCAGAGCCCAATTTTTCAGCTTAGTAGTAGCACTACGTGCAGCTCTAACAGAGACTGCTATCAGGTCAATACAGGTATTTTTAGTATCATGTTAACTAAACCCAGCTCTTAGCCTCGTCTACACCATGTGAGTTAGCCTGGTTAGGTATAGTGGTTCCAACTGGGTCACTTAGAGTAAGTATCCTGTCAAATGCTTAACTGGAAAGGCTCTAGCATGCTTGAACTCTGTCTTTTGCTACGTATTTGTGCTGGGTTTGGCTGGGATAGTTAATTTTCTTCAGAGTAGCTGGTATGGGGCTATGTTTTGGATTTGTGCTGAAAACAGTGTTGATAACACAGGGATGTTTTCATTACTGCTGAGCAGTGCTGACACACAGTCAAGGCCTTTTCTGCCTCTCACCCCACCCCACCAGCCAGCAGGCTGGGGGGGCACAAGAAGCTGGGAGGGGACACAGCCGGGACAGCTGACCCCAACTGACCAAAGGGATATCCCACACCATATGGCGTCATGCTCAGCATATAAAGCTGGGGGAAGAAGAAGGGGGGGACGTTCGGAGTGATGGCGTTTGTCTTCCCAAGTCACCGTTACACGTGATGGAGCCCTGCTTTCCTGGAGATGGCTGAACACCTGCCTGCCCATGGGAAGGAGTGAATGAATTCCTTGTTTTGCTTTGCTTGCGTGTGCGGCTTTTGCTTTACCTATTAAACTGTCTTTATCTCAACCCATGAGTTTTCTCACTTTTACCCTTCTGATTCTCTCCCCCATCCCATTGTGGGGGGAGTGAGCGAGTGAGTGGCTGTGTGGTGCTTAGTTGCCAGCTGGGGTTAAACCACAACAGTATTCCTTTAAAAGTATCATCAGCTTTTAGAGTTTTTATCAACGAATCTCTGTATGCACTGTCTTAATTATAGACCATTTCTCTTCTTTTTTTTTTGTTCATTTGAATGCAAATCCTGTTCCTCACTGCTGAACAATGGAAACATCCACAGCCCTCACTTCCTCAGATCAGGGTTCAGATTTCAGGAATCAAAAGAAAAGAGCTGTGCCAAGCCTGAAGAAAATTAGACTGCTTAACATGCTTTTGAATTGTAATACTGCACATGCAATGTGATGTTAATAGTACTGTGCAGTAATTAGGAAACATATTGTGTGTGTGTGCTGTGCCCTACTACATAAAATAATATGTCAGCTATTAATTGGATACTGTTTTCATTTATGAAAAAAACCTTCTATATGCTGAAATAATCTCCAAATACATTGAAAGAAACCAACTGTATTCGTAACTATTCTTATTAAGCCCTCAAAAGGAGCACTTCTGATAAAGACTGCTGGCAACAGATCTGCTTCAGGTGGAACTAGGTCAGTAAGCAATTGTAAGTCAATAGTTGAAATAATTGAATAGTTCAAATCAGAAGACTAGTTTAAATCAGAAGATTCAGTCTTCTGATTCTATGTACTGTAAGAGTGTCTATGTGACTGTGAAATGACAAAGGCTATTACAGTGGAGATTCTCCTTTCTGAAAGATATGACACCAGAAATTATGCTTTCCAAAAGAAAGAGAGATTTGGAAGGTATTTTCTTAATGAATGTCAGTATGAAGAGATGACTAAGTTCCCTATCCTTAAGCGTACCTCACACACCATGAGATTTATACTGGTACTTACTGGAGAGGTAGTGCTTGTTAATTTTGGCTGGACAAGCCTGTTTTCTACCCATTGGGGGGGGCTTGTGTATCCTTTGGGTTCCTAGGTTAAGTTGCTAATTCGTGTATCAGGAAAGAAGTTGAAAAGAATGCTAATGGAATTTGTTTTTTCTTGGTTTGATCCTCACATTTTATGAATGTACATATAGTCAAGCATTTTTCTTATTGTCTCTGTATTATGTCATGTACAGCATGTTTCAGCTTAACTGAGTTCCAGAAGGAAAAACAGTGATGAGCCCAAGTGGAAAATAGTCCTTGTATTTTATCATCAACATTTAACTTGGTGCTGTATTCCTCTAAGGATTAAAGAGTGGTCTTTGTTCCAGCAATGTCAATGAGAGTCCTTCTCTAGAACGTGGTGAGCTCTAGATCAGACCTAAAAAGGAAGAAAATCTCACCCAAAGGTTCAGAATCAGTTACAAAGACCATGAAGAAGAAGCCTCCTATCTTGCACGCTTATTTACTGAAAGTGTAGGAATTAATCGTTTTCTTACTAGCATGTTGACAAGAATATGGACAATACAGAAATGGTGAATTAGGGAACTTGTTGGTTTCTGAGTGTCATTAACAACTCGTGATCCATGTGTTGTGTTTCTTCTACACTTCAGTGGCATCCTTGCCTTTCTGCTAAATTGGTTCCAGAGAGCCAAGATCAAAATGTTTAACTGGTTTGTATGGCCCAGGGGGCTGCCAATGTTTTGTAATCATACTGGGCCAAATCCTCCTGTATTTTGATCACTAACCATTAACAAATGATTACAGCAGATGAACTCGTGCAGTAAATGTCTTGGGCATTGATACTGTAAGACAGATAACAGTCATTAAAACACAAATCTTTTAGGCTAAAATAAAATATGTTACCAAGTTTATATTCAGTATTTGTTTTCCATAATAAATGGAACAAAAGTCCTTTCCTATAAAAGGAATGCCTTCCTCAAACTTAAAAATATCAAGTTATAATAGTGGGGAAAATAACATGTGCTGCTAGCATATTGTGATTATATTCAATTAAAGCTTTTTTCTCCACTTTCCAGACCATAGTAAAAAGAAATTTGTTCTAGTTTTGTCAGCACTGCAGACAGAACAGTCAAAGTGAATTAGTTTTCACTGATTTTCACAGCCATCTGTAAACAAGATTTATTAAAGTAATTAAATGAGGATCTTGTAATTTGTACAGCATTTAACACACAATTTGGAAGTGTTAAAAGTACTAATATACTTAGAATTGATTTGTCTTTAGATTATGTAAGACTTGCAGATTCTGCTGTTTCCTAATGGAATCGTAATCAATTATAAACTATTGGGTTCATGCTCATTTTTGTAAAGTATACATTTGAGAGAAGATCTGTGACATTGCCATTGGGAGAAAAACAATCTTGCAAAGTCGGCACGTGTGGGAATGCCACACACAAAGCTCGTTGAAGGGCTGGCCTACATCTTACCACACGCAAATCCTCTAGTCCTGTTTCGACTAAGATTGAATCTGAGGAATCTGACTATTGATATTTCTTACTTTACATTCTTTTTCCTTCCGTTCCACCACATAAATTTTCCTTTCACAACAACCAGACTATACTATACTAATTGCCCCAAAGGTTTAGCTCCCAGTCTTCTCATCTTCACATCCACTTGTTTGCCTGGTGTTCCCCATGGAGCCCACCACAGAGCAGCGACCCAAGAGCCAGCGGCTGCTGCTCTGCAGCCTCCACCAAACCCCCCTGCCAGCTGCTGCTCTCTCCACCCTCCCAGGGCTGGGCCAACTCTTGCATCTGCTGCAGCTGCTGCTCGGGTTCTCACCACGTTACAGCCCGCTGCTGATGTGGTTGCATCTCAAGAGATGCAGCTCAGGAAGCTGCCTTCTTTCTTTTTGTCAATGCTTTGTCTGTTTATTGTTCATAGGAACTCCAGCCAGTTCTTCTTAGCAGTCTCTTCTAACCTAGTGTGGCAGCACCAGATGTGTGGCTAATTCTAAGAGATTTTTGATGCTTTCAGAAAAAAAGAGTGTTTCTCTTGTAAAAACATGCATTTTTCTTCCTTTTCCATGCCTAAGTGGGTTTTTTGTTTGTAAAATACAATGTAATTCTTTACAAGGGAGGTAAGATTTTGCTGATCTTAGTTACTCATCTGCTCTGTCTTCTGCATGGAAGAATGAGATAGAAGGGTTATGGACGCCACATGCACTGCTTGTTAATACAGGAAAAACAAATAAATTTTTTCATTTTTCTGTCCTAACTGATGATTTCAGTTTTCAAGTTGATTTTCAGTTTTTACAGAGGATGCTGCCCAGAAATGCTGGGCTGCCACATCTGGCTGATGGCATTGGGAAGTTTGGGGAACTGCTCAGTTAAATGTCTGATAACGTCAGAACCTCCGAACACTTTCTGTTAATGAATCCCTCATTCTCATACGTTTCTTACTATTGTTTAAAAACCTTCTGTATGAACTGGAAAATTAATCTCATTATTTCACCAGAAGAACAATGTTCACTTTATGTCTTCTCATTTAAACACTGAGAAAAATTAAGATCTATCTATTGCTAAGCTGCTGCGGCAGAATTCTCTAGAGGGGTTACTCCTCTCCAATGGGCAAGTGAGAAACCACAGTGCTCACCCCCTCTTTCAGTTCAGGAGGCTGCTGAGCGAGATGAAAAAACAGTATGCTGTATTGCAACCTGATCTGTGTCTGTTGGAGATGACTGCCAGTCATGCAGGTGATACAAAGTAGTGCTCAACTTTTTCCCCAGGCTATGGCAGCCTCCTGCATCTGTGCTACGGGCTGCAAACCTCAGCTGCATTTTGAAGTCCTGCCTCTGATGTGCTCTTGCAGTAGGACTACTTGGCTGCATCCATTTCTGCCAGCCTTGTGCAAGAGACTTTCCATTGCCAGAACTGTTTGGGCAGTGGGAGGTTGATTTAGTTTGTATTTCTTGGGAGCTGTGTTTTTATTTTTTCATTTGATCTATTATGTCGTTCACTGTTAAGTAGATCAGCCTAACATCAACTGGAATAAAAATTGACTGGAGACTGTGGGTCCTCTGAAAAAAACCTGTTGCTTATAGAGTGATGTAATTGGCATAAAAATATTATCTGAAGTAATTTAGTAACAAATTAAGGGGACTGTTGCTAATTCTTCCCTGTACATCATTCAAATCCAGAAGCATCTTGCTTAGTAATTTTGTTTGATTTCTTCTTTTCCCTTTCAGTAATATTTGCATAAAGTTATCTTTCTTTCTACCTTTCTCCGACCATCTCACCCTTCTATATTTTTCCTTGACTCCTCATCTCATGCTGTTTCAAATTCAAGATTGTCAGTAATTAAAATGTCTGCCACATTTGTACTGAATTTAGGCAAATTGAAAATAAAATTTTAGAGCAAGTCAGAAGACTTTCTTCTTCGCATTTGTGTAATGGGCATGTAAGTAGAGAATAATATCAGCAAAATTCTATTTATGAAGTAATAGCTAAAGTAATAGCTGAGATTTTTCCATCAGCAATGATTTTACTCATCATGCAGTCTCCATTGCTCAAGAACAGAGGAAGCTGCACAGTTTTTAAAAAAGGAAATTTTAAATATATGAAGTGCTGAAAGGCACTCGGAGCCACATGGAGCAATTGCTTCCCTGCTGAAAAAAATATTGGCTACTTTACTACTCATTATTTCACAGATTGCCTTATAACCGTGCTTAAGAGAATGGGACCTGGTGAATAATGTATATTTTTTAATGCTGTAATTGTTTCATGTTGATTTTCATTTTACTGTCTGTGCAGCCTCTTTGGAAATGGAGTATTTTCATGAGCAACTGCATCTGATCAGTAGCTTTGCCTAAAGATCTGGATGGGATAGTCCTGACTAATGTAGCTTAGCTACTCTTCCTGTAGCGTCCAGACTTCTTAGCTATACATAATAGTGCTCTTGGTGTATGCATGTATCAGAATTGTTAAATATTTTTTAGATCTATATATTTTCTATTATTGATCACAGCACAGTAAAATTTAGCATAATATTTACATTCTTTTGTAAACACAAGGGATTTTCATTCTATTCTTGTGATCAGTGGGTTTGGAGTTTTCTACATATTATTTGATATAATGGTGAAATTTTTTTATTTTATTTTCCTGATAAGACAATATTAAGCATTCAAACCTTTATAAAAATAAGTATGTTTGATGTATTTGAATGTCAGTATGAGTGACATTTAAATTTAGTGCCATGAATACTTTCTGTTATCCCTTTCAGTTTCCTCTGCTCTGCCAGCTGGTAACACTCATTCTAGGATGGGTCCTGACAGAAAACCTGGCCCATGGGGCTTTGGAGCACTTCCCAAGGACTTACCTCATTCACTTTTGACTGGCAACTTTTTTATATTTTGGTTATTCTTTCACATTTAGATTTTTTTCCAACAGTATTGGAAAATATTTTATTAAATTCTAGGGCGTTTATTGTATATAACTGGAAAAAAAGAAGGTAACTTATGAAGGTAAAAAAAGGAGGTAAATTATGTCTGTTCTAATTCTGTTCCTCCTCCTGGGACCTACAGAAAAGCCCACTAGCACCAGCACAAGTAACCCCATCAGCTTCCCTGGGCTTTGATCTTATGCCAAATTTAGAAAAGAGCAGTCTGTAAACTGATGAACTGAGGCTATGGATAGATAAGCTACGGGTAGCCTTTCCTGGAGGTAAGTAAAGAAGGCAGGACATTTCAGCCTAGTTCACTGTGTAGGCATGAAGTAGTACATAGGTACTTTATTAGTGCAATAGCAATACAATACTGTGTGGATTTCATGCAAAGATTGCATTCCTGATTACCCAGGAAAGCCAACTTGTATCAAAATTCAAATCATTATCAGGCAATATATTGTGATGTGTATAGAAAAGCTCCTTTTTTCCTCTTGTATTCACATCTGCCTGTTTATGAGCCCTGACCTCAAAAATTGGATTTTCTTTCAATAGGCTATACTTGTACGCATTATTAACTAAAAATTTCCCTACGCTCTCTCAAAAATTTTATCAGAAGGTAGTAACTATGGTTTCATAAGTCATTTTGTTGTTGCCATTTCATTGTAGCAACACCGCTGGACTTTATGAGGAGCATTACAAAATAACAAGAGAAGAATGCAACACAGGTTAAAATTTGGGGCGGTTTCAAAGCAATCATTTTAGACATCTAGCATATATGTTCCAAAAAAGGCTCCAGTTGCAAATCAAAGTTTTAAGGACTCCATCTCTCTCTGTTGCCTAGGGAAAGAGCCCATACCTACAGCCAAGCTGGGTATTTAAAGTTGCTCAGTGGTTTTAAATTGTAAACAAAATTACTAGCTTTCCATCAATATGACTTAGAATGTGTGTCTTTATTTTTAAAATCATCACACTGTAGATATAGCTGTGACATTAATTACCACATTGGGTATATAAAATGCCAATTTATTTGCACAAAATTCCCTCCTTAACGATTGCTAGATGTGCAAATTAGGACAGCACTTACTTATGCATAAACTGGAAAAGGTGTGCCTTTTCTACAGAATAATTAAACATTGAACCCGTCATGAAAATGACCAAAGCACACATCATTTCTACTGTAAAACAAATAAGACATGCTGTGTTAACTTCCCCTGCTACAAGTGTCCCTTCTCCAGTAATAACCCATAAAATCTTTAATATGTTTAACGCTGCAATAAAAAAAAAATCACTTTTTGAGTGAAGACAAGGTCTGTGAAGCCAAGTCATTTTCCTCTGTAATGACACACACATAACTGCCTTTAGAGCATACTAAAATTATAAGAGCACAAGCCTCTGCCCATTTTCCATTCATGTTTCCATTATCATCAAAATATGAACATATCTGAACTTAGGGGAATATGCTATATAAAGTACCAATTATTCTTATTGCCAAACATGGTATTTATTTTCCTGTGTTTGCTATTCTCAAAGATAAAACAAGTTAGGATTCTGAGCATATTCCCAAATTTAAATTTGCTAAGAAATACTAATGTGAGGATCTAAAAAATGTCCAGAGAAGTACCCAATTACGTGGAGTGTTACCTAAAATTTAGAGGATATGGTTTGCAGCCCACTACTCCTCAGATTTCCTGTATTTCTTGGTTTCAGACCTGCCAGAAATAAGTATTTGATGGTATTTTAGGTCCCCTCCTTGATCCTAAAATGGAAAAATGAGTTGTGGGGGTGGGAGGAAAAATGAAAAATTTGGATCAACTACCAGAATTTGAAGACTGCAACCAAGTTTTGGGTTAAGCCCACTTCAAGTGTGGGGCTACCATGCTGGTGAATTGTTTTATTTAGAGAGATTAATTCTTCCCTAATTACAAATGACATTCTGGTGCCAGAAATTACACTACTTCTTCAGAAACTGAGCATGTGTGGGTTCAGCTCCTGTCAAGGACAATTTTTAGCATTCAGATAGTGTGGTGCCCTAGAAATAACTACGATAGACAGACAGAAAGAGTGAATGAGGTTAGCATACTAGTCACAGTTACAATACTGAGTCATATGTATATATTTATTTCACTGTTGATTGCCAAAGGCAATGCAAGAGTTTGAGACTGGGTCATGTTGCAGAAAGGACATCTGCAATATTGCTCTAAGAACTACGCTGGCTTGTCAAAGTCAAAATATGAGATATAAAAAGAACAAAGCTCCAACTTCAGTAGTGCTGAGCTTTCTAGTGATAAGGAATTAATTTGACTCTTATTTCATTTTAGATTACGTTAAACTCAAATGGTGTGTAAATTGCTCAGTGTTGATTTCTCTGAAATATTATGAAATAAATTATTAAATTATCTGTTCTTCAGTTGGAAGTTCCTCAAACAGGGACAGTCTTTTTGTGTGTTTTGGAAACCATCTAGTGAACAGTTTGCATTCAAAGTGGAAATGATAAAATTAGTGAGAAGATCCCAGAAATTCCATTGGAGAGGTGCTTGCAAGGATTAAAAAATAAATAACGACTCTAATGCTTCTCCAACAGCATGCAGCTGTGCCAGTACTCAGGATAGGTTTAGCAGAGGTTGCTGGAAGGCCAGCAAAATCCTGATTTGATAATGACTCGCAATGATTTCATGGAATTTCTTCGTAGCTCTTAGTAAGAGTTAAATTATCTATCCATTTTACTCTGGGGCACCTGTAAAGGAGGCTGGAGACATAAATATTGATTATTGTCAGCCAATGCAAATTCTTACTTGAATCAGTCTATTTGGGTAAGAAGGAGAAATTACATAATAACAATTGTTTTCACAAGAAGAGGTAGCTGAGACACCCTCTAGTAGTGCAGCATTCATTATCTGTTTCCTTTGCAGCAGTTATTTTTCTTTGCTCTGCTCAAAAGCATTTCCAATCTGTTGTTATTACTTATCCTAATACCAGAAGAAGTATTGTCAGAGCAATTAGGAGTCCCAAGCCATTTTGAAGGCTCATTGCATTTGATTTTGTAATGTCTTCCCCAAGAGTTTGCCATCCAGCTACAGTTTACTGTCTTCTAAAACTTAGTGGAAGAAATGGAACTGCTCACAGAGAAAAGAAACCTTAGGGCAAAGAAAGAATCATGTGATTCCCTATGCAGCTGTTTGGTAAGATGAAGTTTTTTGAAACACCAAATATTTAGTGTGTTGCACAAAATCACATGCTAACTTGCCTAGTGTACTTCTTGGAGGTATCTCAGAGAGAGCATTGCTGCCTTACAGATTAATTCCAAGATGAGTTCCTGCGTAAAAAGTGGCAGACAACAATCCACAGCCTTTATGTTTTAAAGGGCTGCTGCTGCAGTGCAACCTACACTCTATTGCTTTTTTATATTCTTTTCAATATGCTTTTGCTCACTCGCCCCATTCTGGGAGCAGCATCCCATTGTAATCCTTATTTCAGTCAATACTATAGAAATGGGCAAGGCTTTCAGTGCAGAAATCTGTCCCGATACTGGATCATCGCAACACTTGTATTCAGTTCATCTCTTCACACCCCCCGTCTCCCTGCCATCGGAACTCTTTTGCTCCTGCAAAACTAATCCACTAGCACGTAACTCGCTTCAGAAGAAGAACCCACTTAATTTTCAGTTAAACTTCTCGCGTATTGCAGATAAAACTCTTCTGCGTTCAGGCGTTAGGTTACAGCCTGCATCACCCGCCCATCGCTCTGGCTCCAGGCTCTGCCCTCAGCCGCAGCCATCGGGCGGCGCGGGAGCCAGCGCCAGCGCCGGCTGCCGCCGTCCCCACGGCAACCACACATACCGCAGCCATGGAAACGCGCCGCAACGCGCTGGATGAAACACGGGAAAGAAAACGTGCAGGTTTTCCACTTGTAAAAATACTTTAAAATTGCTAAAACACGGTGTAAAAAAAAGAGAAAAGGCAATATTGAAAAACATTGCCATTTCTGCCAAATAACGCACAAGATGGATGGCCGCAGAGATAATGTTTTTGTCTTTGCTCTTTCGTTTGTCAGGGAAATGGCTTCGTGATTATCTTTTCCTCTACTTGTATGACAGGATAAAAATAGGGCACATATCTAATGCATATGTGTAGAAATTGCAAGTACAAAAATGTGCGTGTACGTCACAGTGGGAATAGATAGTGTATCCATAAATACTTGCATTTAATATGCTAAATCTCATGGTTTCGATTTAGTCTAAGCAATTGAAAAAAGTGAATGCGTGAGATAGAGTGGTTTATTTCTTTATACATAATGAGTTTCTCTTTTCTGTCTATTTCTGCATGTGTTTGAATGCATGTATATATGTGGTTATTTCAACAGTCTATTTTAAAGGGGTTATTGTTTTAAAGCAACAGTAGAGTAGTCTTAAAATATGATTTGCATTTTGCAATATGGAACATATTTATATTCCATTTTGCTATTATAATTTCCACAAGGCTATTTCTTGTCTTCATGTTCCTGTATAGGTGCTGTTCTTCCACAACAGAGGAAAAAGAGGCATTAAAGAGCCTGTCATACAGAGCAGAAGGGAAGGCTTTCATAGACAGCATATTAGTAAGGATCTTGAACGAACTAAGGAGTATCACATTCGTCTCTCTTTCAGAGGGACAGAGGGCATGAAAGATAAATAGGGTCTATCAAGCCCAACAGAGGGAGACATCCTTTCACCTTTTGTCGGTTGTGTCATGCTTTCTCTTGAGGAGCTGGACCCACAGCCAGGTTGACAAAGGTACATTATCAAGAACATGTTAGAGGGATTATGTAGGAAGTTGGAAATGTAAGACTAAAATTACAGACTATTTAAATTCTAACCCGTAATTGAATTTGACTGTACCTCAGTGGTTTTGGCAGTCAGAATGCAGAGGGCATAATTTGAAGGTAGTTTGTAAATGAGAGTAAGAGGCTGTTTTACACTAACGCACCATGCAAATCTCCAGGCTGACTGTGAGACCTGGCGGGTGGTGCATGTAGCAGCACTAAGCATTGCTGCGATGTTTTGAACCACCACAGTACAACTTGGGGTGTAACAGCAATTCGACTGACCCTCTATCAGCCTACTAAAACTGCTGAACTCTGTTGCTGTATGGAAGGTTCCCTTTCAAAAGTGACTTGCTTTAAAATTTTGGGGAAAAAAAATCAATGCAGCCATTTCTGAGACTCATGGCCATAAATAAAATACATCAACTCACGCCCTTGAAGATCTGTTCTAACTGTTTCTATTCTCTCGTAACCCCAAAGTGTCCTTGGTTTAATACTTCAAATACAGCTGCATGTAGCTAGGAATGGGCCATTACAGCTTATACAGATTTCATAAAGAAATACAAAGCTCTGAACTTTTGAAAACTTCCTACCCTGCTGAGCTTAGTTTTCTTCTATATAACCATTGTTGTCACTTTATCTTTCCTCTTTCTTTCTTTTAATTTATCCATTTGTATTTTCTTCTCCTTGCTAGTTAGTGTTTGTGTGTTCAGATGGAATTTAAAAAATATTTTCCTGTTGCTTTCAAAATATATGATCCAGTCTCCTATTGTTTTAGCTATAGCACTGTATAAATGGATTTATTCAGACTAAACATAGGCTGCAAATAATCAGGAAGGGTTAAAGAATGTTCAGACCTGAAAATATTACTCAATAATGCACAGCTATAAGCCACGTTTCCTTAACTTTTTTTGTGTGTGTGTGGATCAAAATTAGAATGGATTTGGGTGAATTAGGACAATTTAGGGAAGGGCTATTGCTGTTCTTCCTATTGTGGTCTCTCTGCATGCTACCAGATAGTACTCTTGACCTTGGTTTGACATGAACCTCCTTTTTTTCTCAAAGTTCACAATACTACTTTTTTATACTAAATGTTCAAAACAGTTTATTGGGATATGTGCAAGTTTTTTAACACATAATTATTATATACATCTGCTACAGATAATGTCTTTCCCATACTACACAAAAATGATTGCCACTCCATTATTGTCAGTAAAGACAGAAGATAAAAGTTGTGTCTCAAACTGTGGATATCCTGACAATATTTCAAAATATATTTGGGGTTTCTTAATGGTATATGCATATATTCTGAAAACTAAAAGGATTTGTGACTCTCATTTTTCTAGGCACATTTGGCTCTCTTATTTATGTTAGATGAAGATTGTTATTAAATGCAACGTTTCATATTTGTCTGGTAGTAGAATCTGGACTGATCCCTTAGGACTTAATCCTATGCCTTGACCTCTTAGGACTGGTCCACACAAGTTTTCTCACTGGTTCCAGGAGAAGAAAGGTCAAAGGCCATAGTGCATGATTATAGCAATATTTTGTAATTATCCAGATTCCAAATGCTAAATGTTAAGTAGAAACCGAAGCTTTACCAAAACAAAGCACTCTTCTTGTGTGGGAGTACCAGTGAACTGTACCAGCAAAGCCACATCCCCCTACGGATGTAGCTATAGTAGTAGCTGTCTTTGTATGGATGGTTACACTCATGTATGATGACTTTACTGTATCTGTACAGAGTCACCATATACAAGTAAAACAATCCCTACCCCTAAAATTATAGGTTTGTTCTTTTTAGCTATTAACTTTTGAGCACATTTTTGTCTTGTGTCACTGGACCGCAATAACAGTACAATCCCTGTTGCTTTCAGACTGGAACCACATTTGATCACAGGCATTCAGGAATATTTACACCGGTTTGTAATCCTTTGGAGGATATTTAACCTTAATATATGACACAACTTATTAACAATAATTAGTGTTTAGGTTTTATCTTCACAGGAGATATATCCCATACAGTCATTAACTGAGTACCTGCTTTTGAACTAAATGATTCATAAGTATTGAAAGTGATTGTAACCAGTGATTTGTTTGTTTTTTTTTTTTAATTCAACTATTTCAGAACTCTAAAACACAGCATACAGACCAGGCAACCTTAGAAATCAAAAACCTTAGTTATCAGAAAAGTGCCACAGTTTTAGGTTGGTACTGAAAGTCTGTTTAGCACCTTTCTCACTTTTTCAAAGCAGTAGTGCAGTGTTTACGTTTGAAATGCTGGTTTCAAAGATCGACGTAACCTTTTGAAACCTGAATAAATTCCAGAAATATATATACAATATGATATATCATAAAGTAGATAACAATATATTACATGTGTGTATATATATGTCTCTGTGTGTGTGTGTATATACATACAATTTTAGTTTGATACAGGGGGCCACCATACATCATCCACATAAATTCTGTATAAATCACCATAATTCTGCTGGAGCTTTTGAAGTCCCTGATTCTGGCAGTGAAAGGCTGTGGGTTACTGCAGGGTTTTTTCTTCAGCACTTTGGCATTTTGAGCTGGCTGCCTCACTGTGATGATGTGGAGCCAAGAGTTAGTGCTGGTGCAAGGAAAGACATCAATGTGACTCCTTTCTCTCTAGCCTATGTAAAATACTGTCCAAGGTGAAGGTGGCCTGTGCAAGAAGTGCTGCCTTCTGCTGTTGCCCCAGCTCACGTGGACGCACAACCAAATCCATAACCTCAGAAGAGGCACTTCTTTGGAAATTCAGGGAGTTAATTCTTTCCAGTAGCACCGCTTGGCACACACTAGCACTCACATAACAAGAAAGCAATTGCACAGCCCTCTTCAGACTATAACTGTATCCAGCTCTAAAAATACTATTTTGAGCTTTGTTTCCCCTTTCCCAACTGGACTCAGAATGGTATGATATTTTATTTCAGCTAGCAATAAGCTCAGGATGGGTTGTATTTCCTTCTGGGGCTAGTGAGAAAGCCTTACTGTGTCTGCTTAAAACATTTGTTTAAAAAAGATGTTAATTAAAGTTTACCCTCTCTAGTGGGAGCTGTTCAGCTCTATCCCAGACAAACCAGCAGTATGGACATGCTACAGGTGTGCCAGAGATTTAAGTGCTCTAAAGTTCTTGGAGAAATTCCAGGGCACAAGCCCGTGTTATCTGTTTAAGATAAGCCCCAGAATTTTCTCAGAATTAAAAGCTATGCAGACAGTGGGCCTTCAAGTTCAGACTCAAGGAAAATTAGAGCTTGCTGGGTACTCATATGCTTGAGCATGCCAAGGGAACAAGGAAGTCACCAGCAGTGCCTGGGCACGCTGCCCGCAGGTATGCTTCCAGATGTCAGTAAGGAAGTGAAATGGACAGGAGGCAGAGCATGGTAACACCATAACTGCTCCAGAGCCTACTATTTTCAGAGCAGTACAGACTTAGCTAAAGTGCAGCACTGGCCCCCAGGCTATTGCTTTCCTGAGAGAAAGTTCTATGATGCTATACCTCAGTAATTCATGAAAACTCTGTCTTTTGCAATGGCAAATACTGCTCAAAGCAAAACCATTGCATTCCACATGGGTCTACACAAAAATGTTCTCAAGCACATAGTGTAGCAATGGATAACTTGGATTGCAAGAGCTCTGTGTTATTTTTCATTTGTAATCTCTAATTCAGCTTACTACAAAGCTGGACTTCAGATAATGATGACACTTTAAGTGTAAGGTGTATTGATTTTGTTCAACCATTTTCTCCCTTTCTGGCTGTAAATGTATAGGTCTCCAAATAATATGGTGACTGCTAAAATATTTGTGACATCTGTACTTTAAATAAGTATTGAAAACATCTGAGACAGTAGACTATCTACTTCTTTGGGGTGATTTTTCATGTATCTTTACAATTCACACATAAGTGAAGGTGGCTCTGTGGTACATAACTGTAACAAGTGCTTTTAAGTACATTGTAAAATCTCACCATGGCAACATCTTTCTGCTCATCGTATTTATAGTGAGAAAAAGAAAACAAGCAAAAATAATATTAACCCTGAAACCTTTCTGAAATTTAGAGGTTGAAAGAGTATCCTAAGTCAGGGTTCTTTTTTTGTAGCTCTCTGTAAAGATCCTTGAACATGTTACCAGAGAAATAGTAATTGAAGGTAGAAATAGAAAGTTTTCTTCTTTTGATTTCAGCTTTATATGAAACTACCACACACCCAGTTTTTGTTTGGATCACTGTGACCAAATACAACTTGATTTTAATAGAAGAAAGTTAGAAAAAAGATGGCACATTTGCTTAGCTCCTCTGAGACCTAACCACACTGGGCAAGATGCAGAAGCCCAGGTATAGTCATAGAAAGAGATACCAGTTTGGAAATTACCCCTCAAACATCTTCCTGTCAGCCTATACTCTAGTGTCATGTAAACCTGGCTCAAAATGGATTGGCAGTCTTCTGGTAGGGGCTTTACATGCCTTTAAGGAGTGGCAGTGTTTTCTCTATTCTCTTGCTACCTAATTTCTGCAGTCTTTTGAAGGCTTGGAAATGCCTAGGTAAATTGGGAGGAATAATTGTAAAAGAGTGCGTTAGGGTACCTGCACTAGAGAACTGCAGTTTAAGCGTTCCTTTTGGTATCATCTAGTGGGCTACAGCTGAAGAGATCTTCCAGATAACATGATTCAGAATAACATCAATTATCCCTGTTCTTGCATTTTCTCTAGCCCTCTCCCTATACTCTCCACAGCCCTGTGTTATAGGAACACTTTATTCAAGCAGGGTGAAAGAGGAGTGCAGGCTCAGCGAAAGGCTCAGATAAAGTCAAATGCAACTACAGTGTCTCAGGCCATCATTTCTCAGGTAAAAAATTAAAATGGAGAGATTCTCAGGGAATTCATCACCTACAAATTCCTTGCAACTGTGGATAAATCTGTGGATAGTCTGAATATCTAAACAAACCATACCACTTTGACACTTAGGTACGGATATAGGGTCTGGAGTTTAACCACCTACTTCAGAAATTATTGGATTTATTTCTTATTTCACTCTAGTTCCTTCCCATTCATCTAACTTTTTTAGAACAAGTTCTTTGTTTATATTCAATATAAATAGGGAAGGAAACTAAGGGAAATATAAAGAGATTCTGAATTAAACCCAAAAAATCCAACTATTTTTAATCCTTCATGAATTTTTCATTACTACTTCCCACAAAACACCTCCTGCCTTCTCCAAATGTTCTAAAAAGTGCTGCCATTCTTGGTAGATAAAAGCAGTATAAAATAATTGTATTAAGCAAAATTCCTTCTTTGTTTTTCTCAAACAACTGCTATGTAGTGACTTTCCATCCAGTGTCTTCTGCAGTGGGAATAGGTTCTTTAACTCTCAGGAGAGTAAAAGCAGTTAGGTATGCTTACAAGTCCTTATGGGAACTTGAGCACAGAGACAAACTCAAAGGGCCCTTTTGCTCATTTACCCAGAGAATTACAGCATAGAAAGTTCACTCTCAATCACTTATTTCTGTTACTGCTTTTAGGGGGAAAAAAGTTGTACTGGTACCAACGCAAGTAGGAGATACTCGTTCTTTACACTGTGCCCATCAACTTTCTAGCCATGGCAACCTGAGTAAACTGGAGTAGGGAAGAGTGTGGAGGAGAGGCTGTAACACCTGGCTGGAATGATACTATTCTAGGTATCTCAGGCTGAAAGAAAAAGACAGTCTAAAATCTAGCAGATAGTTTAGAACTGGTTGAAAAACTTGTCGAAATTTGGCTTCCTTTCTTTCAAAGATGTTTTCCCATATAAAATCAGGTGCTCTCATAGAGCTTATCTTTCAATCGTTTTGGTTTTACAGAGGCAAAGATTTCACCCATTCCCCAGAAGACTTTTCAGAACAGAACAAACAGTAAACTTTCCAGACCATCTTTTAATTCTGTATTGTTATGTTGAACCTAGCACAACAGATTCCTGATCTATGAACTATTTCAATCTAGTAAGTTTTGATAATACACGCCACGGCATACACCTTGGAGCAAAATTTTTTCTGCTTGTACAAACATCCCAAATCTTACTCTATGAGGCTGCCTTAAGTAGGAATGGGATGGATGACACAGGCACATGCTTGTAGGTTGAATCACATACTGGAGGTGCTCAATCTGATAGCTGACACGATACGCAGGCATCCCACCACACAGGTCACCTGGATTGCAAGGACCACTTTATCAGATAAATATTCTCTGGCTGCTATGCTGCATTTAAACCTTTCTCCTGCTTCAGGATTAAATGCACAAGATGCAGCCAGTGGTGAGCTAGTCATTTGTGCCCATCATTTAGGTCCTGGCAAAAGAAAGAGGCAGCCAATGCAGTGAACGTGAGGCAAGGACCACATTAGTTTATTTTGGAAACAATGAATAATACTTATCAAATCAGTTGGTGTGGGGGTAACATGTAACAACCTTGATCAGTGATCAAAACTGACTGTGTCAGGCATTCAAGAGAGATGGCCTTACTCAAGGAACACTAAGTGTAAAATGAGACCCGCCTTTAATACTTGCTTTGCTCTTAGCCCAGTGCTCTGATACATCAGAAATGAAGTCCTTGCTAAGCATAGGTTGCCCTTGACTACTAAAACCAGAAACCTCGAGCTGCCTAATACCATGGCATGCGGAACAGTGAGTGAGAAAACGTTTTTGTTCTGGGTGTCTTCTAGGCTATAGAGAAAGTACGTATTTTGCCACTCTGGTGCTCAGAGTGATCAGCAAAGCTTAATTGTTTGCTTAAGCAGCCTTTGGAGCAGTGAGAGCTAACAGAGCTATAAATCGGCAGGGCTGGCCAATGCAGTTGAACAGCAAAAAGACTTTCAAAGAGAGAGTTTTGCTCCCAAGTGCTTATTGTCAGCTCTTTGAGTTAAACAGATTTTAACAACCCAAACAAAAACTCCACAGGGGAGCTTTTTACAAACAGAAAACAAAGGAGCCGAGCTCCAGCTACATCAAAGCTTCCAGTCCTTTATAACCTCTGGTGGCAGTTTGTTTAATCCAAGGCCCCTAACTCAATGCTAATGTCAGTTTTCCCACCTACCAATGAACCATTTTTCTGGAGTTTCCTGATCTAGCTTTCAGCTGACTGCAGAAAGGAAACAGGATTGCTTTAGGCAAAGCTACAGCCATCCCCATTACCATACCGTGGTTGCCCCCTTGAAAGGTATCTGAGAACACCATGCTGTCATGAAATTTTAAAGCCTTAGGTGCCTCTGGATTTGTTCATGTTAAAGCCATCTATTCAGGAGAGATTTCCATTACTATACTAGCCACCTTCTCTTGTGCAGGCTGGGAGAACTAAGAGGCAGATTTGGGCTGGTGAATCTGAAGATAAGATGATAAAATTTATTTTATTCTTTTTTCAATTCCACTTTTATCCGCCAGCCCAATGTAAATAAGGGATAGTAATAAGAGATTTGAATTTATAAAAAGTTCATGGTAGTGAAATTCCAGGCACATTTAAGAGAAAACAGCTTTACTTTGCATTTAGTGCGGGGTTTTTAATGCGGTTTTGTTCAGAATATGACGAAATTTAACACTGCAGTTAAAAAGGGGATGTTCTTGTAGCTCTGGATAATTAATGACAGAGTAGGATGCAGCCTCATCTGAATAAGAGGCAGAACCATCTCATAGCTGCTCCACTTTGACATGACACAAAGGAGTGCATGCTGCACTGGTAAATCCATACCTAATGGAAAAAAATGCACTGGTTGTTAAAAAACAAGAAAAGAAGATTTAGGCAGGGTGGAGAAGTGAAATATAGGGTTGTATATGAAACGTTGTAGGTACAGTTGAGATTTCAGTTGTATGAAACCAACTGAAAGTTCTGAATCATCAAAACCCACACCATTACAGACCACCCAAAAGTTATAATTTTTTTCTTTCAAAATGTGTGCTTATAGCCAAAAGACATTAATGAAATCTGAATAATTAAGTTCTCAAATTTTTGTTATACTGTATAAATTTGAGGGGGAGCACTGAAAAGGAGAAAATGACAAGCCTCATCCCAACACAATATAACAATCTCAAATTCACTGAAGTCATCCTGATGCCTGTATTATCACTTCAGTTTCCCTGCTTGCTTTAATTACCGAAGCAGTCCCATCGGTACATCTACTTCCAAACACATTGTGTTGTCTCCTCCTACTCTGCAGATCCTCTCCTTGCTGCTGGAGTGCTGTGTTCAACTCAGCACAGCAGAGACTTACAGCGCTGGTTGGATCTAGCTTTGAGTAGACACTAAATATGAAGTGACAAAAAGCTGTAATGCAGAGTGCTGTATCTGTCTCAGTACCGCACTGTGATGGGAGTACATAAGAATATGTCTGTAATATTCCACTGTTATTAACAAAATTTTTAGACTTTCTAGTTATTTTGGATATGTCAGGTTTTGGGTTCCTAATTTGAAATCCTTCAGAGGCATGAATTTTAGAAATTTAGGGGGGAAAAAAGGGTTTCAAAGTGTTTCAGGTTAAGGACACCTGATTTTTTTAATCTTAAGCCAATACTATCTCTTCCCTGTAATATACATGTAAAAGCATACAGTTATCCTCCTGCGTCAGAGCCTGTACTTCTGTGCTCAAGAATAAACGGTGGGAGTTGGTGAAGAATGTGTACTAGGAAGAACTAGTGCTACACCACTGTTTTTGAGATAAGCACTTCCATTTGCTTCTGCCTGACAGTAAGACTCCTCTCTTTGCTGAAGTCTTTCTGCGGTTAACTAAATTTCTTTCAGGCCAGCAACTGTCTTCAGATTTTAGCAGGCTGATAGGAGGAGGTGAAGAGAAAGAAGAATTCATCCTGTAACATCCCTAATCCAGGGAACAAGTGGATCAGCTGAGCAGGGGGAAAGATAAGTAAGGAAGAAACTTATAGGTAAATGATGCAGTGAGATTTGAAAATTAAGGAAACTGAAGAGGATACATCTGGATTGAGTGAAGGATGGGAAAAAGAAATACGGAAAACCTGTTTTAGGGAATCAACATTAGAGCAAATAACTAGGCCACTGACTAAGCCCTGGCTGGAGGTTAGGTTAAGGGAACAGGATGTGGAAAATTACTGGACATTACATGAGAAAGTGCTGAACATGATTGATAAGAGTGTGAGAAAATTACTAAAGTTACAGATAGCGCCGTGCAGGATGGCTGGGATTCACAGGTGGTTAAGGGGGAGGTTTGTGAGAAATGGAACAGAAGACCCAACTTCACAGATAATTGGGGAGGTGTTCTGGAGACCTCTGGGGGAGTAACATCTTGCAAGACACCAAGGTAATTGCATCACTAAGACCACAAAAGGCCAAGATTACCTAGGTAATGGTATCAGAATTGGCAAATTTGGGATGGATGTAGCAAAACTGGGGGAAATGGGGAAAAAATTAATTAGGTGGGTGTTGTGGAGGAGACCAGGGCAGAGAAAGTGGGTGGTAAAAAGGCAGGAAATGAAAAAGGGATATTAAGGTACACAAACCATAGGATTGGTGCAGTCTGGGGTATCTGTTGGGCAGCCCTGCACTTGACTGCCATAGCTGGAGCAAGACAATAAACCAAATCCACCTCTCTGACCATATCACACAAGTAAAACCTGCTGCTGCACCAGTGGGAGCGAGGCAAGCAGCGTGTTTTCCTGGGATGCCATGGGACTACCCCCCCGATCAAATGGCTATCCTGGTATCACTGTGTCAGTGCCCAGTCCAGGTCCGCCAGCATCCACAGCTGGCTGTCACTCCCTGACAACAACGTGACTGACCAAACTAAAAAGTACTTCTGCATTTAACCTGCAAAATCATCACTGACTAAAAAAATTCACTAAAACCTGTTGACAGCAGCAAAATGTTTTTGCAAAGGTGATTTTTTTTTTTTTGCATAGAAGAAATGTGTGAACATTTAGAATTCTTTCCCAAAGACAGAATTGTGCCCTTACTGCCCACAGGATATGTAGTTTTTATCAAGAATAAAAATAATTGTAACCATTCATTAAAAAATGTAAAAAGCCCCCACAAAGGAAAATTGTTTCACACAACTGTTAAAAGAGACCTATGGGGCTTGAAAGAAACAGTCACATTTTTCATGGCTCACTAAATTCACTGTTCTCTAGTTCTCTTACTTGTATGGCCTTTTCAGACAGTATTTTGGTACCTTTCATAAACTGGGCAGCTGTGAAGACCTCATCCCTTTCTTTGGTCTTCTCATCTCTGTACCTCTTGTTTTCTTAAGTCAAATGAATGATTGTGTAATCCTGAATAGTGGTACAGACTTAAAAATATCACCTAGGATCATCCTGCTTTTCATTGTGTCTGTGTAGGCTGAAGAATTCTGCCTTTGACATTGTATGTAAAAGATTTATTTCTGTCGTCAACTGGAGCATGACATATATACAGATTCCTATTGAAATCTCCATGGCTGGTTACATTTTTAACAGACTGTAAAGTACCTGACACATCAACCAGATACTTATTGTCTTTAATGAAAATTTTTTTTTTTATATTGTCATGCTAAAACTTGAAGGTTCAGATTCCTGCTGCCTCTGATTACCACTTTTTCCCTCATAAAGAATCTGGTCAAATTAAATATTTGTTTCTCGGGAGGGGGTGGAGGGGAGCGAGCACAAGTACAAACGTTCATTTTTTCTGCTACATCGAGCCCTCTTTAATTATGTGAAAATTGACAGTTGTCACAATTCAGAGTAATAGTTTTCAGTGTATAAATGACATAAAAGAAAAGTGTAAACTTCCTATGGTGGTGATTGCAAGGTCGCACAGAAAGGATGCAGTTAGTCATGCAGCCTCTTCCAGGTACAAGAAGTAATTCACACAAGTTTCTACCCAGGGTTGCTGGCAGAGGGGCAGGTGGCAATGTTTGTGGGGGACTGATGTAGCAGGGAGCTGGAGTATTGCCAGGCTGCCTGAGGAGCTGTGCTACATGTGTTCCTGATATCCCAAAATTAAATAGAAGCAATGGAATTTGAATCCTGCTCCCATCCCCGCCATTCCCTACCCCTCCAATGCATTCGGCAGAACTGTGACTGGCTTTCCATAAGCTCATTTCTACAATTTTGCTCATAGCATTACTACACAGTAATCATAAAGTTTCAGAGGAATTTTAAATATTACAGAATATTCCTGTAGGTTATGTGTTTATGTGCTCTTTTCTGCTCTTTTTGCAATAAAAAAAGAGTCGCTTTGACTCTGGTGAGAAGAATTTAGGTCTGATTCAGAGTTCACTGCATATTGTTTGTGTTCCCAACAGTTTTGCTTCAAGGTACTGTCCCAGTCTTCTCTTTTGTGCTGGAATAGCAGATGAGGAAAAAGATGTGGACATGTTAGATTTAGGATACCTGTAAACTTTCACGTGCCACAGCTGTGGAAAACATGCCCTTTACTAGGTAGTACCGTGTTTGTAAGTACAGATGAAGTGTTTTGCAGTTGGAAAAGGGGAAATCCCAGTGTTGCTATGGAAAGTATTTGGAAGACTTTCTCTACACTATTGTTCTGGACAGTCATATTGAAATGTTGAATTCAAAACACAGGAAATGCGGAGAGGGCATTCCCAAAAGAACGGGCACAAGAAGTCTATTCTGTGAGAGGCAGTTTAACAGTTTAGCTCAACAAAAGAAGGCTGAGAGGAGATATTACTCTTGGAAAATATATCTGCAAAGTAAATACCACAGAAGAAGAAGAGACAGCACAAAACCGGTTGTTTGTAAACTGACAACAGATAAATTAGAAGCAGATTTCTAGCTAGCAGAGAAGTTAAGTTGTGGAACAACCTCACAGTAGTGTCAGAGACAGACACGTGTTTAGATGGACTTAAGAAGTACTGAACGTCCAGCAGCATGTAGTCACTCACTCATCCCATTTGTTTCAGTCTCAGCTTGCTGTAAAACCATGCTGACTCCATGGTTTCAACTGGGTTTTAACCACAGCAAAATTTTTATCAAATGGCTTGTATTCTCAGTTTTGAAGTTCATTAATTCTAAATCTCTTTGAAGTGAAAAGGAGAAAAGTTTCTCACTTTGCTATCTGAATGGCAAGTATTGGACCAGAAGTGCATGTCCCACCTTTTAGAAAGAAGAAAAATTTGTGTAGTTGGAACTTAAAAATTTGGCACTAGAGAATCTGATTTTTTTTAAAGATAACAGGGGAGAGTGTTCATGTTTTAATTTTCTAGCTTAGGCTTATAGCCAAGCTTTAAACCTGCGAAAATAAAGGAACATAACAAAATACGTGACAAAGCTGCAGTGGTTACAGTACCATAATTCTATAGAAAATGTGTTCCATTATGTTAATGAAAATGAAATATGTATTTTTTCTTGCAATATAGATGTTTTCCCTTACCTTATTTTCTCAGTAATCAAGATATGCACAGTGTAAGCTCTGAGTGAAATGCGTGATTAGAGACCATTTAAGATATATATTTCACTTCAGAGAAAAACACGGATAGATAATTAACTATATACCAAGTTCAGTATTGTTTCTAAGAAATGTGTTATTTCTAATGAGGTTAATGCTTATACTACCAGAGACACTCTTGTAGTTTCATTAGCGAAAAAACTTCTGAGTGTTAATAATGAAAGCATATTAATAAAATATGAGTCACAAAGTGAAGAAAAACTGAAGGGCTGTGACAAACAACAAAACCTTCTGATGTCACCATTTATTCTGCTGAGGTATCAAATACACTATCATAACTACATGTAGAAACACTTCAAAGTTTGCAAAATCATCATTTAAAAATTGGAAAATGGCAAAATTTAAGATTGTCTATGTAGCTGTACTTGTATTCTTCATGCATACACATTTCGTAATCTCTCAGCACTTTTTCCATAAGACCCTTGCCTTTTTATGTGCCAGGGGTGAACAGTTCTCACAAAAAGCTGTTCAGCACCTTCTCATACAGTTTTTATGCTGTGTGTGGCACCAGTCTTATTTGTTTCTCACTGTTCAAACCATCTCAGATGAGAAATAGTTCCCACATAGATTTTTCTGTCTCATTTATCACTACTGTCTCTAAGGGCTTCACAATGACTAATTAATTTAACTTCACAAACTCTTGCGAGATAAGGGCTGGCATTTAATTGAGGCACAGAGAGATGAAGGTCAAAAGTATCTTCTAACTTGGAGGTGCGCTGTTGAGATGCTCTGAACATGGTGTTTAGAACAATAAAGCTCTTTATGTTCAAATTACAAATCATTATTCATCTCAGTTGCAATAAATAGTGCTCAGCATTTCTGTCAGACGGAACCTCAGCTCAGGACAGACACCTAGAAAATAAGAAATGAATGGCTATGAAAAATTTGGTTTAAGTGCCTCACTTAATGAGAGGAGGACAGGAAACCTTTGACAGACGCAGAGCTATAATGTGATTTTCTGAGGCAGCATTTAACATTCAGGACATGTTTTGTTTTCCAGCAACTCCCCTGCCTCATTTTCAAAGATCACTGCCTCCAAGTTCAAGAATGGTCCATTTCTGTGAACAGGAAATCAAGCAAAGGCAGCAGGAGGCCTGCATGGATGAACAAGGAGCTCCTGACTAAACTCAACCATAAAGGAAATGCATGCAAGATATGGAAGCAGAGAGAGGTGACCCAGGAGGAAAATAGAGACACTGTCCAAGCTTGCAGGGATGGGGTTAGGAAAGCCAAAGCCCACCTAGAGTTGAATCTGATGGGTGACATGAAGGGCAACCAGAAAGGCTTCTACAAGTATATAAGCATGGAAGGAAAGCAAGAGAAAACATGGGCCCACTGCTGAATAGGGCCGGGGCCCTGGTGACAAAGGACATGGAAAAGCCTGCTGTACTCAATAACCTTCTTTGCCTCAGTCTTTACTGGTAAAACCATCCTTTGGGAATCCCAGGTCCCTGAGACCACTGGGAAAGTCTGGAACAAGGAAGACTCACCCTTGGTGGAAGAGGATCAGGTTAGGGAGCATTTAAACAAATTGGACGTGCACAAGTCCACGGGACCTGACAGCCTGTACCCATGAGTGCTGAGGGAGCGGCTGATGTCATTGTAAGGCCACTATCTATTATCTTGGAAAGATCATGGTGATCAGGAGAGGTTCCTGAGGACTTGAAGAAAGTAAATGTCACTTCTCTCTTCAAGAAGGAGGATCCAGGGAACTACAGGCTAGTTAGCCTCACTGCGACCCATGGGAAGGTAATGGAGCAAGTCCTCCTGGAAACCAATTCCAAGGCTTGCCCTGTCCCTCCAAAAACTTTCTTCCTCAGTTTCTGATTCCTTATCCAGTTCTATTCTATCTCTGTCAGCTCACTTTTCAAGATTCCAGTTTAAACTCATCTCTGTCATTCACTTTATGCATCTCTCTCTGCACTTTAATGCAGACCTCACTGGTCGGTATAATACCTTCCTCCATCCTCATTCTCTGAGCTGTCTTTCCCCTTCCCAGTAACTGTCTCCCAAATTAGTTTCCTTCCCTTGGGTTTCCACTTTTCCCCATCCCCACTGCCACTTCCTATGCCCTTCTCCTATGTATTTGCTGAGCTAGACTAAATGGTTTTTAAAGGCTGAACTGCTCTGTCTGAAACTTTCTCTAGCTAAAAAAAAGTAGCCTGAAGCAGGCAGCACAGAAAATACAACTCATGTGGTTGAAGTTTCTCAGTGCTTGCAACTGAAAACATGCTCTTACAAAGCAGTGTTAAGCAGCCTTAATAAGAGACAGACCTAACATGCCAATAGCATATCTCTTTAAAAATGTCCAGGATTCCTAAATGCTGTCCCAAGCAGCTGATGTCCGTTATAGCACAAAATAGCATGTATACTAACCATCCATTAAAGCATCTGATAAAAAAGCAGGAATTTTTCCAGGAAATACATGAAAATACTTAAGGAATATGTTAAGTATTTGAAGACTTAAACTATAATATGCACCATTAAGCTTCTCTAATTCTAATGACCAAGATATTGAAAACCAAAATGTCCAAACAAATACTGCCCAAAAATTAATAACATAGAGTGACATTTTGCCTGCAGAAACACACACAAATCCCACTGATGTCAGTGCATAGTTCCTAGAGGCCATTATTTGGAGCTCATGTCTGCAACCATAAAGTTGCATTAACAGTCTATTTGTATGAAGAAAATTAACTACCAACCTAAAGAATATAAATTACTCTATGAAAACTTTAGAGAATGTTTGTGAAAGCAATAAATGAATTCAAGAAAAATCACAAAGCCACAATTTTTTTTTAAAAGAAGACAGTAAATTTATAGTTGAAATTATTTCCGTGGTACTGTTCACACGTATACACATATATTATATAAATAACAAATGCTGTGTTAGTGGCAAAAGAAGATTTTTAGGATGTTGTTCAATGGCTGACGAGGATGAAGTCAACCGAAACACATTTTTAACCGGAGGATAAATCTTGTTTGAAGGCTTTATAAAGGAACCTTATAAATTTAGACCAAAAGCCTGGATTTATTTTATGTACTCTAGACCTCACTTTGGCCTCTGATCACAAGAAAACTGGTGTAAATCTGGAATACCTCCTTTGAAACCAACTAAGGCTTTCAGAATTTATGCTGAAAGCCTTAGAAGAATTTAACCCAAGGGCCCAAAGCCAGCTTTGTTGAGCAAGAGACATTTGGTCTGGCTGCAGGGGAGAGAGGCTGTGGCAGCTGGCCAGCTTTTCTCCCCAAGAAGTGATGTCAGACTAGTCAGTAGATCCCTTTGGGCATTAGACATCATGGGAAATAGCCAGACTCTCTTCTGAATGGGAACTGTTAGAGAGAGCCAGCTGGCATCTCTTTCAGAAGGCTCAGGGGAGATGGCCACCACCTAAAAGTGCCTTACTGGTTGTTGGCCTCTTGTTTTAGGGCTGCTGTGACTTGCTCTCAATCCTCATTCTTTTTGTAACATAATGTAATTTAATTTATGACCACAAAAAGTGCAACAAGAAAGGGAAAAGATGAAAAATACTATGCTAAATACAACCAGCCATATACTTGGAAATGTAAACATCAAACTATTCCCTAGATATGTAATTACAGGCAGCTTCAAAGAGGGAAAGGCAGATTTTTAGCAAACACAACGTATTTTATATATGCTGCTTTTGCCTGAAGAACAGTCTGGTTTTCTACAGGAGCACAGCAAACCACTTTTAAAGGGATCATCAACCAGAGTTTGTGGCTAATCACTTGGAGCTCCCATGAGACATACAGAGGCATGACATGGAAAAGAAAATAAAAATACAAAAGCAAATGTTGCACATCTCCAGCATGCTCCTCTTTCCTTCCCAAGACCCTGAAGGATGGCGTACCAAGCCACACACCACGGTGGTGGGTGGAGGAGCCATCCTCTGACACATTCCCCCTTCCCAGCTCTATGAAATTAGTGCTGGAAAAAACATTAGGAGGAAATACTTCTGCTCCTACTCCATGGTGTCAATACCATACAGGGCGCTAGAAAGGCTGTGCTGGAAGGCTGATTTAATAGCACCACCTGTTAATAAATGCCCTTAACAGGCTCCTGTCCCATCCACTGCTGCAGTCTCCTCTTCTGGGAACTGCACTGGGCTGCTGTAAATGTCTCCTCCTTCGGCCTCTGCTCTCAATCAGACCCCAAAGTCCTGTCTCTGGAGAGAGACACTCGTGTAAGCCCTGGTCCCCATGAACTCCCATGTTTCCTTCCACACATTTGGACTACACTGCCAAAACCAGCTCATAGTCTTTCACTAGCACATTCACCTTCGCAGGGTGCAGAGTTAACTGAGGTGCCCACTACTGCTACCGAGCCCAGCGAGCGCTGCGAAGTGGCTTCTCTCCATGGAAGCTCCAGGATTTGCAGAATGAAATTTCTTTTCAAACTCTGACTCATTGCCTCCTTCTAATGGCCTTAATCTTCTCCTGTTGGAAGGGAAAGGCTTTCTGTAAGGTGGGCTGTTAATTTCTTCATCAGTTTGTAAAATCTTTAGCGTATCGTTACTAGCAGACCCAGTCTGTTTTTCAGAGCTCTGGCAGAGGAAAACTAAACAGGAGGGCAATGGCTGTTCCACTGTCCCAGTTTGCTGCCTTGGGCTTTTTGCCTGCTTTGGCTGTTCCATGTGAGAACCACCTAAAAGCAAGCACTGATAAAAAGTTTCCTGAATAAATATCCAAGCAATTTTTTTATCATTGTTTTATTTTCTAAACCATTTTTTACCTCAAATAAGAAAGCCCAAGAAAATCAATACTGACTAAGATACTGAAACGTTTGACTTGTGTGCTCTTTCTTAACAGCTTTCACTTTCTGAAACATGTTAGCCTGTTTGTGGGGAAAAGCCGCTCCTTCTTCTGTTGGTATTCTTTGTACTAGCTAAAAAGACACCTTGGCCAAAAGATGCTGAGGAGTAGTTCTAGTAGATTCTTTGTGGGTGGAAAGAATATTTTTATAGTTCCAATTTACAAATTAAGAGATTTCTTATTTAACTTTTCTAAACTTTTTGCTTCGATAAATGGAAAAAAAAGCCAGAATGCCAGTAAGGATACAATAAAAAGATCTGGTAACATAAGAATGAGCTGAGACCAACTCTCATTTGCACTCCAGTGTTCATCTTTGGATGAAGAAGCACAAAGGAGAATCAGAAACAGAGCCCGAGGATGCCTCTGTGAGTAATTTAAACTCATGTTTAAATCTTCCTTGTCTGTGGCAGACCATTTTACCTCTGATAAGTAGTTTCTGGTGTCCCAATTCCTAAATATTCATGTTTTGCATTTATTATCTCCAGCCCTCTGTAATGATGTTTGTTTCAGAATGAGTTTGGGGTTTTATGTGGCTGCATTTGATTTGTCCGATGCTTGAAAGCAAAGGGACTAACTTAAAATCAGTGGAACTATTTTCTTGGATCGTGAAAGGGAAACAACAAAACTTCACTTCTTACATGTTAGGAAGACTTCCTTAGTCATTTTACTTTAAAAGGTTTTCATTTAGCAAATGGAGTTTGACAAGAATCAAATCCTCGGCATAATGTAACACTTCTCTCTTTTGAATATTTGTTTCCATTAAATGACTGACCTTCATTTTTTTCCATTTTTTGTGGGCAACAGTAGAGCAAGATCAACATTTTACATTTCTGTTAAGGGAATCAGATTATTTTTTTGTTATTAGCCCAAGACATTAGTTGTACAAAGGACCTACAGGTAAGTTTTACTAGCAGATAAAATTAGTAACTACAAATAAACTGCAGGGCTGAAAGGCAGAAAACTGTAGAGGTGATAAATGAAAAAAACTAATGTTATATGAGAGAATTCAGTGCTAGCCATATTAAAAATTCATCTTACTGAAATATAGATTGTTTAAAAAATATTCAGCATAAATTAATGTGAATCTAGATGTAATAGTTGGCTAAAACCTCTGCTTTGTTTTACAAGTGCATTGTCACGTAAACAGAAAAACATACGGTAAAGAAATATAACAACATAAGAAAACAAAAGGCTCTTACAGTAACACATAAACATAGATTTCTTCATTCAACATGCCTAAATGTGGTGTGATTTTTATGTAATATTTGCTATTTATTAACTTTTTTTGTTGATTGGGGGATTGGTTGATTATTTCCCAGTAGTTGAAAGGCTAACACTCATCAGACGATTCATGAGTTGGAAAATACAGTCTTGTTCTTTCCTTATTCCACACGGTGTTTGATAGGCAGAGTCCCTTCTATGAGAATTTAATGAAGAAATATTTCAAAGCAATTGTTTTGCTCGTCAGGTTTTTCAGCCTTTCTTTATGCTGACGAGCAAAGTCTTAACTCCTCTCCAGGGCTGGATTCAAAGCCCGCTGTAGTCACTGCAATGACTCCCATTGGCTATAACAGGCCGCAGACGAGGGCCCACGTGCGTAGTGTCGAGCTGGGGATGCAGAAACCCTGTTGCTTTAACTGTAGCTTAGGGGACACAACTCATACAGGGACACTTTCTTGCATCCACTTAGAAAGGGTACAGCATGTACTTCCTTAGTGCCTAGACGACTCTCCTATCTGCTTTATCTTACAGAATAGTGGAGGAAGAATAATGTTCTGAGTGTGGGGGTGAGAAGCAGCAGAGCTGTGCCAGGGCTGTAAGTGCTCCTGGTTCTTTCTCAAAGACCCATGCTAGGTCTTTGGGTGGGTTACTTAACCCCATCCCTTCTTATGTCCTGCAGGTAAAACAAATACATTTCTTTACCAAACTATGGATTAACACCAAACTGTAGATTGACAATTCAGTAATAAGAAAACAGTGATTCATATGACTAAAACATGAGTTGATCTTGTCCACATTTCTCACACTCCTGCTTTACATTGTTTTACTGCATTTGCTTAATAGCACTCCCTAGTACTTAAAAAAATCTACAATGGATATATACACCTATTATTATGCTAAAAAGGCAAAACAGCATAGTAGCAAAAAGTGTAAGAGACTCTGTTATTTCTCTTTTTGAAAATAAGCCTAATGTAATGCAATGCGTGAACTGCCTTTTAGAACAGCTGGAGTCTCCTGCTCTACTAATTCTCCTTTGTGAGGAACTGGATTTAAGACACAGTTTTTAAGAAAGAGTTGTTCTTCAGTTCGATTAACATGGAAACATGTCCAGTTATTCCTACTATAAAACAGTCTTCTCTGGCATGTACGTCCTTTGAACCAGTTAAACTTTAATCCCAGGAACTAAAATTAAATATATTTGTCCGTTTTTGTTCTTAAAGGGAAAAATACAGAAAGTATTTAAAATACAACATAATCCTACACATATCAATCTACAGATTCTTTAAAATTTTGAGAAAATTATTAAAAAATTACACCTATATATGCTCTAATTTTGTCAAATATGTATGTTTTAAGCATAAGTTGTCAGTTTCCAAATCTTCCCATTACTCGGAACAGGGGTATAGAGTCTATGCTGGTGGCAGAATGTTCCTTGAATAAAGACTCTAAAGGTCAGATAAAACAGCCCAAATACCTGGGATGTTACCTTACTTCTACACTGCAGATTTGTTTTCATATAACTCTTATCAATATATTTTAACTCATACTGAGTTTTTCTCCTGTTGCATCTTGGTTGTGCCAATCTACTCACACCCAGGATCTCTCAAATCTCAATAAAATGAGAGGAAGCCTAATGCTATTTTGATTTAATTAATGCCTACAGATTTCATAGTCCTCCCATTCAAGGAGGATTGACTGAGTCTAATTTAAAGCCATGGCCCCACCTGTCTGTCAGGTGGATCATGATGGGAGGGTGGGGAGAGCACTTCCTGCAGGGTCTGTGTGGATGGCTGTAATGGTTTCCTCAGTCTGTGGTAGTTTATGGAAACTCAGAGTCAGAGAAGCAGCTATCATCAAAATTCATCTCTGGTAGGATATTTTCTTATCTTATACTTGTTTTTAATTTAGTAGTTTAGTACTGCAATACCTGTGCCAAAGCACAATCCTTATATCCAAGTAGAATCTGAATTTTACACCTATATTTAATTCTGAAAAGTCTAGAAAATTATAGGGTTTCTTGCATTGGTTGTTTGGGGGTTTTTTAGGACACTGAAAATGTCTTATTAACGTAAGCACATTAACTGTGCTATTAACGTACAGAAAATCACAGTTTGAGGAATGCCCATTATCAGGACTTACTCAAGACTGATAGTTAGGTCTCCTAAAAGATGCATAGTTCAGCAAAGTGAATATATGTTCCAAATGGGGAAGAGAGGAGACAGGAAAGGGAGAGGTTTTATACCAAATAAATAACAGTAAATTAGACACAGTCTGGAGTATGCTATTGCAAGAATTAAGTGTACGTATGGTTTCTTTTAAAGTCTTTCTTTAAAGTCTAGTTCTAAGTTATTGTTATTATGATGTTACTTAATGCCTCTTAATATTTAAAATGTATTTGTTCTGAGCAAGTGTTTCAAAGCTTCATCTGTTGCTGCTTCATGGATACGTTCTGGATTTGCTATATGGGCTTCTGTTTGCAACTATAATGGTACAGGAGAAATACATGTATCAGTGGAGTGCAGAGAACTATTATGAATTAAAACTGCATTAAAAATTCAAAACCTCAAAGGTTAATATTTATTGCTTGATAAAACACAAAACAGCAAAACAATGATTAAACTAATGATTGAGTGCATATAACTTCAAAAATCTAATTCCTGAAGATAGAAAAAGCAATGAACACACAGTCAATGGCATTACTTTCTATGGCAACTGTGGTATTGATTTCTAGCCATCAGTCAAAGTGGTGAAAGCTGAGCCAAAGAATCTGTTATCATTATTCTTCCCAAACTTCTACATCATAGTTAGTCTGCCAACTCTAGGGTACGCTCCAAAGTTGCGTATTTTAATATACATTCTTCAGTTGTCAAGCTGTACAGATAGATCTATTTTCTGATACTCATTTTCATTTTCTTTAATTGTGAGACATTTAATCAGCAGATGTCTCCATCTCACCTCTTTCCCCATCTCACTGAAGTTATAAACTAACTTGTGGGTGAAATTTAAAGAGGTGTAACAGAGAATTTTCCAAATTTTTTTGTTTTTTCCTCAGCAATGAAGTTACTTTAAGTAAACAGAGGAATTCTTTACAAAAGATCCTTTGCATTTTTATTTAGGCAAATGCTGGGGATGCCTATGTTTGGAATTAAATCCGTAAGGATATTCTGCTGGATAAACATGCTTCTCCAAAGAAATGCAATGAGACATCTTGTATATATTAGCCAGCTGTGGACAGCATTCCTTTCACTGGTTTTGATTAATATGCCATCGTATCCTGGTAGGATTAATGAACTGTGAAGGATATGTGGACACTGTGTCTGTCTTCATTTCAAAGAAAGAGTGTGAAGAATTTAAATAAACATAACATTTAGATGGTCTATTTTGTCAGGACCTGATTGACTGTTTCTGCCCTTATAAAGCCTGTGGGGTTTTTGTTTGCTTGTTTCATAGGTGGTTTTGGAGCTTGCGATTTTTAGGCAGTAGTTATGTTGACCAAGAGCAACTATGAGCTATTATTTTAACAAGCAATGAAAACTTATGCTAGATGAGCTTTTAGATTTGTATTAGCTACCAGGTAATGGTATGAGGTTTTAGAGGTGCTTTGAAAAGACAAATTTATGGTAATATGATTTCTCTGAGAGTTGCTATAAAACATGAGTAAAACAGAAGAGTAAAAGGAGAAAAAAAACAAAACTGAAGTTGAAAAGAAATAAAGAAAAAAGGTTTGGATGCAGCTGTAGCTTTTCTATTATATTACAATCATAAAGAAAATTTCAACAGCCATCAATGAATTGTAGGTCTGATACTACTTCTAAGTTTGTTTTCCATCTGTAAATTTTGGCTTAAGTATTTTTTGGCCCTTGAAATCATCCACAATGCCATCACCAGTAGTTACAGTCAAAACTACCACTGTCAAACACAGAGAATTATATTCATTCAATGGCTAGGGAATGCTTCTAACAATTGTTTCTAATGCTTGTAAGTGACAGAATCCTGATTCTGATATCATATCCTTACTGATTTTGAAGTAGTGCAAATACAAATGTGCTATTGGTTAGAAACAACTAATAAGAATTAATTTTTAACTGATAAATATTTATTTTTTAAAAAATCTCCTTTCTGTTGCTTTCTCATTTGCTATACTACCTTAATCTCTGTGTAGATGTACTTTACATTCTAAAGTATGTAAGCTATGCAAGACTGAAGTATGACTGGGAGCCTGGAGACTGGAATGATGCTTCTCTCTGATCAGTTGTATAAAATTGACAAATAAGCAAAAATTGCTCATTTCTGTAATAATTATTCATTGTTCTACATGAGCTGACCAGGCACTGTAAGTTTAGTTGTCACTAGAAAAGCTCTGGTATTTGAAAAAGCAACACATCCTTATGTGGTACTAGATATTACTTTTTATTGCAACTTTAGTAGAGGGGTTACCAACTCGGTGATTTAGGATTCTGAGTGACTCCTCTGCTCTGAGCTGGTGGCTGTGGGTCTCACACAGGCGTATGTTTACTATTACAGTATGAGAAGACCAGTCCAAATGCTTTCTTCCCCAAAAGCCGCATCACAAAATTTTGGTCCGCAGATCCATTTAATCCAGTTCTTTCCCAAAGTTGTAGAATAAACTTCCGGACAAATCTAATCTCTACCAGTTCTGGCAGATTCAATCATACCTGAGTGAGGCAATCGATCAGATATTGCAAACAGCAGAAGGGGAGAGAGTCCCCTGTAACCAGGAAGAAAGCTTTTTCTTGTTTGTCGAGCTTAAATCTCCAGCAATCAATTCAATATAGCAAAAATCACTTTATATTTATCTGTGGTTTTTAAATTCTTATGTTTTAGCTGCATATGATGGTCATCAACCAGAAATCACAAAGCACAGATCACAGCCAGGAGAGAGGTTTAAGGTCACCAGGCAGAAGAACAATGACCAACACCATAACGGAAGGCCTTCAGATTAAAAATTAAATATATTTGTAAATCCCCTTCCCCAACAATCAGCAACATATAACCGTGGAGTCAGCGGCATAGAAATTTTGAAAGTCTGAGGAAACACCTGTGACTTGTCCTGAATTATGTTATACATTTAACAGTGAACTCCAAGGTTAGCTCTCTATGTAGTGGTGTCAAGGTCCTCAGAGCAGACACTTTCTCTGGTCAAAAAGCTGAAAGGAGGAACCAATCTGTTTGAAAGCTGGGCTTTATCAAGCTTTAAATAGCATGGGACTTCCTTTCCTAGGATATTCTGACAGAGTTAAAATTTTTATTTAAATGTTTGCTAACTTTGTGAAAATCCTGTTAAAGAGATCACAGTTGTCAAATTAGAAATATGTTAGCTTTGCATAGTTTTAAGAAAGTTTGCCAGAACAGGTTTAAACCTGCCTTTTTTCCCCTCAGGCTAGTGGAACCCCTGGGCCAGTTTTTTTGCTGTCATCTACAACATATTTAGTAAAATAGCATATATGTCACATGTATGAGTGGTACTTGATGGTTGAGAAGTAGATAGAACCTGGGGAATTATTGCACTCGACGCAAACCTGCCACACTCAAATTTTCACTCGGTTGTTCTATGCTAATATAGTATTAATTGTCACATAAAGCCAGCAGTGAAAGTTTGGCTGTTAGAAAAACAAGGGCAAAATTCTTGCTAGCTTCAGCAGAGCTGGTTTTTCAGGCAAAGTGAGTAGAAGTCCAAGCCAGTGGTGATGCTGATGCCCTTGGGGACTGCTCAGGAATAGTGTGAAGAACTCCAAATGGCTCTGTCTAAAAAAAACGTGGCTTTCTCTCCTATGTCTGTCCCACAGTATGTTCTTTGTTATCATCTGTGAATCACCAAACATCCTTTGTGACGTTTATATGGTATAGTTATAAATAACTCTAACACTTGCATGTTAAACAGAAGGTGATTTACAAAGTGCTGTTCAATCTGACAGCTGTTACTACAGCATAGCCAGAATAGATTACTTGCAAGTTTATTTTAATTATAGATAGGCCTACACTGAAATACTATAGTCACCTGTTTTGTACCAGGACTGCAAAATAGTGGTAAGTAATAGCATGAGCATGTTTGCCTTTGTAAAAGAAAGAGTGCTGCCCTTCACATGTGTAACTTGTTTTCAAGTATCAAATTTTCACCTGGCTCTTTTTAGCAGGTTTGTGATCAAGTGACTCCACTTACAAAATTGGTTAGACTTCTATTAAAAATGTATAGAATATTCAGAAAGACACATTTAAAATATGATGAACCAAAGTCAAACCTTCATAAGGAGAAATTTGCCCATCTAGGACCAGTGACTGTACTCAAGTACTAATCCCGGCAAGTTTTTCTTTGAGGAAAAACTGCCATCACTTAGGAGAACAGTTCTGCATTTGTCCTTCAAATGCTTCTTTTGTGATACAATGAGTCACATCTATGGAAACAAACAATGAAATGCATCAAAACTATGTAATTCAATACTGTAGAAATTGCCTTACAGAAATAGGGAACTGTCCTAAAACAGATCTTGTTTTATGGATTAAGCAGGTGGATTGGAAGAAATTGGCTCTCTAGTGGGCTCCCCAAAGTCAAGACGACAACTTCCAAAAATAATAATTCAGAAAACTCTTATGCAATTCCTATAAAGTCCCTTACATCACCCGAATGATTCAGAATAAGAATGTTACATGATATGGATCATAACTCTGACCATGTATAGTGACAGTTATGAGACTAAGTTTTGAACAGTCTTTGAATCTTGATCTCTGGAAGATCCTTACTTACAGTAAATATTGTAACCTTTGTAGCAGTCAGAAAAAGTTATATTGTTCTTTCATGAATATGTAATTGTAATAACCTATCAGAATAATAGGTACTCCAAAAATAGTAATGAAAGACAACTTCAGTATCTGCACTGTAATATCTTGCACTCTGCGTTTCCCAAAATAGGTCACTGACAGAGAATCTCTGGTTTGATTTTTAAATGGTAAACCTTAATAGAAAGTGCTTCACTTATCTGAGGTGATGTGACCTTCTAACCAAAAATTACACAATAGTAGTTTCAGATACTATTTTCAGTGTCTCTGTATTTAGACAAATTTTGTCATGAAGTAGTTCTTACAGTTGAATAGCATAGCAAGGCTACATATATGTTCTATATTCAAACTTCAAGCTATAGTAAGTTCACTGCAATAGCTTAACTTGTATATTAATGTTCTTATTGAAAGCCTTGTCAGTTCTGTCAGTCTCTCAACACCACTATAGCCCATGAGGGCTGACTTGTTAATCATATGCCCTCTGCTGCTTTGTAGCAATGGTCACTATAAATCATTCTCTGCCCAAATGTAGATACAGATGGAATCAATTAATTACTGCTTGCCTGCTCTGAGAATGGTCATCAATGTAATATAGCTAAGTAATACTAATCTCTAGTAACCATCTGGAACCATTAAGACAAACTGTATCTCCTTGCCCAGAGGAGGCAAAAGTTTTGGAAGCCCTTGAGGCACATGGCCTCTCTGAGTTGCCTACAGTTACAACCAGCTGACAAAAAAGCCAAGAACAAGAATCAGGTCTTCAGCAGAGCTTGTATTACTTATCTCTTTTATGAAGAGCTGAATGGGATTTTGTGGTAGAATGTAACTGTCAAACTTAGTTTTTGGTGAAAACAAACAATGCCATTGAAAATAATAGCAACTCCAGGATCAGCAGAAGAAACAAAGAGCTCGCTAAAAGCGTAGGCATGATCTTGGATGGACATAAGAGGACCAAAGAAATGTTGAAGACCACCAGATGAGTACAAAAGCTGTTTTTTTTTAACTCCAGATTTGCTTATTAAAAGATATAGTTTAGTATTACATACTCTGATAAACCTCTGGGTTTCTTGGGATGCAAACTGGATTTTATATGGCAGGGATGGTAGCTATGAGCCCACACAAATCCTGACAGATCCAAGTCTCTCCAAATGAGAGGAATGCATGCCAACGCAAATCTACTCAGAATCATAATTTTGCTGCACTGTTTTGAGGGTTCTCTGCTCATTGCAGAGTTATAATTCTTTCTTTTTAAAACTTAGCTGTTTGCAGTAAGGTAGCATTAGCGTGCTCTCAGTAAAAACACTGCCTCTGCTATCAAACTGGCAATCAAGCTTGATCCAGAGCCTGAAGAAAAGACACATCTCCATTGAGTTCAATGGACTTGTTTTTGAATCCAAAGATGAAAGTATTCTTATGTCTTTTAAATCAATTTAAGCCTTCTCCTTATACTAAAGCGAAATCCTTATTATTTCTAATATTGAGCAAATTTAAAACAAGTAATTGCTCCTTAAAAGGATGGGGATTTTTAAACCTTATTCACAACTTGCAAGTGCTTGCAAAGTCTAGCAACTTTATAGAATGGAATACTGACATGTGAAACCACCCTTATTTTCATATTTGTTTGCAGGACCAGTGTCTGAATCTTATTTTTGGTACTAGACGATTTGTTTTCACCTGAAAAGCTTAATACAGGAGACCTGGAAACTGTATTGTTCTTTTGACTATGAACTTCACCTCACAAGGAATATGTTTTGTTGCAGCTCGTCATTTCCTTGGAAACTTCTGACACCAGTCTCTTTACAAGCAGAAACAGAATTTTCTGTCTCTCAGAAGAGAAAGGGTTGAGGTAAGTTCTTTCTTATTTCATAAATGGAAGATTGGATGAGTCTTTCTTAGCCAAAGAATTCTTGTTTAGGTCTACATTTAACAAAGTACTTCAAACACATGGCTAAAACAAAGTGTTTGAGTCAGGCTGTTGGAATCAAAGGAACGATGAAAACCTTAAAACGCTGCAAATGTGCATCTGCCTCAAAATCTGTGTCTAAAGAATTATTTTATTCTAATTTTTCACTGGTTTTGGTAAAAGCATTCAAATGTGTGATTCAAATAATCAGAAAATTTCATATACGTATATTTCAGTGTTTCAAATATGCAGTCCTGAAGAAGGTGGAAGGCCTCTCCATATATGTCTTTGAGAATTATAAACTGAGAGAGGTGTAGCAAAAGCAAGTGAACCCTTATAAACCCATTTAGCTGATTTACCTCTTTTCCTTGGAAGCAGATGCATCTAGCTTTACGAGGTACAACTCTAGCTGCTTGGTATGCAGGTTAAGACTTTTGCTAAGCAGGGTTATTGTTGGTTTATACTATGTCAAGAAATATATGAAAAAGAGTAAGATTCATTCATAAAGGAAGTGGAAACTACAGGAAGTCATACAAGGGGAGGTAGAATCTCCCACCTTATGCTTTATTTTCATTTGTTTCATTTTAAGGGTGTTAACTTAAAAAAAAAAAGTTAAAAAGGCTCAACATTTTATTTAAAAAAATATTAAAAGGGAAGATGTATGTGTGTGCAGCGGGGCGTGCTTGCTGTAGTAGACAATGGCTCATGGAGTACACGGCTTCTTGACAGGAGTTGATTCATGTCTGGCCAGTTCACGCTGCCAGTAGGGAAGGGGTCCAGCTAAACTTGCCTTTACAAATTACTGATGCACAGACCATATGCTGGCCCACAGTACAAGCCAGCGGTGAAAGCCATCTCAATGCCTACTTTTCTTTTTCACGCAGAATTTGAGATTAATAGGAGTTTTGTCCAAGTGAGGTACAGCTACTCTAATAGATTAAGAGCAGGCACTGACTGCCGCCTCTGTTTATGTTGCCTTTAAATTGATCTCTTCTATGTTTAGAAGTTCAAAGAAAACTTTGCAGATATTAGCAGGTAGGAGAGAGGGAAAGTATTTAATTTCAGGATCTGATTGGTTTTTAGGCTACTTTTGCGCTCTCGCTCTACTAAAACGATACAATTTTCTTCAGGCTACACTTCATGCTAAAGCATGACATCTATTAACTGGAGTGAAATAATGCAGGCATTTAAATGCAAGTGATTAATTTAGCCCTCATCAAACCTTGTGAAACGCTGAGCACTAAAACCAATAGGAAGAAAGGATGGTTGGCACTTTCAGGCCTAGTCCCTGTATCTTTTCCTAAGCAATTCCTTCCTGCTTTACATGTTAACTCGGTGATGTATTTCACTCTTAATTGAGGGAAATTGTTTATTATGCAGAAAAAAATGTAAAATTGCATCTGTTGGTAGATAGGTAATGGCAACTATGTGGGTTTGGGCGGGGGGGGGGTGTAAGTGCTATCATAAGATCTATCTTGGCCCAAGGCTGGTAGATTGAAAATTTACTGGCATCTTTTCTTTCAGCAAGTTGAACTCAGAATTTGGAACTAACCTTGGTATTAAGTGTTTCCAAGTAATTGATAAATGCGTATCAAAATCCCTTTTCTTGGCAATCAAGAAATGTAGAGGCAATTATTGGCTTTTTAAAGACATAACAGTAATGGACTGTTTGCTCATAATGACAGTGTCAAGGTCATCAGAACTGAAAGGAAATCATATACTGCCTCTGCTCTGCTGTCTCCACTGTTATAACTATTACTTCAAGTTTATAATGTTCTATAAATTTCTTTGAGAAACCTCTACATCTCTTTGAAAAAAGGTCTTTAAGCCTAATAAGACCTTGAACTGCTTGCAAATCTAATGCAGTATTGGATTATCTCTTTTGTCTCCTTTTTGCTGATTGGAAAGAATTATTTGTCCCTGAATGCCAAGGACAGTTCTGCAAAATTGGCTGAACAAATGAACCAATAACCCCAACCTGTATGCTTATCCTCAGTATAAGAAAAGAATACAGAAAAAAAAATAGCTTTGTGTGTGTGTATATAGAGAGACAGGGAGAGAGGAAAAAAGTTTTTGGTTTTTTTTTTCCTTGGAAATTGTCTCTGACATTTTTGAATAACTAATACTCAAAGAGAAAAAGCAAAGATGTTGCCTTGAAAATAAAATAAAAGCAATTTAAATGGCAAATCCTAGTCACAAAATCTTAGTGCTCTGGAGGCTGGATGGCTGACCTTCAGAGAAGCCATGATGCAGTAAATGGATGTGAGGAGAGAAGGGACTGGACAGGTTGGAGGGGGCACACTCAACACTGTGGTCACGTCTCTGTGATTCCTTGTGTTTGCCAGCCCCAGAGGGCAGTGGAAGCCACACAATACTCTAGTGTTTGTAGAGTAATCTAGCAGCACCGGCTGCTCCAGAATGGGAGATGTGCTGTCCCTGAGTCTGATTAATTTGGCCCAACGTGCATGCATGCCTTGAGAGGCTGTGTACCAGAAAGCCACAAAACTTGCACACAAAATTCTTAAGAGATTAAAATTAACTTGGGATAATTTTAGGCTACTGTAGTTATACTTTGTTGGTTGAAATCTGCTTGGACCTCCTTTCTGCTTAACCGTGAATCCTTCAGATAATCAAACCGTTAGAGTAAATTAGACAGGCCCTCTGTCTCAGCCACGGCATTAGCACACAGTTGTCCATACTTCACTGGTTTGCACGGTCACTGCAGATTTGGCATGGGCCAGCAGCACTGACCCGCATGCCTGGGCATGGCTTGGGTGACAGCACAGGCCACAAACTGTTCCCAACAAGCAGTTTGGATGGTGCCACTCTGAGATGTGAGAATAGTTAGCTGTGTGGACGTGTGCTCTGCCATACCATTTGACCTCAAGCCAGAAAATTATTCCCAGTTCATTCTATTTACTAGTATAGTTGTAGGCTTAAGGGTCTTGCCTGTGCTGAAAAATCTGACTTTCCTATTTGGCAACTTGCCTGCATTATCCAGCCTCACTTTCTCTACCCCTTCAAACCACAGTGAAATCCTGTTTATCAGTTAACTGGTTCATACAGTATTTTTCAGAAACTCGAACCTGAATGTTTTAGCTCTCTTTGTGCGAAAGTCTGCTGCGTGTTGAGACCAATCATTCTGTACCGCAGGTAGGGTGGTGCTCACTGCTCTACTGGTGTGCCAGTGGAACACGAAGAGCACCACAACATATTTTGGGCATAACTTCAAGTCTTAAAATCCTAGAGACCAGGGACTGAAACTTGTATTCAGTGCCCAGGAGCAACATAAGTGAAAAGAGTTTCAATCCTGAACTCAGAGGAAAAATAGGCTGCAAGTCTAAGGGCTAAAGCATGGAGAATCTCTTCCCTGTGCATCAAGAAGTTCCACGTTTGTATCAGAATCTTCTGCAGGGCACGACACAGGGCTGAGCTTTACAAGATATGGTTTTAGGGTGTCAATAAGAAGAGGGAACCCCAGATCCAGAGAAGTAAAACAAAATAAGTAATGTTTCTGGAATCATTCATTATGATCATGTGGAAAATCTGTTTTTTAAATAAGAAGTATAGCTGCCCAATATCGTGTAAGAGCCGTTATATGCTTTCATAAATCTGTCACAAATTGATTCTCCTTAATTTAATTTTTCAATTAAATCATTTATGCTTTTATTTAGCATTGCAAGAAGCAAGTGAAAAACAGATTATATTTAAAAATTCAATTTAAAAAAGCAGTCAAGTGCTTAGTTCTGAAGATTCATGCTTTTATTTTGGAGGAATGGGATTTTGTTGTTTTAATTTAATTGTCAAATTCCAGAACTACCCTAAAACTACATAAAGCTGTCTTCATTTCTTGACTTAAGTGCATGGAAAAAATTAACTTCCATTCTGTGTATTGATTCTTTGGTCTGAAAGCAGCAGATTAATATTTCATATTATTTAGTTTATATATACTGTAATTAAGACTGATACACTGTAATCAGTCTGCTTCAAATCATCTTCTAAAGTGTCTCATAAATTAGATTGAATCTTGTTTACTTTTCTTTCCTAATACTGAGATGAAAAAATAATTACATTTAGAAAACAATATATCTGAATCCACCAGTCATGACACATTTAATAAAAGACAGAAAATCTATGGGCAGGAACATTATTTTCTTTATAACCTATTATGTTCTTGCTTCCTCCCAAAGATATGCACAAAGTAAGTGCAGTGCCCAAAGGTTAGATGAAATTTAGCTTTTACCAGTAGATCCAACCTGTGATCCAAACTAAATTATCTTCAACTTAGCTCTGTTTGAAAAGCTATAGTTTTCCCTCTCTATCACTGCATGCTGTTGGATGATAACATAATGCTGTACCTATTAGATTGAGGATGAGATTCTAACAGGCCTTTTAATGCTATGTAGCAATACATATACAGAAGTCATTATAGTTCCTAAATATAGATGATGTAAGGGTATTGCAAACACTAGAGCGGAAAAGGACAAACCCTGTACTGATGATGCTAATCAATGTCAAATTTCAACTGTTAGGCAGGAGCTGAGGCTCCCACAAGTTGTGTAGTCATCTGCCTTTGCAAAACGAGCAAAAAGACATGCGGGGGTAACTACAGCGTGAGCAAAGCCCTAAGGGGTAAATATTACAAAGGCATATAGTGCTTTAGCTGGTGAAGTCTCTGATAATCAGATAGGTATGGCTGATTACAGATAATCATTAAGCAAAGGCTGCTTGCGACTTTTGAAACATTTAGCTTAAAATAGTCTAATCAGACATGACACTGGCTGAAGACTGCAGGAGCTCACTGCATATATTTTACAAATACAACAATTAAATACTTGTGAATTTTACAGTATGTCAAATATATGCACCCTACACTGGAAACATGCCTCCTTCAATTTTCCCTTTGTAGGAAATTTCTGTCACAAAACACTTCATTCAGCACTTAAACTATTGTACAAAGTTATTTTTCACCATAAGACAATCTGTTGAGCTCAAATATATTTGTCACCTTTAATCTTTGTAGAATGTCGTACAGACCATTTACATTTCCCATTTTGTTATTAAAATCATCATTCAAAATAGTAGGTTTTTATCTGTTATGAAAAATTCTGTTCATCTAACTAACAAACACCTATACACTCCAGAAAGCAGATTTTCCTGTGTGTTTTCATAGGGGATGTAGAATTGTAGAATGTAGATTGTAGAATGGGATGGCTGACATGACACCAAAGCAGCACTTTACCTCCTGTACTATCTCTTCTCCAGAGTTCCTTTTACAGCACACTTTTCACCCAATATACCTTTGTTCTGTTGGTCCCCTTGTAAGTTTTAAGAATCCGTTGCCCTAATATAGCCAGTGTGCAAATGGCAGTAACTAGTTTTGTCACTGTTATCAGGTGCCAAGTATATGTAGTGTTTTATCCTTGTTCCTGATGCAAAAATTATAAATTATTACATCTATGGTGTATGAGCTATGTTTGTCATAGTTTTTTTCCTATACTGCTTTAATCACAGGTTAAATTCAATTAAGTCAACAGAGTTCTTATGGTGAAAACTGAACACTGTAGGGAGGCAGGCTTGATGTTTTTCATCAGGCTGCAGTAAGATTACATTTTTATCCTGAATTAGTATGTGTAACTTTCTTTAAAAACAAAGATTGTTATTTGCATATTTGAAGAACACATGAAGGATCACTTAAATAGACATCCGTAGAGCACTGTAATGAACTAAGTAAACCACACTTTGTATTTCTGACATACGAGAGAGAGAGATTCATTTGAAAAAGAACTTCTCGGCACTGTCTTAGACCTATAGTCCTTCAGAAAAAATTGCCAGATGTTGAAAGTAGAAAAAGTAAAATTAAATTACACTTAAACTACAGTATTATATTTGGTTATGTTGCTTTAGATTTGTTTAGAATAACCAATAATATGCAATTATGCAAAGCTTTCTAGTGGACTATAGAGTGTAATTCTAGAAAAGAAAGTCTTTTTACGAAGACAACCTGACTTTTCAGTAGGTATGAAAGGTATGCTTATGCCACTGGACACATCTGAATCATCATTCTAAAATGCTAGGAGACTTGGTAGTTCCACCACTTTAACTCCATCTGTATATTAATATCCATCTAGAGATTCACAACTTCTTTACCAGTGAGTTTCCCTGGAGATGCTGACAAATATTATCTAAGAAGAAAAAGAGTGATTTGTCACATCATCCTAGATCTTCAGATCTTTGGAAGTCAAGTCTACAGTAAGTCTAACTCATGCTAAAAGGAATACAGGTGCATGCACACAGAGAGCAGTAAATCGCACTGTGAGTTCAGTATATCTTAAAGGCATCAGACTTGCTAAGCAGTATGTCCACCTCTACTTTTCTCCTGAGATTTCCAAGACAGCTACCTGCATGCCTAAAGTGCAATGCATCATTCATTACAGGGAGCCAGGGGTATAGGTGCCCCTCATTTGTACACTACTTCATGCAGTCGCTTGAATGAGTTAGACTTCACTATAAAACTGTCAAAAACTCAAAAGTCAAAAATATTGAAAGGGCTAATCAAACTGTGCAAGTAAAATGTGTGTAGCAAATAAATAAAAGGCATTAATTGTTTGGGGTTTTTTCCAATTTTAAAGTTCAAAATGTAAGGCACTTCTTTATCAAGCAATTCCCTTGTCTACCTTTGACTTTATCATTTGTGACAGTAATAACCATCCTCATCTCATGTCACATGGCTGAGAATACCAGCTGAGTATAAATCAAAATCTTCCTGCAAGCACTGAGTTCCAGAGAAGTTCACATTCAGCTTGGACCCAAACCCTGGAGATAAAGCTCACCTCCATAGAGGATTATTTTTGGTCTGGGTTTACAGAGCAACTACTCACATCGTGTAAAATATTTGCAGCAGATGCCTAGGCAAAAAGACAACAGAATCCAAATTTCTGGAAGTCCAAATATCAGTACTAGTGTGGCATCAGTTAAACTAGGATTATCTTGAAAGGCTTAACAGAAATATTGTACACCAGCAAATGTTCAGGACGGAAACAGCGAGATCTGTCCTGTAGCATGTAAGGTATTGTAAGCTCTTGGAAATGTGCTAGAGTGTCTGATAAATGGAGTTTCAGATTTCCAGCTGTTTAGAATTATTTAGACAAAAAGTGATCTTCATATCCTTGCCTTCCATTCCAGAATTATGGGATGCCACTGAACATTCAATGTATTTGAATCAGAAAATTGGATGATTTGGTTTATGAAATAAAATTAATGGTCAGCTGGCATACAATTAATCAATTATTTTATTTTAGTCTACTTGAATTTGGAAATGCAAACTCATGAAAATAGGCTTTAGACAATCATTTGTAATAGAAAAGCAGCAGATCTTAAACTCAGAATTTTTCCCTAATACTTTTATTACTGTGTGCTTTTTGAACTTTGTCTAATTTTCGTAACTTACACCATTTTCCTCATGAAAGCAATAACTAGAAAATAATGCACACCTGTTCCTATGAATATTCATGTGAATATTTAAACAAGATTGTATCCATGTTCTTTTCTCCTAGTTTTTGCCTTCTGCAAATATTTCAGTGAATGAGGTCAGCATTAGGAACGTTGATGAAAAGAATTGTTTTTAAGAGGATTAGTACTTTTTTTGCATTTTGTATTGTACTGTAAATTTACCATAGAAATCGTAATAATCTTGTCAAAGAGCAGTGGCAAGTTATATGCCACAGGTACAAGAACAGCAACACAGGCTTCATGTTTCTGAGTCCAACTAGACAAATAATTCTTATGATTATTTGTTGACTATTGTCTGTTGATAGCAACTGAAATGAAATGCGGCAAGACCAACTATACAAAAGGAGGCTTTATGTGTAAAGTTGAATTCCCAGAGCAAATGCTTCATTATTGGTAGCCATTCTGAACACAACACTGTGCACGGTCTTGGGTTCCCCTTCAGGTTAAAACAGCATAAAGCTGGTTTTGGGGTTTGGTGTGTTGGTTCTTTGGTGTTTTGTGTTGTTTGTTTGTTTCTTTTCCCTAGACAAGGCCAATAAGGCTTGGCAATGAGACCTGGCATCACTAAGGAGTAGGGTTTTCCCGACTTGCCCAACAGGAGAGGTCTGTGTTAGCACTGACCTCATGGTATTCATTCTCAATGCCACAAAAAGAAACACGTTACGTAGCTCAGTGATGATATATTCAATACCACTTTACATCTCTTACCTCCTTATTTTGGATTGGTTTTTGTTGGTGGGCGGTTCCAGTTTTTAAGTGGAAAATGGCTGTATGACTTTTCTATCTTTCACCATATCTAAAACTGTTGGGTTCCACTGTACACTTTACTATCGGAATAAGAAGTATAGTTAGAGCAAGCAGTTTTGTGAGGCTGCATCGTAGGCTCTGCAGGATTGGTGGCAGCTGGCCCAAATTAGAGAAACCCCACACCATCCCCTGACTTACACTGCAGAGACCGATACACAGCTCCCCTTGTCTAGAATGAAGGAAGTCCAAAAAGCTGACAGTCACCTTTCCCCTGCTCTTAATCATAAACAGTGAAGATCTGGACCATATTTCTTTACAGAACCTTTTCAGCTAGTGCCATGCCAGGTTTTTATTCAAAGGGCATTTCACTTCAGATTAAGTGCTATAGACTTCAATATTTTACTTCAAAAGAGTTTGCAGAGTATAAACATTAATGCATTCATTAATAGAAATCATAATATAATGCAAATACAATTAGTTTAAAGCCAATTTATGTTTAACGACATAGCAGTTATCAAAGCTCAATTATTCTAATTAGAATTTTATTTAGTAAAGCTCATTTTATTCAGTAAGTGTTTGCTCAGCACTTTACAGGATGAGTCCCAAAGACTAACAGTGATTTAGGTTGTTTCTTTTTTAACTGAGTTTCTTATTCACACATCCTCAGAAAAGAAATGGGATGTTATTTGCCTTTTAATAGAGTATGTCAATAACTTTTGCACAATAGTAGCAAAATACCTCCGTTATAGCAGTCTGTGAAATTAACTGACTCATGGTTATCTCATATTTGGTGATTTGCTGCTTCCATCCCTCTTCAGTCAGTGAGATGTTTCTTGCTACAAACAGGTTTGTGGCTTTTTCCCATATTTGAAGCCACTGACTTGTAGTATGAAAGTACATAAAACTTACTAAGTAATTTATTTTACTTCTTTTTTCACTGAATGCAAGTGAAACAGTAACAACTCAATTATTATTTATTATAATAAAATCCATGATCAGCCTCACCTTGGTCCTTGATAAAGTTATGGCTTTTAAGGGGGATTAGCTCCATTTCTGTAACACATGAAAGACAAGAAGGTGATTGAGAGCAGCCAGTGGGAATTTAGAAAGGGCAAATCATGCCTGATTAACCTCACTGCTCTCTCTCAGATTAAGTTACCAGCTCTGTAGAGAAGGGGAGGACAGTGGATGTTGTATACCTTAATTTTTAGCAAGGCCTTTGTCCCAGTCTGCTATAGTTTCCTTATCACCAAATCCATGAGATACAGACAGGATAAATAGTCAGGGTGGGTGGAAAACTGGCTGGAGTGCTAGGATCAAAGTATTGTGACCAGTGGTGCTAAGTCCAGCTGGCAGCCAGTAGCTAGCGGGGTCCCTCAGGGATTAGCAGTGGGACCAATGTTATTTAATGTCTTCAGTAATGACCTGGAGAATGGAATGAAGTACACTCTCAGCAAGTATGTGCATGACCCCGAATTGGGGGGAGCAGTGAATACACTGGAGGGCAGGGCGGCTCTTCAGAGGGACCTGGACAGGCTGGAGAAATGGACTGAGCAGAACTTCATGAAATTCAACAAGAGAAAGTATGAGGTCTTGCATCTGTGAAGGAATCTCATGCAACAGTGCAAGCTGCAAGGATGCTGCCCTGCAGAAAAGTGGTTAAATACTGCAATAGCAAGATTACAGAATCTCTGTCCTCTGAGGTGTTCAAGACTTGGCTGGACGTGGTCCTGAGCAACATGATCTATTTAGACCTGTTTTGAGCATGCGGTTAAACTAGATATCCTCTGAAGGTCCCTTCCACTCGAAAGTCTGATTCTATGACTATATATTGCTTATTGTATAGTGCACCTTTTATGCATGAAGACTTTGAAGAATGCAGCATTTTTAAAATTTATATTAATTTAGGTAATTATTATGTGCAGTTCTATAAGATGGCTACTACAATGTCATTTTATTTAATTTTTTTCTGTGAGTTAGAAAACTCTTCCCACTCTGAAAAAGGACTGTTTCATTGACTTCAGCTCCAGGGTAGTGACACAAACATATTTATAACTTCTCTAATTTCTCACTAAAACACTGATCAGCGTGTTTGTGCAACTTCTAGGAGATAAAAAGACAGCATAACCTTAATTGTATGAGAAGTATGTGAAAGAGATAAGAAAAGGCTCTAAAAGCCACAGTCCTTAAAACTGGGCTCATCATTTTAAAGAATATGAGCTATAGCAATGTAGAGATCCTCCTTTAATAAGTAATGAAATCCTGAAATAACTGACTTCATGGTAAAGGTTGGTACTATGACCCTCCATATGTTGTTATGCACCACAATATAGAAATAAAGGTGGTCTTGAAACAAGTGACCTGTAGCAAATCGTCCACTACTTTTCTTTCCTTTCTCTGGTAATATTGGATCCCCATTTGCAGTGATTTTTAAAACTCACTTGTGAATGCTCAGTATCAATTTGGAGTAACCTTTTTAATTCAACCAACATGTACTTCCCTTCCATGTGATATATAAACATGATCTGTTTATATAGGTGTATCTTAAGTCCAGCCTGGGAAGATTGGGGTTGTTTTCCTCTCAAAATAATAATGGATTTAAAGTTAATGACAACTGGCAGCCAGAAGTCCTATGGGATAGTTCTGGCAGCCAGGGATTACTGAGTCATGGGGATGTTCTGGCCACACACCTGCTTTCTCAGAAATGCCATCTCCAGCTGCAGGAGCACAGTGACCCAAAACAATGGGAGAAGACCTGAAACTGCCTGCAGAATTCATGTATTCCAGGAAAAATAATAAAACCGTTCAAATTAGTGTACGATGAAAACGGGAGCTGACTAATAGGATTACAAGCTCAGCATTGCTAGAAAGCATAAAGTCAGTTATAAAAAATGTTAGGAACTAAAGTCAAGCCTTCTAACTCTTTCTTATAAGCTATTAAATAATTTATTTATTTAATTTACATAGCACCTGTACAAAGTTGTTAAATAACAATCAGTGGTCTTGGTCTGCTCAGCTAGCTAATGTGCCTGGATTGCGTATTTTACTGGTATCATAGGCATTTTCTGTAACACGGAGAGTCTGTGGAAAAGGGAGCATTGGAAAGCTGTCTTAAAATGGATTGGTTTTAGTAACAAGAACCTTAGGAACACCTCAAAAGATAGTCTTGTATTCACAGGACAGGCACATGGTGTTAAGAAGACTTCCAGCTTGTCAGAAAGTGAACGCAGAAGTGTAGTGCAGTGCCTAGCTGGCTACAATGCCCATTTTCCTTCCACAGAGTCTGTAGTACTTAGCATTGTGAGGCTGTCTCACCACACCCTGTAAAGCGTGCTTTCTGCAGTCTTACACTGGGACAATTTTCTCATGGATAAGTCTGAGTCTTTAAGAGCTTTTCTGTGTCAGGCTGGTTCCTTTTGTTCTATCAATAAAGGCTGGAGCACAAGAATCTTGTGCTGACCAAAGCAAAAAATAGTATTTTTACAATTGGTTGAAAAATGTGGGAGACAATTTTATATAGCACCACTAAAAGATAACAGCCTATTAGCAGCAAGAAAAGAAGTGTCTTATTTTTAAATATATATGTAGTTTCAAAGTCCCCTTCCTTTGCTTCACTCTACAGTTTGAAAAATCTTTTCTAAAATGGCATGTTTTGACCATGGATTGGTAACTTCTCTGAAATCTAGTTAAGTTCATCTTTTGAAGCTTAAGTAGGATTATTGTTATATAAATTTAAATATAAATGTGTGTGTACACACATCATTATAGTACAGTATTTAGTGATTTAATATATTTTATACAGCTGATACAAACAGTATCAAGTAACTACATATATATAAAAAATAGTATAATACTCAAGAACTTTTCTTTTTGAGACAAGCAGGTTTAATTCTTTCATAACAATAAATAAAATGTGAGGGATAACGATACCTGACTACATTTCAAGGTCATTGAATGTATTCCTATTTCCACTCTTATTGTCACTGTTGGTGGCAAAAGATCTTAATTGCAGGCATCTTTTCTGACAGCAAATGCAGCAGATTTGTAATTTTGTTTTTGTCAAGGGGCTGCATCTTGTAGTCTGACTATGTGCAGAACAAAGGAGGCCTTCAGCTCTCCGGGTCTTGAATTAGTCTGAATTCTGGCGTAAGTTATGAATGGCTTATTTGGCTTCCTCTAATCCATCAGACGATTGCATTTAATGTTCTGCTATTAATCTGCTCAATTAATTAAAATCAATATCTTTATGAAATTTGCTATTAGAAAAGCCTTATGGAAAGAAGATCCTCTCTCATCAGTATGTTCCATGGTGATAATGGCAATGCTATGAATGATGGTATGAACATAAGTTCAAAAGTTACCAACATTTATAAAAATGCTATTAGAAAGGCTTGTCTGACAGGAAAAAAAAAAGAGGGGAAAGGAACCTATTGTTTTTATTTAGAAAACATCATTGTGTAGAACATTATAATGGAAAGGCTGAATATCCGCTTTCCACAGTGCGGTCATTGAGATGCTGAGTTCCTTCCAGGGTTGCCTGATTGCCTGCATAGGCTGAAAGAAAAGACAAAAATAATCAAAAAGACCATGTTTGCATCTTCCAAGATAAAAGGAAGCAAGGCAAACAGTTCTTTTTATCCATGGGCTCCACAGCAAGGGGACCATTTACTTATTTTCAGTGTGTTCTGTGAAAGCTTCTGACGGGCAAAGCATCATAGTCGTTTCTCAGGCTTGCATTACCATTACTAGTGCTCTGTTGGCCGTAAATGAAAGGTCATTGGCAATGAAAGAAAAATCACTTTGTTCCCCATTCATTCTTTTATGCTTTTGGATTGAAGCCTCATTTCTGTTGATCACTATTTTGATGATTGTTAATGGTTTTCAGTTAGAAAAACAAGGGGTTTTTTGGGTTTTATAGCACTACCTTTCCCATACCTGCTTTACTGAGCTCCTAGGAGACTCAAGAAAACCACGGCATAGTGGACAATTTATGCATATACTAGGAATTATTTATATTGAAAGATTTCTAAGCCCATATCAGAAAGTTGAGGGGAGGGGGGAAATCAACACAAGCCTCACATTTCTCTTGTTTGTCCCTCATGATGTTGAGGAAAGAAACTATTTTATTCAAGGCACAGAATTAAAACATTTAAAGTCCCTGTGAGGGCAAGCAAACGTGTTGTTTCATTTGGCTATGACCATCAGTCAAGTACTAATTGTAAAATAGTGGTTCACATTACTAAAACAATGAAGACATTAAATTTTTATTACGTGTATTAGGCTGACAAAACAGAAAAGATGAACATAAAATGAACTGATTAAATTAAAACCTTTGATTAGCTCTTCTAGGAAGAATTACTTGCCTAGTCTATTATGTCTGTATACACACATGAAGAACACAGGATTAATGTACAATGACTTTATCACTATGCAACTTCTGTTGGTATATTGAAGTATGTGAATGGATTTGCTTTGTTTAATTCTGAGCTATTGGGAAATCAGCAAGAAAGGAAATCAGAGGTCCTTAAAGGAATTAAGAGTCCTTAAGAAAATAGCCATTAATTTAGGGGTGCCCACGTCCTGGCTCAAATCTGATTAGCAGGCTTATTTCTCTCGTATTTCAAACTCAGAAGGACACTAAATTGTTGAAAACAAACCTTGTGTCTACAGAAGAAATATGAGCTGCCTGCAGCTGAAAGTGGAGAAATGCCAACAAAAGAGCTTGTTCATACCCCCAAGCTCTAGCCGGCTGCCCTGGTGTTCTTCCAGCCCCATTTTGTGAAGCCACACTGAGGACTAGGTGAGAGGAACCAATCTAGCTTTAACTACATATACAGGGGTTTTTTGCTAAGTTATTTTAACGTCGTAACAGCCCTTCAGTCTGACTCAGAAGACAGCCGTGAAGCAGCGATGCTATTGTAATTGGCGGGAAGGAGGAGGGTGATACTCCTCAATAAAAAGGCAGGAAAGGGAAAATAGCTAGGGGTTGAAATGAGCACACTCCGAGTGGTGTTATTGCTGAAAATGTTGTCTGGTGACACCACAGCACAAGGAATAGAAGGATACGATTTGCCTGAACCACAGACTTCCTGGTATATACCTACAGCATGTGGGTCACAGAGGTGTTAAGAAAAATGAGCCAGGCACACAAACCATGCATAATTTTAATATTTTTGCCAGGTGTCTCTGTTTTTTTGTGTTAAGGGATGGTGCATTGTTTCAAAGGAGCTACTGTGGATTATTGTAATCATAGGGTTGTAGAGGAGAGTATGGTGTATGGCAAATACAGCAGTCATGAGACAGCTGGAGCTGGGTGGGAAAACCTTGAGTTTTGCCTGTCCAAAAAGCAATAGGACTGCAGGATGCATGAGAGGACAGTTTTGAGGGACTCACCAGAGACCCATGGCACCACTCACTGCATTCTCATGGCAGGATGATGGGAACAGGGTGATTGCAAAGCCTTGTGATCCAGACTAACGATGGAATGACCCAGCAGCAGAAGCAGGGCCTGGCAACCGGAGGGAGTACCCACACAGAAGCAGGGTGGTACCAGGGCTGCTAGTCACCCATGAACCATCACAACATGACACTCTCTTCTTCTTATGTAAGAAAATAATTTGCACAGCTAATGATTCTGTCTATCAAGCCTTTAATAAAAGAGCAATAACAAAACCTGTGGGTGTACTATAAATGGAAGGCATACTACCCCCTCATAGTCCTCAACAAAATCTACACAAAAAGCGAAGTTCTGCTTAGCTTTGCAGGAGGAGCTGGAGGAGAAGCACTAGTGTTTCACAATGTGAGCGGGATGGTGTTCTTAAACCCAACATAAACATGTTCTTTTTAATCCAAAAGTCTTGTTTTCTACTTCCAGCTCAACTTCTTTCCTAATTTGACCTACTTCATACTGAATAGCTTTTTGGTACGGGCATCACTGGCACCTACTGAACAGGGTACCTGCATACTCCCATGTGAACCAGCAGCAGTTCCCCTATGAACAGTTGGCCAAACTAAGTGCTTATTTATTGAAAAGGACTGGACAGAAATGCAAGAGCTTTGGGTGGAGACATTCAGCTTGTGGATTATGTTCACCGTTACCATATATAATATGGAATTAGACATGCTGAAATATTTTCGGTTACATTGCCTCATAAAGTTAACTTACAACAATGTTCTGCTGAAAAGTTAGTAATCCATGGATCATTTTTTTTCTTAAGCTGTGAAGTATCCGTTACTGTGAAGTAGAGGATCTATTAGCTAATCTTAGAGTTGTATGTTCATTTGACTATTGATTTTGTAGATACTGACTTGTTACAGACTTTGTGAAAAGCCTCTTAATCATTTGAGAAATATTTGTGCCTCTTCACTTTTATAATTCTTCTGATATTTCATATTGAAAACACTGCCATGACCACTGTAGACAGAAACAATGAATTGATAGTAATGTCACTGATGTAGTAAAATATAGCCATAAATTTGTTCAGAAGTACATGGTATATGACCAAGCTTAAACTGCTTATTTGATCTTCCCATTTATGTAATTATGTTGCTATATAAAGTTGGTATAAAAAAATTATTGTTTTGGAAATATTTTTAAATCCACTGATCATTCATGAAATGCAATTATTCACTTATTTTAACTCAAACAATTCATTATACAATATAATTTAAGTATATGTTGGAATAATAGGTTATTTGTTGTATTTGTGTTTACAAAATCAGGATTGGTATAGTGCAAATGTTAAGATTTTGAGACTTGAGAGACACACTTTCTAATTGTCTAAAACAGCCAGCATAGCTGTTGCTGTGTATGGTGCTGACTTGTTTAGTTTCCTAATGAAGTTGGGTTTAAAGATGTCAGAATTGTAGTCAGTAGGCTCTAGTATCTCTCCAAAACTAGGACAGAAATTACTAATACATTAAGAAATAGAAAATAATGAATACCTTTTTCCTAAAGTTCACCTTCAAAACAAAGAGCTAAAAGGATCATGCACCATATGCTACCTTGAACAGTGCTTATGCGTTACATTTCCGAACGGTACATGATGTACAATGAAATTACAGTTCAGGCACTCAACAGGCATAAGATTAAACACAGTCCATGTTAGGAAGCAAAGTAATAACAATTAGCACATTTCCTAGACGGGAGCAACCCAGACAAGGAGGTCATTCCTCAAGGGAATGGGGAGAAGAAAAAGAAAATTGTGGCTACATGATACAAAGGTAATGAAAGTCACTTTGCACTATGCAGCTGGTGTGTAATTTTGGATAGTTGCCCAAAACTGGCATTGGTTGTAGTCCGTTTTTTTAAAGCTTGAAGCAGCATTGTGGGATTACAAAGTTATTTGATACTGAATTCAGACAGCAGGAAAGAAAAGAAAACTAACAGCCAGAGAAATTGTAAATAAAAAATAAATTACACCTATCAATATCATCTCAGAAATTCCACATACAGCTTTTTCTGTGAATTCACTGCACGTTCATCCTATGCCCTGAAAAAGTCAAAAAGTCATTTCGTCAGATATTTAGAAAGTACATGGAGTGTACACAGTGTTTTTACATGATCTACTACACTGACTAGAGCATATGCTTTGGAGAAAAGAAAAATACAGGAGTCTGAGATCAGAAAATGTATTTTTAGTTTTGTCTAATACTGAGGACTTGGGTAACTTTGTATTTTAGCTCACCATTGTAGCTGTGTGGAATGGAAGAGGGAAGGATTAACATTGTCCTTTGAGGACGTTCTTTGATTATTTTTGCATAGAAGGGACTACTACTTGTGCTACTCATTTTCCCAGAGTGTTAGCAAAAAATGAAAAACAGAAAATGGAAACAGTCATCTTCTGTGTCTCTTTCTTACTATGAGAGCAGGCTCTTAGGAAACTGTAAAATAGTCATACAGTTGAATTTCGGAAATACCTGACCATGCCAGGGCCCGCAAACTAAAGTACTTCAAAACCAGTTTCAACTTAAAAATAAAATCTATTATTTAAATGTTCAGTGAACCTCCAAAGCAGTCCACCAAGCATCTAAACACAACAAAAAAAATCTTGTTCATTGGTAATGTGAAGGGAAGTTTCTGATCCTTGCATGAGACTTAGTATATATGGTAACATTTAGTCGTGTTAAATAATAACCTTTTCCACAAGTGATATTCAGCAGTATGATACCAAAACCCTTACAAAAATTTATTTTGTTATCGCAGAATAGTTTATTTGGCAGAGGTGACAGGTGGTTATAGTAACATATCTAGTTATTAGTCCCTAAGCTGTGTAAAAGTAAACTTAATGACTTGCAGAAAAAGAAAATAAAAAAGCCAGAAGCAGTCCTGTTTATTCATTCCTTTCTAACAATTTGTTTCTGTAAAAGTCCGCTTTACTTTGTTCATCTTCCATTAATCTCTATTTATCTTGTAAATAAATGAATGGTGTAGTCCCCCATATTTAAATGTCAGAGGCAAGGTAGAGTTTAAATGATTTCCTATATCAAAAAAGGTCACATGGATTTAAAGTTTGACATAATTGAGAGTATCTGACTGAACTATTGAATAAAACTTTTTTTCACACATGTATACTAATAGCTTCAAGCAACAGTGAACAATTGCCTTTATGGGTTTAGTGATTTTGTGATTGGCCTTCTGATAGAAGACTAACCTAAGGGGCTTTGGTGTTTAAGACATATTTTTCAGTGACGAGGATAGTTGATATGTTACCACTAGGTATTTTCAGTATTTGGTCTGTATTTCATGGAGATTCTCATCTGAAAAATGTTAGTTTTGTCATCTGTATTTTTAAGTTAACTTGTAGAAGATTGTTCAACAAAGCAGGTGTAAACAGTTTTGTTTCTCTCTAAAAGTAGTGCTAGGTCTGGTTACAGGAACTTAAAATGCTATATATATTAATGCCATCATTTACCATAACAAAAAAACTGCACCCCCCTGAAATAAAAAGACTTTCTAAACAAAGGTCACCTTTCTACCTGTAAATATATGAAAATGCCCAGGAAAGATGTCAGACTACAGTTCTCTGTTCGTACCAGTATCAGCAGAGTCACTAAAGAGCAATGCACCCTTCTCTTCTGTTCACAGTCTGCGCTATACCCCTGCAGGTATGAAAGGATACATTTAAGAGCTATAGCAATTACTTTGTAAAGTGAACTGTGCCGAAGAAGGTTTGTGAAAATATCTGTAAAAGCAGGAGAGGGAGCCTATTGCGGAAGAGGACTGACCAGGGACAGGCCTTTAGAAATCACTGCTGTTTGCATTCTGCCCTCCTCCTTTCTGAAAACCCTCCACAATACCATGTGAGTTATGACAGTGATGTGGGCATAAAGTAGATATTATATTAGTTCCCTTTATTTAGGAAGCTGGAAATTATCTGATTCAAGACAGGTGCCTTGGCTGCTTGGACTTTAATAGATTCTCTGATCAGGCAGAAAGCTGCAAAGAAAATGAGATTCAGTAACTCACAGTGGTGAAAGGAGATGTCAGTTGTGTATAAGGGATGTGCACAGATAATGTTTTTACAGTACTGACTGTCTCAGGCTTGATCAAAAGCTGCTAATCTTAATACACCTCTTTTACTTGACTTCAGTGAGCTTTGGATGGGGCCCTTTGAGAGCAGATATAAGCTAAAAATATTGCAGTGCCAAGACTGTGTAAAGTCAGTAGAGAAATATGATCGAATTTATCATTGTAATACTCAGCAGTTTGTAAACTCATTAACATTTGCAGAGAACATGCTGTTTTACCTGTGACCTATAAATTCTGGAAAGCTCAAGAGAATTGCCACTCTAAGAAATGTTGATGGCAAAGATATTTTGGGGGAAGTATGATGAAGCCAAATGGCATAGTTTAATTGAAGCTGCTATTGTCATAAAAGCTTCATGGGATGCAAATGACAAGTCACTATGCATCTAAACAATTACAGAGATTGCACAGGGTGAGGTTAAGGTTTATGAAATTATCTAGGAAAGTGGGAGTCTGTTAGGTTAGCAAGATATTGCCCACAAATTAAAACACATTTCATACAGTAGGGTCCATTTATAGCAATAAGAGGATGGATGATACTAAAGTCCCCCATTCCAACTATGCTAAACATTGTTTCAAACCTGCAAGTATTGAGGGCAAAAAGTATAAATTCTGTGTTAGATCAGTAATATCAGCTGCACACAGGGATCACATGTAGGCACTAGAAAGAATATTGGAGGACAAAAAAAGATATAACAGGCATGAGAAGATTTACAGACTGAATAGAGAATTGTGAATTCAGCTGTGGCAGAACGCATTGGAGAGTCAGCAGCTATTGTCTCATGAGAAAGAAGAACATATATAATGCTTGAAATCTTTTTATATGAAAAGAGCCTTTCCATTAAGAAATTTTTTAAAAATTGTATGGTTTTGCCAATATGTCGATTAAAAAAAATAAAAATAAAGACTGCTGCTAGCTTTTGTTGAGTCATAAATCCATAGCACTGTATATGTAGTATTTAGAGCTCATTGTCATTAAGGACTGTCCGCAACTAAAGGAAAAGCTGAAAAGTGTCTTTTGTATTTCCACGATTTACATCCTAATTCTGTATTTTCTTCAGTCACAATGTGCTTTACAGCAGCCTCAAAGCTATGCCAGCCATCCTGGCTCCTAGCAAGTTAAAGCACTACCTGGGGTTGCTGTTAGGACAACCTCAGTGATGCCCTGTTCTTACTTGTAAAAGGGCTGCAATCCCCAGTGCTTGCTACAGTTCCTAAAAAGGGTGGTGCAGCTCTAGCTACTTAAGGGAACTTCTGGCCACCTGCACCAAGTTCCTGCCCTTCTCAGTCCCAGCCATGCAGCTGGGCAGGAATGGGCCTGACAATCTTTTCCATTGTTTGTATACGGTACATTACAAAAAAACAGACCATGTCCTGGCCAAGATCAAGCTAAAATATTATGAATCAAGGTAAGAGTGACAGTTTCCTGCTGGTTGTATATAGAGCTGTGGGAGCTACATGTAACTGTGGTTTGCTGCAGAGGTTATGTCAACATGGTTTTTGAAGTGCATTATTTGTGCAGGCAGAATTCAAAAATAAGACACCTCAAATTAATGCCAACAATAAGTGTGCCATACCAAACTACCACGTATTCACTGCTTGTGTCATGCTGTGTATATGCTACATTTTCTATAGAAGAACTACCAGTACTAAGGAATCATTTCAACATCTTTTAAAAAATTAATTAGAGCTGTAAACCATCCTGTATGATGTTTTTTTACAAGTCTATCATCCAGGAATCAGACTAACTACTGAAAACTCTAAAACATTATTTTACTCTCAAGAGACAGAGTATTCATCTGTTTATATCAGGTTGGCAAATGCTGTTAGGAGAAGATCAAAGTTTAGGAATATCAGAATAGATCTCATAGAATAATTTGGCAAAAGGCATGTGAGTTGATCAGGTATGCACAGATATTCAGGAAATTAACTGATGTCCTGAATCTCGCTGCCATATATGCAATAGGAATTTATTTGCGTGCATATCTTTATCTATAGAATGAAAAGTAAAATAGCTTCGAAAATGTAGCCCTGTCTCTCTTAATTCAGCCTTTGGCTTCACTGCTGAAACTTCCAAATGTGCAGCTGGGGGAGGGGAGAAACAGGAATTCCTGATGTAGACATTTGTCCGGTAGGAACTAGACGGAACTGCCAGCCTATTACACATGGACCATTGAACACCAAGCAAACACTACTCTCTCCCTCCTGCACATTTGCAGTGTCTGTGGATTTCCTCATATAGTTACTTATCCTATTAGCTTAAGGGAAAAGCTCTCACTGCATTCACAGGAAAGCAAAATCTTCAGTATATGCTGTTTCCATTAGTGTTCTTCTCCTTTCTCCTACTATCAGTTAGGGTTTAACAGAACTCTCAGGATTATAAGCATGTTTTCACTTCTGGTTTGTATTAATATATGATACCAAAGCAAGTAAAGAAAAAATTAAACAAGCATTTATCATTAAAAAAAAAAAAGTCACTAAAATACAACCCTCAGTACAGAGGGATAGCAGCAGTTTGGCTTCACAGCCCACATGCTGATTATAGGAGCTGCTGGGTAAAATTATAGGACTTGTATTATACAGGGGGTGTCTGTATAGATCATAGATCTAATAGAACTAATTTCTTCTTTAAAAGCTATGAGTCCACACAGTCCATGCAGCTAAGAGGTAGTCAGAGATGGAGGTTGGCCAATATGAGCATATTGCTGGTGGATCAGAGCTTTGCCCATTCGCTTTTCCCTTTTCTTTTCCCACAGTGAGGGAACTTAAATACCACCAAGATTGCTTTAGCCCAAAGCATGTTGTAACAACAGTGAGAGAGAAGAGAAAGCAGACACGCCACCTTACCAGATAGCCCAGTTACTCTCTCAGTCTGTCACAGAATTAGTTCCCCCAAGTAACGATTCCACCCAAAATTCAGTCAATCAATAAAGCTAACATGCTTCTGTTTAAAAGACCTTTATTTTTCTTCTGTAACACCAAATGTGTTCATAAATTAAACATTTGCTAATAAACACTCTCACCTCTGTTTTTAGCAAGTCTGTCTGCTTAAGAGAACAGGTTACTGACACTATTAAGAAACTGTCAAACTTGTTTCTTTCCAGAATATTTAATGCTCAAAGGATTAGAAATCTAACGACAGATAGTTTAGGCTGCAAACTTACAAACTGGCCACTGTTGTACTCGCTATGACTGTATTTAAACTGGGGATCTGGATGTGACAAGCTCCATGTTCTATTTAATCACCATCCAGTCCCGTAAGGCTTTTTTTTTTTTTCACAACAGTATGTTTTTGTCAATGCCTACATCCACTTCAATAGAAGGAGGTTTTTTGTACACTCAGATTTTATATCTGATTTTTGAACCACTAGTGCTAACTAAGCTAATTTCTTTAGTGAATTGCATAAAAATTTATAAATTAGCCTGGGTAGTCATTTTACATTTTTTAATATTTTAATACACTTATTTGAAGCATTATAGATATTAGAAAACTTAGGGTTCTCCCATTCTCCCCCCAAAATGAGCTCCTGATTAGTACCAATGCTTAATTTTTTCAAAGTGTTTATTTTAATAACTCTGTTAACCTGGAGTTGCAGGGAAACTGGAAAGTGTTCTCTAGTCAGCAACTATGATCATGGCAGACTGCCAGGGTGTTTGTGACCTCTGGAAATCCTGAAGGTCTTGATCAGCATTTCCTTATCCCCAGTACTCTGTTGTTTCTGTTTTAAATTACATCTCAGTGTACCCAGGGTAGGTAATAATATTAATGTAAGTGATACAACAGATTGTTACAAGCATCCTTGGATTATGAGATGGGAATATCTTGATTATGTAAACAATGATAGTGTTTATTGTATTAGATTTCTGAAATTATTACAGTATTTTGCTGATAGAAATTATAATGTCGCATCTCAAGCGTATTTATTTAAAACATAGTGGATGGAATTCAAAGACTGTCAAAGACAATGAAAGACAATACCTGACTTTCCCCAGTTTTGTATCAGGATCAGTATGCTATTGTAACTTTCACATTATTTTGCACTAATTCCTAAGATCCGAAGATACAAATTTCTTGACTTTTCTGTGCCTGTAGAGTTAATCTTTACCATAATTATAAAGCATTGTAAATTATGGGTGAAAAGATCATGCTGCCGCTGCTAAAATACATTTGTTTGCTTCAGAATGTGCAATGAGTTAGTTCAGGGAATCTTGTAATAGTAACTGTGGATAATATTAGAAAATGCATCTCTCAGAAGGCACTTTTTGTTTATATATTCATATAAAGGTTTATTAATAACAAACAGGTTCTTCCCCCGCTAATTATTAAAGGTGAAGCGATAGCAAAATGAGGATTGCTTACACAGCTGAGGAAAAAATGCATTACGTTACTCTCCATTTACCCTTTTGATCCAATGTCAATGGTGCACTGAGAATATTATGTGCTATACATGTTACATATTACATAGCATATGTGGGGGTATATATATTAATGTACATTGCTGTGTATACTGTGGCAGCTTACACATGCTTTGTACATAAGTAGGCTAAATTCAGAAATTTGATGGGGACAGAAGAGGAATGTCATATTCCGTCATAGAACATATATAGAGTTGCAGTATCTTGAGGTGATAAGAATATTAAAGTATGTAAGAAAACACATTTATTTGTTTAAAAACCCCCACATTTGTTATTCTAAGCCAAGTAGCACAACTTCAAGATTTTAAAAATCCGTAACACTTTTTCAGCTAGAGTTGGTGTTGAAACTGAGACAAACGTATACTGTCTTTTCCTGTATCACCTTTATGGATCCTTATGCTGCGATGACACTTTAACAGTGAGTTATTTTCTTCCATGCATTTATAAGTGTCTTCATTGATTTTTTTTAATTAATGATGACCTTTAAAAAAATACGGGTTTTTTTTTTCTGTAAGTTACAGAGCATGACATAAATTTACATATTGGTGATCACTTCCAGAAACCGATGTCAGGTATTGGCTTTTTCATTTCATCTCTTCTGGCAGAATTTTTCCAGAATACTTGCCTTGTCACTAACTGTGGCATATCTTCATTACAACTGTCAGGCACAGAAAAGCAGAATCGCAAACATGAAGGCAAGAAAAACTTTGATGGGTGAGAAAGAGATCAAGTGAGAGAGAGATTGAGCTGAAATAATGGCATCATCCGCTAGATACTCCTCGGGGTGTGGAGAATGAGACTTTGCCTGGCCTGCTTTTGAGTCACAGCTGGGTAAATCATTAAGTTATTATTACTGTTGTTGTAAAATGAGTTTGGTTTTCAGGCTCATTTTTGCTTACTCTCTTTCTAATATTATTTATCTGTGGCTTAAAAAGAAAAACATAGTATGGTTATCGTCCAAACATCTACCAAATGAGTTAAATTGATACAGTGCCAAATGGTCAGTCCAGGTAAATTTACTCATGGGGGTAATGACTGTTCTGCAGACACACCTCTCTGTTCTGAAAGTTCAGTGAGCTATGTAGGCAGCTCCAGGTGTTACATGCTACCTAGTTCTGAAATTTGGAATCCTTTTTGAAAAAAGAGTCTCTGGAGCATTTTAAATCGAGCCCACTCTCTCTGTGTGCTTTCTGACATCTTCCTTGTGAAGTGAAGCTCTTCATTGTCATCTTTCTTTGTCAGTTTTTCTCATCCCATACGTTCACTACATCCGCTCTGAGCAAGTTACCTTTTCATTTGGCATTTCTTTATGTTAAGGCTATGCTGATCCTCATTCGTGAATTCAATCTGCCAGACTTGCTGATATTGTATACTGTAGTTTGCCAAACCTAGTTTGCTCTGACTGGTAGTGATAGCAGCGGATACAACTTCAGGCAGCTGTGGCAGCAGCAATCTACACTATCCGGTTGTAGGTATCTAGCCATAAACGTGATAATGTTGTATTGCTGGACTACAGCCAGCTCTGCACTAGCTTCTGCAACACCCTTCTACAATATGAAGCACAAAGATAATCTGATGCTCAGAGGCACTTAGCTTGCATGCAGTCAGACTGAAAAAAAGCTCAGGTTTGCTTTATGTGGACATAGCTCCAGCTGTAAGGCCTCACCATTTTTTATATGGAGGGGGTGTCAGGAACTGTTTCAATGTAAGAGGAAGCGTGTACCTGTTTTAGTCCTGTGTACGATGTAAAAAAGCACTCCATGTCTTAATCAGAGGAAAGCTGGTGAGTATGACAGTTAGGAGCTGTCACTGATACCAAATCCACAAGACAAAGCAAACAGTCTGCATACCACTTGCAATTACCTCACACAGGTCAAATCTAGTGAAATCCATGGCTGCAAGTTACTATGAGAATATTCAAAAGGATTCTTCAGATGATAGTATTGATCACGACATACTGACTGCCAGGATTCAGTCATGCCTGTGATGTTGGACTATGACATGCATATGTTCTAGTTTTAATTTACTGGGATGATAATTAAGATAAAATTGTTCCTGTTCTGTTAATTCCTTCAAAGCTGAAAAGACTTGTCAGTAACTATATGAGAAGAGTATTCTTAAAGTTACTAGTTCATGCTCACCAACTTCCAGGGTGCACTGATCTCAAACTCTATATAGGCTACAGGTATATGGGGAAAGTAAATCCACTTCTACATACACAGATTTCACACAGGGAAATAGCACTTAGGACTTCTCCCTTCGTAATCTGCTAGTTAGCCTCAGATTGCTTAACACCAGAGACTTTCCATCCTTGAAGCTGTGCAATATCTTCTTTCCCAAGAGTGTTGCAAGCCATAAAGGAGGATTAATGCCGCTTTTGAACTGCATTAACTATTGTGTGGATTTTCCAGTTGGAAGCTTCTAACATACACTTAATATCGTGTGAAGTAGAAATAAGAATAATTAGCAATTAATAAATCATCTGCCAAGTTTTGAGCTTGTATTTTCCTCTATGATCTGATCTTCTGACATATCTCAACTCCCTTCAGACTTTCCTACACAATTATTTTATACACTACAAACCAGGCATCATCCTGATAGATAACTTCTTTGATCCACAGGGAAGGGGATGTGCCATAGATTATTCTGTCCTTCTTTTCTTGTTTTCCTGGCATTCCCAACCTTTGATGAGTAGATCTCCCTGTTTGATGACTCTCAGAGCAGCATCTCAATACTTGATTTATGGATCCAAATTTCATGCTAACAATGCCCTGTAGCATTTTATTGCACTCAGTAAATAACTCTAGATTTATTGTTCTTAAAAGAGAACAAGGCTAATGTAATTTTTTCTGTCTAGCTATCTGTTACTCCCTCTAGTAACTTTTAACCCATTTGCCCCTTCTGGTGCTACTGAGATTTCAAGGATGAGATGTATCTACAGCTGTTAGGAAAACAAATGGCTGAATGGAGACAAAAGGCTGAAGTACAAACTCTGTAGATGTTTGCTTGGTTTGTTCTGTTTGCTGATCAGTCACCATATGTATACCAGAACGGATAACTCTGAAAAAGCCAGAGAATATTATTCTTTGTCCAGACAAAATCAAGAAACGCAAGAGGAACTTGAGGTACGCATATGGGTTATTGAGATGCAGAGGGGTTGGAGTGGAGAAGCACAATTCTTTCTCTTCCTGCTGAAGAGACATGAGAGGTGGTAAAGAGGAAAGGGGAACACTAGTTATTCCAGTGGACAATTTCAGCAGAGTAAAGCACTAAGTTACAGAGACCAGATTTTCATGGACTACTTGTTCTCCGTTCTAAAAGTGTTTGGGTGATTTTGATGCTTACAAAATCTGAAAATCTTTTCCTATGCATAGAGCAGATAGGTGATGCACACTTTGCAGCATAACTCTAGCTCTGTGTCTCTGGTTCCAGAGACATCTTCATCTATGTCTCTGTATTTGTAGAAATGGTGGAAATGGTGTCATCTAGGAAATAAGGTGTAGCTTGCAAATAAATATTTCAAACCAGATTTTCACAAGTAAATGTTAATGGCTCTAAAATGCTAATTATGACAATGCAAGATCATATTATAAAGTGTGTCATTTGTATGCACTTGAAAAGAATCCTGCAGCACTGGTGTTTTTTTCTCTATTGTAATTTGCTTACTCTGAGAGGAAATAAGCCTAATCTATTTGCATATCATTATTTAGACCTCTCTATAAGAGATGTAGGATGACAGTCAGAAAAAGAATTAGTGAGTTAGGTAATTCTTAGATGGGAGCATTAAATTATTAATATAATGAACAAGTCAGAGAAAGAGCTACCCTAATATGATAAATTGTATTTTATATACTTATCCTCTACAATATATCTGCTAAAATGTGGACATCTTCAAAGAAGCATAAATAATTTTACTTTTAATATTCTTCAAGATTCAGAAGTTTCTGGTAATTGTTACTGCTTTTGCTACAAACATTTTTATCCAGGCTTAGCTCCTGACCTCTCTATCATCACAACCATACCTTTGCATGGTTAAGGCATAGTATACTGGGCTCCCAAGGTAAAATTTTAGTTTCCTGGCTTTGATGCAAGAACTTGCAGACACAAGATAAACCCCGTAGAGAATGAGGAGATGGCTGTTATAAGTGAATTTTGCTCATTATAACTCTTAAAGAGATATTTATTCTAGTTAAACGTCTATGCAAATACCTTCTGCAAATGTCTTATCCCACAGAGTGCATGCTTTTTTTCTGATTTTCTGTGGTTTCTTGAAGATTTTTGCTGGGCCGATTATTTCCAAGAGAAACTATTCCTTTTCACGCACCTCTTTTCTTAAGTGGAGGTCCTTAAGCAAGGAGGAAAAGCAAGAACCAAAGAAAAATAAAGTGTTAAATGATGGGAAAGAAGTAATCAATCATAAATGTAAATGATTTTGCTTAAAACATCCTTCTAGGAGTTCATTTAACTAAGTAAAGCATTTAATGGCAATTTAACCACAGAGCTATGACTAGAAATTTGAAACTGTTCTAATCAAAATGGTGGTCAGGTTTGTTTTTGATAAAGGATAAGGAACGTTTCCTCACAGTACCTGGCTGTTCAGAACTTGAAACTTTAACAAGAATCTGGATTACTGTAGGAGAAATGTAGTTCTTCAACCTTCCAGCTTTGGAAAAAATGAGAAAAAGTTTAATCCATTATTATAAATGCAAAATATATTCTTTAAACTAGAGTTAGTCATTTGATGAGGTAGAGCAAAGCTTTTAGGAAATAATTGCATTCCTGATTCTTAGCCCAGCCCCCAGCAGGAATTCCTGAGAGCATGTTGCACAGCAACACCTCTGGGCCCTCAGATGTATAAAAGAAAGAGCAAAAACATATAAATCACCATCAGCTTCCTTAGTTTAACTCCTGGTTGAGCATGATGCTGAAAGGACTACTTTTCCATTTTGGAAGCTGTTTATAAAATACTGTTGGTAGGCCTCATTCCTTTTAACACAGGGATGCTCAAGAATTCATCTATTAATTTGCTTCCGAATTACATAAGCATATTGTTTTACACAGGCCAAACCCACCTGGCCAGACTAGCAGACCAGTTAGTTTCTTCTTGGCCAACTACCTCCTTGCAAACGTGCTGACTTGGATCCCTCCATACTTGGAAGGGCCTCAGTGAAACAAATCTCCACTGTGCTCAGTTCTCTACTCACGTAAGGTTCCAGAGAGATTTTAGACCATTTATGTAAGTGAAAGCTGCCACCTGCAATTGTATTTTGTGCCAGGGTTCAGTGATTGAGAATTCAGTATCCGCACAAGCCCTCCAAGAGGCATGTTCTACATACTGGGGGTGACAACAGTTGTTCAACTACAGCAGCTGTGCTGCCAAAGGGGAGGACCGTGGAAGAAGAGCACGAAAGGTTCCCTTTCTCCTGTGTGCCAAGGGCACAGACATTTTCCTCATTTGCAGACTCCCAAACTTTCCTGAAATCAGAACAAAAATGGAAAGTACATCTAGCTGGAAACTACTTCTAGCCTCCTGGCTTCTCAAAACGCTTCTCAGGAGGGTTTAATTTGGTAAATTATTTGGTAGTTTTCACTGCACTTCTCCTGACTAGCTTTTATTACTCTTGGCAATCAACATGCATTTTTCCTTCTCCAACACTGAATTCTCTAAGCCGTATAAGGCTTTTTTGTGAAGCCATATGGTAAACTTCCTGCATATCCCTTTATCTCTCTCCTTATTCAAGATTAATAACAAAAACATAATGCCCCTCAATAAGATATATATGAGGTCCTACGTGAGTTGTAGTGCCCCTGGGTAAAATCCTTGAGCCATTAAAGACAGTGAATGCTTTGCTATGACTTTTGAGCAATCAGAATTTCATCTAATTGGCCTAAACTAGCCATTACTGTAAACACTGTCAAAATCCTACTTTTGTTGCAAGGCTCACAGACTGTGCCTACCCCCACCTCTGAATCGCATCCACTACCATTTTGTAATTTATGGCTAAACGTAGTTAATCTTCAGTGCCCCGTTGATAAGATTAAATGCTAGTAGACATTTGCCATACTTTTCTATGTTGCAGTATTCTTTCACATGTTGTCCTGAATGGCTGACCACAGACTTTCTAAAACAACAAAAACTAGCATCATCAAATAGTATTTGTAGTCATGGAGGACCAGCTTGTTACAGGCAGCAGAAGAGACAGCAATAGGAAGCACAAGGTTTAGTATGCATGGAGAATATGTCAAGAGAAAACAATAAAGCAGTTCAAAAGTGATAAGGAATGATCACATTTGCCCTGGAAGAGCAACTGTCTACATGGGAAAAGCTGTGGTTTTTTCCTGGCTAGTGCTGTAGAGTGTAAAAGGTGAACTAACGCAGTGAGAACAAACTTTTCAGGGTAAAAAACAGATCTGTGTTTGAGACACTTAGTTTTTTGTGGACGCTTCCAGCTAAACAAATTGCTAACTCCTAATAGTGTCTGAATTTTGTCATGCACACTCTCTTTTGTGTATCCTCGTGTATGTGTATAAATAACTATTTATCAAATGTGCATTTCCTTTAATTGGTAAGGAGTGGATGGTAAAAGACAATTGAATTATTTTGGATTATGGTACAAATTCATTATGGATACAGAAATATAGCCTTAAGCTTGGGTGCACAGACATGTTTCTTAAATGTATGAGTTGAAACCAAAAATATGTTACTGAAGGGTTCTCCGAAGCTATTTAAATGTAAAAATTAAAGATTAATTTATTATTATACCTAAGAAAATATTAAAATCCACATTGTAATCATCTGAGAATGATTATCAATGTAGTTTTGTGTCATGGTTCCAGAGATTTTTTCAACCATTTTTTCTATTATAAAAATCAACAACAAAGCTATTTCATAAATATTAAACACATTCAGTTCCATTCTTGACTTCATCTTATGATAATAAAACTGGAGTCAGAGCCGATGTGTACATTTCAAGGAAAGTTATGAAATAAAGCAGAGAACATAGAACAAAGGTACTGAAAATCATTTATGATTGAAACTGTAGATTGAAATTTGTGAAAATATCTCTTACTGAATAGCATATCACAATTGCCTCGTAATACTGGGATGTGTATTCATAAGCTTTTTAATGTATGCAGCCAACCTCTTCTACTTTATTTTGTAACCACTGTACTGATTCTGCTTGGCAAAGTTGGTATGACTGATTAAAAAATGAAGAGGGAAGTAATTTTACAGAATGTTACATTTCTGATAAGAGCATTTTAACACTTAAAATATAGTATCAAAGTTTCACACAGCCAGAGTGATAAAAAGTGTGTATGTTTAGCTGTGGATATATCAGTTTGCAATAGTTAATGCTTGCACCTGAAAGCATGGACAGAAACTGATGTATTAATGAATTTATGTTTTTATCATTTGTGTTACAAATTATGATTTTTGAGACAAAATATGAGGGTGGGAGTTAATGGATTTAGAGAGATGATTAAGCTGTAAGTCAACAGTTAAATGATATTGTTTTGGCATGGAAAAGGCAAGTGTAGTTTGTCTGTGTGATGATGTTGGCAAACCAACAGTGAAAGCAAAAGGTACTTTTTGTTTGCCTTTCAATGAGGTGACTCATGCCATGTTAAAAAAAAAGGTATCTCAATCTCTATCCTCTTCATTTTAAGGAGCTAAAATCTGGCAGAACATAATCATAAAAAGGTTGTGCTGTTAGTTGTTTTTTTTTTTCAAAACATGATTCCTATTAGTTTGGCATTGTTTCCTATACCAGTTTTTGACATCAAGAATCCCAGTGACATGAAAGATTGCAACAGGCATGAAGCATTGATGACTGATCTTACTGACAGTTGTGGTTAATAGTGGGAATATTTTGTACTGGAAGTTATTCAACATTGAGAATACTATTATTCAGTGTACCTGTCTGAAGACAAAATACAATTTTAGATATTAAATTGAGTAGTATATAATAGGAATAGCACTTCATTAATAAAATTTAATAAGTAAAACTTAGATTGCAAAGTGCCAAAACAGTAGAGGATGCTTATTCTTCTAAGTACTGCCTTTGTTTTCAGGTGAGTATTTGATGACAGGACATATCAACACCTAATAACAAACACCTGTGGAACTAAACCCTTATTAAATAACTATGCTGATAGTATGGAAGTAAAAGTGGAATCACAAGGGAAACACATAACTTTTCCAAAGCCGAACCATGGATAGATATTGAACTTTTCATCTTGTAGATGCTAAATACATCCCTGTACTATTGGGCAACATTTCTAAGTATTTTAATCTACACCCCAATGACAGCAAAATGAGTCTCATCCTTTTTTATGTGCTTTTCAAGTCTGCTGTTGTGTGACTCAAAGCTGCCTATATAATAGTCTGGTACAACAATGCTCTCTTCTGTTATGACAATAATTTTTGTTTTATTAAATAATTATTCAGCCTTTTAAACTACATTATAAAGTGTAAAATGTATTCTAAATAATTTTTATTACCATAATGTTAATTATTGCCGCTAAAGGATAATGTCAGTGATTAACTGTATTTCTCCCAAATGCATTTTACATTGGTGAATATTTTTATTAAGATATGTCAAATTTATCTGAATTAAAAGCTGACTAGAAGTAAATGATAGGATGCAAGGCAGTAATCTAATCTAATTGTTCTTATTGTACAATGAAGAAAGAGCAAAAACTTCATTGTTCAGTCCTAATAGAATTGGTTATATGGAGCAGAGCTTATGAAGACCTACCCAGTGTGGTTCAAAACACACTGACTAAAACTGCAGGTAGGATGCATAACATTCTCATAGTGTTTCCAATAAAATCATATCTAACAAGAAATATTTTAGAATAACGAAGAGACCCACTGAACGTACATAATGATGTTAAGTTCACAGTTTTAGTTGATTATAGACCCAGGATGCAATCCCTCAGTCCTTGTTCATGCAAAATTTTGTGTTTACCATTTGGTTTAGCTTTTTTTTTCACTTGCCAGATTAAGCCAACAGGATGATTCCAAAGGCATAGAATTAATTGTGTGGTAGGAGCATTGCTAGAGTTCTGACATATTACCCTTGGTGAAGACTGGTGTAGTTATTAAGAAAAAGCTATTGTGTATAATATATATTAACATTTTCAAAATCATCCTTTTTAAAAAAAAAAATTAATTGATGAAATGTACAACAGTCAATGACAAATGAGATATTTCATTTGTTTTACTTTTTGTCTTTCCTAAACAAACTCAGAAGCTCTCATTCTCAGGTTGTAATTAACTTCCTTGAAAATACTCAGTGGTGTTTCAAGAAGTTTCATAGCATCTTCTCATAAATCAGCATCATGCATCTGAATTAAAATCTGAATGTAAATTAGAAACATCTTTTACATTAATGATTGTGGGGCTAAACACACATTCAGAACTGATTAAACATTACTGACTTACAGTGACTGACTGAGTTGCAAGAGAAATGCATCTTCAGACTCTAAGTTTATATGGGATATTTTGTTTCCATCATGGAAGCTTTGGAGCTCTGGAATGCATTGCTATAGCTGTAATTATATTAACAAAAATTCTATCACCAATTTGCTAATGCTTTGAAGTTCTACTGGTAGCATAATTTCAGTTGAAGTCAGTATCTAGAAATTAATTTAAAGTGGTTTAAAAAGTGGTCTCAAGATAGCTGTGACAAAGCAGCTTGCAGCTTTTAACCTCAAACAGAAATTATATTTTAAAAATACAATATTTCTTTTTACATGGATGGTGATGTTAGTGTGCGATTTTTCTTGGATGATTAGTTTTGTAAAGTGTATAATTTAAATGTGGAATTTGCCCTCCTTATTGTATATTACAATCAAAATGTAATAAGTAGCCCTCTCCCAGGGTTAACTTAAGTCTACTAGTTTTTAGCTCAGGAATTTAATCTAAATTATCAGAGTTTTTGGAATAGTGTTAAGGTGCTTCCTGGATAGATCATAGAAACCCCAGTAAAATGAGTTTTTGCATACTGGCAGTGAAGACTAAGGCTTTAAATGGAAACAAATTCCCAATACTTACTGACTACAGCCCCTTCCCTCTGTCACAGCACTGTAGTTTCTTGCAAACTAAGTACGTCCTCCAGTTAAGCTAGCCATTTTATTCTCCCTCATTCTTTACTGTCTTGGAGCACTCCATCAGCAGTACTCCTTCACTTCTCCTTCTGTCACTGTGCTAAAACTATCTTTTTCTTGGCTGAAAACTTAGTGTTGTCCATCTTTTCACTCATAAAACATGGCTGGAGCCCTGTCTATACAGCTCAGCTTTTCTGACTGTACTTTGTCCTTCTAAGTGAGGAGCAAACAGCCAATTAAAGTTTATGAACATAGTGCAATTCCTCTGGGCTAGACCCATGCATATAGCCAGGCCTAAAAAAAAGCATTTTACTGTAATCAAGCAACCTAGATACCAACAAGGCCAAACATAGTTACTTGCTCAGTCCTTTGGATTTTGCAGCCCTCTGTCTGAACGAGGTTTTTAGTAGTTTCAAGGCCCGTATCACCAGAAGCATATTGTTACAGTAATACCTGCACGTTCTCAATGACTACTTCTTCAATATTATGCAATTCATTGGCCAACAGTTACTGTGTAAGTAAATTAGTTATCATGTTTTACATATTTCAAGAGCTTTGCATTTCAAAGAATAGTACTTCTCTTTACTAAAGTTTCTTAATATGCCTGTATGCTTATTTCCAGTGAGCAACAGTAGGGATTATGCTTAGGCAATGCGATACAATGAATCATCTGATATAAACATGTTTATGTATGTTAAACATAAAAATAATTGGTTGCCAAAGACCACTGTATTCAACAACAACAACGAAAAGCATATTCACTAGGGATGAAAGAAACTGCAAAAAATTCCTGCAAATTCTAACTGTATTTTCACAGTGTCAAACTAGCGACAATTTCACTCACTGGAAAACAGAGGCCGAGCTTCTATTTACAGAAATGGGAGAAAGCACAGGAATACACAATACAGAACGCTTATTCTAATATGCGAGAACTTCAAAAAATACCCTCCTATTTAAATGCTTACTGTCTCAACACAGAAAGAAAGAAATAACAAAAGTTAACTTATTATAAGGCACCAGTTACAGAAATGTCTTAGCTTTGTTTTCAGCATTAGCATTTGTAGTCAGTACGTATCCAGGACAACTGACAATCAAATGCAGCAGCAAACACATTATTCCCTTGCATATTTTTAAGAAGAGAAAAAGTCATTTTAATCACGTGCTGCAAACCCTTGGCCAGTATTAAAATTGGCCATTTGATACAGTGCAACACTTCCTTCTTTAAGTAGTGTGTTTACAATTCACTTTTTTTTTTTAATGTTAAATTCAAAATGAAGAAATAACCCATACATGTCAAACTAACTAAAAGCTAGCATTTTTCATCTTAAAACCTCCATAATCTAGAATTGGCTTCCCACCTTTATCTTGGGAGTCTGCATAAATGCTTTAAATATACTAGTGCAAGGCTAGTTATTACTGAGGAGAGAGTAACGGAGCTTTTACTGATCATTAGGAAAAGTGACTGTGGATAGCACTAACTTAAGTATTTGTTTCACTCTGCTGTCATAGATTATGAATTAGAAATAATAGCAGTAATCACGTTTCAGAAATAAGGATGTAGCTACAAAGCCTCCTAACACCCACTGCACCAGTGTTATAATCCCGACAAGTTAAATAAATTGCTTACTTCTAACACAATAAGTAGAAAGAAAAAAAAGAAGAAAGAAAATCTTGAATGCTGCTGCTTTCTTAAGATTCATGAAAGTCAGAGATGAACAAAACAACTCAAATTCTGCAGGAAGGTTTGCTTTTGGTTTTATGTTTTTAATATAATTTTAAATGTCCTCTTTTTTTTAATTTTATTTTATTTAACATTCCATGTTAGAAAACTTGAATGCTGTGATTCTTGGTAGATATCTGCTGTTTGTTTACAAAGCACCACTACATTCTAATGTGTATGAATGAAGGGAAATAACAGAAAAGTAATCCTAAGGAAAGCACAGTTCTGGAAGAAAATTATGACAACTAACAACCACTAAGGACAAAATAGCTTTTACTAAAAAGCATCTAGGTTGTTTGGATTCAAATGGGCAAAGAAAAAAAAAAATGTTTTTCCAGAACCTCCAATATGGCTGTACTTTTCTGAATATCAGAAAAGAAGGGACAAGAAACTGAGTAAACTGCAAGATGCTGAAAAGAGATCTCTACTTTTGGCCTTCCATTGGATGGCTAGTTTTGGCAAATAGCTGTGCTAGCTGCAGGCAACTTGGAAAATCTTTGTCCTCTGGTAAAAAGCAGTCCAGAAACAAAAACACACTCATTTTCAGTGTCAGAGATCATGCAAAGTTTGTCATTTTGACAGAGCTTCCCTCCATAAAACACTTTCAGAATGGGTTGGCAGCATCAGCAAAATGCTTTTCAAGAGGGCAGAAAGAGCAAATGAACATTCAAATTAGAACATTTTTAATAATGTTTGGCCTTCAATAGTTTGTCTTCAGTATTCTGAAAGACACAGTACAGAAGGGATACATAATGCCTAAGAAATTCCTCCTGCCCTCTCCATATCTATGGACCAATGTGAAAAGTACATCAGTCTCAAATTTTTAAGTCTCATTTTGAGATGGCTAGTAGATAGAAAGTGGTAACTTAGAAAAGAAAATTTAAAAACTTAAAAAAGACACATATCAAAGTGATGCTATAATTTTGTACCATTTCATTTTCTCTGTATAAGTAAAGATCTGGAATAGAATTTCTACGAAAGCTGTAATTCACTCTGGTTTATTTGCTTGTAAAAATACCCAAAAAAGCCAGTCACTTTTGCAGCACTAGTAGTAGGTAATGTTGCACTGCCAAAGTTTCTGCAAGTAATATCCACTTTTGTATCCACTCCACTATAAAATTTCAAATTGCTAAGATACTGGACTTGGAAATTTTGTCTTAGTAATTTTTCTTTATAAAGATTTTTTTCTGCACCATAAATGCACGTGCTCTCAAAAGACTTTAATCATTTGTGATGTTCTGGCTAATTCTAGTAGGTCATTTAGTCATGTTTTAGATGAGTTTATGAGGGAATATAATGGCAACAAATATAGAATAATGATCTACTTGCTATGAAGTAAACATATGTAATACCAGTTATAGAATGCCTTGAGTAATTTCACCACTTGAAGGTCTGCACTGAACAATCTAAAATGATTGACTTAATCCATAAAGTTGATTAAAGACTGAAACAGTTACCATCGTAGCTGCTTGCTTCTGAGGTTTCCATCTGTAGCAGGAATGCCTGAGCTGCATGTGAAGCAGTCTTGGGACTGCCCCTATTCATTACCCAATGGATTAAGATAGCTCCAAAGTAGCAGTAGTGCTTCTATGTCGTAAATTGTAGTGGTGCAAGAGCTGTTTTGCATATAATTCTTCCATCTGTGCCAGAGGGCCAAATTCTGAGAGAGAGGTGGTACGGATGTCTGGGGTCATCATAAGCCAAGATCCTAAGGTACTATTAAATGTATCTTTTTTTTATTTCCTTGATGCAGTAACTATGTGGCTCTGAGTTGCATTTATATGCAAGAGTTTATAGAAGCAAGGCTTAAATCTGAATTCAAATCTAAGCAACAATGAGTTTAAAGACCTGCTGTGTTATGTCGTATATTGTAGTATACAAAGAGTTTTAAGCAAAATATTCAGTGTGATGATTACAAAAATCTAGATACAATCAATGCAGTAAGAATCTCTTTACTTTCTGGCTCCTTCATTAACTGGGATTCTGAATAAACATTTCACATATGAGAGAAAATAAAGATTGTACCCTAACTTTATTACCTTTTGGCATCTTCTTGAAAACATGGTCACAGGAAGGATCAGAGATCAGCAAAGAGCTAATACACAGAGTGAAGAGATATAGTGCATATTCCCACCCTCCTTAAACCTTCTCAGCTCCAGGGGGCTAGAGCACCTTTGTTTGAGAGAGAAGCATAAGTTCCCCTCCAGAAGTGGTGTGTTTTTATACCATTAGGGATGTAATGCTGCAGTATGTATGTGCTTCCCCCTCTGCAGTGTAGAACTGCACAGGCCCAGGTGGAAGTACTTTGCTGGAGAGCAGTGCAGACAAAGTAGGTGTCACACTTCACTATATGTGGTGTCTTTATTAGAGGTCACAGCTTTATTACTCTGTAATAAAGGTCTCCTTAATAGGTCTCCTATTACTCTGTAACCATGCACATAACAAATTGCAGTCAGCCTCTACCACAAAACAGTATCAGGAGTGCATGCAGCATATATGAATCTGCTCTTTCTCCCATTGTTTTTACACCCTTCCCTCAAAGCAAGCAGTAAAATCTCACAACAACTACACCGTGCAGTCCAAATAAAACCCATTCTTTGTCCAAATATAAGCAAATTTTTTGCTTTCTATAGTTACAGAAAGATAAGAAAAAGACTAGTGCGTATACTTTATATGGTTCAGAATCCAAATACCAATGCAGTAAAAGTATATTTGCAGTAAAATGCACAGCTACATTGATCTACAGCACAGAATAAAGCCATCCACTGCCTGACAATCTAAACCTTCCCGAATGATACCCTTTTCTTTTATAAATATATTGAACTTGAATTTGTAAATATATTATCTATAATTTGTATACATGTATACTTATATATTTAAGATCTTGATTAATATAAAATAAATAAATATATATGCAAATTAAAATTGCAGTGGAACTGTTCACCACAAAAGGAAAATGTATCTGAGCATGAGAAAGATCTGTACTGTGGTCTAATACAAGACTGAGAAATAAGTTGCCTAGGACTTCAGAACCGCTTGAAATGTCACCATATTTCCTCTGAAGCTCCAAGGTGCACTTTTTCCTTGCCTTCAATAACATAAACATGTAATAGCAGATACAGAATAAAAATATTATTTAAAACTTAAAATAATAATCTTCCTCTCGCCTTTCCCTTAGAGAGAAAAAAAAAGAGACGTAAAAACCACATACAACTTGATGCTCTCCAGGAAAGTATTTAACTATTTTACTAGTGGAGATGATATAACAGTTTAATGAGACCGCTTTCTTATTGGATGTTACAGCCATATGAAATAGCTTGTTAAATCTTGCTGTAAGCTTAACTGTTTGTATTTTGGTATAACAAAACATAGAATAAGGCATAGCTTGATGAGCTGAGCAAAAACACCAGATAGAAGGAGACAAAGATACAAAACCAATATCAGTCAACAAAGACAACTAATTAAAAATTAATATAATAACTGATTTTTCTATTCAAAATGGCTTTCTCTTAGTGTTGCACTATTTGCACTAGGAAATCCTAAATATTTCTAATTTTGAAATAAAGAATATTTCTAATTTGCAAGAACCCATGTGCTGTTGATCCTCATTTGACATCCAGCAATATTTGTTTCATGATGCTCATTTTAGTGCCAGCATTCCAGATATTGATAAAGTTATAATGCAACTTACGTAAATTATTTGGAGGAGGTCTTGTCTCCATGTTTTCATAATGTTGCACATGTACTACAATGTTTAGATCTCTTTCCATATGATCTGTTGTACAAGGACCTTGAGGTCGCATAACATCAGCAAGAGCCCTGAAAACCAAACAAAATCAAAATGAACCTGTTGCAAAATCTGTAAGGTATTACCAATATATTCCAAGTTTTTTTTAGTTTGAGATGCAGTCCGTCATAATGTCTGCGGGAGAAACGAGCTCCATTCACAGCAAAATCAGGGAATCAGATTCACTGTGGGACTTCGCACCTAAGGCTCTTTTTAGATTGTCTTAGACAGTGTGCTAGCAGTAATACACAGAAACACATTAAGTTCTTTAGCTGCCTTGGCTTTGTAGGAACATAATTTAAGCTTGGTGAGACTTGTACAGTTCTGCTATTGCATGTGCTCAGTAACATTGCCATCTTGGTTAAGCTGAGCACCTCAGCGCCTAGCCCCTGTCTATAGCTTTCACAAACTAGTTATCTTCACACCTAGATTACCAGCAGGGCCTGTCAAAGTAAATTCGCACACATGCATTTGCACAGAGCACCACACAATGCAGTGGCCTTGGCCATTTTCATTCAAAAATGTCACCAAAGTTGAAAGGTCACCTGATTTTCATGTAGAAATCCAGTAGGCATAGCACTGTTCATGATCAGGGATTTAAGCTTTTCCCATCCAGAAGGGGAAATCAAAAATATCTTTTCTAAATTCTATGAGTGTCCTAGTCATTAAGATGGAGCAAAGCTTGCACAGGAACACTCCTTGCTGCTTTGAAGCCAGCTCAGAAATAGGATGAAAGCTTTATGCTAGCAAAGAGGGAGCAAGCAAAAGGATTCCTAACAGTTAGGCCAAGCCCAACCTGATGCTGGTTGTGGACTTTTTCTGCAGAGCTGCAGGCAGTAACTATGTCTGAACGAGAGACAGATTCATCCTGCTCTGGTGTATTTTCTAAGGACTGGTTTCACTGCTGAGTGTCCTGCTGAGTGTAAGTCCATTCTTAGGCATACAGATAAGCACACACACCTGTATCAGCCTTGTGGATCTAGAGTTAGTGACTAAGTTTTGAGCTCTGAAACTCTCAGCATGGCAACATCTAACTCTGCCTGTGATTCTGGGCTATGGAGTTTTAGAATTGACTTCTGTAGGAGCAGGATTAGCCCTTAGGTATATGCCATATCTACCTGCTGAACTACTGTGCCATACGAAATAATTGGCCCACCTGCAGAAGCTGTTGCCTTAGGCAAAGGAAAGCTATGGTATGTGTTACCAGTGTCTTCAGGCTTCAATGCAAGTCTTTTCTATTCATGTCAATGCATCACTGACCATTATTTGCCTCCTTTTTGGTTTACTAGTTTTAATTTTTAGACCCCTTGAGGTATTTTTTTAAGGGAATGGATGCATTTTCTGGGCACTGTGCCCAGTTTGGTTTAATTTTCTGCAAAATTATATACAGTGTCCCAAATACTGCATCAAGAAAGACTAGTTTATAAACTAATAAATAAATAAAAATAAGCACATTCACTGGTGAAAGCCATGGCAAGTGCCATCTAGCTCCTCCACTGTACCTCTATGACATGATGATTTCTTGATCAAGAAGCACTGTACTTTTAAAACTACTAGTAGCTTTAAAAGTACAGCTAGTAGCTAAAGTTAGCTACTAAAAAGTAGCTTCATTTAAGTTACAGACAGAGAGGAATCCTGAGCTGGATCTTGCTTTCAGATTGCAGGAGCATTGCTTTGGTACACAGCTGAAAGATACTGATGTTTCATTGTGTTTATGGCTAGCATTATGTTATTAAAATATTAGTTACAGTTGTGAGCACCATGTTACAGAATACTCTGTTGATACTGTAAAAGGTCAGAAGACAGTAACCAAATGATTAATGGTATCAGAGCAATGCTCCCATTTGAAGCAATGCTTATACAGCACAAATAGCAGAGCTGGCCTACATAGCAGAAAAATAAAAATTCAATAGAAGAGATCTCACAAAGGTATGTAGAAAATTATGCAAAAGGAAAGTGTTATATTGCAAAACATAGTTTAAAATAAGTGGGGACCAAAACCATTAATATCTAGTCAATTTATGCAAATATGTCTCTATACAAAGGAAATTATTAACATCAATATTAATTCTAATTCCAGAGGCAGCTGGACACATTTCTGGGAAGGGAAGAAATACAAACAAAAGTTTCCAACTTCAATGTGGGAGTTAAAACTGTGAGATCTCGTAATACACGGATTAGTATTTCCCAACTTTGTGAGAGCAGGTTTTCAGAAATGCTTTCCTCATGGCCCTTAATCTGATGTTCACTGTAGACTTTAAATAACACCCCGTATGATAGCAGATTAACTAGTGCCTGTCTGTGAAAATGCCAACTAAGTTTTCTACCATTTTAGGGTGGCTTTTTTCAAAGGGGTTTTAAGGAATTAGCTGTCCAGCTCCCACTATATTAAGAAAAGAGGAACTACTCACCATCACATTCTATTTTTAACAACACAGCACCTATGTTTATACTGTGTTAGCCAAAGTTGTACAATCTTCTCAGGGCTGAATAGCTCATTTAACAAAGAGCTTGTCCTTATCTTCCACTGATGTCAGGGAGAGTTAAAAATGTGTAGCAGCTTGTATCACTGAAGTACAAAGGAAATGCTGTACCTGCATTTTGTTCTTTTAGGGATTTGCCCATATAATGAAATGGATAAAGGGAGGTTTGTGCCCCAGTACGTGACAAAATCCTTGAATAGATGTTTGCTTCAAAAAATTCCATATAGGCTAACAGACTGTGATAATACCTTCATGCATTTGTCTCACCTGAATATCGTCATACAGATTTTGTTCATTATCTGAAGAAATTGTTAGAGTGGGTCCCATTGAAAAATTATATACGCAGAGGGTCTTTATCTACAGCTTTGCCATATTGAATGTTTTTTTAAGGAAATGCAAAATACAAGATAACCTTCTAATCAGGTAGCGATATCATTAGGTCCTGTGTATTGATATTGACTACAGTATTACAAAAGTGGAGAAATGTTACCTACACAGGAGTTCATGGCCCAGAACTACCCAAGTATCACAAAACTTCAGCATTTCTCTTGCCGTAAGTTTTTTTCTCTTTGGATATGTAATGCTATTTTTGGGTGTTATAAAGCATGTGGAGCCAGACATTTCCCTTATTGGTACAAGCTTGAAGAAGCTGAAACACTGGTTATTTCATGAAAGGTCACTTGTCATATTTTGCCTCCAAAACTGGGCCAAAACCCATAAGGGGAATAATTTCACAGATAGCATTCAGGATTTTGGCAAGTCAGACTATTTTTGGCCCCAGGTACATGCCTTTTGAATGAGCAACAAAAGACTTAACTCATGTGCTCAGCACATTGCGAAGGAAGAAAGAAGAGCTCAGATGGTTCACAGTATTTGGAAGGCTGCTAACATACTGTCAGAAGCACTGCTTCAAAAAAACAGGAACTATAGTGTATGAGCATGATTGTAAATATTGTCCTTTCAGTTCTTGGTTTGTTTGCACATTCTCCACAAGGATTAGGGAAGAAGACAAAGGTGTGGTTTTATTTACAGAAAAATCTCCTCCATGAAACAGAAGTAAAGCTTTTCCCTTTCCTACTCATTTTCGAGAGAGAATTCTCCACTTTAACTGATGGAGCCTGGAAGTCCCATTGATGTAGTCTTAAGCAGCAAGAACATGCTGCCCTCATATGCCTAACAGAGCTTCTAGATCTGCTTCAGGAAGCAGATCAATGCTGTTTCTTTTTAGGCACAATACTGCCACTTTCATTCCCTTTGCTGTATCTGATAACATACACCATCTTATTCCCTTATTCTCTTAGGAAGCAGGAGGGTAAAGGAAGAGTTACTCTGTTTGGGTACTACTATTACAGCTTAGTTCCTGGACACTGTAGCTGAAGGGAATATTTATCTCCTTTTAATGTCAAGTAACAAATTTAAAAATGAGGAGAATGATATAAACAAAACATTATCATATGATGTCTAAAGTGAAATATGTCATGTAGAGTTAATACTGTACTCCCCTCTCCATTTTCATCTTCCAGATTTACCGTTCCATGCCAACAGTAAGAGTGTTTTACTGAAAAGCACTGATCTAACAAGAAAGAAAATGTCAACACTGCCACACTTGGCCTTTTCTCTCAAAACAAAAGGAAGTAACAAGCTCTCTAAAAAAGGACAAATTTTGACTCTTTCTTCCTAAAAGGACTTGCCCAACAGAGGTTTTCTCCTATGGATTGTTTTCACTAAATAAATACATTTCCCCGATGCCTTTTCATTGTCAAATATTTCAGGACAGTTCAGTGAAATTAATGGAGTGTTCTTGGTTTGTTTTGGTATAGCAGTAAACAAAATGTAATGAAAGGTGAGTGTATAGAAACTACGCTCGCCAAGCCTGTGAAGTTTCCTTTAACAACATTGTACCACTCTTACACACACCAGTGTCCTACTTCAACAGCAGATCCACTGACTACAAGATGAAATAATGCAAGGAATTAATAAGTGTGGCACAGTTTTGCTTCCTATTTATAAGTCAATGTTCATATTTTTAAATATTTTTAGTAAATCAAAAATGGAAATATATAATTTACATCAGTTGTATTCTGTTCACTTTTTTAAAAAATCAGTCCTCATAAAAAAAGATCAGTTTACATTATGCATTGTCTTTTTTGATAAGCAGTACCATCCCTTCCATAGGTGAATTTGCTCATAGGAATGAAGAGGATTCAAGTGTTTCATGTAGCCATTGGCTAGGGAAGGGAAAAGAGACAATCTTAGCTAAGGAAAAACAGATGACAAATCAGCCTCCGTGTGTTTCTTGCTGCCAGCCAAAATGGAGTAACACTTAGTACTTTTGGTTTGGCCTACCTAACACTCTCAATGCATTATACTTTTGTTTATTAATAAGGTTCAGTACAGAAAAAAACATAAGTGTTCTTTTTGGTTTTGTTTTTTTGATATTGTAGTGATGAGTTATAAAAGAAGGTGAATATGAATATAGGCTACATATTATTTTAACTGTTGGTACGATTAACTGTTTAAACAGAAATTATTTCTTAAGCATTGCAGCCTTTTTTTCAGAACATTAGTAGTGTAAAATGAGCTAGGATGGAATATTTTAGTTAAACACACATTCGAGGACAAAAAGGGTACTTCAGTTCTTCACTCAATGAACAGATTTTTAGATTGCCGAAGGGATTTACAAATCTAATTCCTTTTCAAATTAATGGTAAGCCCACCTCACAGCTGTAATAGGAGTGTGAGAACTTTTTTTTTTAAAAAAAAAAGCTATAGCGCTGCTTTTTCAGAACATGACTAGCTATTATGTGTACTGAGTGGGTGACTGTTTTTCCATGTGATCATGACTTTCCAAGTTCCTATACAATCCTGACTTGAACATTTTCATGGTGAGAAAAGTACAAGATCTCAGACACTGTTAAGTAATCAGGGTAACAGGCTACCTTTTCTAAGAACCACTTCAGAAACCTAATCTTTATGCATACATGACTGAAGGATTTCAGAATGATTTTCCAATCCCTTATAATTCTATTTCCATAAACTAATACAGAATATCCTTTCAGAATACTTCACACCTGTACTTTAGACAGCAATATTTCCACTAGTAGAAATAGGACCTATTTAAGCCGTATATAAGCAGGGATGGCTACAACTTCAAACGTCCTGTTTTTTGTAACTGTTATGAGCCCTGCCTTTTTGCCTGCATGAAGGCACTACAGAAAGAGGCTGAAGCAAGGGAGAGCTTTTTCCAAACAAGCTCCGTAGTTTAAGAGTAAGATTTTTAAAAAAAAATTGGGACCCATGTATTCTTTTTCTCAATTTAGTAGTTGAGAATATTCAAAATGTCTAAAGGATTATTATACCTTGCTCAACAAAAACCATCTTTGCAGAGTATCACTGACACACAATGTTAAGTTGACTAAAATTTCTGCAATGTGCTTTGTTCCTCGGTAGTAAAAGCATATCCATATCAGCCAGTTTATAAATAGCAAATAATTGCTAGTGAACTGGTGATGCATTTGCAGGAGTATTTTGTGGCTTCCTCTGTTCATTTCAGGATAAGTAGTTAATCAAAAAGTCATGCAAAAACTTCAGTAAAAAATAAGGCTCCAGGCGTTGAGTTGATCTCTTGGACTATCTTTCAAAGGATGACTCTTCATCTAAGCTCTAAAGATTGTGAACTACACCATTACCAGTCAGGGCAAGAGGAAGCTTTCTGCCACGCTGCATGTCCAGTAGAAGGTATCCTTTTAATTGCATTTCATCACTAAAGTTGCCCAATATCCTGGAATCTATTTAGACTCTTTAATGGAGCTGTTTGCCTTTTTTAATGCCTTTCCCCCATCTGCTTTACTTTCATGTGCCTGGGATTAGCATAAAGAATCAGTCAGACTGCAAACTTGACAAATGTGTTATGTCTTGATTTTGAACTGCTGTGACAATCTGGGTTTGGAATATGCTGTTAAAGCCACTGGGCTCTGTCCTGAGTTGCCCACCTACCTATCCACCACTAGGCAGCCAGTGGCTGGAGTAGACAGTACACAGCACGCCTAACTCCAGGTGGGGGAGGTTCTCTTTGATATAACAGCCATTACACTGTGGATACAGAGTATTAACACACACATATATGGATGAGACAAGACTTTCATATTCCATTTTTTACCTCTTAACAGTAACTGAAAGAATGTTAAGAAATTCTACAATAGCTTTTCCTTTTTGTGTCTCCCTCTTCCCTTCCACCCTGGCTCATTTTCACAGCTTAGAAATTTTACAAATAGCTCACACACTTGCAAGGGTTGGGGGAGTAGGGAAGGTCCTGCCAAAACCATTTTGCAGCTGGAGAGGGAGGGTGAGATGACATTTGTTTACATCCTTCTGTTGAGAAGAAAAACATTTTCCAAGCTTTGAAACAGTTGGAAGAGGGAACCCATCAGGCTTTCTATAATTCAGTGTTGCTGGTTTCAGGATTTTTTTGTTTTCCTATTCATGCACAGTATATCCGGGAACACTTGCTGGATCTTGTTGGGGAGAGGGTCAGACACTGCAGATAAAAATGGACTACTGTCTGTGCAGACTCCACAATTATTTCTAGTCTTCCTCAATATGCATGTACTTTGATAACCTGGGCTTGGGGAACCACAGGAGCTCCGCTCTCCAAAGTTGGTCTCTCTCGGTTGCCTTGCAGGGGGATGCAGCCTGCCTGGCAGGACTTGTTTGTTTAGCAGGAACACATGGGCTCCTCTCTCCTCTTTAGGGGTAGGGGCGGAAGGTAGGGGGGAAGGGGACCCTGCTGCCTGGCACTCAGCCTTACCTGGACATGTGCTCCCGCTGGGGTCTGTGTGCCTTCTCCAGCCCTAGTTTGGTGAAGATCCCCACCAGCACCATGACTGCCACAACCCCACAGATGATGTAGACAATGAGGTTGGTCTTATCCCTGGTAGGGTCGTGCAGAGGGTCATCTATGCGGGAAGGAGGCTTCCCAGTGTTCATCCACAACGGCGTCTCATAGTTTGTGCAGGTGCTTTGATCCAGCCTTGTCTTCTTGAACTTGCAGCAAAACCTGAAGCCACAAGTGCCGCAGCAGAAGATGAACTCCCCCGAGCTGCAGTTAAAGGGGGGGTCCCACTGCCCCATCACGTCAAAGTAGCCCCTGCAGAAGTCCGGGGTGGGAGGTGGCTCAGAGGGGTCTAGCTGTTCCCCAAGGCTGGAGTGGTTTCCTCCTGAGAGCACCACAAAGCTCCCCAGTTGCTGGCCAGCTTTCTCCTGAGCCCGACACACCAGCGTGAGAAGGTCCGCCACCAAGTAGCCGAAGAGCAGCCGAATAAAGCCTTCCATTCTGCCTCCCAGCCCCGGCTCAGCGATGCTGCTGCTGCCGCCGCCGCCGCTCGAGCTGCTGGATGCTGCGCTGCGCCAGGAGCTGAACATAAAGGGGCTCCGTCAGGGGCCGGGCGTCCGCTCAGCCCGCGCTCGCCTTCAGCACCACGGACAGCCCCGCGCTGGTCGGGCCGGGCCGTGCGGGGGCCGCCGCCCGCTGGGCAGTGTCCGCAGCCCGTCGCTGCTCCCCTCCGGAGGAGCGAGCGCGCGGCACTTGTGGAGTGGAGTGCGCGGGAGAGGGAGCGCGCGGGAGGAGGAGGAGGAGGAGGAGTACCGAGGGGTGGAGGTGGCGGCGGGAGTGCGGGGCACCGCGCTGCGCGGCGGGCTGGGGAGAAGGGGCTGGCGAGAGGGGCGTGGAGCGGGCCACGAGGCGGGAGGGCTGAGGCGAAGGCGCTGCAGGGGCAGGAAGAAGGAGAGAGGGCGAGTGAGGAGCCTCCCCGCGCCGCCTGGTGCCAGCGTGCAGGCGCCGGGGGCACCCACCTTCCGCTCCCCCGCGGAGCCCGGCGCGGTCTCTCGCACAACTCCCTCAGCCAGCCACGGCGCCCGCCGAGCCCCGCCTGGAGCCGGACGAGACCGCGGGAGGCGACGGCTGCCAGGGCAGAGCGCGGGAGGCTGGACGGACTCGCCGCGGCATCCAGCCGGCGGGGAAGGGCTGCCGCCAAAGGGGAAATCCGCCTTGGCGGGCAGCGTGCGGATGAGAGCGAAGGCGAGGCAGCCCGGCGAGCCCAGACCGTCCTTCTGAGGCGCCCGCGAGAGGCTGCGCGCCAGAGACGCGGGGCTGCCCGCCGGCCTGCCCCCCCCACCCTCCCCCAGCACCCCTCTGCGAAGCCCCCCCCAGCAGCCCCTCTGAGGGGCCGGCGCCGTCCCCCGCCCGAGCAGCCCCTCTGTGGGGCTTTCCCCGCTCCCATCAGCCCCGCCGCAGAGCCGGCCCCCACCTCACCCCCCTCAGCCCCGCCGTGGGGCCGGCCCCGCTCCCCGCCATCCCTTACATAAGAGACTTCCCGCCCAGGCGGGCGCTCCCGACAGGTGCGTCTCCAAAAGCGCGGGAGCGCCTCCTCGTCCCCTCCCCTTCCCCCGCCCCGCGCGCGCCGCGCTGAGGGGGGTAACGGCCAGCGCGCGCCGGCCCGGGCGCCCGGCCAGGGCGGGGGAGACGAAGCGGGGGCGACGGGCGGCCTCAACCGCACACAGCCACCCCGCGGGCTCCAGGCCGAGGTGGGCGCCTCGGGGGAGCCGGTGGCAGCCCCGAGGGAGGAAAGCAAGGCGCCACTCTCCCGATAAGTAGAGCGCTCCTTCTCCCGGTGACTGCTGTCCTCACAGGCTAGCGCTCTCCGGAGATTCACTTACCTGTGAGGCAAAGGCAGGTCCTCCCGGCGGAGCGGTGTCCATGGGGCCGTACGTCCGCTAAACCATGGGCATGAGCGGGCGCTGCCCTCACCCCAGTGCGCTGTGCACAGGTACAGCGTTACTTGTACTGCATGCTTCAGAGCGGGGCTACGTTTATGTCTGCTAAACATGAGCTGCCTCTGCACATCATTTATTTAAAAATCTTGTTATAATGTCAGTCAGGCTGGCTCCAGAGGACACAGTGAGGCTGCAGGTTGTTTGCGAGACACAGAATTAAAATAAGTTCCCCCAAACAGAGAACTGACTCTGGGAAAGACTTTGTAGTGATTCACTCCCCATCCCTGTTATTTAACTCTCTCATCTCCGTCTTTTGGTTTGGCAGTAACCTGCGCAAGTTACAATAATATTATCCTGAATACTATGCTGCCACCAAATGTAGGAAATAAGCCCATTATGGCGCAATTTAGCAGCGTGGCTGGTGCTTAAAGCAGCTTCCCTTTTCCTCGGGGGCATGTCTGTGATAGCCTCGCTGCGGCCTTGCGGGCTACTGTTGTCTCTGGGGAAGAGGGGCTGGTGTGCTGGGGCTCTGCAGTGGCACGTTACCGTTCCTCTCCCACCTGCTCTTGCGAGGGGGCTATATTACTGCCGCACTTCAGGAACTTCGGCCAACTCTGTGTGGAGTCGTTAAGCAGTAAATAAACAGAAAGGTGAGGCAGAGGACAAAGCAGACGTTTGGAATCGGAGAGGGCTGTAGTTAGCTAATTGTGATCCTTTGCCTTCTCTTAAAAATAGACTCTAGGTACAGTGATGATTCCACTGAACAGTTTGACAGTAAGCCTTGCATCCTTGTCCAGGACGTAGGTTAGAAAGCCCCTTTATTTCTCAGCAGAGAAAAACAATCAGTCCCAGCCAAAACCAGCCTTTTTGGTTTTTAATATTTAATTCTTAAAACCTCCACCTCATCCACATCCCCTTTCAAGTCTCCTCTGAAATTGTATCATTCCTCCCTTGTGTATACTTCTCTCTGCTATTATTTATTATTTAACACTTTGTGATGCAGTTTGTGCTGAAAATGCTGCACAAAATGAATCTGTTCCATACTTATTATTGCATCTAGAGACATTTAAGGTCCAGTCCTGTCAGGCGCCTAAGATTATGCAAGTTTCCCTGTTGATCTGACTGCTGAAAAGCTGCTTAAATGTTTTGCATGATTAGTGCTATACATGTACAGAAATAATAACATAAAAAATTATTTCTTTTATGGGCTATTAATCCTGACTAACTATAGTACAAGTTTCTTGTTTCACTGAGTTCCTGGGGTTTTCCTTAAGAATTCCCCTATAGCAAAAAAGCCCAAATGATTTAGGCTAGAATCTAACATTTGCGGGACTTGGGTCCATGCGATCAGAATCTGACCCTAAGTGGCATGTGCTTGGAACAAGAGCCCAGAACTGGGGAAAACAGGAGGGTGATTTAGACTCCTTCAAATAAAATGTTTCCTATGGCACCATAAGATTTTGGATCAGACCCATAGAACCCAGAACCCAAAAATCATGTTACCCTAATTAATCATAAGTTACTCTAGTTGTTATCCTCCATGTGCCTGTTAGTTGTATTAGTAGTAAAGTTATTTTAGCTGTACCATGTCTTAGACTTCTAATAATGAACTAGAGTTGTTCTAGACTAGGGCACGACCCCTTTTTACTAGACCTGCAGCATTGTGTTTTAATGGCTTCATAGCATGTAGTTGTAAGAACACCCACATGATCAAAATCTAAAACCATTAAGTATAATAATGGAAACAAGAAAACTAGTTGAGAGAAATGGGTATTACACACAGTACTGAGTCACATCTTGGGCCATTATGTGATTTTGTAAAGCTTTGCTCAATGAAGTCAGTCAATGAACTTATTTATTTCAGTTGTCTTTATCAAGTTGAGAAACATGAAAGATTTCCCAGTTTAGCACCATCGCCTTCCACTTTCAAGACTTCTCTTTTTGACATTGCTTTAAAGTAAGTAATAATTACCTACTTTTCTACAGTTTTATCCCATAAGGAATGTATTTTGCCTCTGAAACAATTGAGATGAATGTTTCAATTAGAACCTACAGAGTTGTCTTTACTCAAGCGCATATCCATTTAGTTAAGTGAAATACTTAATTTTAGGCACAGATATTATATAAAATTAAGCATTCGTATTATATTTTCCTCTAATTTCTTTCACCTGTTTTCACTGAGACTTTCACATGTGGATCAGTGGCAGTGCTTGTTGTTTAATTTTAAGCTAGAAAATAGGCGCTTTTTTTTCCGGTAAATCCTGTAGCAATGTATAGCCATGTCTCAGTGGACATATGCATATAAATGCATACACACTCATACTCTATATGTGTATGTGTGCATTATACATGTGTTCAATTCTGTGTTTAATTGTATATACTCTTAGAACTGATTCTTGCAGGTTTTTTTATGTAAATAAGAGAGTTTGAAAAAGTAAAATTAGGAGAGAAAGTTAACCTGAATGTTGCGGTGGCAATAAATCTGAAGAATATAAAACAATTAGAACATACAGAGCAATTGCAATTATCATGTTCCAAATTCTGTATTTAATTTTTGTTAATAATAACAATGTTGATGCAACCTCTGAGTATTTCCCAGGGACTGACTACCTGCTAGAGGGAATAGTCCTCCGCTGAGCACTGAGTCAATGGAGCTTTCTAGCCAATCATTACTTCCCAAGAAATGCCATATAGCTCAGTCATTATTAACAGACATTCCAGAGCTGTGAAAATCTGTCAAAAAAGCAGCTAGACAGGCCTGATCTCAGGCAGTATTGATGTGAAAGGTATTTTGTGATAAGGAATGTCATGTGGTAACTGGGATGAAGCAGTCAATGTCTGCTTCCTTGATAGTTATTTCATACTGTAATGGGATGTTTGGATGTATAGATACAAAATGTATTGCAGCTGGAAAACAAAAGAGGTGATGATTCTACTATAGCAGGCCAACTGGCAGTATGTTTGCAATCACTAGTCTTTAAAAGTACAGTTAAAGGTTAGAAGATGTCTGCTGTGGAACAATAAGGTAGCTTGAGACATGAAAGAAATACCTTAGCAGGTATGAGTTGAAGAAGCAAAATGTGTTTAACAAGGAGGCTACAAGCGACATGAGGTTTATACTGAAAACAGTCCCATGATTTACAAATATTGTAAACAGCCCTGAATGACACAACTCAGAAGTTTGTTTTGAAAACCTCTACATTCTTGAATCAGCATACATCAGACAGCCCCATTTGCTTCTACCAAGTTTTGTCATTCCTCTGTGAGGAGCATGCTTTCCCATTGGTATTAGGCTTGCTGGATGGTTAAAACGCAATTGCTTCTAGACCTTTCTTTTGGTTACACAACTAACACTTCATAAGCTTTGTTCTTTTACCCAATAACTGCAATCATTAATATCATATCAGTGCAGCAACGTGTGAAATTCCAGCCTGCAGTGTGTTGACACTAAATATACTTCTCCTTTTGTAATTATTGAGCGCACATCTTTTAAACGAACCTTTCTCTTTTCATTAAAAAAGATGCACATACAGACTGGGACAGAATGAGCTTGTTCTTATAGTTTCACAAATTCATAGCAACTTTAACTACAACATCTTACAAACATTAAGCATTTTTTAGTTATTGTCATCAAGTCTGAAAAAAATATACTTTGCACATAGCAAAGGGATCACCATCAAGAGATCTTAATGAGCTAGGAGGTGCTTCATGAATGAAAAAGCATGAGAGGCTTGTTTTCATGGCTCACTGAGAAGGAAGATAATTTATTGCAATTCTACAACGTAGAAAGTACCTTTATCACCTAATATTTTCTCTTCAGTCTTCTTGTAAAACCAAAACTGTAGCAATTGCATGGGTTGGGGTTGAGGCAGGCAGTAACAGCATTCACATTTGAATCTGTTTGATTCAAAGGAAATCAGAAAAATTCAGATAAATTTAGAAGGTAAATTGAGTACTTGCAAATATACAAGAGGAAACACATGTATACTGCAAATGTCTTCAGTATACAGCAGTGGAAAAAAAGTGCCAAAATGTCTAAAGCAGCTTTCAGCAGTATAGCTGAAAAATGAGTTGTGCCCTCAGGTTTGCCTGTTGCACAGTTATTCCTCTGATTCTGAACAAGGAAAACTGCCAGTGAGCTTCTCTCTTTGGCAAAACTGATGTTACTTTTGAATTGTAACAGTATTGCAAGTACCTGTGAACAAGGTACATTTCTGCTAGTTATAAATTAGACTGCCATGGAATTTGGATCTGGAATGATTGGCCAGGTGTCTGAGGATTACTGCAACTGACAAAGAAGGCTCTGCAGATCATTCCAAACTTGTGCCAACAAAATCTTTATGTCTTGTTAACAAAAAGGAAAAGAAAGGCTACAGAGGATAAAAAAAATTGGAACTGCTTTTGTATCCTTCCAACTGAAAACCCAACCACCTTTGTTCCCATGAGTTCAATTTTTCAAGGCAGAGAGGAAGCCTTTCTAAACAGACCTAAAATAGTATTAAAAATTTTCAAGGTTAAAGTCAGTATAATAGGCTGTATACTGTGCCTGAGCATAGAGAAGCTGTGCTTAGACATAGAAGAGGACACATAGCAGAGAAAATTTTCTAATCCTCTGCTGTCTGACTCTGGTGTATGTTAGAACAGCTGAGGAGCTGCTCTAATCAATACCTCTTCTAAAAACTCCTCAGCAACTGAGATTAAGAGGTAGACAAGTTTTAGTCTAGAATGTGCATTCTCCAGGCCTGGAACATCCATGGATGGAAGCCAGAATAGGAAGAAGTCAAATTGGATAATCTGTCAGTTTTAGCACTATTTACCCTCCAGGGCTATAGAAGAGAGCTGTAAACCTCAGAAGTGAAGAACTTGCTCTTCACAGAAATGTAAAGTTGCTGTATGACTTAACTAACAAAAGATTTTAGCCACCATGTATTTTGCATGTCTTCCAAAATGTACTGTCAGGCAACCAAATTCAAAAGTTCTTACTGAACACTAGACCTTTTTAGTGTGCTTCCCTGATAATAAGCTTCAATGATGTCTCTCCATATCATTGTCACAACATGCCCATCCAAGGCTTGATGTATTTTGTATCTCACATATAGTAATAATATATAGATGTAGGAACTTTCAGATTTATGAAGAAGAAAATTTCTCTGACAGTTCCATTTTTAAAGGATGCTAACTGTTAAAAGATGCTCAGTATTTTAAAATGGTAAGTCACAAGACAGATGAAATAAGAGGTACAGAGAAAGTAATAATGGTCTGAGTTCTGTGATACATTTTTGATTATATGACACTGCAGTTTTCATGTGGCTATCAGATTCACTTATGTGATTACCGTGCCTGGCCAAGAGTGTCAAATGTGGTTGCCAAAGCTTAAATATCCACAGGCCAACTCAGTATCTACTAAATTCAACAACAGTCTTTCCACTGATTTAAAATGGAAACTGCACCGGGTGATTTTGTTCAAGAGATGCTGAATAATCAGAGCTTACACTGAAATCACCACATGTCTGAGTGGCCAGTACTTCTGAAAACCAGGTCACATATTTGAAAGCCCAATAATGAATTCAGAGACTAAATTTAGGCACATATGTTGGAAAACTGTTGATGTGCACAAATACATATACAGGTTCCAGACCACACTTTCAGGCAGATGGTTAACAACTGTCCCTTCTTGACTCCACTTGGCAGGCAATGTAAAGAGCAGTACTAAAGCTGGCTCCAAAGGTATTTGCTTCTCTGTCCTCTAGCGTGATAGCCAGTGAGAAGAAATAATCTATCAACCAGGTATACTGACAGATGGGTCGAAAAACCATGAAGTTCTTAAGGTGGAAAAGTAAATGCCATTTCTTATGTTTTCTTTCTAGAGAGCATTCTGATAATGTTAACAGGATTCACCATTGATATTTCTCAGCACAGTGCAACTCTTATACCTACATATATGGAATATCTATCTAGAACATCTATCTAAGTGTTCTATTACACCGATCTTGAATGAAAAGGCATCAATCCAGTCTCCTTGCTCTTTGCATCATGTCAATAGTAAACTGAAAAGTAAATGCTTAAAGTAAATAATGTGTAGCAGAACATTTTTGATAATCATTCTTTTTTTTCCTTGTGGTTTTGTAACATACATTTGCCGAGAAGTTTTTTTATTATTGTGAAAGTGTGGTGATCCCACAGCTGGATAAATAATAGGACAAATAAAAGGATTTTAACTGTAATGTGAAATGCACATTAGGGAGTCTTGAGAAGTCATGCAAAAAGATGCTGACAGCAGAGTATAGTGGTATCTTTTTGTTGTAGTGTTTACTTAAATCAGCAGATTATCTCTAACCTGCTAAATACAATCTAATGTTAATAACATATTTAGGATATCTGCTCCCTAAGACAAATATATGAGATTATTGCAGAGTACAATAAGGTTAAACACATTTTTAATACAAAACACTGGCATCTGAGAGTACAGTTTTCAGAATGGAGTATTTGATCTGTATATTTATATAGACAAGTAACACTGGAGTAAAATGCAAAGAAGCTGCAAAAAGAATACTTCTGTATAACATGGAAATAATATATATAGGGCCAGTTGTAACTGAATACTTGGTAAAAGGACAGCTCACAATTTTCTTGGGTGTGTATGGGAATTAGTCTGTCTTTCACTCCCACACACCTGACAGAAAGCTGGCCTCTTTAAAGTCAATTTTGTAATTTATATACACCTTGAAGTCTTAAATATGATTTTCCAGCTTAATAAATTATTCCTGTGAATATAGTGATTGTTCTTCTTTAAAAAGAAAAAATAACAAAATGAAAAAGGAAATTGTATGTAATTTGTATGCAAACTAGAACAGTTGAAGTGAGCCTTGATAATATGATGAAGAAACAGATAATTTAGATGGCTGAACAATAGGATCACTTTCCTACATAAACAATGCAAGTATTTCAACACATAAAATGATCATAAGTGAAAAAGAGCAGATATCTCATAATACCCAATTATCTCACTTGTTTGTGTCATAATGTTTATCTCAAGTTTAAAAAAACACTTGCACACAGCAAGATCAGAAATAGATCCTCCATGCAAAGCCTGAACCTGGGTCCAGTTTTCAGTCTTTTCATCTCATTGCAAAGGATTTTTTTTTTAATATTAGGTCTGTATGTTATCATTAATTACTTATTGACAGCTGTATGCAAAGGACAAAGTCTTGACTCATTAGTGTTAACAGGAGTATTACCATTAAATTCAGTGGAGTGAAGATTCCACTCCAAGGATCAAGATTTAATAAGTTCATTCTCATTGAGATGTTCTTTATAGGACATAAAATTTCATTTGTTTCAATGGGGTCATTTTATAATACTAGTGTTATTCATAATGAAAGCAAAACCAAAATCTAACATTAAAGGATCCAGAAAAAAACACAGAAAAAGTTAAAGACAAAAATAACAAAGATAAGGGCCACATTCTGATGCCTATTGTATGAGTGAATGTAGAAATATTTAAGGAAATAATATTTTCGCATACAGTACACCTTTAAGCTCCAGTGCAGATAGCTATATATTGCTCAAAATTTATTCAGACAGAGCTCTGGTCTCTATGTCCATCAGTACATTGAAGCCCAAGGGAGGCATGGTCTGCTGGCAGAGTGATAAGGACAGCTCTCTAGCACATATGCTGAGGGAAGGTGGCCACACTACTAGGGAAGCCAATAAAAATCAGCAGCGTATTCAACAGTCTTTGTTTCTACCTTCCTGCCTACATCCATCCTAAGCAACTTTTCTGTGCCCTGACAGTGTAAGAGGATGAAGGCTACTTCTCGCTGACTTATTGACCTTTCACTACAGTTGCATTCCTCTGGGACAAGAAAAGAGTCATCTCTATACCATGAACAGATAAAATTTTCTTGACAGCTGACATACAGCTGTGGAATTCATTCCCTGATGATACTGGAACAATTACAAATCTCAGCTCCCTAAGACTAAAATGTAAAATCCCTTATTTTCACCTACCTGTTCCACAATAATAATAATAATGAGAATAACAAAGCCAAAGTCCCTCCTAGGACACAAGGAAAAACTAGATATCCTTTACTGTGATTACTCTTAGAGCTTGTAAAGGTGTTCTGATACCATGGTGATGAACACAGTATAATTGCCAAGATAGACGATGGATCCAGCTGGCACTTCTCCCTCCTCCCCCACACATCATGGTGCTCACCACAACAAGTTTATGATTTTGTCCTAAAAATCTGTTGAGTCTTGTTGGTCTTTACAAATTTACCTGCAGAAACCGCAAAACGTTCTCTTCACTTTGATTTAGTCTAGACTGTATGAGAGAGGGGCACGATTTTTTAAGAAATGACACCCATATGGTACATTATTCTCTTGATAAAAAACTCCTTTAAAACCCTAGCTGATAAATAAATAAATGTGAGTTCTCCTTCTTGGCAAAAAAATATTTTATATACCTATCTGTCTGCTCAGTCATCTTAGGCAAGTTTTACCCAGAATGGTATTATGATGTTTGTTCAGGTGAGATTTATTGTTCAGAAGCTCAAACAGAAAGTCCTCTAAGTTAACTTCTACTTGCACTTTTTCTATTTGCATAGGATTTATACAAGGATGAGGTTTTTTGTGTTTTTTTATCTAGGCTATGTAAGAACCCAGAAATACTACAATTCTCTTTTCTTCAAGAAAGGAAAAGTGTGAAAAATAATAGTAATCTCATTGTCTCACAAAACCTTTCTCAAGATATTTACTCCACTCTAAGTTTCAAATAGTAAGCACTGCTATTTTAAATTTCGAAATTCTTAACAGCTGCATCGTACAAGAATGCCATTGCACTTTACTTTGCATCCTTGCTGGCAGCATCATTATAAGTCAAAGTCTGAGTAGGTATGGACAAGGTGCTAATTTTTCACCTGCAGAAGTAGAACAAGGTATTCTCAGGAGTAAGTGGAAGAATTGCTGTTGCAATGTTGACACCAGATGCCAGTCTCCAAGGTTTATAAATCTGTTTTTCAGTATATTAGGAGTTAAGCGTAAAATATTTTTTATTGAGAAATTAATTTTGAATGGATTTTAGCTACTGAAATACTTCATCTGTGTACATACCTGGATGCTTCCAAAACAATTATATTTCAAAAGCTGGATGAAGTAGTAAGTACTGGGACTATATTAGTAGATTAAGTTCTAATGGATCTAAATGGGACCAGGGCTCCTTTCAGCCAGGGTGAATTTCACTCTTATTTGCTTGAGTTGCAAAAATCTGATTAACCAAAGTTTATCCAGAAGCAAATTAGTGCTAAAGTGTGAAAATCAGAGCTTTGAGACTACTAGCATAGCCTTATGCTAGCTTTTTTCATCCAAAGAGTCCAATTAAGCAAACCTGGCAGAAACCTTAAAAGCAAGTATTCTCTGCTGGTTGTTAGTAAAAAATTGATCACTCTTTCTATTAAGACAAAGGGTGCCTGTTTGCCCAATGAGGAGCTGAAGGGGAAAAACAGAGTGCAACACCAGAACTACACAGATTTCTTCTGGCTTTGGAAGCCAAGAGGAAAGACCGGAAATTCTAGTACCAGTCTGTTTATGATATCATTATTTCTGGCTGACAGCAAGGTAACAGATGCTCCTTCAGGTCAGGGCTTCCCAGCCTGTTCCTAGACAAGCTTCCCATCCTTATTTACAGTAGATGGACTTCAAGTATTGTAGTGTATCAAGTGCATGAACAGACCATGTACAGATCTCTCAATGCCTTAAAATGCACAGTGGAGGATCCCTACTACAGTTTAGCAATACTGGCTTACAAAACCTGCACTGGGAAAGAAATTGAGCCTTATACACTCAGTTCAGTCCCAAATAAATGCTCAAAAGAAGGCTTAGGACAGACAAAAGTTATGCACAGTCTTTATCCTGATTATCTGCACAGATACCTCCTCCTTCTTGCTAGATGAATGAAAATATGCTGACCTGCATAAATAACTTGTTTATATGGCTATACATTTTATATTTAACAATATTTAAACTTTGACTATATCTTGCCTGAAAATAAATATTTATTACAAGATTTATAGGGAAGAGACACATGCATAACCACCCATCTTACTGTGAATTCATGCATGCTACAGATTTAATTAAAAGACAGTAAAAGTAAATTTATATTTTCTTGATATTAATTAGTAAATACCAACACCAATCAGCAATCTTGCCATCTCTGCGAGAGCCTTGGCTAGGTTGTTAATATGCAAACACCACCAGCCTACACTCCTAGGAATGATAAGCTCGTCTTTTTCTTATCTGATTTCTTTCCATTCAGGAGCCCAAATACATAGGAATGTATCATGGTTTTGATTTATGCATGTAACTCCAAATGACAGCATATACAGTGTGTATGCCATAGCTTCAGTTATTAGGAAAGTTTTCAGTTTCCACTTATTTTAGTTTTTATTTCCTCCTAGGCACTTATTATATTCTTCCTAGCACGCTGAGCTCTTCTAATGTTTAGAAATATTGTGGAACTGCAAAAAAAGGCACAGTCAATTAATTCCTTCATTTGAATAATTAAACATTTTAAATACTCCCTCCATACCTTATGTTCAGCTATAGATATATTATTAATAGTAGCTTGTACTGTGTGCTGCAAGAGAATGTTAGGCACATAATTCCTAGAACCTGGGGAGGAGAACATTTCCTGACACTAAGAATTTACCTACCCAATGACAAAGTTATCTTGTTCTAATTCAAACGTGTTTCACACTGTAATAATTACACCATATGAATGTTGTGCTTTTTTTATGAAAAATTCAGCACAGTTAATTATTCAAAAAATTGTTATGGTTGATGAATCCATTCCACTGTGTTCAACAAAAATGTTAATTGTGCTTCACTATTTTTAGGATGTTCCTGTTTTATCATTCATTCCAGTAGCTTAGTCTATAAAGTAAAACCATTGCATAAGTTCAAGACCATAGGTTTGTAGCCAGACTGCCTGTTGTCAAATAGGTGTCATCAATATGCCATGGTTAAACATGGTTCATTACATCTCTGCTTGTTGAGTGCACCCCTATAGACAAATGGCCTTCAGTCTCTCTACTTCTTTGGATTGGCATTATGTAATTTTCCCACTCTCAGACCCACTCTTGAACAACAGCATTCAATGACTCCACCATGCTTGTTGAACAAGCCTGACTAGGCCTCACAGTAGTAGGGTCTTAGTTTTATCTGATTTTAAAGCTAGAGTGTGTGAAGCAAAACTGGATGGAGCAGTTCATTTTGCAAGGTCACTGGGTAAATTTGCCACAGAGTACATTTGCTAAGCATTGAATGTAGCATTTTTCTCATTCTCTACTGCATATGCCTGCAACCAACTGGCAAACATGAAAATTATCTCTAATGGTTCAAAGTCTTCTGGAGAGGAGGCACTTTAGTTAATTTCTTTATTTTGCCTGCTGTACAGGGGATGTATCTGTATTGTGATCATCCTTCAGCAAATGTAGGAATGTATCGATAAGACCAAGCAATATTTCCACAAATAAAATTTTAGTTCTCCATTGTTTTTAAAACAGAAGAAATTCAAAGAGTGGGAAAGCCACTTTTCTATTGTCAATTAAAGTCTGCTTTTTTATGTTTGGACATTGGACTCTGCTACATTTGTAACAACGATTTGAAAAATATTGGAGGGTTAAAAAATTAAAAGAACACCGCTATAGGAATACACACAGTGTTTGCTGTCATTGACTTAGTTGTTATGAATAAGTACAACTGGAAGAAATCTGAAAAAAATCATCGCAAACACAGTGAAGGAGGAAAGTAGTTGAAGCGAAGGGCTAGTACAAAACAGGTGGATTACTTTTGCCTTGTAGGGCATGCAGTCTTGTCCTCATCTATTATTAATTTTGAAAGTAGAAGCTTTGTGGTACATGTTATATCTTCACTCATAAATCAGCCTCTGTGTGCCTCTACCCATGTCCAGATTTGATCTTTATCTCTTTTTACCCAAAGCCTGTAAAACACCTACAGATCTTTAGACCAGAAACCCGAGAGAAGTGGAAAATGTAATTTATTGCTGAGATAATACTATTGAAAAATGGATCCTTCTGGTTATCTAATACTATCATTAATGGAAAAGGAAAGGTCCTTGAAATTCTGAGAAACAAAAGTGCTAGACACAGCTGAAAGAAAGTCCACACTGAAACCTTAAAAATCAAGTACTATTTAATTTTCAAATCATATTTCCTACAAATTAAACTAAGAGGTTTTTAATAGCAATAATTACCTATTCAGCATCCTTCATCAGTCTCTGAACTCATTTTCTTCAGTCATTACTTTAATGAAAAACAAACTTAAATGGGTCATTTATGCTTAAATTAATCTGCGGTTTTCCTGGAGTACCTTCTTTGTTCATCTCCAGCTTTAATTACTGAAAAACATTTTCTTTTATAGAAATCTGTGGCAAAATAGATGCATCCTTCATAGTCATCCTGTTTCAGGAAGTTCAGTGACTGCTATATTAGTGACATCACAGATGGTAAAGTCAATTTTAAGATCTATTTCGCAGGCAAAACCTGGCACACAACATGACTGAATACTAATGTGTAGAAGAGTTCTATGAAGGTTTTAGGGGACATAAATCATTCTTTAAGGCAGCAAAGATTCTCTCAACTGCTGATGCAATCTATTGGTAAGGCTGTATTTTGAGGGGAAGAGTAGTGGTAGTCTGGGACCCGTGAAGGCCAATCAACAAGAGGGTTTACTTGCCTGATTGATGTATAACTACAGTTTCCACTTACACAGAGGACAGTTCTGTGGTGTCAAACCTCACTCTGTAGCAGAAGTTACAACTTTGCAAAGTGGTATGACAATGGTTCCTCTTTCACAGTTTTTTTGTAATCACTAAGACTATTTTTCTTCTCAGAGTAATCTGATGTCATCGTTTCTTTATGTCCAGTTTGTTACATCCTGTCAGAATGGTGATGTACATGTGCTTCTCAAAAATATATTTGGTTAAACAAGTAAGCTGCAAACAGCCTGTCTGCTAAAATTTAGGTGACCAAAAAAAAATTTCCCCTTTTATGAAAGAGGATGAATTCTCTTTATACAAGAAAGGAAGAAAAAGAAAGTATCATTTTTTAAAAAAAAACAAATTGTTTGCATGTCACCTGTAATGTAAAAATGAGTTTTTCCAGTCTGAAAAATAATTTTCTGCTTTGAGCAAGGAAACAAAGGGATTTGCTCAGTACGTTTGCAATGCATTTTGAGTTAACCAATGTAACAGTAAAACAAGAATGTCCTTGTTGTATGCCTAGTTGAAAAACATCTAAGTACTCTGATTGTTTATTGAATTTTAATACTTAAAGGATTGCTGCTTCTTTGCTTTTTTTGGCAGAAATAGCAACTGTGGTTAATGATCATCTGGGTTTTTATTTTTTTCTAATAAAATGTCATTTATCAGCAAAGAAGGAGAAAGGAATCTGAGAGTCATGCATACAGATGCATAAACTAAATACTGCTTCTTCTGCCAGATTGCTGCTTTTGCTTGTACATTAATGGAAAATCTGTTTGTTTAAAAATAAGAAAAGTCCAAGAAGTCCAAATTTTAGATATAGATGTGAATTAAAAGCTCTTAAATCTAGATTTTCGTCTTAGACCAAGTCCAATAATACATACCTGAAGCCTGTAGTACTCTAAAAACACACACATATATATGTGTGTATATATATATTGGATAGTTTATTCAAATCTATTTATATGCCTAATTCCCTTTCATTTGTGACTGGACAGGTCTTAATGAGCAGCAGGAATAATAAACTTCAGATAGTAGGTAAATGCTGTCCAATTCTGACTGGAATAATTCTGGATATGAACCTACACAGAACTCAACACGTGCAGAGAACATTTAAGTCAGAAAGTTCTTAGATAGTGCAGGATGAGGTGGCAGTCAATCACAAATTTTCTGCATAATTTTGGAAGCGGGTACTTCAATTAAAGCCTGGATTTTTTCACGTAGCTCTAGCCCTGCTGGAATCCTATGCATTTTTTTCTGTCTAGCAGTTTCAATACAAACTCATGACCCAAACATCCATGGCTTTTCAGCAGTAGACACCTAATGTGTCAAAAATATGCACCAGATCAAAGAATTGCTTCTAGTCTAGCTCTCTCATTCACTGGAGTCATTAATGGTCATGACTTTTGAATTTGCTGGCAGCCCAGGTCTCAATTACTCAATGAAAGGTGCAAGTACTCAGTGTACCTGAAAATGAAATCTCAGGACAGGGAAATCCAAAATCAGAGGCGGCCTGAATAAAGTAGAACTCTTGAATATTTGGCAGCACACAAAATGAATGAGACACCTTACAAAAACAACCAGTAGATCTAGATAGAACCTGTATCTGTGTCAGAAATGGGAATTTAGTGTGCAAAACAAATTGAGTTAAATAGTGTGTTTAACTCATTACATCAACTTTTATATCTCTCATAGTTACAGTGATTCAAGGAATATATTATAGGTTTCTTGAACAAATGGAGCCTGCCCACACTAAATGAGTCAGATAAAAATCAATTACATTGTGGATTCTTAACTGTGGAAATAATCAATGTCATCATTGTTCCCTTCCTAGCAACAAAATATTGGTCCTGGTCAACCAATCTTTTTAAGTTGGTTTGTGCAAAACATTTTTAATATTTTTTATATAGTTTTGTGGGCCCTTTGAAAATGGAAAGCATTTGGTATCAAGGCCAAATATTAACAGGACCTTTTTTTAACACTGATAAGCACTCTTTAGTGTAGTAATTTATTTATGTTCGTATAGAATGTCAAATGTCAAACCTTAAGTTTTATCATATTCCGTATCATTTTAGGCTCACATTGCTCAATTTATTTATACTGGCATAGTCATCCTGGAGGCTTTTACTCTCAGCAATGGAATGTGAGGTAGAGACAGAGTAGGCTAGTATGAGAAACTACTGTAAGTTTTCAAAACTTACTAATTTTTATCCATTAGCTGTTCTGGGGAGAAGAATAAGAGGGCTATTATATGCCAAACCTTCCAAAATGTTACATCTGCTAGGAATGCTGTCCTGTTACAGGATTTATGGGAGCTGGAAGAAGAGATTAATAGAATACAGACTTGATACATTGTATGCATTATTTATTTTCAGCATGTGTAAGTCCATATTGTCTCTAAACAAATACAATGATGTGATGCTTTTTATATCATCAGGTTTTATTAATTCCCATTATTTTCTCTAACTTATCCCTCAAGGACTCATATGTATCAGCATGCACCGAAAACATATGTTGATAACCCTGCGTGTTGTTTACACCTCCAACCTTCATTGGATTCCCTGAATTCCAGATGGCAGATAGTAATTCTATTCTAGGTATAAGATTAAAATAATTTCATTTCAAATCTGCGTATCTGTCTGTGCTTTGTAATTTTAATTCCAATATCTAGACCAACCCTGTTCTGTCCTTTTCACCTTTTGCATTCTTCCGGTTTTGCAATTTGTTGTTTTCTTGTCATTTGCTGAGAACAGAGAAAGGATTCCCTCCTTCAACCACTGCTTTGACTATTTTGCTCTTTATATGAATTGCTCAGAGATAGTAAATTTTAGAATTACTTACTTGTTTTATTAGTACTTTATCTAGGTCTCTTGAAGTGCATACAATCATACGTTAAATTGCAGTAAGAAATAGAGTGTCTGCTACTGGATTTTTCAGAACTTCCAAGTTGTTAAGAACCATAAGGACTGGCAGCATGAACTAATGTGTACTAGAATAAGTCTTAGAAGATCTGGACTCCTCAGATCTGCACTATTCTAATCACAGTCATTACTAAGCTAAACCTTATATAAGCATTTCCTTTTCAATGCCTCCATTTCTCACTTTTTATCTGTTATTTTCAATATACTGCATGCTCTTCCAGAATGATATATTCTCCTCTGTATGCTCACACTAACTTTTTAAAATTAGTAAAATTATTCTCAATTTATATTCTATAAATAAGACCAGACATGTGGTACTGTAAATTATTTATTCAGTGTCATTATATTCATGACACTTTGTATAACAAATCAGGTCCTATGACAAAATTCTGCTGCTTTATCGAGGCCTCATCTGGAATAAGTCCATGAAAATCTATAATTAAACTAACATAGATCAGTAGTAACTTTAAATGATTTAATCATAGTAAAATGAGTTTAGCTGTATAGCATCTGGTCCATGATCTTGGCTTCAAAAATGCATACTTCAAATTTGGCATAGTAAAGGAAGCAGGAGAGAGCAGAAATCCCCTTCCTGCACACACAAATTACAAAATGGAAATTTCTTGTGGCATCCTCATTACAGTAGACAATACTCAAGCTGATGTAATATCAGAGGATTCCATTTGAAGAGAAGGCAACATAGGCACACTGCATACTCACCACACTCATCACCTAGGAAGAGCTGAGCATCCTGAGGCTCATCTGTGACCCATCCTGCAAAGAGATCAAATACAGTACTGACAACAGAATTTTGTAGAAGAGAGCCCCCTACACATGCCTAGAAAAAAAAGCTGTGAAATTACAGAGATTTAGATAAATCTAGAAGATCTTAGAATCCACATCTCTGCCAGGTCTGATTCAATCTTTCAGATGTGCATAACTTGACTTAAGAAAAATGGTTGCCTTTAGCAACATATCCAGGTTAAGACAAAGGTAATTCGGTGTGCTGATCACAAGCTCACGTCCTTGTGCTACAAAACTACAGTATGCTGTCTTGCCAGAACAGTGATGTTCTCTCTACATTTTTTGGCCTGATCTTGATTGTATTTCACTTGCAAAATTAATCCTGAGTTTAGCTGAAGTCATGCAGCAGTCATATATCCTGGTATGTGACTGCTCAGCCCTATTAAGCAGATGAGAAGAAAATGGAAGAGAAACAGAAAAGGTCAAAAATCTCTTTGGATCATTCAGCCAATTGCTCTTATATTAGCATGAGTGGTTCCAGCATTAGACCATGATAACCTGTTCCTATGATGGTGCTAGGATATTTAGATAGGCTGCACCTGAGAGTCAAAAATGCACTTTAGTAGTTATTTGCTTAATGTACCAACTGCTGCCTCATAAAGAGGGGAATTGACAGAAACAACTTAATAAAAAAGACTTCCTCTAGCGCTTTCCATCTAATGATCATCAAGCAGTTTACAAGCAGGAATGAAACTTTTCATTTGTGGATAATACTACCCCCATTTTACAGATGGAAAAATAATCCAGCCATAAGAATGCATTTTAGTTGATAACAGGAACCTTACCTGGTGCTTCACTACAAGATTTCACAGATAAATAAAGAGGCACTCAGAACTCTGCATGTCACATGGTACAGAATAATGGGGTCCCGGCTGTTCGACCGGAAAATCACAACCGTATTATTCTTCCTGTATTGCTAGGTCAAAAAGGGACTCCAGTCCAGAAAAGATTAAGAAAACATTGCCTTGCAAGGGTTACCCATGTATTTCAGTTATTACCTGACTGTGTAGGCTGGTGCTGAGAAAAATGGAAGCCACGTGGGCTGTGGTAGCTGCCCACCATGCTACCCGCAGCCATGGGCAAGGCTCACGGGCAAGGCAGGGCCGGGCTGGAGGCACCCGGGCTGAGGTCAGTGAGAGCAGGTGGTGGGGTCTGAGAGACACTGTGCCTTCACTTTTTTCATGTAACCTGCTTTGTTTTTCATTTTTAAAGAGCAGTTGATGGTGATGTCTGACTTTGTGAGTGCAATTAACGCTAAGAGGAAATCTGACCTGGAAAGCATCCCTTCAAGGTAGAGAGGAAGACTGCCAATGCTTTTAGATGACATCGGTTTACTTCAGTTCACAGGTTAGGAAAAAGTTGAAAATGAAGGAAATCTATTACTTCTTTTATTATGATTCATTTAAAAGCCAGCGCATCTTTGGAGCAGGTTCCACTCCCAGAGGCTGCGCTCTCACCGCAGGCCAGCCCGCCCGCAGCCGCCATGTCGCCGCGCCACCCGCACCGGCCCCCGCCGCCTCCCGAACATGGCGGCGCCGGGGAGCCACCTCGCAGTACGCCCCCCTCCCGGGGCCGTGCCCCCGCCTCTCTCCCAGGGGAGCCGCTCCCTCCGTAGCTGCCCAACCACACTCCCTGCCAACCGCCTTGCTCAGGCGGACCTCCCCCTGCGCGCCAGCGCGGCCCGCTACCGGGCCCCCAGCGGGGCTTCTCCCGCCCGCGCCCAGGCACCGCCCCCGGCGGAGGCGGCACCGCCCCCTCGCCGGCCCGGGGCCAGGCGGCGGCTGTCGGCAGCGGCCGCACGGTGGGCGGGAGATATGGCGGCGGAGGGGGACGCGTTTCTGAGAGCCCGGGGCAGGACTCTGACCGCCTTCCGCCAAGGTACGCGCCGCGGGGCCCGCGTCGAGGCGGGAGCGCCTGGCGGAACCTCGGCATAAGGCTTGCGGGTTCCGGCGGGCTCTCTTCCCCGCCGCGCAGCCGGGCGGGTGGTGCGGGAGGGGCGTGCGGAGGGGAGGCCCGGGGTTTTCCCCGGCGGCAGCGGGAGGAGCGCTTACTGCCGGGGAGGGGGAGACGCGGGGCAGGCGCTCGGAGGGACTGGGACAGGGCCCTGGGCCGTCTACCGGCGCCAGGACGCCCGTGATAGGGAGCCCCCTGCTCGGGGGAGCAGGCGGCACTCGGCGTGCGGCTGCCGGGCGGCGGGGGCTCGGCTGAACGCGGAGCTGTGGCAGCGCGGTGCCCCCCTGCTGTGCCGCGGCGCGCCTGAAGCCTCCGGAGTTTGTTACCACGTTAGCTGGGGAGCAGATGCGCGTTGAAGCGTTTGTCCCCGCGGTCCTGCCCGCTGCCCGTCCGCAGCCAGGGTGGACCGTGGAGAAGATACCAGCGGTGTCCAACGCCAGATTCGTTTTAAAGTGCTTGTCAGTGCTGCTAAACCTGATCTCCATAGCTTGTGAAACTGTTGGTGCCAGCACTATGCTATCATGTGTTTGTACCTATAGAGCTGACCTACCAGGTTACAGGTAGCTCACTGTTTATGTTACTTAAATGAAAGGCAGGCATACCGTAATGGATGCAGCTGGCTAAGATCCTAGTTTCTTCGAGGTGCTTCAGCCTCTCTCGGGGTGGAGGTCAGCAGCAAGTTCCTCCCCTAGCACTTCTACACTGTGCAGAGGCAGTACTGTTAACCCCCTCGGCTGGTAGTGCCTGAGTGTAAGTCAGCTCCATAGGAGACATGCTTCTAGACTTACCTCCTCCCAGGTGAATAAGGTAGCGAGGCCACTGCCAAGCCAAAGATGGCTGCCAAGCCAAAGATGGCAGCCACCTGCTGATGGCTGGTTCTTGTCTTGTGGCTGGACAAACAGAGGAGTATGTTGAACATCTACATGTATGTCACCTGTTTGTAAAATTCTCCCAAGGATGGAGGTTCTGCGGTGTGGTTTCAGGTGCGTAACTAGCTCTGTGCTAAGAAATCTTTTTTTATTGCTACACATGGAAGGTATTTTATTTCCTCGTATTTGTTTATAAATTATAAATTGTATTGGTTTGGTGAGGTGGGCAAAGCTATTCAATCCCAACAATTTTGTGGTATTTTCTTGGGTTTCACTGGAAATATTTGGCTTTGCTTGTTGCCAAATAAAGAAGAATCACCAACTCTGAGCATGCGAAGTATATGTATACAGTCATTCTGGCAACCTATTAATTGCAGATGGTGTCGTCGGTTTGGAACAGAATGCCTAGCATTTGTTGAGGAGACAGATGGCAGACAAGCCATCTAGTTATATCAACTGTTGTGGTGGGTTGACCGTGGCTGGAAGCCAGGTGCCCACCAAAGCTGCTCTATCGCTCCCCTCCGCAGCTGGACAGGGGAGAGAAAATATAATGAAAGGCTTGTGGGTCGAGATAAGGATAGGGAGAGATCACTCAGCAATTACTGTCATGAGCAAAACAGACTTGACTTGGGGAAATTAATTTATTACCAATCAAATCAGAGTAGGGTAATGAGAAATAACACTAAATCTTAAAACACCTTCCCCCCACCCCTCCCTTCTTCCCAGGTTTAACTTCACTCCTGATTTTTCTCTACTACCTCCTCCCGAGCAGTACAGGGGGATGGGGAATGGGGGTTGCAGTCAGTTGATCATACATTGTTTCTACTGCTCCTTCCTCCTCAGGGGGAGGACTCCTCACACCCTTCCCGTGCTCCAGCGTGGAGCCCTTCCCATGGGAGACAGTCCTCTATGAACTTCTCCAATGTGAGTCCTTCCCACAGGCTGCACTTCTTCACAAACTGCTCCAGCGTGGGTCCTTACCACGGGGTGCAGTCCTTCAGGAACAGACTGCTCCAGCGTGGGTCCCCCACAGGGTCACAAGACCTGCCAGCAAACCTGCTCCAGCGTGGGCTCCTCTCTACGCAGGTACACAGGTCCTGCCAGGACCCTGCTCCAGCACGGGCTTACCACGGGGCCGCAGTCTCCTTTGTGTATCCACCTTCTCCAGCATGGGGTCCTCCACAGGCTGCAGGTGGATATCTGCTCCACTGTGGACCTCCAAGGGCTGCAGGGGGACAGCCTGCCTCACCATGGTCTTCACCATGGACTGCGGGGGAATCTCTGCTCCAGTGCCTGGAGCACCTCCTCCCCCTCCTTCTTCACTGACCTTGGTGTCTGCAGAGTTGTTTCTCTCACATATTCTCACTCCTCTCTCCAGCTGCAATTGTGCAGGTTTCTTTTGCCCTCCCCCCTTCTTAAATACGTTATCCCAGCCGTGCTACCACCGTCGCTGATGGGCTCTGCCTTGGCCAGCGGCAGGTCCATCTTGGAGCTGGCTGGCATTGGCTCTATCGGACACAGGGGAAGCTTCTAGCAGCTTCTCACAGAAGCCACCCCTGTAGCCCCCCCACTACCCAAACCTTGCCACGCAAACCCAATACAACCGTATACTGAAACTAACAAAAGGAGTGTTCAACAGCAGTGTAAAAATTTCTGAACAAAAGCTTTATCTAAGTGCTTCTTGAAAATTGCCTTAAACATGGAAGAAGAAAAATGTGATTTGGGTATCTGTTTTCCAGGTGTGTTTCTTTCTCCTGAAGTGTCCTTGTTTGGTATTCTTAAATACTAATTAAGACTTTTCTTACTGACTGGTTGTTTTTAGTCTTGTTCAGGACTTTATAGGCTATCATACTCCAGCTACCATCTTCGGATACAGTGTTTCTTTGTCAATAATTTACTTAGCTCTTTCTTAAGAGACTAAAGTTCAACACAACCTTTTAATAAGTAAATGATTGGAAAAAAAACAGAACCAAGGGCTGATAAAACTGAGGCAAAGTTTCTTGCAGTTTAAGATGAAGATCAGTTATCGGTGTTTTGTTGTTTTCCTTGGTCTTTAGGTTTCACTCCTAAACACTGTAGGTGTGATACTGGCCTTCTTCCTGCTCCTCTGGTGCAGAGGCAGTTTTAAGCAAGAGGTAACTCCCCAGGGGTTAGCTGGTTTTTACTTTTGAATTATTCTGTGGATGCCACCTAATCTGAGTGGTTTGTTATTGTTCATGTCTATTTGTTGAATCATCTACTGGTATTTAGATTTGAGACAGATCTGAGGCACTGTTTGTAAGGAAGAATTCTGGCATTAGAACTTCACAAGTTCCTCCACAATAAATGTGGGTACAAAAATTTATATTGTTTTTCTGCTCTGCCTTTATATTTGGGTGCATCTTGCATGTCTGGAACATCTGTTAGCCTTAGTGAGTGTCTGGCAGGCTACCGGCTACCTGCTCCTAATGCCTCTAAAAAGGGCTTTATTAGTTTTCAGGTTTATGCTATTTCCAATTGTTCTTCTTTTTTTTTTTTTTTAGCTTGACTTCTTGTACTTTTGTATCTAACCTTCCAATGTATAAAATCTTTCCTGTTTTTTTCATTTGGATGCTTTAGCTTTTTGAAGGATGCTGTCCTGCTCTTACTAGCATCCTTATGGATGCTGTTTATGTTGTTTAGTCAGTCTGGATTCTTTCTGAAGTTCTTAGTAAATGCTGTGCATATGGTCTGAGCCTCTGGGATAGTGTCTTTGAATAGTTTCCATGCTGCTTTCAAGGATTATTTGCACTTTTTAAAAGCATCGTAATTACGTATAGTTCACCTTCCTTTGAAATTAAATACAACCGCAGTTGATTTCTTATTTTTTCTTGCTTTCACATGAGTGTTGGATCTTGGCACATTATGATACTGTTCTAGAGCTCTTCAACAGTAATATTTTTGAGCGCTGATCAGAACTGCTTCCCAGCTAGCATATTCCATTCCCAATACTGTCTCCAGCTCTCATACGAATTAGGCAAATTTTTACGTGGGTTTTGAGCGACTTTCTGTGACTTCACCTTGTCATTATGCAAGCCACCCCCCTTCACACCTACAGTCTTCGGCTGTAAAGTTTCTGTAATAAGTTTACATGTTAAATTTGGGGGTGGGCATAAAGGCATGACTAGAGTTTTAGCATTCTGTAGCCCTCAGTACAAATAAACTGTATCTGAGGGGGCATTTTCTACCTTGATAGTTACCTAAGAAGTTTAAAAGTATATCTTTTAAAAATAGTAGCACTACTGAATTTATTTGAGAAACTATATTCTGTTAGCGTTTCTACTAACATTATCTCTGTAGTTTAGACTCACTGTACATCATTTCTACAATAATTACTCTTTTAAAGGGTTTTATTTTCTCTCTGAAAAATGTATTTTGGTACCTGTTTTGAAGGTTTTTTTCCCTGATGCATAAAATTGCGCCTTCCATAATAGGTTGCCTTGGTCATTCAGCAGAACCCTCAATAGTCATATCTTTGGTAGTCTCTCAAGTACACATAGAAAATATAGCTGCAAGGAATGCATATTTCATTAGATTGAAATCTTTTTGTATTTGGACATACAGACAATAACAATGGTGGTTTTGAAGCCATAATAATTGATAATGTTTTAATATTAAACAAGGAATTATTAAGGATTTAGTGCAAGTCCTTTATTGTTTTTTAAGCTATTGCAGTACTGAGAGGAATGAAAACAAATTCCTTTAAAGGTAAACTGCAAAACAATTGCAAGGGAAAAGTTTTTGCCTATTGTATTGTTTATGATGTACAAATACTGCCTTCACTTAAAAGATTCCATTTTCCTTCTTGCCTATAGCTTCTTTAGAAAACCAAGGTTGTGCTTCTTGTCCAATTTATTTAGAAAAAGAGTCACAGGCACACTTTGTAGGCAGAGACAGCTCAGCACAGGGAACCATGTACCTATTTCTGCTATTTTGTGATCTTTCAGAGAAGTGAAATTTATTCCCCTGGCAAACCCAACATGAGAATGAGGGGGTTTTTTGTTTATTACTGCCCATGGTATACTGAGCAAGGACTAGGCGTGTGTCCATGTCCATTCTCCTCTGAGACAATTGTGTCTATAGAGAGACTATGGACAGGAGTAACTTTTCCTAACTGATTTGTTTCCATGAAACGACGTAGAGTGTAGGGGAAGAAGAAAACCAATGTACTGTTGAAACCAACCAATGTACTTTTAAAAAAATCCCATCAGGGAAGTACTGGAAGTCCCATCAGTACTATGTGACTGTCAGAGGCCAGCTTGCAGTGGTTTATATGAGCAATTTCTATATATGTGTGTTTGTGATCCTTGGAGAGGGGTGAAGAAAAGGGAGGAGAAATTAGGAAAAGCAAAAGGGGAAGAAATAAAGGCACGGCAAGATTGTCCTCTAGAAATGGTGAGGTTTGGCTTAAATCCCACCTAGGTCCTTGAAGTGTCTTTTTGTGTGTGATCACAATACATGGCTGAGGTTTTCGCTTGGGAATTGCTACTGACTACTTTGGTCCTTCACAGAATTAATCCTTAGATAAAATTAAAAGCTGGCACCATTTTTCAGCCTATGCTACTAAAAATACATTGCATTGATCCTGTACCACGGAGGTACTTTGGCATGCACGGGAGCAGAAAAAGAGTGGGAAGCTATCGAAACTGAGGCATAACACATGTTCTGAAGTTGGACTTCTTCCGTGGCGATCAGCTGTGCAGCTCTTAAGGAGGCCTGGGAAGAAAACAGATTTGGAATAGGAGTTTTGTGTGGCTCAATGTGTAACAGCAGCTCCACAGACATTATTTGTCCTTCAGGAAATCTGCTGACTTTTGTCTGGCGTTTGCGTTCTCTTATTGCTGTGGTAAACTCAGAAAGTTGCAAACAGCATCTATGCTCATAGGGATGAAGAGCCAATTTGCAGGGGCTGTGCTCAATTTTGCGATGCAGGGGAGAAGGCAGAAAAAATTGTTTCTTAATTGAATCCTAATCTTCTATTGCTTTACCTAGCATGCACTTTGTCTAATACAACTACATAGCTCATCTAAAGGCTTGAAAATTGAAACTCCTAGAGAGAAGGATGCCTTTGATGTAATTTCCATAAAAGTTGTTGCTTGCTACGTTTGAAGGGAATAAAGCAACTGTACATGCTATTTAATTGAAACCTTATGGAGTAACATCTAGGACCTGGATCATGACTAAATGATCACTGCAAAAACAGCTGTTCCCCCTCCCACCACTTGTGCCCAATACTGTTTGTTACTAACCCTCTGCCAGACTGTGGCATTCCCCTAGCATAGCAACAGAATTATTTGGCTGAGCACTCTTGTGATTCAGTGCAAAGTCCAAAAGAATGGTTCAAACAATTTTTTTGTGGTCCCTGACTTACTGCTTAAGCAGAAAAAGTTCATTTGCATGGCCTACAGTACCTGTTCTGCTTGAGGGTGCTAACAAGCAGCTGGTGAGGGAGAGAAGTAGGGTACAGAACTTTTGTTAATAATTATCTGAACACAGTCTATTGATAAATCATTTAATTGTTAGGCAAAAGACTTCTGGATCCATCTATGATAGTGGAAGATGCTTTTACTTCCTGTTTCTCATTGCTACCCTCTTAGCATACAGGTCTGTTGAAAGAGTCCTCATGCAGGTGTGCTTCTGGAGTTTTAAGCAAAATTAGCCAAATTGCACTAGTTGCAACACTTTAAACTTTAGCTGGACTGATGTTATGCCTTGCACAGATAAGGAAAAACTTGCATGAACTCCTCTGCAGACAAACCAGTGAGGGCAATTAAGAGTTATTTCCTGGATGAGCTGAATTCAGAACAGGCTTAAGAGTTGGTGCAAGTTTGCACCAGTGGTGGTGTACCAATACAACTCTCTTCATAATATTCTGCTTTTATTTATAGTACTTTATAGTAATTGAAACACATTCCTGATAAACAAAAACTTAAGTTGTAAGTTTAAACTGAGTGTCCATATATTATTTTGTTCCCATATACTCTTTTGTTTTGTGGGGAACAAAATCGGTAAGTACCACTTGATAAGTAATAAGTTAATGGAATTTGGTTTAAGTACTAGGTTTATTTGTTTTTAAATAGGGTTTCTAGTTGGAGTGATGAAATAACAAGGCAAAGGTAGAAAATATTTACTCAACCGTACTGTTATTTTTTTAACTATTTGATAAATTATCAAATACCACAAAAATAGCTGTTGACTGAATTATTTGACTAAGACCAGTTAATTAAACTAACATTTTAAGTAAATGTTATTTATGTAGCCCTGATTCCTGGATCTTTTCTGTTGTCCTTGCTTTGCTTTCTTCATTTTATCTTTTTCTCTCCTACTGGAGAATATAGCATATACCTCTTCATCGTTTTCAGGTCCTTTCTCTTTTCACCTCCTATCTCTTTCCTTTTCTCCCCACTCTTCTTCACCTCCACCCCTGCATCTTCTGTTTCTCCTTTCTTCTGCCACTTCTTGATTCTGTCTGTGTACTGAACTTGTCTTTTCAAATTCATCTTATCAGTGTCTCTCTCTCTGCCTCACATGACCGTCACTCACCCACTCAAAGCAGAGCATCTGTGCACAGACTTGGAAACATTCAGGTACTTAAAACCTAGAGAGCTACTGTATTGGCATGAATATATCCATGAAGCATATATTAGAATAGCCCCCGGTCTGGCCTTGTAACTTGTTTTGCATCAAGTCTGCATGCTCCCTGACAGTGCATCGCCTGCTTGCCAAACTTCTCTCTGTTGAAGCATTGTATGTGAAGCTCCTTGTTACCTGGGACCTGGTCCAATCCTACTGCCTGTGCCAGCCAGCCTGCCTGACAGCTACCTGGCCTGCTGCAGGTGCTCCAGCTGCCTTTGGCCACCAGACTCCATCCCTGGGGCTCTGGAAAGGGAAACACAGTATGTCTTTTCAAACAAAGACTAGCTGTTTTTTCTAAGTATTTCCTGTAAAACTAAACAGTTGTCTCTATATTTTACTTAGGCTACTATGGTAAAAATTATTGGCTTCAGATTAATCAATACAAAACAAGTAGATTTTGCTCAGCATTGATTATCAATACTGTCTACCGAGTTGCTGGAAAAGGGACAGGTGTGAAAAATCTGCCATGTTGTTCAAAGATTTGAGCTTTTTTCCCATTTAATGAGTTTGAGGATTGTGCCACTCTTCCAAAACAAGTTCCTGTTTGAGACTTTCCCTTTTTTCAGTTTTATTTTGTATAGGTCATAAAGGATAACCATAAAGGCTTTTTTCTATAGCTTTCCACTTATAAAAACTATAAGTTGATTTTTCTGCACAAACAATGCCTTTGATGCAGCATGTGAGCTGTTTTTTATGGCAGTCATATTTTGCCATGCAAAACATAAAATAAAAACCTAAATTACTTTGTGTCATTCAGCTGGTTTCATAAGGCTTCAATTGCAAATTCATGGATAGATGGATCATTTCACTTCTCTGAATAAGTTATGTAATTGGAAAAGTTAATTTCATTTCAGAATTAAAAGCTAATGAATGGCTAGAAGTTTCTATCTATGAAATATATGATTATTATTTAGAACAAGGCAATGCTGGTATGAATTAACAGACAATGTTAACAGACTATAAATAATTTTGTTTAGAAATTAAATGTCACTTTAACTAAAATGTAGAAGCTTGCATTTGGCAAAATGATTTGATGCCATAGCAACAGATGACAATTACAAGCAGCTTTCAGGAGTTGCCCACATTCCTTTTCCCCCGCCCGAGCCTATCCATATCCATGGTGCAAGAGATGAACTCTGACCTTTGTTTTCTAACCTTCCTTGAAGAAACATATCCCTCTTCTTGCAAAGTAAGAAGCTCCAGTTCTAGATCACTTGACCTAAAGTAAATCCACGCAGTGGACATGCTACTTGCTTATGTACTGTTATTGGAAAATCAGTTTTGCCTCAAACTGTATTTCAGATCAGACTGACATAATATGGGAGTATATTTATGGATTATATTTTAATTTGAAATAATTTGCTGTATTTTTTTTTTTAGATTCAACTGTAGATTGAGGTGGTCAGTGAGTTTTTAACAGTTTAAATGCTGTTTAAAAAAACCCCAATAACACTAAATGTATTAAGCCAAATACAGCTGTCAAAACTGAAATATTCAGGTTGCAAATTGATGCATTCAGACAGCTGGAGAAACCACAGTGTACTCGTGTTTGTACTTTAATTCCAACTTGAGTTGGAACATGAGTTGAGACATAAGTCTAGGAAACAGGATACCCATTTTTGTTTTTAATTTGTAGCCAACTGTTGCTTTATTTGCCCAGTGCTGAGATATTTTTTTTCTTAATGTGCTTGTAGTCTTATGTATCATGCTTCTTTTGTGGTACTTGTTATTATAGTATCAGAGAAACAAGTATACAAGAAAATTGTAGCAGTACAAATTCTGTTGTACCCTCCGTCTGCCCTAACTCTACCAATGGAAATTTGCTTCTGAGTTCTCACCTCTTTATCATAGGTCTCGGGAGCTATTCTGGCAGTTCTAAATTAGGATTTTCATTGTTGCTGCTAATTCTGACGTTGCTGGATTTTGTGTTTGCTGACCTTGGTCCTGTTGAGTGGCTTTAGTTCTAACTCCAAGGAATGTGCTACATCCAACTTCTCTCTAAAAGTATAAGAACAAAAAGCATTTAACGCCTTAATAATTTAAGGACAAGTCTATTGGAACCATAGAATGTGAAATGTGTTGTGTATGTTTTAACTTGTTAATTAAAGAAGCAATAATTGGAGTCTTAAAAGAATCAACTGAAATCTAACGTTACACGCTTCTGCTATGTTGTGGTCTTGTAATTTCCAGCACTATTTGCTGAATTCTTCACATACTTTTCCTCTAATCAGTTTGTAATCACCATGTGGTGTAATTAGATTAATATACTTTCATTTATTGCAGCTACCCATTAGAGGAAAATTTTGTACTTCTGCCTTTATATTTGTCCTATATGAATGAATACAGAATTCTGTACTTTCATTAAAGTGGCCTCAACTTACTTAGGTGAAGAGCAACCAATTTAATGATGCATGGAAGCTTTCATTCTCTTTATAAGTTTCTCTAGTCCTTAACTTCTTTTTTCCCCCCTCTTCTTAGATGATGAGTACCAATGGAAGGGGCCCTTCTACTTCATCCAAGGAGCAGATCCTCAGTTTGGACTGATGAAAGCTTGGGCAATTGGAGACATTAACAATGGAGATGATGAATGGGGAGAAGAAATCAAATTAGTAGAGCAAGCGGTGCAGGCCATTAACAAACTAAATCCTAAACCCAAGTTCTTTGTGTTGTGCGGAGACCTTATCCATGGAATGCCAGGTAAGGCAATTAAAAGTGTAGAATGGGGATTGTAACTCCATTTTCTTTATATTTCATATTGGCACAAGGCTAATTTAATTTCCTTGACTTCATAATACTCTTTCATAGGATTTGGTATGCTACTGTTTTGGTGTTTGGGAAAAAAGTGTGCTTTGTAGATGATTCTTGAGACGTTATTCTGATTTCTTCATCTGACTTCCTGTATCATTCGTTTTAGGGGTGTACTTCTGTTAGTTAGTTGCTTTTTTTTCAGTGGGCCTGAAGAAATTTTCTTTGAAATAAAAGTCCTAAGAAGACACACATTAAAATTCTTTCTTCTAAACAAATTGCTTTGGGAAGACAAATAGGGACTCTTAACCATTGGGGAAAAACAACGCCAAGAAAAGAACAAAAAATAGTTATGGCTTTTTGAGTACCTAAAGTGGGTGAAGCTCAGAGAATTCTCTGGCTTTCTAATGCTTAATAAATTCAACTGCTTCAATATTTAAATTCTTAAAATGATAAAAGTCAGCAAATTCAAGTTTTAGCACTCTGTCCTGTTGCTGTGGGACTCAGATCAGTGTGTTTCTGTGTACAGTCAGAGGAAGAACAACAGACCATCTAGAAAGGTGGGTTACAAATTTTGACAGTTATAACTTTAAAACAGACTGGTATTTTAAGAAGATAAGTAGTCGTCTTGGAAGTGAATGAAAAAGTGATGTTACCAGTTGACAAATGGTCTCAAAAGCAGATCTAAACACGGTGTCTTACATTTCTTAGCCTTGATAAGAAGCAGAGGTGCAGACAGCCTTAGCTATGCAGCTGACAGCACAACAATCCACCAAGTGAGCTTGCAAATACAGAGTCCTGTGTGCTTTATGCTACGCTCTGCTTTACAGTTCACTTGCACCTGAGGTGGTGCTTCCCAGCTCTTGTATGTACAGGAAGGTTTTGAGCATGTTTGAGACCTTTCACTGATTCCTTTAGTGTCCCACAAAGGGGATTTTAAAACCTCAGCTGTCAAATTGACAAGTCAAATTGATTGACATTATTTATAGGCTACAGACTTTCTTTTGACCAGAACACAATTTTAGTTGATAGAGTGGGAAAGTGTAAAAACCAACAGCTTGATAGAATCTACTGTATAAAACCTCAGTAGCTTGATCATAATGTAAAGTCTGCCATTATGCAGTTCTTCTCTTGGTTTATGTTCTTCCATTAATTTTGGAAGTACAGGTTTGACCCAGAATCATAAAATAATCTCTTCCTAAGAATCATCTGGCCTTCCTATAGCAGAGTTTTAATAAGTATTTTGATTAGGACTTTTAATTTGTGTAAGTGTTCCAAATACGTTACCTTCAGTATCCCTTGTAAGAGGAAGAAAATTCAGGACAAATAATAGGTGTTCTACATCCTATTGAAAAGGATCTTTCACTCACAAATTTAAATAATCCAGGAAGCTAAGTTAGTTTCATTTTACCTGGATATTTCTCAAAGGCTGATAAAACAATGCAGAGTTCTGAGTACTTTTGTCTATATTGACTTTAAACAATGTTATTCTAAGGCTTTTCTGTTGATAGAGAGTAAGTGCCAACTACAGAGAGCCAGCAGTCTTCTGACTTCTACTGGGTACTGAATGGCTAGATACGGTAAATAAGTCTTGTGTGTGGAAGGTTTTATGTTTTTTTCCTAGTAATGGATCTCTGTAGTCATTATTATCCCTTTTACCAGCGTATGTCTCAGACTTCCGTAATATTTTAAATACAAACCTGTCAGGGTTTTGCAAAACGTTATCATATATTCATTTTGCTAACAAACATGTAAAAGAAACTGGACGGATTGTACTGCTGAGATCACTTACATTGTGTAATGTATGTGCTGTGCATTGTATAAATATTTGAAGCTGCCTAGTGCAATTTCCAAGAAACTGCAAGAAAGCAGCTCATTACTCGTTGATCTTAAGGGTCTTTTCCAGCCTAAGTGATTCTATGATTACCTCACTTGAGCCGCCATATTTTAATCCATCTAATAATTTCTTGTTGATTGAAATTATGTTCTTTAATACTTTGTAAGCCTGTGTTATCATGTAGTTATATAAAATAGTTAGAAATGTACTACTAATAGGAATTTTAGAATATTCAACTGGAACAATTACTTATTTCATTACTGTCTTTGTATTTATACAAGTGGCTTGCTGCGCCATGAGTTGGTAAACATATAAGTACAATTTTACAGTCAGCCATTTGTCTTTCTGTCTAAAGTGAGGAGAGAGAGAAAAGTGAATCGCTCTACGGTGCAGATACCTGTGGATTAGCACTCTGACTAGTTGCCTAGAAGGGCAGGGAGATGTGATACAGCAAGGGAGACAGAAATGGAGAGTCAGAAAAATACTTCACTGAAGATAAATCTAAATCTGTGTGTTTAAAAGAATTTGAAACAACGCTTTAGTTTAAACTGTATGAATGTCTATTTTGGAAGTGAAACACTAGGTTTTTCAAAGGATTTTTTCCTACCTTTTCTTCTTGATTACTTAGGTTCTGGAATAGAAACTCCTTCAAAACACAAAGAGTTAAAGAAACTTAAAGAAAAGATATTTTAAAGCAAGACAATGCACATCCTGTTTTAAAAATGTCTTATCAGGATACTTATTGACAATTTATTTGGTTTGGCTTGTTAATAGCTGTTACTGTATGAGACATTGCAAGACATTGGCATTAAGCAGCCAAGATGTTGGCCTTTATAAGAACTTATTTGCTGCATATTCTTTTATCAAAGTAGAAATCCTCTGACATTAGAAATTAAAACTTTCCACATTCCTTGCAGTGAAAGTTTTTGGAAAACTTAGAAATACTGCAGTCACGTTCTCAAGTTTTCTGCCGCATTCCATGCTCAACTCTAGGGATTGAGGTGACTTCCTTCTTATGGAGGAATGAATTCTTAAATTTCTTCTCTTACACGGGTATGTGTTTGAAGCGCTAGTGTATTTCTGCAGCAGTTATGACTCAGATAAAAAGGAGGAGCCATTATATTCCACTGTCATATGGCACAAGTCTCTCTCCATTAATTCCAGTACTAATACTGTGCTTGAGATTTCACACTTCTTTACATAATCCATTTAAACAATTCTAACTTAAAGTGAAGACACAATGAGATAAAAAGCTGTCAGCAACTGATTGAACTCTTGAAAAAATTTTAGAAAGAGTTCCATTTCAAAATTATAAGAGTAATATTGAAATTTGCCAGCACTTTCATTATTTGTTACAACAAAAACTTGAAATTATAAGTCTTTCGGCAATACTACATTAATGAAAAAGAGCAAACAATCTAAGAATCTTTATAGCCAATAGCTTTTCAGATAATTTGAACATATAAATGTTTGTAGAATTGAAGACCAGTAGTAATATTTCTTTTCCTGGAGTAATTTAAGTAATTTAAGTAATTAAGCTGGACTTCAGCAAGGCCTTTGACACTGTCTCCCACAGCATTCTCCTAGAGAAGCTGGCGGCTCACGGCTTAGACAGGTGGACTCTGCGCTGGGTCAAAAACTGGCTGGATGGCCTGGCCCAGAGAGTTGTGGTGAATGGAGTTACAACCAGTTGGCGGCCGGTCAAGAGCGGTGTTCCCCAGGGCTCAGTACTGGGGCCGGTCTTGTTCAATATCTTTATTGATGATCTGGATGAGGGGATTGAGTGCACCCTCAGTAAGTTTGCAGATGACACCAAGCTGGGCGGGAGTGTTGATCTGCTCGAGGGTAGGAAGGCTCTGCAGAGGGACCTGGACAGGCTGGATCGATGGGCCGAGGCCAACTGTATGAGGTTCAACAAGGCCAAGTGCCGGGTCCTGCACTTTGGCCACAACAACCCCATGCAGCGCTACAGGCTTGGGGAAGAGTGGCTGGAAAGCTGCCCAGCAGAGAAGGACCTGGGGGTGCTGGTCGACAGCCGGCTGAACATGAGCCGGCAGTGTGCCCAGGCGGCCAAGAAGGCCAATGGCATCCTGGCCTGTATCAGCAATAGTGTGGCCAGCAGGAGTAGGGAAGTGATCGTGCCCCTGTACTCGGCACTGGTGAGGCCGCACAGGCTCGAATACTGTGTTCAGTTTTGGGCCCCTCACTACAAGAAGGACGTTGAGGTGCTGGTGCGTGTCCAGAGAAGGGCAACGAGGCTGGTGAGGGGTCTGGAGAACAAGTCTTATGAGGAGCGGCTGAGGGAACTGGGACTGTTTAGTCTGGAGAAAAGGAGGCTGAGGGGAGACCTCATCGCTCTCTACAACTACCTGAAAGGAGGTTGTAGCGAGGTGGGTGTTGGTCTTTTCTCCGAAGTAACAAGTGATAGGACGAGAGGAAATGGCCTCAAGTTGCGCCAGGGGAGGTTTAGATTGGATGTAAGGAAAAATTTCTTTACTGAAAGAGTGGTGAAACATTGGAAGAGGCTGCCCAGGGAAGTGGTGGAGTCCCCATCCCTGGAGGTATTTAAAAGACGTGTAGATGAGGCGCTTAGGGACATGGTTTAGTGGGCATGGTGGTGTTGGGTTGACGGTTGGACTTGATGATCTTAGAGGTCTTTTCCAACCTCAATGATTCTATGATTCTAAGTATTTTCACTGTTTTAGCCAAGGATGTTTAGACCTACGTAATGCATGTCTGTAGTAGAATGGTACTGCAGTCATTTCATACTTCTCCACTGAGGAGTCTCTCCAAGAATAATTGCTGTGTCAATTCCCTTATCATCTTAGTTCAATGAAACGAAGGATTAAAAATTCAGTTTTTCAGTAGGCAAAAATCAGAAATGACATCAGACAAGACATTGATTTAAGTTTAACAATTATGAATTTGACTTGTACATGTATCTTATTTAATGTCTCAAATTGCCTTTTAAATCACTTCTGTGTATCAGCAATATTGAAACTGAAAACATCAGCATTAATGAAAGTGTATCACAGTTACTATTGCAGCATGGTTATTGAAGAAAGCTATGATCAACTGAAGTTCAGCTATATTTTACGATCCATTGGCCAATGTCTACAAAGGTCTTTGGATTATACTGCTTTATAATCAATGCCTGTCAATAAAAAGGAGCGAGGGGGAACCCACATCTTCCTCTCTTCTCTTCATACGTTTTACCATGGAGTACTAAGTGTAAAGTTTGTGATGACTGTTTTAAAGCATGCACCGTAGCAGCTTAGCTGAAGCAATGTTGAAGCCTTTTGCAAAGGAACTCCAAGAAATCTCAGAATTCCAGCAGCTAGAAGTGATGAACAGAATCCTAATCAGCTGGGAAGCAATCAGGCACAGCACTTGGAATCCATTACAGATGTCATTAGAGCAACGAAGTAATCAGTGCCAGTATCTTTGTATTTAGTTGCTGATTAAAAGTAGTTTGTACTCTGAATATTATTTTCAGAAGTTTTTCTTGATTACATAATCAAGAGTAGGATATCTATTCCTGGTAACGCTAATATGGTGGTACATAATCAAGAATTTTAAGCAATACCTTATAGTGCAACTGTGTTACTGAAAATAATGTATAAACTTCATACTTACACCTAGATACACCATGGGTAATGGAAGACTTACTTGTGAAGACATTTGTATGCATTAAGTTAGTGTACCATAACTTAGAATGGCAAAAATGGTAATCTGTAAAATGCAAAATATTGTTGATTGGATAATGTTTGTTTCACTGCATTTTTCTAAAACTCTGGAAATTTATTTCTAAAAGTGTGTTTTATCATATCAAGTTGGAACCTTCTGTTTTGTTTTATGACAACTTCCCATATTGTTCCATTAACCAATACCCTTTGAGCCCAACAGTCCAGCCAGTTTTTCACCCATCTAGTTCTCCACTCATCTAGACTGCAACATCCTAACTCCACAACCTTTTGACAATTATAGAGAGGCGCCTCACGGTGACATCAGCCAGCTCTCTCAGTACTCTTGGATGCATCCTGTCAGGTCCCATGGACTTGCTTGGGTTGAAATTTTTCAGGAGATACTTGGCTGAATCCTGTTCCACTACTGATATTTCCTCTGCTCCTTTAACTCTGGGAGAACATTTCAGTGAAGACAGGCAAAAGCAGCACCAAGTACCTGTCACTTGTCACTGCCTCACTCAGCAGTGGGCCTGCATTTTCTTTAGCAATAAAATAATGAACAAAGTAGTAGTAGAAGCTTTTGCTGCCTATCATGCCCCTTGCTGGTTTCAGCCCTCAGTGAGCTTTGGTTTTCCCAACACCAGCCCTGCATGCCCAGGTACTTTTTCAGTATTTTTCCTTTCAAGTCCGTCTTTGCTTCCATCTTCCTTTTATGTCCTTTTTTCCATCGGTACTCAGGCATGAGTTCCCCATTTAGCGAAGTCATTCTCCTGATAGTCTGCTTCTCGTCCCCCTCCCCCCCCAGTATCAGGAAGGACCATTCTTGTGTTAGGAGGAGCTTGTCTTTGGAGACATGTCAACTCTCTCAAACTCTTTTGCCTTTCAGTGCTGCCTCCTACAGGATCCTACATACCAGTTACGTGAATAAGCCAGTCTGCTGTCCTGAGGCCCCAGATCTGCTATCTGCCTTCCTTACTCCCCTCAGGATCTTGAACTCCACTCTGGTGGCTGCTACAAGGCTGCCAGGGATTAACAGATCCCCTAGCACTTCTATATAGGTTTGTGAGTAGCAGGGCTAGGAGAGCGGGCCCTGGTTGGCCCGTCTGTGTCAAGAGGTTGTCCTAGACTCCCTGCTGGATTGCTGTCAGCAGATGTCAGGGAGGTTAGTCTCCCATAAGAGCCAGGGCCTATGATCTGGAGACTTTTTCAAGTTGCTTATAGAAGACTTAATCCACTTCTTTTCCCCTGTTGGGTGGTCTGTAGCAAAACCCCACTCTTAGTGGCTGACCTCTCTTCTGATCCTGACTCACAAGCTCAACAAACCTGATGTCTGTTCCATAGAATAGCTCCCCCATACATTGAGGGCTAGCTCCCCTGCCTTCTTTCTTGCCTGTCTTATAGAATCATAGAATAGTTTGGGTTGGAAGGAACATGAAGCATTGTGCTTCCTTCTTCATCCCATACCTCAAGTGTAGATTGATGTCCAGGAAACAGCTTCTGCATTTCAACACCTTTCATTCCAACAGCAGAGAATTCAGCTGTTTGCAGCCAAGGTCATCCTGCTGAAGCCATGGAGAAACACTGACTTGTGAAGCTGAGAATCTAGCAGCTATTTTTATGTGTCTGAATTCCTTTGGAGGAAAGTGTTTAAACTGCATTTTTTTAAATTATACTACTGCTGTCAGTAACTTGATAGACATTAGTTCTAGCCAGCAAAGTCCTTTATGTGATGTAGCTTTAGACCAGGTGTTTAGTTATTTTTCATTAATTGCGCTGCTTACAGGGTGAAAGAACAAGTAAGACGGCAAGTCTCCTGCAAACTTTACTTAGCTCTGACTGTAATAAAACGTAGCTGGTTAGAAACTAAATGAAACGAGACTTGTCTAATAATGTGTATAATCAAAAAAACTGATAGAACTTGATTAAGCTTGATCTGTTAACACTGTGATAATGGATCAGTGAGCAAGTAATGTTTGTGCTTGCAGCTTTAGATTCATTTGTGTGATATGTTAATGAGAAGAAATCAGAATCACTAGAATTGAGTATTATGGCACTTGAAGTACACTGTGAATACTTGTACTAATTCCTTTAGTTAAGTGAAGGCATAATCTCTAATATACACATTCCCTACCCAGGTCATTCAGTGCTATATAATCTGACATCTGCCTTTTCAGTCAATTAAGTCCAAGTAGTGAAATTTTTCTTTTTTTTTTCTTCTACCTTTGTTTTATATTATTAAATTGTTTAATTAAAGGCTTTCAGACTGTGATAAATAACACATTTCTGAAACCTTTAATTCTGGTGAAGGAACCTTTAGCTCTGTTAAGGTGAGTGGAAATGGCACCTAACAGGTCAGAGCTGTGAGTGTCGTGCTCCACTTCAGAATTCCTTTGTTTTGTTAAGAGGTGGGGAGGAGGAGGATGCCCGTATCACTTGCATCTGCTATTTCAAAGGTCTTTTCTCTGAAGGATCCACCTTTTTTTTTTAATATCCATTTGCAAAGAACAAATCAATGTAGACAGCTGTGTAAGTGATGACAGGAGACTAAGCCATTGTATTTGAAATAAACTGAATTCCCATACAAGAATTCTGTTGTCTGCTCTTCTGACATGCCTAGTGAATTAATTATGATGGTGGTACTTCCTTTTTAATTAATATGCCTATACTTTCATTTCTCTCATTAGCTTCAGAAGCAATTGTCCATCTTGCTTTCTAGTTTGATCACAACAAGATAAGCAGTTGTGCCTATTCATGCTTTCTTATTCATTTCCAGGGTCTGGTGTTGTGGGGCTTTTTTGCATTATTGCTTTTTATTTATTTTATAGCTGATAAAAATATTTAAGTGGTCTTACTCATTTCAGACACTTTTAGTAATTTTTTTTAAAACTTACCTTTCTTAGGTCTCTTGAATTACTTGTGCTGCATTCCCCTTCCTCTAAGGCAGAGGCTGTGGGGAGGGAGGGAAGCTGCAAGGAGGTGTTTGCTGGAGTTAGAGCTGCTTTGTGCCATTTTGGACCTCAGCAGTGGCAAATTGGTACACCTGGTTCCAGGGGGTTGTTGCACAGAAAAGAACAAACTTCATTTAATGCGTTATATCTAACTGATATACACTGTTCTTACAGTGGCTTTTCCTTCTGTCCCAGAATATTGGGAATACTTGCAGTCTTTCCAAGATACTCAGTATTATTTCAAGTGGTTGCAATGCTGTAGTAAAGGGAGGACAGTAAACAGTAAACCTGTGAGGGAAGACAGTAGCTTTGTAGAATGTATATGATCACAGTATGATGTTTGTATCCAGGCTAAAGACAAGGTCTCATTAACTTCTTGTATTCTATTATTAAAAACGTTTCCTTAACATTAGACAGGTTTGCCATATCCATTTAATAGTTGTCTGCCTAGTAGAATAAGCATTGTCCTTGTTTTCATGTGCCAATATATGTATTTTTGCATGTGTTCTTCCATTCACATATATGCAGAAATACATTTCAAAGTTTTAAGTATTGTGAATATGGTACACTGCAGTAAAAATGGCATAAATTGATACCTCCCCCCCCCCCCCCCCCCCCGGACACAAACTAGTTACACCTTAATGAACAGAAGGTGGTTGGAGAGAATTAAACTGAAGCTGTTGAGTTTAAACAAAGCTGTCCTAGTCTGCATGGTACAGCAGAAGAAAACATTAGGGGATTGTTACCAACTATGACATTGCATGGAAATGTGTGCAGGGGGATGTTATAAACTAGTCCAGTATCAAAAATTTAACTGTGTTCTTCAACAAAACAAATTGTACAATGTTTAAAATTATTTCTCTACAGAGGCTATTACTGGGTAGACCCAGCTTCTCAACTTAATTTTGTCCAACTTTTTGGATAGTTGGATAGTTTTTGTTTAACATTCCAATGTCAGCCAAAGCCTGGATGGTTGTCTGTGGTAGGGTAACAACATGGAGTTGGTCAGAATATTGGTACCTTAAAGCATGATAAAATGTACATACTTTTATAAATGTGTCTTTTGTAAATGGAACAAGTCAAAACATCTGATTGTTTCCATCAGCTTTACAGAGCTGCAGTCATATTTTATCATGTTTTCTTACTGCTCCTTGGTGTGCTTGCTGCTCTCTCTGTCGGGCCATAGTTGGATTGTAAGATCTTCCAGGATTGTGTCTGTTACATATTTTCATGTTTTTACTGTGCTGTCTAATGTATGTTTTGGGCTGTGAGCACAACAAAAAGTGCCAGAACTTCCAGACAGAAAGCAGGGGCACACCTATGGAGCTGGACGGGCTTAGGCTGCAGCTAAAGGAGATTGTTAGAATCTGAATGTCTAAATTGCAGTTGAGGCAGCTACATTATTTTTTTTTTACCATAGCTGTATGTAAAATTTAAATGTGCTAAAAAGAATAGCAGTGTAGCAATAACTGCTGTTTAATCCAACAGAGATCCACATGCTGACGCAACATAGAAGATACATAGTCTTGCATTTGTAATATAACTTTAGGGACTCAACAGGAGGGAACAACTGTCTGCTGATGTTGATGGAGAAGGTGAATTGTGACATGCACCCATCTTCTGCAGAGAGATGGTACCTATAAGTACAGTTTTCCATAGTCTGTTCTATAGGTGCATTATAGCCAGTTACAGGTGTAAATTGGCCGGTATCAATTTAAAATCCATGGCAAACCCCTAATTCTTTAGAAATACCATTTCATTCTTTCCTGTTGCTCAAGACCTCCCAAATTTTTAAAGAGGATCTTAATTATCCTGGCAATTATAGAATGGTCACATATAGGTGTGAATGCCATTGTTGCCCAGGAGCACAGTCAGAAGAGTGTTGCCATTGCTACCTGTAGGCTACTGGCTAATGTGCTGTGGGCTGACTTTGCAATGCCGCAGTCCTGGCCTATTGGGCTTGTTGTCAGCTTGTTACGGGAACTTGCAGTGCGAACTGGAGCTTGGGGCCAGGCGTGTGTTGTTACTGTGAACAGTTTAAACATGGGTTGACAGGAAAGGCCTTGACAATAGAGAGACAAGCTAAAAACAGAGGTCCCCAAACTATAAGCAGCTCATTTATGGTCTGTTACTGGTCATTTCCAGCCTTGAGAGCTGGAAAAAGACTGCTTTAAGTATCAGGGGTGGGGGGAAGCAGCCAAGTAGCAGGGCAGGGCACCTGCTGCAGCTGGGGAAAGCAGTGCCCTTGAGCACCATGCCATGTGTAGTGGTGAAAAGGTATGGACTACCTAGAAAGTCTGGTATCCTGTAAAAAGACAAGGTCATGAACTTGGGAGGGTATTGTCACTGTCACAGAATCACTATGAGATTGCTGGAGGTGCAAGTGCACTGCCTGCTTCAGTGTCCCTCCCCATTTCTCTCTCCCTTTGCCTGCTCCCCCTCTCTGCTTCAAGTGTCCTGGGCCCCTGCCTGCCCGGCTGAGATGTGTGGCTGTCCTGCTCTCTGCCTGCTGCTTCCAGGGACCCCGACTCTTGTGGGACCTTCTCACCTGCCAGCCAACTCCCCATGACTGCATACAGTGCTCTCTGTGTGTATGCATCTCTGGTGCATGTTTTTCCCCCCACAAATTCTGCACGTTTCGCTAACACTCTAACTCCTCCATAAAGCCTCAATAAAGCACATCAGCTCAATTCGACTAGTTACAATTTTGGGCACCACTACGTGCTTTATATGAAAAGCAAAACTGCTGGCTATGTGTCTCCTCAAAATTATGTACCCTATCCTGTCTTCCATGCAAAGTTTTTTCATATATTAATACAGGTGATAATATGCACCAAGATTTTTAAAAGCAGGTGCCAAATACTGGGATTCTGAGTTCATATTTAGGCAGCAATTAAGGGACTTGATTTTTAAATCAGCACTTCTCCGTTTGACTTCTGCTTGACAATTTGATGATAAGGATATAAGATGAGCTGGGCATACTGGCTTTTATACAATCAGTACCTCTTATAAGCTCTGACACATACACTGTAGAGAGTGAAGTTATTTATGTTCAGAATGGACAGCTTCAGAGCTGAGGAACATCAGAGCTGATGGTTCTGGTGTCCAGACAGCAGTATGGCTTCATTTCTGTTTATAATCACACTAACATTTGAAGGCATCCTCTCTCCTGAGAGAATTACTAACTGGATTATCTTGAGCCTCTTTCCTGTGCCCAAATTTGATGTGCGACTGCCGCAGTCCAGAATATTTCTGTCTCTTGTTTCTGTTAAATATTGAATGCATTAATATGACTTCCTCCAAAAGTGTGGTTTTATAGATACTAAATCTTAAAGCATAGACTGCAGCATATAATTACAAACACCTGCCTTACAGGGCAACTCTAAGAAAACTCTTTAATTTGTTCAGTTTTCTAAATCAAGGGGAAAGCACATACCATAGCAGATGTTCCTAGTCAAAGCGTTATTGTTTAAAACCTATTGTGAATGTTCTAAATTGTCTTACTTAAAAAAGAGTCTTGGGCTTGACCAGGAAAGGTCAGTGAATACTTGGTTTCAGTAAGAGCTGAAGTTGGTACCTCCCAGGAAATCCTACCTGTCTTCTGGTTTTGGATCCACTAGAAAGGAACATTGAGAGAATAGAGTTTCACAACTCTTATTGTATTTGATAAAGGCCACAGTCATTTGCATGTGTGTGTTCGTTCTTCTTGGGAACTATTTCACAGACATTTAATGTACAAACTTGTAAATTTGCAATTGTTTTGCAGTTGATTCAGCCTCATGTCTTTTCTAGGAGGCAGACTGCTGTACTTGTACTTTATTACATCAGGTATGAACTAGCTTATTCATATTTCAATAACTGAGTTGTTGGGAGATTTGGAGATTTGCTGCTGGTGGGGTTTGCACACAAGATGTGATATGAATGTAATGCTGAAATCTGCATGCAAATGCACAAGCTGCCATTTATACATTTGTGAACTGAATAAATTACAGAGAAATGTCAGGTGCCATACAAGTTCTTAATGTTATATACAGCAAATTAGTAAGACATTCTACACAGGAAAAAAATGCCTGATAATGCTTAATAATTTTCTCAAAAAGTGATTTTACCACAGTAAATCTGGCTGTGAACTGCTTTTATTACTGCTTTTAAACTACTGTTAAATAACCCATTTTGCTAAAACAAAGGAACATTAATTTAAAAAAAAAACTTGCCAGATAAAATTAAGCTGCTCTGCTAGTCCTTAAGGGAAGCATGTATATAAGGAGATATTTTGTAACATTTTAACTAAAAATATAATAGTTCTTTAAAAAATTCCCTTTCTCATCTAGAAGGCAAGAGCATGAATGCAAATGCTGATGTTTGGTTTGTCTGTATAACAAGCATTATAAGCAGGTTAAAAAATGGTGTATTAAAATATGGTTCCAGCTTTAAAAATGACTGTAAGCATGTCACCTTTACTATATTTGCTCTTTTTTGCCATTTGAACTGGCTGCTTGGTTTACTAACAAAAGCAAGTTTGTGTAGTTTTTTTAACTCCCATCAGCCTGGCACAGCTGGGGAGGAGGCAGCTGTTTTCTACTTGTTACATGCGGTTTCAGCAAAATCCCAATTCCTGAATCTTTGTCAGTGGAGATTTATAATAGAGCACGAAGTAGAAAAGGCACAGATTGACTTTTTAAGTGTGAGGTAGAAGCAGTGGCTTTGAAATGTTCATACTGAATTAGGCTATAGGTAAAAATTTTATTTGTTGAATACAAGATAATTTTTTTATAAGTATGTCACTGACTGATCAATGGGGCTTTTTTTGTACTGTCACCTGAAATAACATGAGCAGTGTTTAGGTTTGACCTAATTTCCTGACAATAAGGTAGCTTAATCTAAATAAACTCACTGCATCCTTTTCTTTTGCTGTTGCAACCTATCAAAAACTTTGACATGCTTGCTAGGATGGAGCCTAGATTATTGCTATTTTCTTCTCCAAACTCTTATGCTAATGCTAATTAATAATGTCTGAGAATTTGGGTAAGTAGCACATTATTTGTCAAACATCTAATAATACCTATTTCAAGAAATGTCACTATGGTTGCATAAATAAACATTTTATAGTAATTGTCTGATTCTAGTAAAACCTAATGGAGCATTCAAAGCCTCCAAACTGCTTAGTGTGAAATTTAATTTGCTCTGATCAGCCCAAGAGTAGGAAGCATGAGAGATTCCCCATGCATGTTCGACAATACATTGCAGTCTCATGTTGCAAAGAAGACACTAGGCCATCAGAAGCAAATATTTAATCTTTAGCAAGTATATATTTATTTGTATTTTAGACTGTAATCTCTAGTCCAGCCCACAGTTGAACTACGGAATCCTGTTGACAGTAACTCTTTATATATGGAAATCTTTGAGATGTAATTAATTATACGATTGTCTCAAATCATATACTTTTATGACACAAGTATCAGTACAAGTGCTAGATTTAGTACCAGTACTGAAAATCTAGTACAGGTACTAGATTTTATATACATATAAAAATAAATATATATGGAAGCATAGTTAGATTTTTCTCCATGTTCTAGTAAAAGCTTAATCTCTCAAAGTCCCAGTTATAATTTATTTTCTTGCTTCTTTCTTAGCTCAGAAAGTTTTAGTTTAACTTATCATATTCTCAGCTTTAGCAATTCAACTTCTATCTATGAACATTTGAAAACGTGTATGTGGAGCAGACATCCACAGTGAGTTAGTTATTTGGCACATTGTACAGCAAATATATCTGGGTGTTAGAATCTTTGTTGCCTCCTTTGTTTTTTTGGAATTGGATTTGCTATTTGTAAAGAGTAACTTGCACAAAGTCAGTGCTTTGGATTATGCAGGTATGGTCAGATGAGGTGATTAGAACTGACTGTCTAGTTTAGAAGTGTTTGCTTTTTAAAAGGCACATTTCCAGGCTTTTCCATCCCTCTGAATTGTAACTTATTTTCTTCTTCTTCCGTGGAAATCAGTGGCAGAAGATCTAGCCCACATAATTTTGACTCAATTAATCAAGCTGAACCAAGTCTTTTCCAAAGTGCCAACTCTTACATAGTCAACGGAGGGTAACATGGTTTTAATGGGTAGGAGTTGGGCTAGAGCATCCGGTTCCTGCCTGTGGCTCTGAGCAAGCTGTGTTACCGCTCTGACCCTGGCGCATCGTCTGTATTGTAAGCTCTTCTCTGAACACCCTGTAGCCAACATAAGCATGGAGTGAACACACAAACTGGCAGAAGATGATTTGGGCTAAGAGAGCAGATTCTAAGGAATAAGTAGTTTGTCTGAACCGTTGACTCTGGCTGATATTAACTGCCTTTTCATTCTGCACTTGTTCTGATGGCAAAGATATCTTTGTAAGGGTAGACAATGCCTTAGACATCAGGCAAAGTACATGTCTTTTTAAGTAATTGTACCCACTTATTGCAAGCGTTTCTCAGTTTAACAGTGAGGACAATTTCATCGGACTTAAGGGATGTTGTGGTTTAACCCGGCAGGCAGCTAAACACCACACAGCCGTTTGCTCACTCCACCCCTCCAGTGGGATGGGGGAGAGAATCGGGGGAAAAAAAAGTAAAATTTGTGGGTTGAGATAAAGGCAGTTTAACAGGACAGAAAAGGAATATTATAATAATAATAAAATAATAATAATGATAAAAGACTATACAAAGCAAGTGATGCACAGTACAATTGCTCACCACCCGCCGACCGATGCCCAGCCAGTCCCCGAGCAGCGGCCCCCCCAGCCAGCTTTCCCCAGTTTATGTACTGAGCATGACGTCCCATGGTATGGAATGTCCCTTTGGTCAGTTTGGGTCAGCTGTCCTGGCTGTGCCCCCTCCCAGCTTCTTGTGCACCTCCAGCCTTCTTGGTTGGTAGAGCATGGGAAGCTGAAAAGTCCTTGACTAGTGTAAGCACTGCTGAGTAACAACTAAAACATCGGTGTGTTATCAACATTATTCTCACCCTAAATCCAAAACACAGCACTGTACCAGCTGCTAGGAAGGAAATTAACTCTATCCCAGCCAAAACCAGGACAGGGACTAGTGTTTCAAAGAGTTACTAGTTGTTCTGTAACTACTTAATATGAAACTGTAAATATGATGAAGGCCTCAAAAAGCTGTAAAATTCTCACAGGTAGTCATTTGAAGAAAGTGTGAAAGATTAAAATCTTGCTCTGTCTCTTAAAAACATCAGTTGTTGGAAACAAGACTTTCGTACCTTCAGCTCATTTTTAAGTTTGTTGTTGTAACTCCTGTAACATTGTGGTATTTTTTCCTGCTTGTGATGATTTCATCAGAAGAACAGACCCAAAGGCAGTGATGGCTTATGCTTGATGTGACAGCTCTGCATAGCTAGGAGATAAGTAAGGATAAGAGCAGAGTTGTGCTTAAGTGAAGCATAATACTTATTTTCACAGCAGAAGGTGGAACAGTAAATGCCACGAATTAGGTTGTTAAGTGGGCACCTGTGTGGCTGGCGCTCAGAAAAATGTCGGCATTTGCATTCATTATAGTTAATGTTGTGCACCGAAACTCTAGGAGCAGTTGATCCCCTAATACGCTTTCTCATTCACTTTTGGGGTTTTGTAATTGCTTTAGTGTAATAATTGTTAATTATTAGCTAAAACTGGAGTTAAATTTTCTTCTTGCTTCAATGCCCAAAGTTAAAATTTGTGTTTTCGTGCAGGGGAATTCTTTAGTGTGATCACTTTTTGTGGCTCAGAACAGATTATTACTTGTTTCCAATGTACTGAAAAAACCAGTCGCTTACAGCTGTAGACAAATGAGTATTTCAGATCCTGCATTTCAGTGGAACTAATGAGATGAGGTTCTCCGTAAGTTAGACTGAGTAGTCAGTTTGTCCAGTAGTGAATATAGTCATATTTACATTATTTTTAACTGTGCAATAATTTTTTTTTGCACATCATAAAATTGTTTTCAGGCTCTTTGAATATTAGAAATATCTATGTCTAAAGAAGAGAGGAGACATTTTAGCTATTACAGCACAGACTAAGCCAGAAAAACATATTTCAGAACATGACCATACTGGGTTTATTAAAATTTATCAGCTTATTCTTGCATGTAATAATTTGGAACGATGCAGTGTATTGCAGGACTTCATTATGGCAGATGCTAGAAGGGAAACTTTAAAACAAGAAACAGTGAAGAGTACAGACTAACAAGAGCACCAGTAAGACTGAACTGGATGGCCTGATAGATCTTTTCTTTCTATGACAGTGCCCTGTTGTCACATTTTTGTAGCATCCTAGAAAAAATGAGTGCGGAGAGCAAGGTGTTTTTTTCTAACTGTTCATGGACAATGAGAGAATCATTGCTTTTATGGGATGGTGACAAATAAACAAATGAGAAGAGGGTAAGAGCTTGGCCATGACTGTAAAGAGGAGTCGCCCATATTGGTGAGATGGGGAAGGTTAGGAAAGAAGGCAACACGGCGAGGAATGGTGTCAGAGCTTTGGTGTGGGAAAGCTCCTCTGCATCAGAGCTCTGAAGGGATGCTGGGTTGTGTTTGCAAGGATCAGAGAAAACTGTGTATCAGTGTTTGAGATGTGACAAGATTAGCGCTCAGTTAAACTTTTATTTATGGTAGCGCATAAAAATTAGATGCGGTAAAGATGTAATTGCAGAAGGAGCCTGTAAGATACAGTCTGATCTTGATGACACCATTGGTTTTGGGACTGTGCTGTCTTCCAAGTGACAGGTGCTGCAATGGGGCTGTCACTGGGTAGGGGGTCAGGTGAGAGACGCTGAGAGGGATGACGTAGAATCTTAGTTGTAGCCCTGTTAAGCTGGAGCCAAGATCCAGGTATCCAAAACAACAGCAGAGATGAAAGGCAACCCTATTTTGAACAGGAGGAGACTGCTTTCCCACAGGGGCATAGAGGTAGCAGTTAAATTTGTTTCAGTGGAGGTACTTAGAAAAGGAGCATGCTGTGACTATAGCCTTGGACTCCCCTCTTCTCTTGTCTAGAAAGTTAGGGAATACTAGGGAAAGTCCTCTAAATGGCATGCAAAAGGAGTAGAGCAACTGCAGACAGTCAAGAAAACAAAAAAAAAGGACAAACATCTCAAGAACAGGAAAGTGCCCAAAATAATTAGACTCTTTGATTAAAGCAATTGTGATGCGCTGTAAGGCCCAGGAAAATACACAAATCTGTCTTTTGTTTGTTTATAACAATCACATGATTGCTTCCAGTAAGAATTACTTGTCTTTTGATGTCAGAGTAATTCTTCTGATATCATAATAAATTACAGAAGGAATGGGCCCGATGTTTTTATAAATTCCATTTTCATTGGTGGCGTTTCAACATTTATCTTGCCTTTATCAGATTTAGTTACTATTTCCATTTGATATTTTGTATAGTATCTTAATCTACAATTTAGCTCTTCCCTGTTCTTTGATAATCAGTCTCTTGGGTTAAAAGTTAGGCAGATTGCAGTTGTCATATCAGGGCTTTTCAAGAGTGTTGCTCACATAAAAGCTCATAGTTAAACAATTCTTCTTTTTCAAACTGAAAATTTGTGCTTTCCTTTAAAAATGATGTGTTTGCAACTCCTCTAAGTTTGGGACACTTTTAAGATACATTGAAATACTGAGACCAAGTAATTTAGAAATGCAGGAAATGATTGTGCTACATTTTTACATGTTGTTAGATTGGCTGAAGACATCTTGGGTAGCTTCATCCTAAAAGTGCCTGTGCTGGTCCTCAGCCTAAGCCGAGCAAGGATGTTGCAGTGACAGAGACCATTGTAACTTAGTGCAAAGCATCAGTGGGGGTGTAAATACGTATTCTTGCTCAGTTAGGGCCCCCCTTGCCAAACTTTTAAACTCAGATCTACTCAGGGTAGAAAGTTTTCTGAAATGCACAGTCATCACGTAATATTGAGTAACTGACCTCTGACGGTCTTTTTCTCTGTGAATTTATGACCAATAGCTTTGATAGTTAAAAGCAGTCAGATTACCTCACTAGAACTTCCATCTCTTGGAAAATGACATGAATTGGAGCTCCAGACCAATACCCCTGCCGTTCCCACCACACCCGTGTCCCCTCACAGGGGCTGGCAAGCTTCTCCTGCCTTGGGGGAGGCAGTACTTGGAGTTCTTCTCCTAACACCAACACAGAAACACCTGGGGGTACCACCTAATCATACCATTACAACCTCTGCCTTTCCCTCTCCTAATTCATATCAGTAGAAAAATGGGTGCTATCATTAATTGATTGCTAATTTTTCATTTGGAATACTTTTGGGGAAAAAGTCACAATGTTGGTGGTGGTTACTTGTAAGTGAAGAGTTGCCTCAGATGCAAAAATTGCAATCAGTGTGCATTGCAGAGATACGGTTTGGAGGTAAACAGTGCGTCAAGTTGTTTTTATAGCTAGTGCATTAAAAAAACCAAACCTAACACTTTGTTATAGAGGTGCTCTATTCTGTGGAATACCAAAGTAAACTGTAACTGTGGATTAGTAGCTAAAGGATTATTTCTTTGGCAGAATAATCTGTGAATTCTACTTCTGCTGACTTCAGCAAAAATGCTTTAAAAGTACTTTCTTTCTTGAAATCTGCTCTTTCAGTGAGTGAAGGCAGGTTGTCTGGACTCCTTTAACCAATGCAGGAAAGAATATTGGAAGTGTTTAGGCAATAGTGATATAACATGCAACAGGTCATTTATCTCAGGGCAAGACTGTATTTACAGAACCTAACATAAAGACATGATATTGTAGCCAGTGACTTAAAAATGTTACTGCACATGATGCCAGGATAAACAGAACAGAAATAAATTTCAGTTACATCTACCCTGACACTTCCCAAATTATTTTTTTACATTGCCTCTTGGCATTATATTCTTTTCCTATTCACCTACAACAAACCTCTATCTAAGCTAAAGAAATACATGTCATCAAATAAAACTGTTCTTCATAATAATTGGAATAATTAAATATTATAGCTAGCTCTGTGCCTGGTAGAGGTTAAAGGGGATCTTTTTTATGCTATGGCAGTGACCACTGTAGTTTTCTAGTGGCTTCCTTCTTTTCTTTATCTCCTCTTCTTTATCTTCTTCATCTCTTACTTGCCTTGGTTGTAAATTTAGAGGGAGGTGCCTTCAGGGGGGCACTGCATAGTGGCGTGGCCCATTGTAGCACAAATAGTGTGTGCTACCATAGTACAACTCACGGTTAGTGTGTACATCCTAGCCCATCCTCTGCAGTGCTACACCCAAAGAGTACAGGGATATTACTCCGCCTTTTCCCACCTTTATGTCCCTGGGTTTCTCTTCTTTTGAAGTTGTTTCAACCTTCCACCAAGAAAAGGTCAAGCCAAGATACAATTGTCCTAAAATAATCTTCATTTAGTATGATTTCCTAGACTCTTTGGGCAAAGACGTTGTTTTCCATTTTGAGCAATCTGTTTTCTGCAATAAAACACTGAATATGTCTCTCTGTTGCTATAGAAATAATATTGCATTAAATGAGGGAACCAGTGCCCTGCTGTCGACAAATCTAATCTAAGTGTTAGTCTCTAGAGCTTGAATTTCACCACTGGGAAGAGGTATACATAATTCTACCAATTATTTCTGTAACTTATGCATAAATGTCTTTATACTCTGAAACTGTTAGCTAAATTTCCCAAAGTGATAGCATGGAGATTAACATGGTGTAATGTGTTTACATATATCTTAAAAGAGCCTTCCCCTTCGCCTTTTCCCCGCCCCCCTCCCCCATACATTTTCATATTTATAGCTTGAAATTTCCACCTCTTTGCACAGGAAGGTGGGGAGTGGCAGGAAAAGCAGCTTTCTCAGCCAGGTTCCCTACCCCATGGACGACAAAGTGTGCCAGGTTCATTTAAATTTTTGGCTTTATTTTTTCAAGTCCAGCTCCTCCAAGTAACATGAGATGTCAT